>NC_081555.1:176906852-177575602 GCF_963082655.1 Stomoxys calcitrans
ATATATATATATATATATATATATATATATATATATATATATATATATATATATATATATATATATATATATATATATATATATATATATATATATATATATATATATATATATATATATATATATATATATATATATATATATATATATATATATATATATATATATATATATATATATATATATATATATATATATATATATATATATTATATATATATATATATATATATATATATATATATATATATATATATATATATATATATATATATATATATATATATATATATATATATATGCATATATATATATATATATATATTCCATATATATTTTCGTCCAATTTTGAATATTACTCAATAATTTAGTCATTTGTTAACCAATCTGCACAAAATTTGGCACGAAGATTTCTCTGACTGATAAATCTCATAGACATTTGTTCAGTTTTAGATATAGCTCCCATATATACGCATCTCCCGATTTTCACTTTAAAAGCCTTTGGTTACCCATTTATCAATCGATCTTCTCAAAAATTTGCACAACAATTTACTCCATGGCTCCTATTCGACATATCAAATGTAAGCAAATTTTAAATTCGACCACTTAGCCTGCATATCCAATGTGGTGTAGGGTATGAAAACGTCGGCATCCTCCGTCCTTATTTGTAGAGATATACAAATCTTCGGACATTCAGCCAATTATCGCCCAAAAAATTTTTTGTCTTTCCTTTTCCATTTGCATCCCCGATCATTGAGCTCGTCTCGAAAGAGAAACAAACAAAAATTGTAAAATTTAATAATATTCGCCCTAACAGGCAAAAACTTGAAAAAATGAAAAATTCGGTAGAGCCCGGCCAGGATTCGAACCTGGGCACACGGAGCAACAGCAAGAGCCATTGCCGTTGTCTTAGCGTTGGAAGCCATCAATACAACTTCCAACAGATGCACAAAATCATGTGTAGTACGGAAGAAGTGTAATTTGTCACAAAAAGAATGTCTGTCATTACACAAAAATAAATGCATTGGGAAAAGTACAGCTAATAGTCAGAGTTGTCGAGTGTGGTTAATGTGGTAATTGTATCATAAATGCGTTTTTGCTATGAATTCGAATCAAATACCACATACCAACGCACGGCCCTTGAAGCCATCACACCTAATATGGTTGAAAAGTCTTCTAATCAAAGACGAAACGCATCCCATTGTGGTTGGTGTGTGTTGCTATCTTTGGCTTTCCTTTTCCATTTGCATCCCCGATCATTGAGGTCGTCTCGAAAGAGAAACAAACAAAAAATTTTTTTTCACGTTAATTCAAATTGCTTTGGGATACGTCTTTCCTAACTCGATCTAGATTTTTTCGAAGACTGCTCTATTCTTGGGTATTTTTTTACCCATTCGGGTTAAGTGGATTCAATTGAAAGGACTAAAACCATTCTACCGGCGCTATACCAGTATAAACCAGTAAGGAAAGACAAAAGTCGGGCGGTGCCGACTGTGTCATACCCTACACCTACCTTATAAGTATAATGTGAGAGCTATATCCAATTCTGAACCAATTTTGATGGACCTCGGTGGGCAAATATGTTCAAACTGTAATAACCACGGTTGACAAATGACAACATTATTGCAAATTGCCCAAAATCTGACGAACATAAATATAGGAGCTATATCTAATTCTCAACCGATTTCGAACAAACTTCTCAGATAATGTGGTAGTCGTCGAGGAAAGCGTTGTGCAAAATTTTGGCAAAATTGTTCAAACAATGCGCTTGCAGTAGCTCTTGGGGTGAAAATCTGTCGATATACATATATGACAGCTATATCTGAATCTGGATCGATTTCTATGAAATTCTTCAGTAATATCGAGATTCATAAGAAAATCCTTCCTGCAAAATTTCGTAAGAATCTATTTAAAACTGAACACTTTCTTGCAATATTTCTCAAAATCAGACGAACATATATATGGGAGCTATACCTAAATCTGAACCGATTTCGAGCAAACTTCTCAGATACTGTGGCAGTCGTCGAGGAAAGCGTTTATATATATTATATATATATATATATATATATATATATATATATATATATATTATATATATATATATATATATATATATATATTATATATATATATATATATATATATATATATATGGAAGCTATATCTAAATCTGAACCGATTTCTATGAAATTCCGTAGCAATACTGGGAGTCATAAGGGAATCCTTTGTTCAAATTTTCGTGTGGATCGGTCAACAAATGACCGCATCATTGCAATACTAGTCCAAATCAGACGAACATATATATGAGAGCTAAATCTAAATCTGAACCGATTTCTATGAAACTCCCCAATAATGTCGAAACTTATAGGAGAATCCTTCGTGCAAAATTTCGTGAGAATCGGTTTACAAATGACGATATAATTGCAATTTTCGTCCAAATCAGACGAACATATATGGAAGCCAAGGACGTAGCCAGAATTTCATTTGGGGAAGGAGGGCGGATACTTCACATTTTTTCAAAATCGAAAATTGCCAAAATTCTTCTGTTACTGTAAAATTGTTAAAGATACCTCAAAATTGTTTTTTTTTTTTTGAAAATTGTGGTCGCTATTAGGTGCAGGAACTGACCCACCGGCGGTGACATTTGGTGATAAAGTCAGCACTGAATTTTGCACAGATTACCAACACACTATTTATAGGCCGATCCTAATCATTCAAAGCCTTTAAAGTGTGGTTGTTTTTGTGAATATCATTTGGAAGTTGTATTAATGGCTTCGGACGCTAGACAACGGCATCGTTATAGATAGGGTTTGCCTGTTGTTTGATGTAACAAAAGCCCATTTATGGCCAGAGGGGCATTCCGTTCTTTGGGACTATTATCTATTTATGGACAAATCTGGGGGATTTTGTGATGGTGTGTGAAGCCACACAAACTTACTTGCTATACAAAATTTACTTCCTATACCATAGTGTAACTTCTAGGGGCTCAATACCATTTTTTAAACCAAATCGGACAAAATTTAAGGCTTCTGGGGTTTTATGGGTGCTATTTCAAAGATATTTTTGGACCTATCTGTGTTTGGTAAAATCTGAGCCAATAAAGCCTATTTTCAATCACCAACGACCTACATCAATAAGGTCCGGCACGTGATAACTATGAGCACCACATAGGCTGGAACTTTAATCCTCGATCTGTGTAATATTAATCCGTATCAGCTGAGAGCTACTGGGCCCGTTCACAAGTTGCGGATAGTGGAATGTTTCATACGGAGTAGCTGCGACTGTAGTGGAGGACAATCAGCTGTATCGAGTGGGGGGTCTCAGTGAGAGGCCGGGTGACACCGGTTCTTCTGTACTGAGTGTGTTTGGCGCTCGATATGGTAAGGTTAGTTATTGGCGCCTTTAAATAACCAATGGTTATCAAGTTCCCGATAACCCATGACAGCCGGTTGTACGTACTGTATTGATCTGATGGGGTCCTTCATCGGCAAGGGCAGCCGCCTCAGTGTACAACACAATGCTACAACAGCAACAACGCTCCCGAGGCGATTGGTCCTATTGACTGAAACTAGATTGCTTACCCATAAGAGCTTAATGAAGATCGCTATCACCACATGCAACTATGCGGCTACTATAACAACAACATAAGGTGTATCTGTGTGAAAATTTAAATTGATGTGGTAGCTTGATTCAATCGAAAACTGTAGCGATTTCAAGATTTCAGACGGACGGACTGAGATGGCTAGATCCACCATCATGAATATATAATACATAAAAGGTTCGAAGAGCAATATTTCGAGGTGCTACATACGGGAAATTTTACCCCCATCCTATGGTGGTGGGTATCGCAAGAATTTTTTACTTCAAGTTTACTTTGTACTTTTTTATACCCACCACCAAAGGATGGGGGCATATTCATTTTGTCATTCCGTTTGCGACACATCGAAATATCCATTTCCGACCCTATAAAGAATATATATTCTTGATCAGCGTCAAAATCTAAGACGATCTAGCCATGTCCGTCCGTCTGTCTGTTGAAATCACGCTACAGTATTTAAAAATAGAGATATTGAGCTGGAACTTTGCATAGATTCTTTTTTTTTGTCTATAAGCAGTTTAAGTTCGAAGATGGGTTATATCGGACTATATCTTAATATAGCCACCATATAGACCGATCCGCCGATTTAGGGCCTAAGTGCCATAAAAGCCACATTTCTTATCCGATTTTGCTGAAATTTGGGACAGTGAGTTGTGTTAATCCCTTCGACATCATTTGTCAATTTGACCCAGATCGGGTCAGATTTAGATATAGCTGCCGTATAGACCCATCCGCCGATTTAGGGTCTTAGGCCCATAAAAGCCACATTTATTATCCGATTTTGTTGAAATTTGGGACAGTGAGTTGTATTAGGTCCTTCGACATCCTTCTTCAGTTTGGCTCAGATGGGTCCAGATTAGGATATAGCTGCCATATTGACCGATCTGCCGATTTCAGGTTTTGGGCTCATAAAAGGCGCATTTATTGTCCGATTTTGCCAAAATTTGAGACAGTGAGTTGTGTTAGGGCCTTCGATATCCTTCTTCAGTTTGGCTCAGATGGGTCCAGATTAAGATATAGCTGCCATATAGACCGATATCTCGATTTAAGGTTTTGGGCTCATAAAAGGCGCATTTATTGTCCGAGTTTACCAAAATTTGGGACAGTGAGTTGTCTTAGGGCCTTCGATATCCTTCTTCAATTTGGCCCAGATCGGTCCAGATTAAGATATAGCTGCCATATAAACCGATCTCTCGATTTAAGGCTCATAAAAGGCGCATTTGTTGTCCGATTTTGCCAAAATTTGGAACTGTGATTTTTGTTAGGCCCATCAACAATCTTCATCAATTTGGCTCACATCGGTTCAGATTTGGATACACCTGCCATATAGACCGATCTCTCCATTTAAGGTTTTGCGCCCATAAAAGGCTTATTTATTGTCTAAAGCCGCCGAAATTTGGGACAGTGAGTTAAGATAAGCCCTTCAATATATTTCTGAAATATGGCACAGATCGTTCCAGATTTGGATATAGCTGCCATATAGACCGAACTCTCGATTTAAGGTTTTGGGCCCATAAAAGGCGCATTTTTTGTCCGATTTCATCGAAATTTGGGACAGTGAGTTGTGATAGGCTCTTCTGAAGCTTGGCCCAAATCGGTCCAGATTTGGATATAGCTGCCATATAGACCGATATCTCGATTTAAAGTCTTGGCCCCATAAAAGGTGCATTTATAATCCGATTGCACTAAAATTTTACACAGTGACTTATGTTGGATTTTCGACAACCGTGTCGTATATGATTCAGATCGGTTTATGTTTAGTTATAGCTTCTAAAAAGAATAATATTTTGCCATTGAACATTGACTTGTACTTGGTCCGAATCAGAACATATTACGATATAGCTGTTATGGGGCATAAGGTATTTATTTTTCACCGGATTATGACGAAAGGTGGTTTACATATATACCCGAGGTGGTGGGTATCTTTGGCAGGGTGATTTGGGTTTTTAGTACTCTAGTGACAAAGTTCAGACGACTAATTGGCTCTTTTCAGAACTAAAAATTTCCTTCTAGATATCGATACTGGCCTACTGTTTATATGCGTTGAAAATGTTGGCTTTACTTTAAGCGCTATATAGTCCAATTAGTGGCATATACATAGCTGTGCGTAGGCAAAACTCTTTATTCTTCCGATTATAAGGGACACTGCAAAATTGCAGTATCAACAACATTAGAAAATAAATTCAAGACATTTACAGAACCGGGGAACGGAAGGGTAGAAACCATTTAAAATGTAAAGACATGCTCTATTGAAACAAACATACATATGTGTTAAGACATGTAAAGTGGGGAGGAGGGATGTCATAAAAATGTTGGTTTTCTCAAAACTGGGTGGGGAGCGTGGTGGAGATTTGTGGGCTAAACAAACCTTTGGTTCGATTTACGCGGAGGGGGTAGAGGTGCTCGACCTACAGGTCCAACACCACTTGGTGGAGACGGCGAAGATATTGATGAAGTCGGACTCGTTGCAGTCGCTACTGTTGTCGTTACTAGGGCCAATGATAAATTGGGATTGCTATGATTGGCTTTCTTGGTACGCGGTGGTACAACTATAGAAGAACGATCTGAACGTTCCGATGATACCGAGGGACTATGCCGATTAGCATCGTGTATCATGGTGGCACTAAACAATGAAAACGATGTTTTTTGTAGAAATAAAATGTAATGCATAAGATTTGGAATGAAAATCAAAAATTTTTGTGTTCGTATATGCACATGAGATGGCGAAATAAAAGACAGAGAAAAATTAAAACACACACACAATTATCGTCTATGTTAGAATCGAACAAATAAGTGAGGTTAGGGAATTGCACAAAATACCTGTCTGCAGCTGCGGCGCTAGCATTGACGTTCGACTGATTATTGACAGCGCCAACATGATTCAAACCATCCAGGGGCACAGCTGGTGTGGCCAAAGGCGTACGCTGGGTCATGGCCGGAGTACTGACTGCACTGGCACTGATGGTGGACGAGGGCGCATTGCCCAAATAGAACTGCACAGATTGGGATTCCACATTGTCCTCACTGCCCGAAGACTCATCACGCATTGAAGTACTGTTCAAGATGGCACTGCCACTGAGGCCGGAGCTTCGACTATAGCCATCGATCATACCTGGATAAATATACAAAAGTTCTTAAATCTTTTAATGGTTTAGACCCGCTACGAGACAGTTAATAGGTACTAGCTGGTTAAGACTATATGTATATGTAGAGTATGTAGTAGATAGTATAAATGCATGGGTAATTAACTTAAAAAGAGGCGCTTGGAAATTTGATGTTCTTGTTTTTGTGTCCTTACAACAACGATACAGCATCATACAACAACAGCAATACAAAGTACATATACATATGATTCAGACAAAGGGAGATAGTTGTGATAGGAGCGAGCGTAGGCAAGTAAAACGAAATAATGCTGGAGCGATTGTTAATCTGGAGGAGGGGGGGGAGTTGCTGCAATAAGTGGCATCCTCATGAAGTACCCATTAGACTACGGAGAGAGAGATAAGATGGTGTTTCATTGTGATTTAGTCTTTGAGTTTAATTTTAGTCCTTGGTTTCAAATGTGACATGTAATTTGATGATGAGTTCGTTCGTTCGTTCGTTTGAAGTAAAAAGATAAGGAGTTAATTTGCATTCATCATGCCAACATAAAGACAAACAACAGAAAAAAAATTAAAGATGTACATACATGTGTATTAATGACAATTTAGTTTGAATTATTTACATACGGTCAACAAAGACAGACATATTTGTAGAAGGAAAACAACAAATCACCGGGTTCTTACCTTAGAAGAAACCAAAATTCGGCACAAGCTCAGATCTCTAAACGATTTGGCGAGCAAACGACAGACCGACCGACCATTCAAACGAGAGTTTCCTTCCCTTTGATTATTGTTCACCTTTGGTATTTGTGGTGTATTTCATGGCGTATGGAAGGGACGCATGTTCGTAATTGGTATAAAGAGAATGCAAAAATTGTGTTTATGAAGAAATGTTACAACAGTTTCTGTGATGATGCAGCAAACAACAAAACCAGTAAAAGCCTTTGCTTCTAAACATGTTTACTTTTTTTGTTTGCTTTAGACATTAAACCCACAAATGCTAGCAATTAGCTCTGGCACATACTTACTGAGTTATCCTTTGCCTAAGTTTTGTCCTATTCCAATACTTTGTACTACTACCCCTTCCGGTGATTACTGAATTTTATAACATTTTCTTGTTTTCCTATTCTGGTGAAAGTGGATGCATAAACGGTTCCAAAGGCCCTTAATGGGTTGGCGCCGTACCAAAATGTGGACCGTTATGAATCCTACTTTGGTTTATAGAAATAATATAAATGTCTCTATCTTACCACCTTCGGTGGTGGTTATATGAAATATGTATAAGACCCCATAAAAAATTTGTGGTCCGATAACCAAACCTGGAGACTATTCCAGATATCCGACCCACTGACATACAGATGTGAGGCAGCCACTGCGGCTATGAGACTTAAGGCGATGGGAGAATGGATTGAGGATGGGAGCAGCTCATGCCATCGCGGTATAATCGAGGGGACGATAGGAAACCTGAAAGGAAGGGAAAAGGTTTCTGATCGGATACCTGAGATGAAGCTTGAAGTCGAGTGCGATGCACTGCTGCCATCGGCAAAGTCTTGGATTGACGAAACCCTAGTATTGCCATCTGGAAGATCATGTTACACGGATGGATCAAAGCTAGAGGACAGAGTGGGCCTGGTGGTCCACATTGAGAACCCAGGGACTGAGATCTGTCTTAGATTGCCTGACCATAATACGGTCCCGTGTAGGCGGAGATCCGGGCGATCGCGGAATGCGTGAAGTGGTGTGGTGCTAACGTGAGAACGTCGAATGTGAACATCTTTACCGACAGTAAAATTGCCATAAGGGCAATAACAACCAGGACGGTAAGGCCACGAACAGACAGTCTTGCAGTGTACGAAGGAGATTAACGCCTTCTCTGAGGATGGCAAAATCCGCATCGTTTGGCTGCCGGGCCATAACGGAGTAAGGGGAAACGAAAGGCAGACAATTTGGCGGTGAAGGCCAGAGGACTGCCGTCAATAAACTTGGTTAACCTGAAGCCTTGGGGTCGACGCAGTCCGAGTTAAGGGAGTTGGCGACAAATGCGCATTCAACATTGTGGAACAGCGAAACGGTCGGTAGGACGGCAAAAATCCTATTAGGGGAATCCAGATAGTGAGAAGACGAGGCTATTACTGAAAGGAAGCAAAAAGGAGGTCAGTATAGCTATTGGTATCATAACGGGACACATAGGACTACGTATAGGACACTTATGTAAAATCGGTGCGGCAAGTGATAGCATGTGTAGGGCATGGGGAGAGATGTTGAGACGTTGGAGCATTACCTTTGTCATTGCCCGGCTTTCGAGTCTAACAGATACTGGCACTTAGACACAATACCAGATAAGAACCAACTTAGGGGAGTGGTATTGAAAACAATTAAGGATTTTGTAAGTAGAGTGGAATTCCTAACTTCAAATTTTATTTTTAGAGGTTGTTTTATAGTTTTTAGAGCGCCCATGTCCATAGTGGCATGGGGCGGGTCATGTCCATAGTGGCATCTGCCCCCTATTTTCAACCTAACCTAACCAAACCCTCTGAAATGGACCTTCGAGAATTCACATTGTCCACTAATGTAATCTAAAATCTACTTTTGGTCTTAGATCAAGTATATCCAGGTAATAGCAATTGACAAATATTGGTTAGTATGTAATGTGAGAGGGCATCCTGCCTAGAGGCATTGGAAAGAACCCTAATACAACGTTGAAACGTTACTCAAAAAATGAACTTTAAAGCTGATCCTCTTAAAAGTGGCGATACCCAAAAACGTTTTGAGAACCATAATTCGCGTTACGACAAAATCCACTCGTTTATGTTGAGATTCTCGCAGTGCATGGGACGTACTAATAGCGCCAACATTGATTTAGACAATAATCAATTATTAGCAGCCAAAGTTTTCACTCGCCTTATTTTAGCGAATGGCTTACGGTAAACTGGGGAAACAAAAGACAGCAAATTGCAAAATCTATATTAGGGTACCAAAAGCCTATACCAGTGTGTTATACCCTGAGTGTTATACACTGAGGCGGCAGCACTTGCTGATGAAGAACTCCATCGGGTCAATCAGGTACGTTCAACCGGTTGCCATGGGAATGCAAACTGCCCATTAGTGCATTATGACACTACACACACACACACACGCATTATGCGGCTAAGAATGTAGCATAAAGGGAAACCCTGCAATCAGCACAAACATATAGAATAATGGAAAGATTTGGCTGGAAAAGAGAAAGAATAAATGTCCCTACCACAAAAAGATGATGTGGAAATATGCAAGTGCAAGGGGCCGCAATGAAGTCTGAAAATAATCCCAAAGAATTAAATATCAAGCTGAAGGTTTTGGTATAGAAACACGATTTTGTTGAGATGAAGATGATAATTTGGTACGAGACAGAGAGTGTGCTGAGGATATGGAAGGAACATTATACAAAAATGTTTGTATGCGGCTGGGTCGTTGTTAAAAGTACCGCCGAACTTAAATCTGATGAGGATATTGAGTGTATACTGTAGCATGGGCTTAATAGTCCATAGGATAATATATAAACTGCGCCATAACAACTTATAATCAGCTGAAGCCGTGCTTGGCATATTGCAGAGGATAATACTCCAATCTGTATGCATGAGCTATGCGGTATTATTTAAGCTGTTATCACACTATATGTTTTTGTCTTATGACATGTCATTTTTTATGTATCATTGGTATTTAATTTTGATTGTTAAAATTGTCAATTTACATACGATTCATCAGGCCTGTTTGAGTACTTTTCCAGTAAAAATTTGCAGAAGAGTAAGAAAAGCCTTTACTCTCTTTTGATTCTAATTTGAATTTAACAGCTGATTTTCATAAAACAGCTTCAATCACGAAAATGATAATATCAATCAAAGTTTTTGAAAAAGGTAATTGAAAAAATTTCAATTAAACAAATTCCATATTCAATTAAAAAAAACCATATTCAATTAAAAAAAAATGATTGAACATTTTTAGAATTTCCAATAAATTTTTTATTTGATCCTATGATTGATTTTTTTTTTCAAACTTTCAATTAATTTTTTGACTAATCCAATTAAAACAAGTTAAAAGGCGTTAAGTTCGGCCGGGCCGAACTTTGGATACCAATCACCTCGGACATTGGACCAAAACGGACATTAAGTAGTCTAATAAGTACAAATCATTTCCCAGTTTTGTAGAACAAAATATTGGTCTTTTTGGTAGCCCATTTTCGAAATTTACCTGCTTATGGACAAAAAAAGAATCTTTGCAAAGTTTCAGCTCAATATCTCCATTTTTAAAGACTGTAGCGTGATTTCAACAGACGGACGGACAGACAAAAAGGTTTAGAGGGTGAAAAAGGCACTGTTTCGAATTTCATCAAAATCGAATGAAAAATGGTCCTTTTATGGGCTCAATACTATATTTCGGGAAAACGGTCTATATGGCAGCTATATCCAAATATGGTCCGTTCTGGACGATATTCAACAAAAGGGTTTAGAGGGGTACCGGAACTCGCTTTGCCAAATTTGATTGAAATAGGACTGAAAAATGCTCCTTTTATAGGCTCAGCTATGGCAGCTATATCCAAATATAGTCCGATCTGTACCACATTTGACAGGAATAGGTATGGGTCTACCAGAACGCTCTGTGCCAAATTTCATCGAATTCGGGTAATAAATGGATCTTTTATGGCCTCATTACCCTTTATCGGGAGATCAGAACTCACTGTGCCAAATCACATCGAAATCGGATGAAAAATTACCAATTTTTTTGCCTCAATACTTTAACCCTGGAAATCGGTCTATACAGCGGCTATATATAACTAAAATCCGATTTTATGAGATCAGAAGATCAAATTAAAATTAAAAAAATACCCAGCTTTTAGGTATAAATGGGTAAATTCACGGGTATTAACCCAATTTACAGGGTAAATATCTTTTGGGTATTTACAGGGTAAATATCTTTTGGGTATTTACCCATCGCCCATCTCTATTTATGACCTATTCAACGCCTAGATCTGCTAGGTTATGTTGCGAGGATGGAAGCCCCAGCCAGAAAGTCATTTGAATCGGACGAAAGGAAGATCGAAACTTCGCCTGAAAAATTTTTGCTTGTTATTAGGAATCAAACCCTAAGTACCAACTCGGCTATTCGGCCATGGCCACTTATGCAGGCTAGCTTATAGCAGCAGGTTAAATAAGACTCACTTAAAAAATTGCCTGCCTACTGTAATACAGCTACTGAGCAAAGCCTTTTGGTGGAAATCGAATCCACGAACCGCCACTGGAAGTCCATGGTCGATATCAACTCAGCTATCGGGGAGCTCGATCTTTGAACTTTCTTTCATGCAACGCCACTTGATCTGCAGAAAATTTGCTACAATAAGAAGGTTTTAATTGGAACATAAATTATATTGGATAATGTAAACTATAGTATGTTAATTTTTCTAGTTCTCAAAGTTAGAAAACATTAAATTAAATCAGTCACATTGGATATAATTTTGTATAGCTAGAAAAACGTTATTGAAAAATAAAATTTTAAAATTGTTGGTAGTATAAACAAGTAAGAGCGTGCTAAGTTCGGCCGGGCCGAATCTTATATACCCTCCACCATGGATCACATTTGTCGAGTTCTATGCGCGTTATCTCTGTTTAGGCAAACAAAGAATATTTAATAAGAACTGTAATGCTATTGGAGCTATATCAAGTTATAGTCCGATTCGGACCATAAATGAATGCTGAACATTGTAGAAGTCATTGTGTAATATCTCAGTTCATTCGGATAAGAATTGCGCCTTATAGGGGCTCAAGAAGCAAAATCGGGAGATAGGTTTATATGTGAGTTGTATCAAGATATTGATCGATTCAGACAATATTAGGCACGTATGTTGAAGGTCATGAGAGAAGCCGTTGTTCAAAATTTCTGCCAAATCGGATAGGAATTGCGCCCTCTAGAGGCTCAAGAAGTCAAGATCCAAGATCGGTTCATATGATAGCTAAGTCGGGTAATGTACCGATTTGAATCATACTTAGCACAGTTATTGGAAGTCATAAAAAAACATCTCATGCAAAATTTCAGCCAAATCGGAGGAGAATTGCGCCCTCTAGAGGCTCAAGAAGTCAAGATCCCAAATCGGTTTATATGACAGCTATACCATATTTGAACCTATTTCAATCATACTTAGCACAGTTATTGGAAGTCATAATAAAACATCGCATGCAAAATTTCAGCCAAATAAAACGAGAATTGCAACCTCTAGAGGCTCAAGAAGTCAAGATCTAAGATCGGTTTATATGACAGCTGTTTCAGATTATGAACCGATTTGAATCATACCTAACACAGTTGTTGGAAGTGATGCCAAAACACCACGTGAATTGCGCCCTCTATAGGCTCAAAAATCAAGACCGAAGATCGGTTTATATGACAGCTATATCAAAACATGGACCGATTTGGCCCAACCCAACCGACCTACTCTAATAAAAAGTATTTGTGCAATATTTCAAGCGGTTAGCTTTACTCCTTCGAAGGCGTGCTTTCGACAGACAGACGGACGGGCATGGCTAGATTGACTTAAAATAATATGACGATGGGGTCTCAGACGCATATTTCGAGGTGTTACAAACAGAATGAGAAAATTAGTATACCCCCATTCTATGGTGGAGGGTATAAAGATATTTTTTCATGGGCTTAAACCAATGGAAATACATAGGGTGCTCGATACTCTGACCACTGATATCATCTAAGAACTCATTTGAATTGGGAGTTAAGGGAATTTTATAAAAAAAAGATATCTTATGCCGTTTTAATTCGTATGTGTCTTAAGAGTTGTCAAGTATGGAATTCATGTTCATGACAGTAAATAGGATGACTTAACTCCCTCCTCACTTCATCCTTTATATATACATATATGTACATAGTTGCTTTGTTAAACGTTTATGAAAGTTAATGTGTTGGGATATTTGAATAATTGAATTTCACCAAGCCTATGGCTAAACTCGTTCAGAAAAACAAATATTTTAATTTATATTTTCTTTTTATGTGAGAAGAAAAGAATTTTTCTTCAAATACCTTATCTCTTAGTGTTTTTTTCTGTTTCACAAGAGATTATTGTGTAAATCACTTTGCTCCCAATAATATGTATATGTACATTGCGTGCTGCGCCGTCGGAACAATTGAAAGAATTGAAATCCATAAGCAAATATTTAACAAACAAAAATAAATTATAAACAAGCAAGCACCGGAAAGGATTAAAGCAAAATATCTCAGTGTGAAACCAAAATGGCATCATATGTACATATGTATGTACAATGTATATGTATGTATATATAGAACATGGAAAACACAATCAATTAAAAATCGAAATCAAAAAATTATTTATTAGAAAAATAATAAGCAGAAATGCTAAAAAAAATAAAATAATAAAATAAAAAACATCAACTATGTATGTAATAATAATTGTGTGTGTCTATGAGCTCTCTGTAGTAGTTATAGTAGGTCGCATATAGATGGAGTACAAAGAGTTCAATTTCGTAAGTTTTGTCATAACAAATAAAAAAAAAACGCACACAAACACAAGTTTATGACAATTAACATTGGAAAAGAGAAATTTTGTAGAATAGAAAAAAGATAGAGATATACAGGTTATAGGAGGATTGGCAAAATAAAACAAATAAAAAATAATGTTCAAATGCTAATAAAGAACCGTTTCATTAACAGTTTACTTAAAAACAAGTACGTATCAAATAGAAATTATATTAATATTGCACTTAGAAATAAACGGAAATTATAACAGACACAGCATGTTTATCGGTTTGTTTTTTTAACGTATTTTTAACTTAACTTATATTCAACAATTCTAGGAGAGAGATGGTGGTAGTGTGAATTTGTCTATATTTAAACACATTCCAAAAACTGGGGGCATATGACCATATTTTAGTTTCATTTCAAGTGAGAATGCCATTCAATGGTAAACACTGAAAATGTTTCTTGTTCTTTTTTTTAAATCGTTTTGTTTTTGTTTTTTTTTATCGATATTTTATATCTATTTTTGTCCATACATATTCGTAACTTCGTGAGAGGGGTGTGGGTGGGGGTTGATATATAGGTAGTATAGTAGTGGTAGTAGGTTGATTCATTCAGCGGAGATCAAGGAAAAGTTTTCAAAATTGAGCTTACCTTGAACAGATTCATCATCTAATTCATCTGAGCTGCTGGTTATGCGGCCTGAAAATTGGCATAAAAAGTTAATTTTTTTTTAATTATTACAGTACTAAACTAAGTGCAAATTTGCCCATGAACATTGCATTAAAGCCCAGGGGCAAACTTCTTATATATCAATGAGTTTTGCTGTCCGATTCAATTTTAAGCTCAAAGATAAGGGGCCTCCTTTTTATAATCGAGACCGAACGGTGTGCCGCATAATAATTGCAACATAAGTCGAATTTTCATATTTAACTCAGACCTCATAAGCATTGGTAAAGGATCAACATAAGCATTGGTTATTCAACAGTTACTGCCACAACCATTAACTTTGCGTCACTTGTTTCCTTCGCCAATTCATCGATATAAGCTGATTTTATAAAGGAAAACAAGTAAAAGCGTGCTAAGTTCGGCCGGGCCGAATCTTCTACACCCTCCACCATGGATCGCATTTGTCGAGTTCTTCGCGCGGTATCTCTTTTTAGGCAAACAACGAATATTGAACATGAACTGTTATGCTATTGGAACCATGTCAGATTATAGTCCGATTCGGACCTGAATTGAATGCTGAACATTGTAGAAGTCATTGTGTAATATTTCAGTTCATTCGGATAAGAATTGCGCAAAATCGGGGGATCGTTTTATATGGGGGCTGTATCAAGCTATAGATCGATTCAGACCATATTGGACACGAATGTTGAAGGTAATGAGAGAAGCCGTTGTACACAATTTCTGCCAAATCGGATGAAAATTGCGCCCTCTAGAAGTTTAAGAAGTCAAAATCCCAGATCGGTTTATATGGCAGCTATATCAGATTTTGAACCGATTTGAATCATACTTATCACAGTTATTGGAAGTCATGACAAAACACCTTATGCAATATTTCAGCCAAATCGGATGAGAATTACGCCCTCTAGCGGCTCAAGAAGTCAAGATCCAAGATCGGTTTATATGGCAGCTATACCAGATTATGAACCGATTTGAATCATATTTAGCACAGTTGTTGGAAGTAATACCACGTGCAAAATTACAGCCAAATCGGATAAGAATTGCGCCACCTAAAAGCTGAAGATGTCGAGATCCCAGATCGGTTTATATGGCAGCTATATCAGGTTATGAACCGATTTGCGCCATACTTGGCACAGTTGTTGGAACTGATACCAAATCACCACCTGCAAAATATCAAAACACCAAATTGCAAAAATATGGTCCGATTTGCGTTGGAAGTGATACCAAAACACCACGTGCAAAATTTTCAAATCGGACGAGAATTGCGGTCTCTATGGGCTCAAGAAAATCAAGACCAAAGATCGGTTAATATGGCAGCTATATCAAAACTTGGACCGATTTGGCCCATTTACAATCCCAACCGACCTACACCATTAAAAAGTATTTGTTCAAAATTTCAAGCGCTTAGCTTTACTCCTTCTAAAGTTAGCGTCTTTTGACAGACAGATGGACTGACATGGCTAAATCGACTTAAAATGACTTGACGATCAAGAATATATATACTTTATTGGGTCTCAGGTGCATATTTCGAGGTGTTACAAACATAATGACGAAATTAGTATACCTCCACCCTATGGTGGAGGGCATAAAAACAATTGAATTCGAATATTTGGTGAACGAAGAGTGACAAAAAGATAGTTGTTTGGAAGTTTCTCCGTAAAGAAAGAAGCGTCCAAACACTTTCTGTGAAAAAAAATATCATGTGCATCGGTTGATAACTAATCCGGTGTGACCTTGGTTTCGCCAGAAATAGTTTTCACTTTTCCGATTCGTTTCACCAAATATATATTTATATGACCGCCAATTCGAAGTCACAGTTCGAAAAATTAAAACAGATGTTTTGTCTGCAAATTCATACAATTTGCAGAAACAAAGGTAAACAAAAGATAGAAAGAAGAAGAAAACCTTGGGCTTGTCATTCGTTTTGAAAATTTTGCAAATTTCGAAATACCTGCGGTTTTCTTGTCGGCAGTCTTATTGAGACCAAATTGTAGATGTTTATTTAAATCTCAATTCAGCGCATACTGAAGTGATTTTTTTAACCCAAAAACTAATGACAGAAATAAAAAAAACAAACCAAAAGTAATTATTCAACGGGTTTTTTGTGATTTTAAGCTGTATTTTCAGTATAAGGAGGAATTCATATTGCTTTCACCATAAAATTTTTAGTGAAATGGTTTTACAGTTTTTTTTTGTGAAATCTATCACACGGGTCACCTCATTTCACAAATATTGGGTTGCCCAAAAAGTAATTGCGGATTTTTTAAAAGAAAGTAAATGCATTTTTAATAAAACTTAGAATGAACTTTAATCAAATATACTTTTTTACACTTTTTTTCTAAAGCAAGCTAAAAGTAACAGCTGATAACTGACAGAAGATGGAATGCAATTACAGAGTCACAAGCTGTGAAAAAATTTGTCAACGCCGACTATATGAAAAATCCGCAATTACTTTTTGGGCAACCCAATAATTCACATTAGCCTGCGAAACGAAACCAAGGTCATACCCGAATACCTTTCAATCGATTGCAGGAGTGATAATTGTTGACAGCCTGTATTATATATGGAGGCTAACATATCCAATTCCTTAAATTGGGTAGCTACAACGTTCTGGACTGCGCGAAGTTAAGACATGGCAATATTTAAAATCTTAAGTTGCTAATAATACCTTCTTGAGTGTACACTAAAACAGTGTTGTATCTAAATTTTGTTCTTGTGCAACTTAACTACCTGAAAAGTCGCAATTAAACGATGAGACAAGTCATATGAGCTGTTACTTTGTGTATTAATGAAGGCGCTATTACACGGAATGTACATGTCTTATGACATGTCACTTTTTGTATTCACATGTAATTGAAAATGTTTATCAAATTGGCAATTTACATAGGATTCATCATTTTTGCTATCAAACCTGTATGTTATTTTCGTGTGACATAATCTAAAAATTTGAGCAAATTAGTTTTTTATGCGTAATAATTGTTAAAGTTGTGAGAAAGCTAGTTAAATCATATATATATGAAAACAATTTAATTTGTGGTTGCTTTCATTCGAGTGACAACAGAAACAGTTGATTTCTTTATGTTTTTGCCAGAAGGAATAGAGCACGCTCGAATCGAAAAATATTACATGTGCTATTTTGAAAAGTGATTTTCATGTGTTAATTTCGTTTATATCACACGACATGTACAACTCAACAACTCGTGCTAAATTTGACATATCATAACGCAACTACATGCCGTGTAATAGAGCCTTAAGACTTGTCTTATGTACGTTAAATACGAATATAGTGCGCGCTCTAATCAGCATGTGTCTACATGTATGTTCGATGGAATAGAAGCCCGGTTTAATTGAAAAGGTTGCATATTTATTCCAAAATCCATTGCAAATGCAAATTTTGCCCATGAACATTCCATTAAGGAACAGGGGCAAACTTCTCACATATCAATGAGTGCAGTCCGATTTTAGTTTAAGCTCAATGGTAAGGGGCCCCCTTTTTTTAGCCGAGTCCGAACGGCGTGACGCAGTGCGACACCTCTTTGGAGAAATTTTACAGGGCATAGTACCTCAAAAATGTTGCCAGCATTAGGAAGGGGAATCAACGCTAAAAATTTTTTCTGTTGGTCTCGCCAGGATTCGAAACCATGCGTTCAGCCCTACGGCTGCCAAAATCCATTGGTATGTTCGCCCCTTGGTATGTTCGCAACAGTGATCTCCATAGAGACCTCCGCATGAACACAGTGTCAGAGGAAATATCAATTGCAGCAACGAAACATGATGCCAGATTACGCCTTCATGTAAATCCAGAAGCCATTAATCTCAATGATCCAAGTACCAGACGTAGACTGAATAGAACTAAACCCTATGATCTCTTAATATCATGAGCTTTAAACTTATTTATTTTCTTTTTGTTTCCAATGTAAAATAAATTTTCAGATAGATTATATAAAATTTACATATTTTCAATGATAATTATGTTAAATTTGAAAAAAATTGCTTGTTAGCTTCTTATTGAAAGCTAGTTGCAATTAAAATAAAATAAAAAAAAAAAAAAAAAAAAAAAAAAAAAAAAAAAAAAAAAAAAAAAAATTAGTCATATAAAATTTTTCGTACGTACCATATGGGCACAATGGGCACAACTTTCAGAGTTGCTATTTTTGAAATTACATATGACATGTTTGATCGTGAAATAGGAGCTTAAGTATAATTCAGTATGCACCAACAAGTTAGAGTCATGTGGCCAGCTGAGTTATATATTTATACCCACAACCGGAGGATGAGTGTATATTCATATTATATATGTTCGCGTACTCAAAAATTTGTGAACATTTGCACAAATTGTTACTGGAAGCCGTTTGCGTACTTTATTTGCCAGCAGAAAAGTGCGTGGGAGCGAGCACAATTTTGAGTGTTTTGTAATAAGGAGCTTTCAAATTTCTACTGGAGTTTTTTTTTCTCAACAGAAATTTGCAGCATCGAACAGCTGTTTTACGAAATTCAGCTGTTTAGTTCAAATAAAAAGCAAAAGAGAGTAGCGGTTGTTCTTACTCTCCTGTAAAATTTTACTGGAAAGTACGCGATCAGACCTATTGTCAACATATCCGTTTGCAACATATCAAAATATCCGACCCTACAAAGTATACATATATACGTTGTAAAATTCTAAGACGATCTAGCCATGCCCGTCCGTCTGTCTGTGGTTTTCACAATACAGTCTTTAAAAATGAAGATACGAGGGCTGCTATATAATTTCTGGCCTTAAAATGGTTATACTGTTTTTCAAAGTATCCTCCAACATGGGTTATACACTCGAAGCACTTCTTCTACTCCGATTGAGACACCTCCAAAACATGGTTGTTGAACGCTTCAACAGCATTTTAGGGCGACGAAAATCATTGACCACGCATTTTTTTCTTGATAAAAAGGAGTCATTGGGTGCCAAGTCTGGGCTGTACGGCATATGACCCATCAATTCGATTTCGATTTGTTAGGTCAAAAAGGCGCTGGTTTAAGCCTATATGTGAGAACTCGCATTGTCATGTTGAACAATGAATCTTCTGCTTTGTTTGGCTTTCGAAATCATTTCTCCCATGATTTCAGGTAATCAAATTGTGATGTATCACTCAGAATTGACCTACTGTGTTGCCCAAGACAAACAGTAGCTTCCCATAATTAATTTATTGTTACTATAAGAATACATATTTTGATATGGCCACCATATAGATCGAACCCCCAATTTAATATCTTAGACTCATAGAAACCGAATTTATTACCCGATTTCGCTGAGATTTGGCACTGTGAACTGTATTGGACTGTGTCGTCTGTGTATGGTTCAGATTGGACCATATTTGGGTATAGCTGTTATATATACCGACCTACCGATTTATGGTCTTTTTCCCACAACTAGCGTGTTTATAAGAACCCTACACATCCTTCCCAAATATGGTACTGATCGGATCATATTTCGATATAATTACAACGACCTCCCGATTTAGGTCTTTCGCCCATATTTTTACGGTCTTTCACCCGAATTTTGGAAGAGTGAGCTGTGTTAGCCCCTAAACGTTCGTTCTGTGCTTGGATCGTACCATATTTCGCTTTAGCTGCTGTTTTTCTCAAAGATGTGGTTCGACTCACTGAATCATCTGACTCTCCTTTATGAAATCAGCTGATTTTTACATACAAGCGAACGAAAATCGCTTATTTTCAGTGTGAAACAGGATTCACTTAATAAAGTTGTGGAAAGCGATCAGCCGATATACAATTTTTGAATTTTTGCCGTAATTGCCATTCAGGATATCAACTTGTTTTCTTTTTACATGCATTCTTTGTTTACTTTTTCTCCTATTTGTGATATTTTTAATAGGAACATTTTGACATACTCAATGTTCATGGGGCCTTTCCACTTTTTGTTTTCCGCAAGTGACATTATTCGGCCATGAGTGTGACATAAAGTTAGTAGGACAGGCTGTGAATGTCGAATGCTTGTGAACATAGATATGATTATTTTCTAAAAGTTTCAAGTTATGTCTTACTTTGTCCGATATTCAGGACATAAGCAAAGAACTAGTATTATATATATATAGTTGGAGCTAGTACGGAAATGGGGCATAGATAGCGGCAGATGACACCCGTCCAGCTTGAAACTCGTTTTTTGACCGGTTCTGAGTAAAAGTCAAGGCAAAAGTTGGTCATATCGAGCAAAAATGAATGGATTTTAAAAAAAATTTTGGCTTCCGCAAAATTAAAAAAAAAATAAAAATTTTCCCTGAAATTCAGTTGACTTCATTCGCAGCGAAAATGCCTATTAAATTATTGCGAAATGCGACGGACTCTATTCTTCCTCAGTACACCAACAAAATTCAAACATCAACACACACATCCAAGCAAAGTTGATAAGAGCCAATACGTAAGCATTTAATTAAATTTGCAATTACTGAAGCGATATCCATATGACACAGAGAAATATCGCTACTATTTTACTAATAGATCTCATATCTACGGAATGTGTTCGCATTTTCTTCGTCACAATTTTTTATAGTGCGTTTTCACAGTTTTCGGTCGAAATTAGGTTGTAGTTGAAAGACATTTCCATGTGTATATACTCTTCTTATGAGCATAAACTACAATTCTTTAGCAATATGACCATTTTTATTGAATAAATTAATGTCGCCAACAACTGAAGTCGCGGACAATCTGTGGTATCGAGTGGAGAGTCTCAGTGAGAGGCCGGAAAAGGGGAGTTATAGACGAGCTTGCTTATGTATGAAGCTTGACGGGGATCTCTACCTCCCGATAATTCCACTATCTGCAACCTGTGAACCCGCCCGTAGCTCTCAGCTGAGCTTCTCAAGATAACAATGAATCCCATGGCAGCCGGTTGTACGTACCGAATCGACCCGATGGAGTTCTCATTGCCGCCTTTGTGTACAACACACTGCTACAATAACAACAACGGTGAACACCACGCAGATAATGGAGCTTGAAGTCAAAGTCAATGAACAATGAACTCCGACTCCTCACCCGAAGGTCCTAGGGATCACACTCGACAGAGTCTTCTTCTTCAGTATGAAGGACAGTTTTCATTGATACAAATTAATTATTGGTCTTTCAATAAGGCAAATTACATCGCTGCATAGATTGCCAGTGCAAATTTGCTGTGGATAGGTTACAATTTGGTAACAACAAAAAACAAAACTGACCCTTTATAGTAAAATGGTAATAATATATATCATTCTGTATTTCTGTAAAAGATCGGTATGAGTAAAATACGAGTTGATTGAAAAAATTTTAAAGCTAGTGATTCCAATTTTTGACAATAAAATAAGAGAGATCAATTGTATAAAAGAAAAACCTATGTTGCAATTTTTATAAACTATGACTTTAATAAATACTGTAAAAATCCCAATTATCTTCATATTCAAGCTCACCTCTAGAAGTCTTAATAGCCGCACCACCATTACGGCCATACAAAACATTTTCTAAATATGACAGTCCATTGTTATTGACAATATTCATACCCAAGCATTGTTCAATCTGTTTCCATCTGTGTAGACGTTCTTGCAACTCATTTGTTACCTCTCCCAATGAATTGCGTGCCTCAACAATAGAGCGATCCACATCATCTATACTCTTGCCATGGGTGGAAACAAATGCACCCACCAAACTGGAGCGTTTCTTTCTCAGCTTCTCGCATGCTTCACGAGCCGATTGTAGTTGTTTTTCAGCGGCCACTCGTTTCTTGAGATGATTTTTACTTTCGAGTTCGTAGGTATATTGTAGCCATGATTGCAACTGAGGTGGAGGAGCCCAACAATTATCAACAAGCTCTATTTCGGCTCGGGACAATTCTGTGCGTAACATTTCAATTTCTTTCTTCAACTGTTGCACCTCCAAATCAGAACTTGAAGATGTAAGGGTGGGCACTTCTTTGAGACGCCGTTCTAGGTCCATTTTTTCAGTAGCCACATTTTCCTGCTCCAATCGAGCTCGTTCTAGTTCCTGAAAAAAATAGAAATGAAAAATTATTTCTTTATACAAAAACCAAAGGTACGATGGCACAAACCTTTTGCATCTCTTGTAAACTTTGCTCTGCTCTTTGTAACCCCTCCATATCCTGAGCCATTCTTCGCAAATGCCTTTTGGCATTTTTATTTTGTTGATAGGCATACCAACAGCCAATTATAGCACTTAATAATAATGTAACTAATATATAATCCTTCCAGCGAGTTCCAGTCTCTAAAATAAAAAAAAATAAGTATGCATTAAAAACACTCAACATGACAAAACAAATCTCTAAACCTAAGATTTGAGTCTATTCTCAATCGTTTTAAAGTGGAAAAGACAGTGAAACCTTAAGCCGCACTTCGAGGAATACCCAGTCTGACATTGTTTTCAAATACATACCTCTCGGAGGTCCAAATAATACTACATCCATAGCCTTAAGAGCTATCTTTTGCTTGTGTATAGGATCCTTAATACCCAGTACTGTGCCAACGTAGTGCATATTATTTACAGCCAGACTTTGAATAAAGACAATTAATGTTTATTTTACCATTGCTATGTACACACATTGTGGACCAAACACTTACCGTGGTAGGGCTGCCCCCGAAACTTTATGTTGCTTAAATAAATCAACATATTGCGGTAATTGCACTGATTGCGCCAGCCAATCCGTAGTTTGTTCAATGGTCCAATTGTGTACCTATTCGGGATTCAGATTCTTAGCTCTATAAAATTTATCTGTGTCGGATTAACTCACCTCAGATCTCAACCACGCTTCCCACAACTCTTTGACAGAGATGTGCATATCATCATTAAAATGGAAAGCCTTTTGACGTTTTTCATAACCAGAATCGTACTTCAACTCCTCGCGTAAGAACTAAAAAGAAAATGGATTGCCAAAAGCTATATATATTTTTTTATTTTTAATTAGCTAATCTGTTAGACCATATATGGCTAAAGCTATGCGGCCTAACAGCAATTGAAAAAATTATCGATATATTTTTTTGTTTTGTTGTTGTTGGTGTAACCACATTTTCATGTGGAGGTGGCGATCCTCGTCAAGCTCCTGTAGGTGAGCAAGCTCGTTCCGGTACAAAAGAACCGATCGCCGCGGGCCATTGGCTATTTAAAGGCGCCAATAACTCGCCGTGTCATATCGAGCATCGTAGGCACTCAGTAATTGTAAAAGAGCCGGTGCCACCCGATCTGTCACTGAGACTTTCCGCTCGATACCATCCGCTGGGAGCATTCCACTATCCGCAACCTGTGCACGCGCCCGGTAGTTCGCAGCTAAGCTTCTCGCGACAGCAATGAACACCACACAGATCGGACCTCAATGTTACAGCTTGTGTGATGCTCACAGCTATCCCGAGCCGGGTTTTTTATGTTTGTCTTTGACATCTGTATCGATACTCCGAAAAAGTCACATATTCAGAAAAAGGATAGCGAATTAAGAAATACTATGGGGTCGATTGCTTGAGCACCCACTGCAGCTATACTGTTGAACAGGTCTTCCATTAATTGCCAGAATGTTTTAAACAAAGTGGAGAGAGTTTTTGTTGTTGGCTACTAGCATTTTTAGAATCGAAGGCCATAAACTTTGTGGTGAAAAATGAACGAATCGCGTTAACGACGGAAAATGTACTAGCAAACGAGAGAATAAGGAAAATATTTATAATTACAAACGCGATCTCTTTGCAGCTGTTTGTATTCAGCGGGTTGTCCCAATGGAGTCCTCATTGTCCATTGGCTGCTGCCTCAGTTTAGCTGTTTTGTCCTTTTTGGTCTTGCGAGGAGCACATCCGGCAACTTTTGATATTTGTTTGCCGGGACCGTATTTATCATCGGTTAGTTGTTGTTGTTGTAGCAGTTCATTGTGTTCTATCTTTCGTCTGCTTGATTCTGTTGAGTGTCAAGACCCAGGAAATCTGCGACTAAAATGGAGTGCGTCCACAGGGATCTGGGTCAGAGTCGAGTGGGTCTGGTTGGTCAATTAAATAGGTGACGTGTATCGTGCGGTTCCTGGTTACAATCGGGACATACATCTTGCACGTCCGCATCAATCCTTGCTCTGTAGGAGTTGAGGCGTAATTGAGCCAGAAATACACTGGTTTGCCGGGGAGGTCAATTTCTTCAGGTGCTCTCCAATGACTACATTCACCCGGTAGCTATTACCGCATCTGCTACCGTGTCTGCAAGAAGGTTGTCTAGACCTGCTTGATATGCCGCTTGATCTAAAGTTTCTCTCTTGTAGCGCTGAACCTCACGCTCTAGATCATGTAGATCTACCTTAAGGCTTCTGGGTGGTGGATATCTATCTACAAGATGATGATTTGGATGGTCTCTGCGATAACGCCCAAAAGGTATTGCTTAGACAGCATGTAGTTACGTCTTCGATGGAGGTGGTCCACATGAGAACTGAGGAAACAGCCCGTCGCAGTTCGGAGGACTGCGACAGATTTGACTATTATTCCACTGCGTATCACCAAGTTGACGAGACCACACTGGCGCTGAATAACTTACCACAGACAGGCCAATTGCGTTGTACATGGTCAACAAGGTTTTTTTGTATGCACCCAAAGTGCTGCCTGCAAGTGACTTGAGGACCTTGTTTCTACTTTTGACTTTTTCGCAAATTGCTGTGGCATGTGGGGAGAATGTGTAAGAGCTGTCAAATGTGACGCCAAGTTTTTTGGGACACTTGATGATCGGAATAATTTCTCCATCGACCATCACAGTCAGCTCAGTATTCACTCAGTATACCGTATTTGTAGCGAACAATGTGACTGAAGATTTGTTGGCAGATATCTTCAGATTTCTCGCAGCGAAATATGAGGCAAGTTCAACCTATCGCAGATGTAAACAATGGGTGGGGGGCCTGATGTAATGATCTTACAATCGTCCGCATATGATACGATCACTATGCCATCTGGAGGATAGGTAGAGGATAAACAGTACCGGATATATCACCCCACCTTGGGGAACTTCCACAGATAATACGCGACCTAGCGTTTCAGGCCTTGGTGATGTCCTCAAATAATTTGGCATGGCTGACCGTGTCAAATGCCTTCGATAGGTCCAGTGCCACGAGTACCGTCCTATCACATGGCCTGGGCTGATTGAAGCTACGGCAAATGTGTGCGGTGATGGCATGCAAAGCTGTTGTTGTGCTATGCAATCTTCGAAATCCATGTTGATGCTCGGCGAATGGAAACTTTCCTACGAGGCTCTGGAGGAGTAATGCCTCAAGCGTCTTTGCCACTGGTGAGAGAAGGGAGATCGGTCTGTACGACTCCCCCAAACTCGGGTCCTTTCCATCGGTTGGTGGTGGAGAATTAAACGTCCATCGGTTTTGGATAGTGGAATGTTCCTTAGGTAGACGGACGGAGTTACTGCAATTGCAGTCGTGTAGAATCAGCGATATCTAGTGGAGAGTCTCAGTGAGGTGCTAACAAAATGGCCAAATAGTCCAGCATTTCTCACCTATGGGGCTTGACGTGGATCGCTACCTTCACATAAAAATAATGCTACACCAACAACATCATCTCAATCATAGCTACTGAATGAATGCCTCTATTAAAGACCATCCACCGCACATAGCATCTAACAAAGTTAACCGCCCACGAAAAACTTGAGTATTTCGGGCTCAACTTCATTCAGCCATATGCACCACACCATCTCAATACCTATTGGGCGTCGAGCACACATAATCGGTTTATCTGTCCAGCCTTGCATACTAGACTTACAAAAGACCTTATACCAAACTCCTGATTTCGAAAACAATTAAGTAAAAACTTGCTAAATTCGGTCGGGCCAAATTTTAGCCAACTCCACAGATAAGGCTAAAAAAGTACGCATAGTAACTCAAGATAGCCTTATCTTGACGATATTTTACGTGGTGGTAAGAGTGCATCAATCTACGTGCCAAAATCTAACTAAATCGCATAAAAAAAGAAGTCTAAATAAAGACTTAAGAACTCAAAACCCGGGATTCGATTATATGGAGGCTATATCTATCTATATGAACGTAATTTACTACGACCTCTGGAAGTCAAATAAGGGCATCGATTTTTAAAGGGACTACATCTTTTTATGGTTATAATATCAAAACTAAATACCCAAGACTCCCAAGGAGGAGCCCAGGAACGCCAATAACAAAAAAATAACAGTTTTGATCAAATATAGAAATTGATTTAGGTATTTTTCAGGTGCAGTTTACACCGTGCATCAAATGTTTGGTTCATCGAGTATGCGTGTAGATTACAGTTTTTCCCAAATACGTCACGCGATTTCTTCTTTTCTTTACTATTTCTTTCTTTTCTTCTCTTTACATTATTTTGGACATATCTTGTTTTTCAACATGAATGATGAATTGATGTAATGATATAATGATTATACATTTCCACAGATATTCAACATAGATATATGTCTTATGCGACTCTTAAAGAGGCAGTAAAACAAAGAAAATTGACAGAAGAAAAAACTTTTATAATATAGAACTGTAAATGACCAATGAATTCGATTTGACAAGTGTTCAATCGATTGTGGACACTTTTGCTTTTAAACTCTAAATTATTTTTACAAAACACTTCTTAACTTTCTTATTTGCTTCTTTTTCGTTTGTTTAAACGCAAGTAGCGCTTTTCTACAGTTTTCATGTTTACCCAATTCCTTTTTCTCCTCTCTTAGGTGAGGAGATTTCTAATCGAGAGCCATGATTTATCTATTTAAATTTATCGTCTGTGCACATTTCTGTTTAAACGGTATTGGGGTGACGCCAATCATCGACAAAATTAAAAGCATTTTGACGCATACATCTTTATAGGCACCAATACCATTGTAATGGCCACGCATCATGATGTGTCGTGTAAACTTCGCTTAAAATGTTCAATTAAAATAACACAAACTTACATCATCGGATTCGCTTAAATCAATGTTGCCGTTGTCATCGTCATCCAACTGTTGATGTAGCGTTCTTATAGCTTCCATGCCTAAACGGTCCTGGACATTATAACAATCGATATCATCAGCATGGCAAGCACCATCAGCTGAGCCGCTGCCTAGAGAGCCTAACCAAAAGAGTGAGTGAACAAGCAAGATGCACATATATTAGTTTTAGAAACAAACAATGTATTGGGTTGCCCAAAAAGTAATTGCGGATTTTTCATATAGTCGGCGTTGACAATTTTTTTGACAGCTTGTGACTCTGTAATGGCATTCTTTCTTCTCTCAGTTATCAGCAGTTACTTTTAGCATGCTTTAGAAAAAAAGTGTAAAAAAAGTATATTTGATTAAAGTTCATTCGAGGTTTTATTAAAAATGCATTTACATTCTTTTAAAATATCCGCAATTACTTTTTGGGCAACCCAATAGTTTATAACACCTTCAGACTTACTGAATTCATTACTAACGGCCTGCGACATGGCTTCGCTTAATAGATTGTATGTATTTTTGGGTTCTGCATGGCCACTATGTGATGGCTGATGATATGCAGCTGCTTGAGATGGGTGATGATGTACCAAGCCACCTCCACCAATGCCATGGGAGGAATACTGATGTTGGTACTGTGGCTGCTGTGGATGATGGTGATGTTGCTGTTGCTGTTGCGGTTGTTGTTGCTGCTGCTGATGATGATGATGTGAGGACTGATGCTGCTGTTGCGCAGAAGGTGGTGGAAGTGCATGAGCTTTTGGTGGCTGTGGTGCACCATTTTCGGTTGACGCTTGTTGCCCATGATAATGGCCGCCAGCAATTGTATCACCAGGCGAGCTACCGCTGCTGTGGACTAAACTTTTGTGTGAAGCTAATGTAAGTAGAGTAAATGTAAGTATAACTTTGAAAAACTGCATTTTGTCTTTTTGTTTGCGTTCCTTGCGTTCGCACAGCACTCTCAAGGCACACAATTTTCGTTAGAATATATTAACGTTTTAAGTTAATATATCATATGGGGAAGAGATTTTTTGAGGCTGTAAAGAAGCAAAGAGAAAAAATGTAAATTTACATAGATATTCTGATTTTAAATACAACAAAGGGTATAAATTGCGTAAATGCTTTTATCTATTGTTTGAAGTTTATACAATTGTTGATATATCCTATCTCCAACTGAATTCAAACTTTAGTTTTCGGTTTTTTTCACAGAAAACCTCCTACAAAAATTCAAAACTCAATTATCATTATAAAAAAAATTTGCCACATTGTAATCATAAAATGTTTATTGTGTTTATCTTTTTATAATTCTAAATAAAAAAACAAATTTAATAAACGAGTTGATAATTGAAAGCGTGCGCTGCTGCCGCTGCTCGACGGGAATGAATTCCACTTAAGGTGAAGTCAGAAAAAGTAAATGTTTGTTTATAGCTAACAAAAAGTTACTGGGCAAAACAACCGTTAAGACTAGCTTATTAAAATTGAGTTCATTAATGCAAGAGAATAGTGATATAAATATACAATTTTTTGTGTTACGATGCTCTTTTTGTTTACTGAATTTTTTAAGACTGTTAGTCTATAACTATTTTCCATAAATTATAACTACATCTTAACCGATTTTAATAAAAGTTAACAAGTACAAGTTTTGTATCTTTGCAAAACATCATCCTAACTTTTGGTAATAGGAGTTAAATGGCAAGGCCAACGATGAAGAGTGAGCAGCTTAAATGCTTGTTCGTTTGGCAGGGCTTTTCGCAAGCAGGCCCTTAGTTTTAAGCCTAGCACTGACCACAACTTTTCGGTCGAACAAATGTCAAAACGTTCATAAGTTCAGCCGGCCGAATCTTATATACCCTCCACCATGGATCGCATTTGTCAAGATCTTTAAATGACTTTTTCGTATAGAACAACACCACCTTCAAAATTTCAGTCAAATCGAGTAATACTTCACAGTTGTTGGAGGTCAAAACAAAACACTTCATGCAAAATTTCGGCCAAATCGGATAAGAATTGCGCCCTCTAGAAGCACAAGAAGTCAAGAACCATGATCGGTTTATATGGCAGCTATATCAGGTTATGATCCAATTTAAACCATACACTAAGCACAGTTGTTGGATGTCATAACGAAACACGTCATGCAAAATTTCAGCCAAATCGGATAGGAGTTACGCCCTCTAGAGGCTCAAGGGTTCGCCCCCCTCCTTTAGCAAAGTAGGGGGGCGAACCCTCCCCTTTACCCCAAAATAAAAGTGTACCGATCGGGACAATATGGCAGATGAAAGGTATTCAAGAGTAGAGTACGAATTTCATAATAAAAGTTGGGTCAAGTACCTGGGGGCCGCCCCAGCCCCAAAACCCCTTGAAATAGGTTTATTTGACGATCGAGAGTAGATTACGAATATGGTCAGGAAGTAGGAATAGGCTTTACAATTTATTAATAAGAAAGGGGGTGGACCCTCCACCGTTACCCCAAAAACACCACCCAAAATCATGAGTGGACCGATAAGGACAATATGGGTATCAAATGAGAAGTATGCGGGAGTAGACAACGAATCTGGCATACAAATTCATGTCGAAGTATAGGGAGTCACCCCACCCCCACAAAAACGCTCAAAATGGCCACATTAGCCAATCACGGATATATGGGACTCGGTATGTTTGTTCCATATAAACAGAAAAATGGCAGAACCGATATTCTCGAAATTTTCGCATATTGTTTAGGTTGTTCTGGAAGGAAACATAGGCTATATAATTTTTCGCTACCGGAAGGGGGACGGTCCCTCCCCCTTATGCCGAAAACACAACACAAAATCAAAAGTGGACCAATCGAGACAATATAGGTATCAAATGAAAGGTATTGGAGAGTAGAATACGAAAGTGGTATTAAAATTTGAGTATAAGTACCCATCGGGCCGCCCCAAACAGGCATATTGAACGTTCATTTCAATCTACGGCTCAAATGAAAAGTATTCCGGAGTAGATTTCGCATCTGGCATCAGATCGAAGCACAGGGTGTCACGCCACCCTTCAAAAAGACCATTAGACCCATTATGACTATATGATGTTTGGCTGAACCGATTTTCTTCAAATTTTCAACGATTGTGTACGTTTGTCTGGAAGAAAACATAGGCTATAAAATTTTTAGATATCGGGTGGAGGCGGACCCTCCCCCTTACCCCAAAAACGCCACCCATATCCCAAAGTGGTCCAATGGCCACAATAAGGACATCAAATAAGAGGTATTAGAGACCGGAAAACGAATATGGTATTAAAATTTGGGTCCAAGTATCCAGCGGGTCAACCACACAACCCCAAAACTCCTCTAAACAGATATATTCGAAGTTAATGTCAATATGGGACTCAAATGAAAAGTATTAGGCAGTAGATTACAAATATGGCATTGCGGACTTGTCGACGAACGTTACAACAACAACAAAATATCGATCTGCTTCCTATAAGCACTTACCGGCATTTAAGTGGAGACACAATACCAGACATGAACCATCTTAGGGGAGTGGTATTGAAAACAATTAAGAATTTTGTAAGTAGCACGGAATTCCTAACTTAAAATTTTCTTTTTTAGAGGTTACTTTATAGTTTTTAGAGCGCACAACAAGCCGATTACTGGCTTAGGTGTATGTCCATAGTGGCATGGGGCGGATTAATAACTTCACCCTCTTTTTAACCTAACCTAGCCTACCCTATAAGCTACAATATTCGTAATCATCTTGACGTTTTGAGCCAATAGTGATCCAACAAAAATTATGTGCCGTTGGTGATGGCCAAAGGCCCATATTCCTTAACCTTTAGATGTAATTGCCATATCCAATTTAACCTTTAGAGCCTTTATAATAATCCTAAACTCTCCGGATTACGGCTATGTATCCTTGTATTCCAAAAAAAATTCCTGTATGCTACGGTAGCGATGGACACTTATTTACCCCTTTGATTATCATTTAGTCTTTTTTATAGCCTTTCTCCAATCCGCACAGCTTCTGCAATGTTAAGTGGTAGGATGGATGAAAGTCATAAGTTTCAGTTGTATAGCACATGACTGTAAGCAACCTTATTCTGGTAACACCATTAATCGTAGGTAGTGTGGTACGTCGTCAACATTGTAGGTGGACTGATTCACTCAATCAAAGGTGGCATATTCATATGTAATTGTACCTACATACACACATACTTGCGAAAAATATACAACTTCAAAGTGTATTTGTGTGTTTGGCGATGTGCTTGATAAGAAAAAGCAACTGCCGCTGCAAGAAGTGTTTAATTATGCAAACAAAATATTTTTAATTTAAATTAATTGTTGTGTGCACCAAACAACCAACAACCATCTAAGCAAACACAGCCAACTAACAATAACATGACAACCAACTCGGTCAAAGCAAAGTCAAAGTCGACAAACACCGCGCCTGGATAGAAGAGCGGGGGATTGTACGCACCACATGAGTAATGCGAACTGTGACAACAGTTACAACAACTACGCCAACAACCTGGTATTCATTCGTATGGTTGTATTTGAAGGTTCATTTGGCCAGCCAACAAAGCTCTAAAACTTGTTTAGACTCTTTTCCGATTTTTTTGTTTTGTTTATTTGTGTTTTACAATAAAAAAAAAAATTGTTGTTTTGAGCCGAGCTGTTCCGTGCTGTGCTGGGTGGTAATGGACTGAGTACTTGAACTTGGGAGAAGTTTGCAATAAAAAAAATGGAAAATAACAAAATCGCCAGTAATAACAATGACCAAAACGGCCATAACAACTAAAACTACACACATTGACATTCTGAAGCAGAAACAGAAAAACAGACATAGACAAACGGCAATAAAAAAGTAATAACAACAAAACAAAACACCGTTGAAAATGGGTAAAAGCAGATATTTTTTGAATTAAGTGACTAGAATTGCAAAACAACCTCCCAGCACTTCCCCTGCCTTCGAAACTATTTTGGTTACCCCCCTCACTCGCTCATTCACTACCGCCAGCGAAGCTGCTGTACCAAATCTACGCTTCAGATAATTGATTGTGACTTTCGACTTCCCTCTCTCTCTCTCTCTCAATCTTACTCTTTTACTCGGAATTTTGTTCAAACAATAATTATTAGCTTACAACAACAACAACAATGAAACTAAAATTCTATGGCAATTGTCGGATATAACAAATTCACCTAAACGATATCTTATTTGTTATAAAACAAAGCTCAGTTTTATTAATTTTCATTATGTACCCCCAATAAATGCAATTGATTGCAGATTACTGTCTTACGGGAGTACTTGGTATAATTGATAAGCCCGCGCGGTAGACACACATATTTTTAGATTCATTCGAATCAAGCGCATGCAACTTTCTATGTGTCATGACAATCGTCCCTGGGCATTGTGAATGTCAACGATATCAGACATGATCAATTTTGAAACTTTACAGGTTGTATTTACTACCTTAAACATTAAAAGAATGCTCGAATTAGAGATGAGCGACAACGCTCTTGTTTCGAAATCATAAATATTTTCAATTCGACTTTGCAAGGTGCTGTGGGTGGCTGTCATTGCCTTCGGATTCTTCGTCGTCGAACTATGTTGTTGTAGCCACATATTCATATGGTCAAAGGACCGATCGCCGCGGAAACAGGGTGGCCATTGGTTATTTTAACGCGCCTTGTCATATCGAGCATCATAGGTGCTGTCCAGCCTCCCAATAAGACTCTCCGCTCGATACCGCTGATTGTCCTCGACTGCCGTTGCAGTTACTCCATATGGAGCATTCCACTGTCCGCAACATGTAGACGCCCTCTGTAGCTCGCAGCTTAGCTTCTCGTGACAGCAATGAACACCACATAGATTGGACCTCAATGTTCCAGCCTATGTGGTGCTCACAGCTATCCCGTGCCAGGCGAACTATGTACATATGTGTCTCTTCCGGCTTCTCCCCTGCGGCAATATACGCAGCAGTAGCACCCCGCCGTGTCTTATCAGGGCTAGGGAAAGCATCGTTCTTTCAATTTAATTGTAATGATCTTCGAGGCGAGATTGATGATATAATGGACTTTATGAATCTGAGGAATAGTATTACCTCCAGCTTGTGCATTTGTCACTGTTACAATGTGTTATGAAGGCCAACGTAGCGCAGATTTTGGCATGTCCGCCAACGACGCTAAACGCCTGGGTTCGAATCAGGGCGAGACCATCAGAAAAAAAAAATTCAGCGGTGGTTTTCCCCTCCTTATGCTGGCAACATTTGTGAGGTACTATGCCATATAAAACTTCTCTTCAAAGAGGTGTCGCACCGCGGCACGCCGTTCGGACTCGGCTATAAAAAGGGCGCCCCTTATCATTGAGCTTGAACTTGAATCGGACTGCGCTCATAGATATGTGAGAAGTTTGCCCCTATTCCTTAGTGGAATGTTCATGGGCACAATTTGCAATTTGCAATTACAATGTGCAACGTAAAAATTACACACGGAATGGAGGTGGGGACTGGCATTCTTGATACATCATTCCTTGCAGTATGGACCCATCTCGCCTGCACCTGGTGCCAGTGACCTCTACACCCCTGCACGGGATAGCTGTGAGCAACACAGGCTGGAACTATGAGGTCCGATTTGTGTGGTGCTCGTCGCTGTCACGGGAAGCTTCAATCCCACGGCAGCCGGTTGCACGTACCGGATTAACCCGATGGAGTCCTTCATCGGCAAGGGCTGCCGCCTCCGTGTGCAACACACTGCTTCAATAACAACAACGGGAAGCTTAGCTGCGAGCTACCGGGCGCGTCCACAGTCTGCGGATAGTGGAACGTTCCATACGGAGTAGCTGCAACGGCAGTCGTGGACAATCAGTGGTATAGGATGCTCGATATGACAAGGCGAGTTATTAGCGCCTTTTCAATAGCCAAAGGTCAACCTGTACCCGATGCAATCGGTGCTTTGGACGGGGCTGGATGGACGAGGATCGCCACCTCCACATGAAAATGTGGCTACAACAACAACAACATGGAATATGTGAGGCTGGAACTTTGAGCCTCGACTTGTGTGCAGTTCATAGTTATCACTGGAAGCTTGGCTGAGGGCTACAGGGCGGATAGTGGAAAGTTTCGTTTTTATGCGTAGTAGCTGTAAATGCGTCCGTTGGCAGTCAGCCATTTCGAGAGGAGGTTCTCAGTGAGGGGTCAGGTGCCACTGACACTCACTTAAATACTGAGTGCCAATAATACTCGAGATGACAAGGCGAGTTATTGGCGCCTTTAAATAACCAATGGCTAACATCAGCGCCTGTTCCCAGGTTAGGGCTGGGGGCGATCGTCGGATCTTGGAGCAAGCTGCACGCCACAACGAGGGATGCATGTGCAATACCACAAAACCCATGCGTTTGGGGCGCTGGGCCACTAACCCGCCCCCCGAAAACTGAGAACTACTATGAGAGACAAAGTAATAGTAAAAACGGACCCCCCAACGTTGCCGACCCACGCATGTGAAAAAAGGACTATGATTTGCGGATCTGCACCTGGAATGTCCTCACACTTTATAGAGAAGGTGCAGTATACGCACCCATACAGGAAGTGCGATTGACCTGGAATGGCGTCACAACAACACCAAATGGTGACGAACTATACTATAGCTGCCATAACACGAGGTATAATTTTGATGTCGTTTGTTGGAGACTGAAACACCTTCTCTCCAGCTTTACTCCGGTGGATGAGAGACTAGCCACAATCCGCATAAAAGCCAAAATTTTCAAAATCATTACCTTGTTGCAGCAAAGGTTCGCACCCGTCTGAGCATAGCGAGAAAAGTACGATCTGGAATGCCGGAAGCTGGACATTGAAAAGCTGCAAACACAGCAGATGGCAAAGGCATACTCCACTCGACTGATCCAACTGCTTAATGAAAGCATTCCTTGTCCCGATGATATAACGGCGCATTGTCAAACCATTGCCCACTCCATGGAAAATGCTGGGAAATTCGTTCTTGGGTACCGGAAGCCTCCCCAAGAAAGCCATGGTACGACCAAGACTGTCGAGATGCTACAGAGCAACCTTTCAATCGGCAGCAACGCGCCAGATGAAAGAGAGGTGTCGGGAGAAAAGCAGAGAGGGGAAACACCTACTCCGCAGAAAAAAGAGGTAAATGGAAAGACGTGAGTGTGAGCGAATTGAGATATACAGGAGCCAGAATGAAGTGCGGAAATTCTACCAAAGAATTAAACATCAAACCGGTGGCTTTGCTATAGGCACATCCTCCTGCAGAGACAAAGAGGCAAATCTGGTAATTGATACCGATAGTGTGCTGAGGATATGGAATGACATCATACCAAGCTGCTAGCTGATTTAGCAGTGTGTTGTACATTGAACTGCTAGTGTCCGACGATGGCGGCGAAGAGGCTACCGCAGAATCAAACCCTGATGATGGTATAGTATGTTTACCTCCTTGTCAGAATGAGTATGCATCAGCTTATCTGCGCGATTTGTCCAGAAGAACGCATTCCCAATGATTGAGATTCAAGTAGCAGTGGCCACATTAAACAACAACAAGGCAGCAGGAGCCGATGGGTTGCCCGCTGAATTATTTAAGACAGGAGGCGACACGCTGATAAGTCGTATGTATCAGCTTATTTGCGCAATCTGGCTAGAAGAACGCATACCCGATGATTGGAACCTCAGCATACTATGTCGCGTACACAAGAAAGTAGCCAAGACGAAATATTAAAATATTAAAACCCAAAGTCAATGACATAATTGGGCCTTATCAATGCGGCTTTAGACTTGGTAAATCCACCTTAGACCAGATATTTGCACTGCGCCACCGAAAGATATTTGCACTGCGCCACCGAAGCACCCGAAAAGAACAAATCAACACCTACCATCTTTCTGCTTCCGACAGCCCTATAAGATCAAAGTTATTTCAAGTCATGTCTGAGTTTGGTATCCCTGCAAAATTAATAATAATACCCTGCAGGATAACACTTGCTGAATGGGAAAGAATTTCTCCGGACTATTCATTACCAAACGAGGTTTCAGATAAGGATACAGCTTATCGTGTGACCTCTTTAATATCCTGCTGGAGAAGATTATACGAGAAGCAGATGTGAATAGATATGGCACTCTAATCACAAGACAACACAAGCTACTCGCCTATGCCAAAGACATCGACATGTTAGGTCGGTCACCGGAAGTAGTAACTGCAGCCTTGGAAAGAATATCTTTGGATGAAGTCAGTCTCATTTCGACGACACTTGAGTTACTGATAAAGACAAGCTTTCTTTGGAAAACCAAAGCGTTTTGGTTGCATGGACCCGATCATCAGACTGGGACACGTTCTATTCTCACTTCCTATATAGGCCAATTGAAGATAATTGCAAAGAGATTATTGTATGTTGAATGATCCCATCTCGATCAAGCTCCATATATGAATAATTCAGCTTTCGCGACAAGCAACTAACGAGTGAAAGCCATTGAGGGAGATTGTCGATCTCCCACAGCATCAGAAGAAGTTAGCCTCATACAAGTAAGTTTAAGCTCACCAATGAGCATAGAATGAACTTTAATCAAATATACTTTTTTACACTTTTTTTCTAAAGCAAGCTAAAAGTAACTGCTGATAACTGACAGAAGAAAGAATGCAATTACAGAGTCACAAGCTGTGAAAAAATTTGTCAACGCCGACTATATGATAAATCCGCAATTACTTTTTGGGCAACCCAATATTATTCTGACTGACGGCAACAGGCTGGACGCAAGGAACCAGGACCAGACTCACATAAGCTGGACAAATGACTTTTAAGATAAACATAGTCGGTTCTTGTATGATATTAAAAAGAGATGTTCTCAGAGACATTAATGTTTCAGCAGAAGGTGATAAGCCCACATTTAAATGTCCCTTTGTCAAGCATGCAAATAGAAATACGACAATTTTTTTTCAGTTGTAAAATATTCTGACATGACAAAATAGCCACAAGCATGAACAATGTTGGAAAGAAAAAACTTTAAAAACCCATGTCACGTTTTTTTGTTAGTACAAATTCTAAATATTTTTGAAAACAATAGTTTTTCCCTAAAAAGGAACCAAGTTGCAATGGGCGGCGATGATGTCACTTCGTGCCGGCAGGCCATTCAGATGACCTTCAACTTGATTTTTGAATTTGTCAAGAAAATAATAAGCAATCGCTTGTGAGTGGCTCTTTAAGTCGCCGCTTAACAGACTCTTAATTCAAAAATTATCAATTTCTTCTCCAAGCACGTACATATCTACAATAAACCAATAAAATTGTTGGGCAGACTTATAGAATTTGAACTATGGCAATAAATAGCATACATGTATAGCAGCTACAATCTCGTACTTAAGCAACAGGTCGCACTGCGACGTATTCTTTTATCTTTGCTGCACGGGCAGTACATTAGAAATATTAGCCCTTGTGTATAAGACTTTCAAGTTGAGTTGAGTTGCCGCTGCACAAAAATAATGATCAATTAACGATGATGGCTAGATATTGTGTTCAATGTTGGGTCGTCCCCAATGAGGGAGGTAGTGGGGTTGGTGGATGATGTTGTTTTTGTTGATACCATAAAATGAGAACGAAGGGGTTAACAGAAGTTAAGAATAATTAATCAATTGTAATTGTTTACTTTGGCTTTGCTGTTACTATTGTTGTGGAGAATCTAATGTTCAATAGATTCACTGCGAAAAACAGTGAAACACACAACCCCATAAAGATATACAAAAAAAAAACACTTGCGAGACACATCCATCAACGGCAGTATTGTAGCAGCAGCAAACAGCACATCTTAAATAGCTACATTCACACGCACGCACATCGTCGTCGTCAACGCGGCCGCCACAGACACTGCTCGGAGCGCAAACAAACAAGAGGGCCATCAACAAACACGAAATGACGATGTTGATGATGATGGTGGCGAACCGACGAAGATCGCAAAAAACACAACACACTACACTTGGAATATTTAGTTGTTTTGAAGAGGGAATTTGCACAACAATAAACATCTGGGTGAATTTTTCTCTCAATTCAATAGTCACCGTCGCAGACGTACCGTTTGTTTTTTATTTTTTTTTTGTATGATGCGAACTTTTGCACCTCGCCACAATGCCCGTGCCCGCCGCCGCCTTCACGCCTACGTTCAACCGATACAATCGATCGTGCAAAGTAACAAGGCACCCGTATGATTTTCTGTTTGGCTGCTTTTGGGCCGATTCACATGTACTCCACCTCCGGGACACAAATACTTTCCTTCACTTCCATAGACAACATACCACCGTAAATCTATTGAATCCTAGTGTGACACTAATTTGCCATGTTATACAAGTTGGCACAATTTCCCTTTTCCATCTCATCTTTATTCGCTCCTCACAAAACGTCAAACACACCAAGTACATATGCATCTACATTTAATTTCTTTTTAGCAGCATTTGTCAATTTTAGCAACAGCATTCTTTTTCAGGTGACTAACTTACAGATTTTTTGTTAACACTTTTTAGAAATACATTTTATTCCGCACTGTCTTTTTTCTGTCGTCGTTGTTTGTAACTGTTGGATAGTTGTAAGCAGATAATATTTTTGTTGGTTTTGCGGTTAGAACGAGCGATTTTATATTGTAAAATTAACGTTAAACGTAAAAAAAGTAAAATCTATCCGTGCCACCAAAAAAAAAACTCTTCTACGATTGAAGTCAAAAATGTACGTGAATCAAAATCGTGGGGTAACTTCTTATGTAGAAAACATTGACGCACGTATCGTGTTGTCGTTTGAAAACAGATGATTGACTTTATGGGACCTTTACACGCAAAGTTATTTTTACAATTAAAGCCCAGTATGCACCTCTGGCAAAGATTTCGTTACCAAAAGAAATTCATTGACATATTCTAAATGAAATTATCGTAATGTAAAAGGCATTGCAACCACGAATGGAAATGTATGTTTTAATAACTCCATGCAAACATGATATAAAGTTATTTGCAAATAAAAAAGTTTAATTACAACACATATTCCTTATTATCCAAAAATGATTAAAATTCGGCAAAATTATAAATTGAATCCGAATCCGCCATATTGTCATCAAGCTGATCGACGTTTTTGCCGACACACGCAAGTGAATTTGTGTGAGTGTGTGTATACGTGTACGTACATGAGCAGAGAATAAGCGAGAAAGAATAAAACAACAAAGAGAATGCAAACAAAAATCTGTCATCTTAATACCGTCAAACCTTACCGGCTGTTACCATCTGTTCGCGTGAGACCACCTTCTTAAATCCGACTTAGTGGCGGCATAAGCTGAGTCATGGCGAAACACATGAAGGTGGTCTCATTTGTACAACAACCAAAAATCATATGGTGCAATCTGCCATCTTGTCATCAAGCTGATCGTAGTTTTGCCAACACATGCAAAGAAATTTGTATGCGTGTGTGTATACATGAACAGAGAATATGCGAAAAAGAAGATAACAATAATCTGCCATCTTGTCATCATGCTGATCGTAGTTTTGCCAACACATGCAAAGAAATTTGTGTGCGTGTGTGTATTCATGAACAGAGAATATGTGAAAAAGAAGATAACAACAAAGATTGGCAGATTTCAAAAAAATCTGTCATATTAATACCGTCAAACCTGGTCTGCGTCAGACCACCTTTTTAAAATCGCGTTGAAGCTGAGTATGCACCTTATGCTGAATATGCACCTCTAGCGAAATTTTGGGATGCACCCAAGACTTTTATGTCGTCACTTGGAGATAGTTGTGTAGAATACAAGATGGCGACAAACATCAATTTATAATTTTGGCCGCGCAATACCACTTCACGTATGGCAACACAGAATGAAGCTCGATTTCAGTCGCCAAAGTGGAAAATTATTTTACTTTTACGTGTTGTTTTTGTGGGATTTGTTTGCAACGCTTCATTTTTCAACGCAACGCTGAAAAACAAAACTCAACGCTGATTTTGTTTTGGCCTTTATGGTAACGAAAATTTCGCCAGAGGTGCATACCATGACATAATTACCAGGTAGTGTACCGTAAACAGCTGAGTAAAATTTTTTCTCGCGAAGTCCACTATCTGTCAACGAGTTTTGGTTGTGTGTATTATAGTTCAGAGCCATACACATATAAACACCAAGAAATGGCGCGAACTAATTACATACACAAAATCAGAGTTACACTAATCGCCGATTTTTACAGATGTGCCCTCAATATTTTGTTGTTGGGCAACTGCCACTACCTGTAAATGAATAAACCTTGGTACGGTAAGCAGCTGATCAATTGGTTGGTGCCATATTAATTTTTAAATGTAAATGGCCAATGAAACCCAAAAAAATTATATGTTGTAACCTTGTCAAATTTGCACAAATTGTTAATGGAACCGTTCGTCTACTTTATTTGCCATCAGAAGAGGACGAAAAAGTGCGTGAGAAAAAAAAAATTTTTTGAGAGTTTGGTAGTTGAGAGCTTGCAAAATTTCTACTGGAGGTTTTTTTTTCTGAGCAGAAATTTGCAGCGTTTAACAGCTGTTTTATAAGAATCAGCTGTTTGATTCAAATAAATAAATGCTATTTTTACTCTCCTGCAGATTTTTACTGGAGAAGTACGCGAACAGACCTGTTATTATTGAGGTATTTTGTAGTGTTCCAAAAAAGTCAATGCGAAAAACATTTGTTTTCAACATGGTATGTACCAGTCAATAGACTGATTATCTCACCTATTTTTGTATTGGGAACGCATGGAAATATTTTTGTATTGGGAACGCATTTGAGTCTGTGGAGCGTTTGACAGACCGAATGATGCAATATTAATTTCTATATGAAAAAGTCACTCATCTATCGGATTCGCTAGCTTATGGATTGATAAAATGCTCTTCCGGCAATACTATGTACTTTAAACGTTGGTAGCACTGACACACATCCAAAATAATCAAATATTAACAAACCAAGCAAAATAAGCCACTTTAATTTTGAATAAATGTCTCTTGAAGTTCATAAATGTGATTTTAATAAAATCCTTAGCAATTTTGCCACTTCAGAACATTTTAATCATTGAACAAATATGTTGCGTTCTTCGTCTTTTAGTTTTGTCATACAAATTGAATGATGACACCATATCTCTTAATAAACGGCGATAAGATTAGCCACTTAGCTAATCGGGGATAACATTTTTCTTCTTACAAACTAAGCGGAAAATCCGTTTAATAGGTAAATAAACGGAATGCTGTCAAACTCCATATAAAGAAAAAAAACGTCGGAAAAGTAGTATTCTGCTTTTAGTGAGGAAAATTTCAAAAAAGTGGCAACACTTGAAACCAATGCCGGCATAATTTTCGTACATTTTATTGGTTTCAATGGTTCGTTTTTTTATTTAATTAAACAGAGAAAACTATAAGTGCAGATATAGATTAATACCGGTATTCAAAGAACCTTAAACCACTACACTGCTCTTTAGATCCGGATTTAACGTCTCGATCATCTGTTTTTCCTTTATAAAATCCGCTAACGAGAGCTTTTAATCTGGATTTAATGAGCAGTGTTTTAGGCAAATCTGTCAAATAAATCTAATATAAATTTTAGTTTTGTGAATACCGGTATACTTCTTGAGTCAGATTTTAATTTTACTTTACGATATGTTCAGTTTGGGAGGTGCGACTGCTCTTCAATATTTGGACCTATATTTTTAAGTCAGTTTTGTACTCTATATTCAGATACACATTAGTTGGGTGCGGCTGGCTTTATATGTAAGATTTCCTCTTTAATTGCTGTATTTGTAAACAAAAAAATTTTATTTTTTGTTGAATAGAATTTCAATTTAATTTCAAATTAATTTAGAATTTCTTATTGTGAAAACTGATTTATTATCACGTATAAACTACCAAAATCATACCAAAAGTTGCAACACTGTCATAGAAAATAAAGCTTTCTCTCGTCGCTTTTTTTGGTCTCTGAGAGCGCGCATAACTATGACAACGGTAACTTTGTAAAAATGTAAACATTCACTTCGCCTTTTGCAAAATCTACCATAACAGCAGCTAGTTAGCACAACAACAACACATTTTCCCCATGACGAATTGGCAGGGGTGGAGAAGAAATCTCTGACAAGAGTGTACGCAATGTAAATAAAACTTCCTTGTTTTGCGGGAGGTTAATGTGAATTTTCTTGTGCTTCGAATGACAGTAGATAACGGGATATTCGGATAACGGAACGTATAGAAAGTGGTAACGGACGTGGTTGAGTACAAAGCATACAAGCAGAGTAGGTTAGTTCCTGATTAGCAATGTATAAAAAGAAAAAAAAATGATTTTATTGTTTTCAAATAAAAAGTTCATACGGCTAAAAATGGGAACATTCTGCAAAAATTCTCTTCTCGCTGATTTTATTTAGTTGTGATAAATTAGAAAAACAAAAACAATTTGAAAGCATTGAACATCAATGATGTCTAAGGACTTTGCAAAAAGTCAACAAATAATATGCTGGTGTATGGATCCCTATTGTGGTGCTTTTGAGTGGGGTGTGTGTTCGTGCTTGTGTGATGTAAAAAGTGATTAAACAAATTGACCTGGATTTCTTTCTCGGCAGTCCTTCCTTGTTCTTTGGCATGTGTGTGTGTGTGTGTGTGTGCGCTTGTATAGGATTTTATTCTTGTTAAGAGGATGCAAATCGTATGTCTCAAAAGAAACAAACAAGTTAGTATAATGTCTCTCTTCTACTCGAATATACACAAACACACACATGTACTTAGCCAAAATGAACATGATAATATACTCTGATGTTTGGATGTACCTATGTTTGCATTATACGCATATCTGTGTGTGTGTGTGTGTGTGTGTCATACATTCACATGAATATTGAATAGACATGGGAAATGCATATTATTTTCTTTTTCGTCTGTTTTGTTGTCAATGTTGACGGAGAATGGTTGCGGTTTCGTTTGTTTGGCAGCGTGATGTGTGTGTGTGTTTGGTTAAGTAGGGGGATTGATTGCACTCACTGATGCACTCGGCTTGGAATCAAATTGTTGTATATGAGTTTGGAAACCCCAAACTGTGTCAAAGTTCTAATAACAGTCAATGTTCTACTTAGGGGACGTGCAAAGTGAAAAACATCTTTCTTTTGTCGTTGCATTTGTTGCTTTTACTTTCTGGTCTTTATTTTTTCCGTTTGTTCACTTTGCCACCATTTTTGTGTTGAGGGACCAAACATTGATAGACTGGTATTTAGGTATTTGTACTTACAGACATACAATCATAACAAGGCTCCTTGAAATAAAAAAAAATAAAACATTACACCATTTCCCTGTGAAAAGGATATCTAAGACAATATCTGGTCATAATAGGAATTTGAAAAAAAAATTAATTAAAATTTATGAATTTAAATTTTGAATCCGACCTCTTACGCCTTTAGAAGTTCATTAGATTTTTCTCACAATTAAAATTTGCTATTCCGGTTCCCAATTCCTTTCAACAATTTCAGTTACACCGGTATTTACAAAACTGAATATAACTTTGAAATAGGTTAATTTGACAGATTTCCTTTATGAGACTGTCAAAGAAACCTATTTTAAGGCTTCATTAAGTTTTGTGAATACAACCGTTAATATTTATCTTCTTGTCAGCTTCCGCATTTTGTCGGCATATTTAAGCACCATTTTAAGCTGTTGCCGATGACATCATCTCTGCCATACGTACATAAACATGGTGTTGAACATGGTTCTCCTTTGGCACTTGTTCAAGAAAAGTTCAAGCCAATTTGTCATTTCCCCAATTTGTAGTGAGGAGGATGCATACTCGTATGCATGTCGCCGACAGTCTGCCTGCCCCAACATAGTAACCCCAAAAATTGTGACAATTGGGTTAACAACTTTCTTCGCAGCAAAAAAAAAAAACAACAACAATTTAAGGAAATATCATCACAGACCACTTTAAAATGGCAATTGCCATTATATGTTTTCAGTTATTTTTCCATTTGATTCCGTTAAAATAATGAAATAAATCAGTCATGGGTGGTATAAATAAGACAAGTTAAAATAACTTATAATAGTGACCGGATGTTGCCTAATTGATTTATTTACTACCAACTACAAATAGTTGAATGGCAACGCTTTACAATTGATTGGCTGATTAAAACGGCCATTACACCGGCCTTAAGACTTTGAAACCTATCTCTGTCCGAATCTCTGTAATGTATTTACTTTCGACCAAGTCTTCAAGAAATTCGGAACAAGAGGCGAATTATGGATGAACCACACTGCAGGGACATTATGGTTTTTTTTAGCACGGTACACTTTCTCTGATTTTCAGAATATATATAATCGGTGATGTTTTAATAATAATTTAATAATTTAATTAAACTTGAATCTGAAAGCACTCATTGGTGTGTGAGAAGATTTTCTCTGCTCGGTTCCTGGTGTTTTTAAAAATTAGGGTAATGAGAAGTGCTCTTTAGGGGAGGGATGGCACCCCAGACATTTCGACTCAAATATGGATATCAAATTCGTGCTGCACTTTCAAATCTCTTTAATTTGAGCCCCATATTACCATGGCTGATACATATGAACCGTTTGGAGGGTGTTTTGGGGCTGGGACGGCCACCGGCACTTTGCACTGAAAACTCCCTATACTTCGACATGAATTTGTATTCCAGATTCGTCATTTACTCCCGCATACTTTTCATTTGTTACCCATATTGTCCTTATCGGTCCACTTTTGATTTTGGGTGGAGTTTTTGGGGTAACGGTGGAGGGTCCGCCCCCTTCCGTTATAAATAAAATATAAAGCGTATTCCTATTTCCTGGCTATATTCGTAATCTACTGTAACTCTTGTACGGAATGTGGTTGTTCACTCCAGATGCAACAATTTTGTTAACCTAATCGCTGAACACAATTTTTCGATAAAACACTGCATTTCCATAGAGTTGTTTGTCACAGAGCACGAATTTTGATAATAAATTTCGACGTTTTTCTATCGTTGCTTGTTACTCCATGTTTAAAAAGCAGAGTATACTTTAAACACCTTCAAAGATGACGTTTGGACACAATTATCAACTTGTTCTGCCACCCCAAAAAACTTAGCTCATAAAAAATAACCCTTTATATACAACCAACATAAGCCCGAAGATGGAATAGAACTCTCATATATTGACAGGGGCTCCTAAGTCCCCAATCAAAGCGGATTTAAAAAGGTGGTCCCACGCGAACAGCTGTTAACAGCCCGCCAGGTTTGACGGTATTAAGATGACAGATTTCTGTTTGCATTCTCTTTTTGATGTCTTCTTTCTCGCATTTTATCTGCTTATGTACGCACATGTATACACACACGCACACAAATTCCATGTTGATCAGCAGGAGACAACGCTAAAATAATGGTTGCCTAATACACCCAACGTTTGATACCAACCAACGCCTACCCTTGGCGTTCAAGGACTCTTCTATTTCATGCACAAAATCGCCGATTATATACGAATGCCTTCTACGATGTATTTACATACAGCGGTCTAAAAAAGTATTCATCATTAGCAAAATTGATAATAAATTCACTTATTTTGGGTAATTGAAGAAAATTTAAAGTAAACAAATAATGCAGTTTTATGCAATAGTTTATTTTTCGTAATATGTTTTAAAATAAATTCAAAAAATAAATTTAATTAGCGCAAAAAATGCAATTTTATATAATAACACCAAAAACAGAACAAAAAAAGTATTCATCATTGATGTGCTATCAACAAAGTCAAATTCAAATATTATTTGGGAATCCCCCTTTTCTGTTTTATTTAGTAAAGGAGGCTTTGCCCTTGACAGCAAATATTTAATTTCTTTGAAAATATAGTTTTTGTCAAAATGGGTCGTAAGCAAAACGAGGTTTCTGATGAGGTAAAAGTTTTGATAATAAAACACCACAGGAATGGTTTAACTCAAAAAACTATCAGTGAAATATTAAATAGACCACGATCTACTATACAATCCATCATCAGAAAGTGGACAGAAACGAAAACTGTTGACAATAAACCAAGATCTGGTCGACCAAAAGCACTTTCAGTTGGAGATGTGCGTTGGCTAGTGCGGCAAGTTCAGAAAACTCCGAAGACAAATGCGACCATTCTTCGTAAAAACACTATGGAATATTTAGGGAAGGAAGTTACTACACAAACAATTCGAAATACACTCAAAAGGCATAGTTACAGAGGAAGAACTGCACGTAAGAAGCCCTTTATAAATAAAATAAACCGAGTGAAAAGGCTAAACTTCGCAAAAATGTATGTAAAACAGCCCGAATCATTTTGGAAAACAGTCATTTTTGCAGACGAGAGCAAGTTTAATCTTTTTGGGTGCGATGGAAAGGTCATAGTGTACAGAAAACCAAATACAGAGCTTGAAGAACGAAACACAGTTGCTACTCTAAAACATGGTGGAGGTGGTTTAATGGTTTGGGGGTGTATGGCGGCTTCAGGAGCGGGAAATCTTGAAATTATTAATGGAGTAATGGATCATAAGTATTACATTGACATTTTAAAGAGGAATTTAAAAGATAGTGCTGTAAAACTTGGGCTTGGTAATAACTTTCAATATTATCAAGATAATGACCCCAAACATTCTGCTTTAAATACCAAGATGTGGATGCTGTATAACTGCCCCAAAGTCATTAAAACTCCTCCTCAAAGTCCCGACTTGAACCCAATTGAACATCTTTGGGAACATCTCGAACGCAAATTGAGAACGCGCAATTTTTCGAGCAAGAGTCAAATGCAACAGGTGATAATGGAGGAATGGACTAATATAGACCAAAATATAACCGCTAAATTAGTCCAATCGATGTCAAACCGTTTAAAAGAAGTTATAAGACGCGGTGGTCGAATAACAAAGTATTAATTTTTTTAAATTATGTTATTTATTTTTTTGTTTTTTTGCAATGATGAATACTTTTTTTGTTTAATTTTTTGTGTTCAGCTGTAAAATGGCCCTTTTTGTTCCAATAAATACTATTTTTTTCTTTAAAAACAATGAAATTGTGTACATATATATCACACAAGCACTACTGCATCATTAGTTTAATATGTTTTTATTCCAATTGTCTTTTGTAGACTTATTAAAAAAAAAAACAATGAATGATGAATACTTTTTTTGACCGCTGTAACTTTTTAATCAGTCTTACATTGAAAATATAAAATTTATCTAAATTACCATTTTCTCAAGACGTATAAAACGAAGGAGACAGTGTGGATTTCCACGGACACTCAACAGATCGTGATTACAAAAACTTTGCCCCTTATATGCAATGAGTAAGCAAGCACCTCTTTTTCCACCGCCCAAAACATTCTTTGCTCGTTATTTGCACGTGTAATTGCAGCTTGCATACAGTTGCAGAAGTTTTGTTCGCTCTATGTGTGCCGTAATGTATGGGGTTGTGTGTTGGCTCTGACCGTTTGTATCTTCTGCCGATGTGCTGGGCAGCGAGTGTAAAAGAAACGAGCAAAATAATAAAAACAAATCCAATAAACAATTTCACGAAGAGTCACGAATAGTGGTGTATAAATCAGCATGATATAGTGTGTGTGTGTGCACTTTAGTTTTTCTGTCAAATCATACCCTGCAGGACTTTGGACCGATCCCAAATTGGCGATTTCACCGATTTTCAGTGACCAGTGACAGGTCCCCTGACTATCCATATGACCGGTGATTTTTAAATTGGCATCCCTGCAGGAAATTTGGCGTAAATTCACCCCTAATAACATAAATTACCAGTAATTTTAGTCCATTGCGTGCCCGCTTTGGGGTATTTTTCTTTTTGCAGAATAAACTGTTGAGGACAGTTCGTTTTTTTCATAAGTACGCATTCGTTGTTTTTGGTGCTTTTTGTTGGACCCGCATCGTTTTATAAAAAAATCAACAAACAACGGCGTTACTCTGAGTGAGTTTTTTTTTCTTTGATCAAAGCGTACCAAAATAGAACAACAACTTAAACCGTGCGCGGAGAAGTTGGTGTTTTTTTGCTTCGCTGCAGTTTGACAAATTTTTTCAGTCTATATTCTAATTTTAAACGAAAGTCGCATACAAAAAAGTAAGTGCGCAAATATTTTCTTAATGTAAATAGTACAAAATTTTAATTATTTTTTAATTTTTTTAGAAGCAATTCCACCGTCGATGATAATGACCGGTTCAAAATTATTGGTCCCTAGGTACGACATGCCAATATAAAAATCACCGGTAATTTGGATAGTCAGAGCACCGGTCACTGGTCACTGAAAACTGGTGAATCACCAGTTTGGCACCGATTCAAAGTCCTGCTAGGATGTCATACCTAGGGACTAATAATGTTGAACAGGTAATTGCATCGGTTTAAAATACTGGTCATTTCACTGTTTTAAAAATTCGGTGATTTTAACGACATAAAATCGGTTCACTGGTTTAAAAAACTCATCACTTCAACGGTTTAAAAAAACCCGTCATTTCCCCGGTCTAGACAAACACATCACTTCACCTGTTAGGAAAATTTGTTAATAATTGCTAATTAAAATCATATATTTTTTTAATTTTTTTACGACTTTTGTTTTTTACATAAAAATCACAAGCACAAAAAACAAAACAATTTAGTATTAATTCAAAACAAGTAAAAGCGTGGAAAGTTCGGCCGGGCTGAATCTTATATACCCTCCACCATGGATCAAGTTCTTTGAATGACTTTTTCATATATATATATTTATATATATATATATATATATATATATATATATATATATATATATATATATATATATATATATATATATATATACACATATATATATATATATATATATATACACATATATATATATATATATATATATATATATATATATATATATATATATTTATTTATATATATATATATATATATATATATATATATATATGAGCTACATCAAGTTATTCACCGATATGGACTGTACTTCTTAAAGCTGTTAGAAGCCATAGAAAAATACCACCTCCAAAATTTGAGGCAAACCAGTGGTTCAAATTGTCAAATTGGGAAATCGGTCTATATGGCTGCTATAACAGGTTATCAACCGATTACGACCATACTTCGTACAATTGTTGGAAGTCATTCCTCAACGTTATGTGAAATGTTTCACCCAAATTGGATAAGAATTGTGCGCTCTACAAGCTCAAGAAGTCAAGACCCAAAATCGGTTTATACGGCAGCTATATCAGGTTATGAACCGATTTGAATCATACTTAGCACAGTGTTACTTAAACACCATTTGCAAAATTTAAGCCAAGTCTGATAAGAATTGCTCCCTCTAGAGGCCAAAGAAGTCAAGACCCATGATCGGTTTATATGACAGCTATATAAAACTTCAGCCGATTTGACCCATTTACAATCCCAACCGAAATACACTAATCTTATATATAAAAATCAATTTGTGTTTGTTTGTTTGTTTGTATGTTTGTGTGTTCCTTATAGACTCAGAAACGGCTGAACCGATATTCTTGAAATTTTCACAGATGGTGCATAATGATCCTGTGGTGAAAATAGGGTACTAAATTTTTTGATATCTGAAGGGGTGGGCGGACCCTCCCAATTACCCTAATTTTCAGAAACACCAGATCTCGGAGATGGGTGGTGTGATTTAAGCGAACTTTTGTGTGCTCTCCTATAATACCTTAAAAATAAAAATTTGGTATCCAAATTTCGGATGGGGTACCTAGGGGGGCCAGCCAACCCTAAAACCTACCAAACATATATTTAGACCAATCACGACAATATGGAACTCAAATGAAAGGTATTTAAGATAAGAAAACGTATCTGATATCCATTTGTCAAACCAAGTGCTAGGGGGACCACCCCAACCCCCAAACACCCCTAAATCGGACATATGGGACTCAAATGAAAGGTATTTGCGAGTAGAATACGAATCTGATATCCAAATGTGGGACCACGCTTCTGGGGGTCCACCCCTTCCCCAAAACAGGACTTATTTACTAACCATGGGAATATGGGGCTTAAATAAAAGGTATTTGAGTATAGAATTCGAATCTGATATCCAAATATGAGACCAAGCGTTTGGGGGCCGCCTCTCCCCAAAAACCTCCCACAAAGGGGACACATTTACGACCATAGCCACATGGGGCTCAAATGAAAGGTCTTTGGCAGTAAAGCACAAATCTGATATCAATATTCGGGAAAAGTGTCTATGAGGACCATGTATTTAGGGAATCACCCCTTCCCCAAAACACCCCGCAAAGGGTAAAAAATTTTCGACCATGCCAATATGTGGTATTTAAAATTAGAAAACGAATTTGATAATCTATTTTGGGCCATGTGTTTGGGGGACGCCTCATCGTGTAAACTCCCCTAAACCAATGGCAATATGGGGTTTAAATAAATGGTTTTTGAAAGAAGAGTACGATGCTGATATTTTTTCACGGCCAAGTGCCTGGGGGACCACCGCACCCCCGAAAACACCCCTAAATCAGATATCATGAGAGTAGCGGGCTGAAATAAAGTATTTTAAGAGTGGAGTACACCTTACATCCAAACTTAAATTCGTAGACCAATAAAGATCATATGAGATTTGGACCAAGGCACTTATATTGTTAAAGTGTTAGTCAAGCGATATACTATTTCGTAGCATGGTATTTTACTAAAAACTCTTTAATTGTCGAAAATAAATATTCCAAGGAAACTTTTCTTCCATATAAAGTAAAAGAAGGCGCGGCGGAGCGGGCCCGGGCCAGCTAGTAAGATATATTTGTGCAAAATTTTGAACGTCTAGCTTTACTCCTTCGAAAGTTAGCGAACTTTCGACAGATGGACGAACGGAAATGGCTAGATCGACTTAAAATGTCTTGACGATCAAGAATATATATATTTTATGGGGGCTTAGACGCATATTTCAAGTTGTTACAAAAGGAATGACGAAATTGGCATACCTCTCATCATATGGTAGCACAAAAATTTATTTAAAACTTTAAATTATTTTTTAATTTTTAAATATCGTGTTTTCATTAAATAAATCGTGTTTCTATGTTGTGCCCTGGCCATCATTTATCGATTGTAAAAAGATAGTAAAAAATAATTAAAATTTTGTAGCATTTAACACATATTATTAACATTTGTCAAATATTTGCTCACCTGTTTCGTTTGAAATTAGAACGGTTTAAGCAGAAAAAAACTCACCCAGAGCAATGTTTGTACAAGAGCATTACAAAAAAATTAACTCTCCCCAACATAGAGACTTTTAAACCGGTGTTTTCACCGATCTATTCAGTGAAAAGAAAAAATAAGCTAAATCAACCACCCAATGGACTAGAATGACGGGTGATATGGCCGGTAATTTGTGTTAATAGGGGTGAATTTACCCCAAAAATCCTGCAGGGTAAAGATTCAGCCATACCTTGTATAGTTGTTGTGGTGTAAATGTGTATGTTGTTTTTGGCCATTTTTGTTGGTGGAATTTTTATATAAATCCCAAACATTCAAGTGGAAATGGTTGAGATCACATTTCAAATTCAATTGGGATCTGTCAGCCTCCTCAAAGTGATCCCCTCCCTCTGCATTCCTCGTGACCGACTAGCCAGTCAGCCAACACTGGGACCGACCTCACCATATAACCGGGTTGGAATGGCAAATGTTTATGACTTTCTTTTAATATTTTCTCATTTCAATCCACTTTGGTGAAATGTGATACGACATGAAAGCACCCCATGCCACAAGAGTCGACATGTCTCAACCTACAAGAACAATATGAAAACGAAGGCAAATTGATACAATTCCATTTCACATAATCAACCCAGCGGCCACCCCATACAATCCCATGCTGTTGCTGTCGATGCTGCCTGCAAACAAACACGAGTGTTAGCTGTCCGTCCATCTGCTGTCTGTCGATCCCATATGATGATAATTTAATTTAAGGAAATGTTTAACCGAGCCATCATGAACACGAACTTTTTATACATTTCAGAATTGATTTCAAAATTAAATTTTTAAATTACAAAGGGATGCGCACGGCCGGAATGTGTTTATCCACCTTGTCATCTCTTTAAATACCTAACGGAAGTTTTCTCCACCTATGCTTGGTGTCTACTTGATGTTAGTGAATGTTTGTGTGTGTGTGTGTTTTTAATGTTTTCCAGAGGAGGAGCATGCTGACGGGACACATTTGGCTATTTCGGCGTGCAGTGTGTGAAAGAGCATTTTAAAAATGGATGAATCATCGTCATTGACCCTCACAAGCTCAATATTGATAGCACTATGTTTGGTGGTATTTGGTTTGATGTTATATCGCTATTTTGGACATCGCCAAGCCCTATGGTCACGTTCATACAAGGAAGAGAAAATTGGACTGTCGGCCCACAAATTGTTTAAGCCGAATGGTTATATGGTAAGTTTCATGAAAACTATATTAAATAGATACCCAGTCGTTACAATTATCGTAGAGGCCTAAGTTGGATAGCATTTGATCACTTGTAGTTCTACGCACTCAGGTGGAAGAGAGTATCCCGTGGCCAAACCAAAATAACTTCCCTAAGCTCTTCAGTCTTTTGCATTTTTACTCTCCCTTCCTATATAAAGTTTCGGGATAGATTTATCTTTTTGATATTTCCGTCAAAGTTGCGATTTTCCATGTTTGGCTACCGATACCTTTTGGCCTGGAGGTTCTTTGCGTTGCGTTTTAATGCTTTTAACCAAGTTAAAATGGATGTGTATCTCATACATCCCAAGTTTCAAATGACAAAAATATTCTATTTAAAAGCAGATTGGTTTATATATTAAAAGATGGATTTTCCAATATCCAAGTACTTCACCATATGCTTTCATAATTTCTTATGATTTTGATCCATATAAGATCACAATGGTATTAGTGTCTTGTATAGCGTAATTTGTATACCCTCCTCCATAGGATGGAGGTATCCTAATTTCGTTATTACACCGTTTGTAACACCTCGCCCAAGACCCCATCAAGTATAAATATCATTGATCGTCATGACATTTTAAGTCGATCTAGCCATGTGCGCATGACATAATTAACAGGTACTGTATCGTAAACAGCTGAGTAAAATTTTTTATCGCGAAGTGCACTATCTGTCAACTAGTTTTGGTTGTGAGTGTGCATTATAGTTAAGAACCATTACACATGCAAACAACTAAAAAACGCGAACTAGTAACAAACACAAAATCAGAGTTGCACTAGTCATTGATTTTGACAGATAGTGCACTAAAAATTTTGTTGTTGGGCAACTGCCACTACCTGTAAATGAATATATCTTGCATGTCCGTCCGTCAATCTGTCTGTCGAAAGCACGCTAACTTCCGAAGCATTAAAGCTAGGCGCTTGAAATTTTGTATAAATACTTCTTCTTAGGGTAATTCAGTTGGGATTGTAAATGGGCCACATTGGTCTATATTTTGATATAGCTGCCATATAAACCGATATGGGATCTTGATTTCTTGAGCCTCTAGATGGTGCAATTATTTTCCGATTTGACTGAAATTTTGCGTAAATTGTTTTCTTTTCTCTCGCAACAACTAATTCTCTCATGACCTTCAACATACAGTAATCGGCATTAGTATTTTGCCAAACAAAATGTTGAACAGTTAAGCTTACTGAATTTTAAAAAATAAAACTAAAATTTCCAAATATTACTAAACGTAGTAAATGGTATAGTTTAAAACTTCATATTTATTTTAGGCCAAGTATCAAAATGTTGGGTGGCATAAGTATTTTGACATTTAATTTTGTAGGGGCTCAAGAAGCAAAATTGGGAGATAGGTTTATATGCGAGCTGTATCAAGCTATTTATCGATTCAGACCATATTTGACACGTATGTTGAAGGTCATGAGAGAAGCCGTTGAACAAAATTTTTGTCAAATCGGATGAGAATTGCGCCCTCTAGAGGCTCAAGAAGTCAAGATCCAAGATCGGTTTATATGACAGCTATACCAGATTATGAAACGATTTGAATCATACTTAACACAGTTTTTGGAGGTGATACCAAAACACTACGTGAAAAATCTCAATCAGTCGGACGAGAATTGCGCCCTCTAGAGGCTCAAGAAGTCAAAACCCAAGATCGGTTTATATGGAAGCTATATATATACATGGACCGATTTAAACCATAATTATACATGAATAATGAATATTAGAATTAATTTTTTATGAGTTTTGTATGAAAGAAGCCTAATAAACTATTATTGTGTAGATTGTCCCTCGTCCAACATATTATCTGTTCAGGTGAAGCATCGAGGCTTAAGTATTGAATGCTCTGCACAAACTGGATTGTTACAGGAACGGCAATAGGCCCTTGATTTCCGCTGCCGTTGGTACTCAGAACGGCATAGGCGACATGACACGTTCTTTCTAGACCCAAACGACGGTGCAACTCCTTCTGCCGGTCTTGACAATATCTAAAAATAACAAAATTATGTAGTTATTCTGCTTTTGAACATTATAATTGTTGTTTCTTTCCTTTATATCAAATGTTTCCATTGAAGCCGTATCCTTGGATATGCGGTTATGCTGTTGTTCAGCGCTCGTTCCTCTATGTTTGGTAGTGCCAATTGTTTTTGTCACCATCAGTAGGAATGATCGTCGTCTTTTACTTCTTTTTATTGGTTTCCTCTCGCTCTCTGAAATAAATGCAACTAATGCTGCAATGTCCACCATATGATATTGGGTTGCCCAAAAAGTAATTGCGGATTTTTCATATAGTCGGCGTTGACAAATTTTTTCACAGTTTGTGATTCTGTAATTGCATTCTTTCTTCTGTCAGTTATAAGCTGTTACTTTTAGCTTGCTTTAGAAAAAAAGTGTAAAAAAAGTATATTTGATTAAAGTTCATTCTAAGTTTTATTAAAAATGCATTTACATTCTTTTAAAAAATCCGCAATTACTTTTTGGGCAACCCAATAGATCATGGCCAACGGCCAGCGGTTTGTTGAGCGCTTACATGCATATGTGCCAAGCATCTGGTACATTGTATCAATGCCCGATTCGTTGGCGTTGTTATCCAAAATAGCAAAATTACCGCTTTGTTCTTCTTGGGCACATATGAACATAGAGCTATATCGCCTTCGACGAAGCCAAACAATGTGCTGTTGACAGGACACGTATGATTTTTTTGGAATTCCCGAGGCAAACATGCCTTATTTGAGCGCACTGTTTGAACAGATGCGGCTTTCTTTCTGATCAAAGTATGCGCCAAATCCAAAGTTGTGAAAAAATTGTCGGCATAAAATCTGCGACCTGTATTTAAATATCTCTCCGAAAGTTGAAGTGAAACATTCTCCCCCTTATTCACCTTTCGTGCCTGGGCCGGCAATTTCCCAGAGTAAATCATTCCTTTGACAGGATAAAATAATTTTGAGTCGCACAACCACCATATCTTTATACCGTACTTGGCAGGCTTCGGTGGAATGTATTGTGTGAAGCGGGTGCGGCCTCTGTATGGGAATAACTGCTCATCAACGGTCACTGCATCATGCGGAGTGTAAGCTGCTGCCAAGTTGCTGCAACATTTGCCAAATATCATCATTAGCCGCATTCTTGGTGTTGATTATTCGCTGCTGTCGCGTATTTCCATTGTCGAATCTTAGGTATTGTGTGCATAATACAGTGGCGTTGGGCCACATAACTCTTCAAGAAATATTATATGCAAAAGCAAAATAAGGTACCCAAGTGGGCCATTCATCGTTTTTGGAGTAGCTTTAGAGAAATTCATTCCATACCCTATGATTCCTTTCCATCGAACCTAGGTACGGCATACTAAACATGTATTTAATGCAATCTATATATCTCGGCCATGGGATATACTACAACGTACTTAGTTAACTCGCACTGTATCGTTAGGACATACCTATAATTACAAAAAATTCTAAAGGGTCCTGTTGCAACTGTCTCAAAGCTTGTGTCGGGGGTTTCAGTTATGATGTATCTTCCTTTAGTATGTTTTGTTTGTTTATTTAACTTGCATTTCGGGCAATTTATTAAGTACTGTTTTATCATTTTACTCATATACCTCTGTTTTGATTTCAATGCAGTTTTTCTGACACCCAAATGTCCACCTTGCATTGAGTCGTGATATTCATAAATCAATTTCAATTGTGTATCTTTATCTTTCCGGTTTATTTTTTTGCGGCTCATCATATAGTATAATTCTCCACTTTTTACCATTCTTAATTGCTCCTTATTGAACATAGTTTTAGAAGCATCAATATCTACATTGTCAAATATCATGTCCCTCCTACTTAATGCTAACACGCTCGTACTCGAGTTACACATCTCTGATGTCAGTTTCCCCGAAATCCCCTCGATGATAGATATGACCATGATATGACCATAAGAGCCGCCGATCTATGTCGAGATCAGAAATTTCGCTCTGCATTTCGTCTGCATTGTCTGTCCCCTTGTTTCGCTCTCATATAGCAGGATGCTATTGCATGTCTGCAGGCTCCGCAGGGCTGTGGGCGCCGCCACCGTTCTAAAGGATGACATGACCATAAGAGCCGCCCTTCTATGCCGAGAACAGGGATTTCGCCCGGCATTTCGTCTGCAGTGTCTGGCCCCATATTTCGCTTCCATATAGCAGGATGCTATATGCCATTACTACTTTCTAAATTACTATCCAAATAGGAATAGCCCTGGTCCACATTTAGTCTGAACTAACAAAGCAACTTTAATCTAACCTATATCTTTTGAAATAACATATAGATCTCAGCTACATTAAATTCTTCTGTTGCAGATTCATTCTGGATCCGAACTATTACTCAGTTCGAGTGGAAGCTTTAAACGATTTGATACAGTGGACAAGGAAAGCTGTAAGAATACACAACATCAAAACTCGCCCAAACATGCGACAACACCAATATGGAATTTATCCCAGAATGAGGCGGAAATTCCACCACAACCTTTGCGACCGGCTCCAGCACCGGTGCCCTCTCTTGTATCAACACCTCCGCCTGTGCCGAACAATGTGCCAAACAGCCAGCCGAAAATAGTCACCTTCTCTCTACAACTAACCGATGAATGTCCAGCGGTATCGAATCTGGAACACAGTGACATATTTCGACCATGTAGTATATTACACACAAAGCCCAAACGTATGGGCTCAGTGGAAATTCCAACATTGGAAGCTCCTCCAAAGATGAAACCGCTAGCGAATCATGTAACCAGCAATGGCCATAACGGTAGCAACCATCATGTACCAGCTACAGCTATACCACGACCCGTGGTTAAAAAATCATCACCTCTACTAAACGGTTTTTCGCTGGAAGACAATCCAAATAGCTTTATTGGCTCCGCAGCCGAAGACAAACTTTCGCCACGGACGCAAAACAACACAAATCCTTTTCTAGAAACTTTATCGAATACAAATTCCAACACTGCCTTATCTAACCATACTATGACCAATAATATACCTGAAGCATCGATTCCTGCTAATCCCTTCATTGAAACCAAATATGAGTCTACGCCCACATTTAGACGGGACCAGAGTCGTTTTAATGATGGTCCAGCTGCCTTTACTTTTCGCAGTCGTTCATTTTCGCAAACCGAGGTGCCCAGCGATAAGGAGCCTCCGACGATATCTTTGAAGAATTTGGCCAACGTGTTCCACAATCCAACACAGAATCTACCCAACCCGGGGAATCCATTTGCGCATGTAGCTCGCAAAATAAAGGGACCGCATATGTTGCAAAAAACGATTTCGGAAGATTTTCTTTTTCGCAAATTCGGTTATAGTGGATTTGGTGGTGGTAGCGGTGGTGTTCAGCAAAATGGAGGCATCAATGGTGCCACTGGTTCTTCATGGAACTTTAGTCGTTTGTTGATGCAGGAAGATACACCATTCGGTTTTTGGCGTCGCAATAGCTCACAGACATCATTGAATTCGGGAAGTATGACTTCATTGGATGGTGGCAATTTGGAACGCGCCATTTCTTGTGAATCTGTGGATTCCGATTATGCATCTATGGATTATAACAATGATTTCGATCAATCAACATATACACAGATCACAGGATATCTATGTGTGGGGTTGCATTATGATAAGTAAGTACAGTACAGAAAAAAATACCAGGAACATTTTTTCAATTAAAAATTTAACTAAAACTGATTTTCTATCGCCTCGATCTTCAGTGCTCCTTCCCTAATCTCTGACTCTTAGTTTCGAGATGTTTTCCATCGGAGTATTGGTCGTCCCGGTTTGCGTATATCACAGTGCTTTCCTTTAAAAGACCCCAGGATCAGGAATTTGTAGTCCGCGCTTGGAACTAGAGGCTAAAAAGACCTCCTTGTGGGAAAGTTCTCCAACCTAGGCAATATGGATATCAAACAAACGGTATTGAGAACAACTTTACAAATTTGAGCCTGAGAGGTCATATGATGACAATATTAAAGCGATTATGTAGTAGATAATGACCACCCGTATTGCCTAGGTTGGAAGAGGGGTGGGGGTGGGGGGAAGGTGTTTCAACAGGCCCTTGCCTCAAAAACGGACTTCGTATTCGTGTTCCTGGGATCAAATCTGCATTCTGCCTACAGCACACTAAGACCCAAAAGACCATTTATTTAAGTCCTTTATTGCTGCGGTGTACATGTCCTGCTGTACGGTAAGATGTGACCCAGGTACTTGGATCCTCATATCAACATAAGATTCGAACTCTACTGTCATAGACCTTTCTTTCAGTTCCCATACTATACCTATCGAACTACACTTCCTATTGAAGGGTATTTAGTGGGTGGACCGGTACCAGACTCTGCTAAATGTGTATACCATATTCGTACTCAACCCCCAAAGAACTTTCATTTGATACCCGTTTTGTAACATTGGACATTCATGCCCGTTTTGGGGATTTTAAAGGGTTGGTGGACCCCCAAATTCTTTTAACAGTTATGTACTCAACTCCCAAATACGTTTCAGTTGAGGGGTTTCGGGGGTAGGGAGACGCCTCAGACACCAAGGAATACATTTTTATATCAGATTCTTACTCTACTTTTAAATACCTATCATTTGATATCCATATTATCCCAATTGTTAAATATGCCCTGTTGGGGTGTTTTGTGGTTGGAGAGGCCCCTCTGACACCAAGAAATACATTTTTATATCAGATTCTTACTCTACTTTTAAATACCATTCATTTGATACCCATAATGCCCAAAGCGGTGAAAGTGTCTTGTTGGGGGGTTTTTTGGGGGTAGGGGACGCCCCGAACTCTTTGGGTAAAATTTGTATTCCAAGTTCGTATTCTACTTTTAAATACATTTCATTTGATACCCATATTGTTCTAATCGCTAAACATGTCCGTTCGGGTGGGTTTTGGGTCAGGGGGTACCCGCAGTTTATTTGACCCTCAAATTTTATACCAATTTTCGTGTTTTTTTTCGTGCTCTGTTAAGAAAGTTCATCGCGCCCTTCATCCATTTTACGACGAGGCTCATTTTTGGCTCAATGGGAACGTAAATAAGCAAAATGGTCGATTTTCGAGTGAAGATCAGCCAAAAGCGTTGCAAGAGCTACCAATGCAACCAGAAAAAGTCACAGTTTGGTGCGGTTTAGGGGCTGGTGGCATCATTGGACTGTACTTCTTCAATGGTGAACTGTAATAACCATCTCTCTTGGAGAACTGTTCCAGCCCAAAAATTCGTGGGTAAGAAAAGGTCTAACCACAGAAGTAAACATCTAGTTTACGGATCCCGGCCAAATCCACCAACTTCTGCATATCGATTTCCAACAGAAGGAGACATTCCTACTCCAATGTAATTTCTGGCCAGAAACTTCGCATAGGTATTTAGCCTGGCAATATTGCGGCAGCTTCAACCAATCAAAGGTCAGGCCCTTGCAAGTCTGCCTTTCTGAAATGAATGCTAATCCCATTGCTAGTTACCTAACCACACTCTGAGCGCTCCTCAAACTAGGTCCATAATAGTAAATAAAAATTTGCCTCCCTCCATAAACGTTGTCTGAGTAGGCGACAACCTTCAATAAAAACTCCATGGGTTTCAAATTTAGAGTCAATGGAAAGCTCGTAATGGTTTGTGTTAAAGTCTAAACCAGTGATTTGTCTTGGGTTCGTTCACGAAGTATCCTAAATTTAGCTTAGCACAAAGTCTGTATTAGTTGTTCAAGGACACATACACTTAAAAAATTGTTTTTTTTTTATTTCAGAAATTCTATAACACCACAGGGTATCGATTTGCAAGTTAACATCATAGAAGCTAAAGGACTAATATTACCATTTAAGGTGAACGCTATAGACACATTTGTTCGAGTTTATCTAGTGCCAGACCAAACTGGATCTTTGCAAACAAAAGTAAGTATGGCCTACCCTGGTGTCCTCTATAGGAGCAATATAAAAACTCCTTAAACCATTAAACAGGTTGTGGAGGATTCTGAGACACCTACCTACAATGAATCACTCCATTTCTGGCTGAGTAAACTCTATCCGAAGCATTCGTTATGGTTTCACTTGTTTCACAACGGGGATGCTCATACATTGATAGGTTTGTATCCTGTATTTTGAGAAGATATATTCCACGAATTTGTCTTCATAGCATATACACAACATAAAAGAGTATGCCATTTGTTATAGGTGAGGCAGAAATGGAAATTGGGGAGTTGCCCAAGCCAATAACAACATGGATACCACTGACAGACTCACGCAAAGTAAATGCCCAATGGGGTGAGATAATGTTCTCCCTTAGCTATTTGCCGACAGCCGAACGTATTACCATAGTTGTGGTCAAGGCTCGCAATCTACAGCTGAGGGTGCCGAGCAAAAGGAATCCGGATATTATGCACGACATTCAAAATATATTCGTCAAGGTAATGATTTGGTCATTTGTACAAAATATTTGGTTAATGTTTAATGGTTGGGGGGTGGGTGTGTGTGTCTAATTGATTGGCAGGTCTATCTCATGAACAACGACAAGAAGGTTCTGAAGAAACGCACTTCACTGAAACGCAAGGATCGCTGTCCGGTTTTCAATGAATTCGTTATATTCAGTCTCCCGCCACAAAGTCTGACAACAGCACAGATACGCTTAACGGTGTATGGTACAACGAATGATGAGGATGATTCGAGCGTAACACCCCTGGGTCATGTCTTTGTCGGCAGCACTTGTTCCAGTTCAAATGGCAAGGGTTTACGGCACTGGCATCAGATGTTATCATCCTTAAGGAAACCAGTGGCCATGTGGCATGTTCTGAGGCGGCGTGGATCTACAAATTCAAAGAATAACACCAGTAGCACAGGTGACGGTGTTGGTGTTATTCACAACATCGCAGATGCCAACATTGTTGATATGCAGGCAGCAAATGATCGAAGTGCCAAAAGAAATAGTGTGTTCTAAGAAGGCTATTTTTAATAAATAGATTCATGATGCCCGGTAAATATGGGTAAGATGCAATCCGTTATTTTTATCAGCTGATATGAAATTTTATTTTTATTGGTAATCAACCAATAAATTCAAATCATCTGTTAGTAATAAATCCCTGCGTTACCTATGGAAAAGAGTAGAGCAAGAAATCAACAACGATTCTTGTAGAGAATATATAAGGTGAAGTTTTCTTTGACAATAAGTTAAAAATACCAATTTTTTTGATAATGATATAAGCATTTAAGCAAATTATGCATTTAGTTTAGTTCAATGTTTGATATGTTTCATCAAAAGTTGATAATCGACAATATGAGCTTTACAAGGCAAAAGAATATCATAATAATAAAGTCCCAGTTATGATGACAACATGAACATGTACTGCCAACTAAGATATTTTTAAATCTCTCTACATTGTGAAACCTTTCAATTTTACTGCCTACACTTAAACAATGAAATAATAATTATTTATTAATTTTTTATCAAATACTTTTCCAACAATGGATATTTTGAAACTAATCGTCTTTAAAGCGTTTTGTAGGAAATATACCATCTATGCAAATAATTTTCTTCGCCCTCAAATGAGTTTAATGTCAACTAATTCTCTGAAGTTATGCTTCTTTGTTGTTGAATTGGTCTCCTATCGGACATATTCTGAGCCTATGAAATTATTCGGAAAAGTTCGGTATGCAACACTTAAATTCCAGCAGATTTCTAACACTTTGTTATACAGTTATGCGTGAAATAATAGGGACAGGGGCTAGATAGACAAATATTTGTTGCTATTGTGATTAATTTGAGAGCTAAATCGATAGCTTAGAATAATTTTTTAATGCATATACACTCCAAAAACAATTTCCGTTATGAAAATATCTGTGGCAACCCCGAAATTGCCGATTTCTGAGAGTAAACTGGATGGCTACCCTTCAGCTGGCAGACGAAGACGACAGCAATTGCTAGTTGCTCGTGAGTTGTTCAGCCTTCAGCTGTAGACTCTCTTAAAAGTTAATCGAATTAATGGTCGCACAATTATTAAGTTAAACTTGAGTCTTTTATAGGCAACAACAACAATTATATATCAAACATGTACAGACATTGCACAAATGTTCATAAATCAACAACAGTTTTTGTAGACGATGCGTCCACAGACGTTCACATTGTGTGAACGTGTAGTGCATAGGTATATTTTGAATATTACAAAAAGTTGTATGCTGCTGAGAATGCAATCTGTGTTCCATCCATCACATGATTGTGTATTTACAAACGCCTTACCAATTTGCACCTTTAGAGCTGGCAGAATATCGATGGCACTATCGACACTGTTGATACCATCAATTTGTAAAATTGAGCAAAAAATTAGCGATCCCATAGTGAATGGGTCCCAATCATTATCGTTTTAAATATAAGTGAAAGGAAATAAACAATAGTATCAATACATTTATTATTAGAAATATCGAATGTTGCGAATATCGATAGTTTTCCAGCTCTACCGCCTATGTTTATGTATAGAGATGGGTTTCTACAGGGTAAACACCCAATAAATACCTTTTTTGGGTATTTATAATTTTGTCGATATCTTGGACATAAAAATATTTTCCAAACAATTTTTTGATGATTTCGTATTCTTTGTATATAAACCTGATCTTCTGATCTCATAAAATCGGATTTTAATTATATATAGCCTCTATATAGACCAATCTCCAGACTTAAATTTGGCACAATGAGTTCTGGTAGACCCCTACCCAATTCTGTGAAGTAAGGTTCAGATGGGACTATATTTGGATATAGTTGCTCTTAGACCGACCGCCCGATCTCCCGATATATGGTATTGAGGCCATAAAAGATCCATATAAACCGATATCCAGAATTAAAGTCTTAAGGCAATCAATTGGTCATTTTTCATCCGAATTCGATGAAATTTAGCACAGTGTGTTCTGGTAGACCTCTACCCATTCCTGTCAAATGTGGTTCAGATCGGACCATATTTGGATATAGCTGCCATAAAGACCGATCTCCCGATATAGTGTAATGAGCTTATAAAAGGAGCTTTTTTCATCCGAATTCAATAAAATTTGGCACAGCGAGTTCTGGAACCACTCTAAACCTTTTTTGTTGAATATCGTCAAGATCGAACCATATTTGGATATAGCTGTCATATAGACCGATCTCCCGATATGGGATATTGAGCTCACAAAAGGAGCATTTTTCATCCGATTTTGATGAAATTTGAAACAGTGAGTTTGGTATAGAAGTAATAAAATTTCTTTCCTGGTGTGGCCTCCAAAGTTTTCGGACCTTAATACGATTGAAAATCTTTGGAATGTCGTTGAAACTTAAATACGAGGATTATTCCCATCTAATTCACCTTAACTCTGGTTACTCATTTGAGCTGCCTGACACCAGTTTCGGTGTCAGAACATAACCTATTCCATGCCAAGGATGATCAAAACCCGTTTTTAAACACAAGAGATCGTAAACTTGGTATTAAGCTTTAGATTTGGTTACATTTGATTCAAAACTTAAAACCTCCCTTCCTTTTCCTAAATTTGCAGTTTTTTGCTTAAAACCCAGAAGTGTCCCCCATTATTTTTCACATGTTAAATTTTAACAAGTTTTAGTTCAAGCCTTAGCATCAAATATTTGTCTTTCTAGTAGTATGTCCCTATTATTTCGCACATAACTGTATTTGAAAACGTGAGAAAAAAAAATACAATTTGTATGAGAAAAAAATAATATTGAACAAGTAAAAAGGCCGGGTCGAACTGGATATCCACCACCGCGGGTATATATGTAAACCACCTTTCATCAAAATCCGGTGAAAAATTCATACCTTATGCCCCATAGCAGCTATATCGAAATATGTTCCGATTTGGACCAAATACTAATAAGAACAAGTCATTGTTCAATTGTGTATAACAAAATATAGATCTTTTTAGTCACTACATCTAAAAATAAACCGATCTGAACCATATACGACACGAGAAGCCTAATATAAGTCACTGCCAAATTTCAGTGAAATCGGATTATGAATGCGTATTTTATGGGGCCATGACTTTAAATCGAGATATCAGTCTATAAGGCAGATATATCCAAATCTGGACGGATTTTGGCCAGGTTTCAGAAAAATGTCGAAAAGCCTAGCACCACTCACGGTCCAATCGGACAATAAATGCGCCTTTTATGGGCCCAAAACTTAAAATCGAGAGATCGGTCCATAAGGCAGCTATATCCAAATCTAGACCGATCTGAGCCAAATTGAAGAAGAATATCGATGGGCTTAACACAACTTACTTTCCCAAATTTCGGCGAAATCAGATAATAAATGAACCTTTTATGGGCCCAAAACATTAAATCGAGAGATGAGTCTATATGTCAGCTATATTCAAATCTGAACCGATCTGGGCCAACTTGAAGAAGGATGTCGACTGACCTATCATTACTCACTGTCCCAAATTTCAGCAAAATCGGGTAATAAATGTTGCTTTTATGGACATAAGATCCCAAATCCTCGGATCGGTGTATATGGGGGCTATATCAAGATAAAGTCCGATATAGCCCATCTTCGAACTTAACCTGCTTATGGACGAAAAAGAATCTGTGCAAAGTTTCAGCTCAATGTCTCTATTTTCTAAAGAAATTCTATAGCGTGATTTCAACAGACAGACGGACCGACATGGCTAGATCGTCATAGATTTTTACGCTGATCAAGAATATATATACTTTATAGGGTCGGAAATGAATATTTGGATGTGTTGCAAACGGAATGACAAAATGAATATACCCCCATCCTTCGGTGGTGGGTATAATAACGGACCGTGTATTGCTCTTGAATGATGAACATATTTTGAGTAAAGCTTGAATTGCTCTTACTTCTTATTTCTCCTTTCTTTCCCTTAATCTACTCATTCTTATAATACTATTTCTAAAAATTAGTTCCGAAAGGGCATCATTATATTAGTACCAATGACAATAGGTTTGTTTTATTTACCCAATAAGCGGACTTTCTCGCTGTTTTGTATAGAGAAAAATGCTTATTAGGCGGCTTGCCGTCTGGCCGTCTATTTGATTTGTTGTGTAAAATAGAAAATATATCTCTTGTCATCATTCAATCTGAATGACAATGACTAAATGAGTAAGAGAACTGATTAAAGGTTCTGGAATGCAAAAATTGCTGATAATTTTAATAAAATAACAACTATGAATTCTAAGTAACATTATTTATAAAATAAAATAACTTTGTCTTTTTTTGTTTTGTTGATATTTTTTGGCCAACGTTAAAATACAAAGCATTTACCGAGAAGAACGTTTTATTTGTCCACAAGCTAATGAATCCGCATGATTGGCAAATAAAACAGACCAAATATACGTTAATTTTTCATATACCATGAGATATGGGGTAACATTGTCATCATTGGTAAATAATTAATCAAATAAAGAATTCTTATAAACTAGGCTTTATCCCTCAACAAATTAATTCAAGTACAAGAAACAAAATTAATTTATATTTACATATGTATGCATAAAAATATTTATATTAAGAACATAACCCTAAACGGATGCAAATACAACGTGTTTATATAGATAACATAAGAATATTTAACGATTTTTATACCTTTTTATTATGATGATTATTATGATACAAATAGTAAAAATACTCTTCACCTCTGCCCCCTCCATTCCCACACTGTCTCTGTACTCATCTGAAAATATTATTAATAATTATGGTCTTTCTAACGCTCACCCATTTTCTACTCCCCTCTTTCTATCTCTCTATACACATATATCTTTGTTATTATAATCACTAATTTAGATGACAAACTTGTACGTAAAGAAGGAAATATTTAATAATTATTAAAAAAAAAATGAGACCATTTTGACCAAAAACCAAGTTTTTTATACCTAAAAACCAACCTATTACTGAACTAAATGTTGTTGAAAGTATTTAATACATGTTACATTTTAAAAGATACAAATAATATATAAAAAAAATTATTTACAAAATCAAAATATTCATACAACCATTACGTATGTTAAAGCTTAAACACTGTGAGAAGATAAACAAATCGTAAATATAACTATAACTTAAATATAAAAAAAAAACTAATAACAATTGCCAAATGGATTTTGAGTAACAAATGTTTCTGATAATTACTAAAGATATATTAAGTAGAAGTAAACATCTGTTCTTCAATAACAGAATTTACTTCTCATCGCAAAAACATGGTCCTTCGAGCCGGATAGGTTCTAGTAATGCGGCATAAGTTCTTGTTATAAGTTTTTGTGGATTATAGTTTCTTTATACCTGCAAAAATTGCTTCCGGCTTTATAAGTCATGTTAACTGACTGCATAACAAGGCTTCAGGCGCCAATTGCAAGTTGATAGTGTTATAGTCCAATTAAAAGAAGGAATATTTCCTCGCTCATCAACAAGAACAAAATTAAAGAGCTAAGAAGATGCATTGCAGTCTTGCATTTGTTCTTTAACAAACGAAATTACTTCACATCGCCATCTACAGGTTTTAACCTTCTTCTTGTATATAACAAGTAAGAGCGTGCTATATAACAAGTAAGAGCGTGCTATAAGATTCGGCCCGGCCGAATCTTATATACCCTCCACCATGGATCCCATTTGTCGAGCTCTTGCCACGGTATCTCTTTTTAGGCAAACAAAGGATAACAGAAAAGAATTGGAGACCATAGTAGTAGGTAAAATTTCAACCAAATCTAGTAAGAATTGCGCACTTTAGGGGTTGAAGAAGTAAAATAGGGAGATCGGTTTATAGGGGAGCTGTTTTAGGCTATAAAACGTTTCATGCCGTATTCGAAACGTATGTTAAAGGTGATATGGGAGAAGCCGTTGTACAAAGTTTCAGCCAAATCGGATAATACTTGCGCCCTTTAGAGGCTCAAGAAGTCAAGATCCCATATCGGTTTATATGGCAGCTATATCAGTTTATAAACAGATTTGAACTATTCTTGGCACAGTTGTTGAAAGTTATAACAAAACACCTCATGTAAAATTTCAGCCAAATCGGATAGGAATTGCGCCCTCTAGAAGCTCAAGAAGTCAAGTTCCCAGTGCGGTTTATATGACAGTTATATCAGGTTATAAACCGATTTGAACCATACTTGGCACAGTTGTTGGATATCATAACAAAACACGTCATGCAATATTTCTGCCAAATCGGATAGAAATTGTGTACTCTAGGCACTCAAGAAGTCAAGACCCCAGATAGGTTTATATGACAGCTATATCAGGTTATAGACCGATTTGAACCTAATTTAGCACAATTGTTGGAAATCAAACACCTCATGCAAAATTTCAGCCAAATCCGATAAGAATTGTGCCCTCTAGCGGCTCAAGAAGTCAACATCCCAGATCAGTTTATATGGCAGCTATATAAAAGCGTGGACCCATATAGCCCATTAACAATCCCAACCGACCTACACTTATAAGAAGTATTTGTGCAAACTTTCAAGCAGCTAGCTTTACTCCTTCTAGCGTGCTTTCGACAGACAGACGGACGGACATGGCTAGTTCGACTTAAAATTTCATGACGATCAAGAATATATATACTTTATGGAGTCTTAGACTAATATTTCGAGGAGTTACAAACAGAATGACGAAATTAGTATACCCCCATCCTATGGTGGAGGGTATAAAAATGTATGCTAGAGGTCTAGTAACATTACGTGGTTATAAGGAACTTGCGACTTCTTGTTGAGTATGTAAAAGGTCCAGGATTCACTGAATATCAGCAGATTTGTTACCCTTAATGATGTTTATGGGACCTATCCACTTTATGTTTTCGCGAGTAACCTAATCTTCTATTAGTGAGTCCTGTAAAAGGTCATTGTTTGATTACTAAGGCGTTTTTAATCGCGATCGCATTACATTTTAAATGGGGAGATATAGTATAATTCTATTTTATTGTTATAGGTACTTACCCAGTTATCTCGAGAAAAGTAGAAAGTATAAAAAGTAGTCTTATAACGAGGAGGCGTCAAATTGAACCAGATTGTGAGGCAGTGTCCAGGGTTTGGCTTCGGCGGTGGATAAAGCTCACGGGAGACTGTAATGGACTGTGCGTGGTGTTGAGGGGTTAATTAGCCGGTTCTTCTAGTGACCTTGGCTGCCTGTGTTTCGCCAGGCGCCTCTGGAGGCTGCCACTTTGAGAAGGCCTTTAATTTTCATGATGGGCCACAGGACCATCTGCTTCTTAGAGGATGATGCTTCTTGGTTGGCACGGAAGGCAGATGGACGAGCCCGAAAACTGATGAACTATTATGATAATGATGCATAGAAGACGATCCGATGGCAATGTCATGCTTCAACATACTCCCCTACTTCCAAGTCTGCAATGGACTCACTGTTAAGAATTCAGTTCAACAAGAAAACAATCGTATGTTGCAATTCATAACAGAATACGCCACTAACAAGTCCATAAAATGGGAAGGGTAACCTTCAGGTACTTACGGTTATTGAAACTTTTTACTGAACGCTCTTAGCAGTTATTCCCCTTTTAACCAGGATTTAATATATCGATAGTAATTGTACAGAAACATTTGCAACATGATATTGAGCGTCATTTTGTACAGAATTCGCTGTTTTTGTCTTCGAAAGAAATTAAAATTAATTTGATTTCTAAAGTGCCAACATATTTATTTTATTGAATGTACATATTTTGCGGTTTCTAAACAAAGTGACGAACGATATGCTGTCAGGAATATATGTATGTTGAGTTTTGATTATAACAGAATAGCTAGGAGTCATAATTGTAAGAAAGGATATGCTATTTGTAAATGTAAAAGAATACTTATTATGTTTGCCAATCAAAACAAAAAGAAATGAAAAAGACTAAGCTCGGCAGAGTCGAACTTTCGATACCTACCACCATGGATATTTGTCTAATATCATATAACTATAAACTATTAAAAGTAGGTCCTTATGGATGGCGTTTTTGTTGATGTACAAAGGTCCTAATCACACTGGCAAATCGGGAGCACTTATGAGTTTCAGACGTTTAATGGAGAAATTATTATATATCTTTGTCAACGGTATTAAATGGGCGAATCAGAATTTACTACTGGAGTGGGAACATTAGGTGGAATGAGCCAAGTTTTAGGCCTTTATAATACCCTATTTACCGTAAGATTAGTATAGAGGAAGAAAAGTTTTAAGTCCCTAGATCAAAGATTGCGACACGATTCCTTTTACATTTATCCCAGACAAATCATGTGTTCGAACCCACTCGAATAGCTCTTGCGATTGCAATGCAAATTTGCCCACGAACATTGCATTAAGGAAAAATAACCACATACGATTTCACTTTATGGTTTAAGTAATTCTGCAATCTACAAGATCGAAATAGAATTGCCCTTATGGTTGGGATCCTGTGTTCCTGCATCTTTTCATTCTCATACTCATTCCCAGCAAAATCTCTCATTACCAAATAACCAGAATAAACCAGAAAAACTAAAAACTACTTATTTTTAGGCATCGTTTCTAATAACTTTCTCATGGCGATGTTCTAGGAGGAAAGTCCTTCCGCACAAGCATACCAATAGTTCAAAAATAAGTACTTATGCCTAAGCATACAAGTTGTAAAAAAATATTTTTGCTCGCGGTTTCTTAATGGCATTTTTATCAATACCAAGGTTATAATAATGATTTTTTCTATTATTGCACATAAGTGCTTATTCTTGAGCTTCTTCAAATGTTTATCAATACCAAGGTTATAATAATGATTTTTTCTATTATTACACATAAGTGCTTATTCTTGAGCTTCATGGAATTTTGTATTTAATGAAATTTGTACTACCGGTAACACAGATGGTATTACTGTTGATAACTCGTAATATTTTAGCAGCTAGTAAATCTAAGGATAATGAGTTATCCATTATTTTACAAGTCAAAAATAATGGCATGTACTTACCAAGTTTTTACTGGGTACCTACACCGGTATTCACAAAACTTAATACAGCTTTATAATGGGTTTATTTGACGGATATATAAAGGAAATCTGTCAAATAAATCTAATTTAAAGCGGCATTAAGTTTTGTGAATATTGGTACTGAATTTTAAAATAGCATCTGTGTTGGAAAGTTCTCTTCTTTGACTCGCAATAATAACCAAAATCTTTCGATCAAATAAATTTGTAGTTTTTACTAATCTTTTATTTTTGGGTGTATGACTCTCATAAGAGAAGTTCTTTTTTTTTGTTCTTTTCGGGATGATGCTAGGCCAAAGAGGCTTAAAACTTGGGCAGTTGTATATAGATTCCTCACTCTATCCTTGCATCCGCATTGGCCAACTTGTAGATCGATATTTCTAGACCATTCGCCCGCTTCCTCATTTCTAGAGATGGGTTTCTACCGGGTAAATATCCAACGCTTGGGTATTTATTGTGTAAATACCCAATAAATATCTTTTTTGGGCATTTATTTGGGTATTTATAATTTTGCAGATATCTTGGGTAAGAAATTTTTTTCAAAAAATTTTTGATTATTATATATTACCTGATTTTCTGATCTTAAAAAATCGGATTTCTGTTATATATAGCACCTATATATAGGCCACCGTAGCGCAGAGATTAGCATGTCCGCCTATGACGCTAAACGCCTGGGTTCGAAACCTGTCAGCACCATCAGAAAATTTTTCAGTGGTGGTAATCCCCTCCTAATGCTGGCGACATTTGTGAGGTACTTTGCCATGTAAAAACTTCTCCCCAAAGAGCTGTTTCTCTGCGGCACGCCGTTCGGACTCGGCTATAAAAAGGAGATCCCTTATCATTGAGCTTAAAATTGAATCGGACAGCACTCATTGATTTGTGAGGAGTTTGCCCCAGGTTCCTTAATGGAATGTTAATGGGCAAATTTACATTTGCATATAGATCGATCTCCAGACTTAAAGTCGTGAGGCAATAAATAGGTCATTTTTCATCCGATTTCGATGAAATTTGGCTCAGTGAGTTCTCACTCATTTCTGTAAAGTGCGGATCTGAGCGGACTATATTTGGATACAGCTGCCCTTATACCCACCACCCGATGTCCCGATGAAGGGTATTGAGGCCTTAAAAGATCCACGCCAAGGAGGCCACAGTACCGCAGAGGTAAACATGTCCGCCTATGACGTTGAACGCCTGGGTCCGAATCGTGGCGAGGCCATCAGAAAAATTTTCAGCTGTGGTTTTCTCCTCCCAATGCTGGCAACATTCGTGAGGTACTATGCCATGTAAAACTTCTCTCCAAAGAGGTGTCGCACTGCGGCACGCCGTTCGGACTCGGCTGTAAAAAGGAGGCCCCTTATCATTGAGCTTAAACTTGAATCGGACAGCGCTCATTGATATGTGAGATGTTTGCCCTTGTTCCTTATTGGAATGTTTATGGGCAAAATTTGCATTTTACTCATTGATATGTGAGAAGTTCGCCCTTGTTCCTTAGCGGAATGTTCATGGGCAAAATTTGCATTTTTGCATATAGACCGGAGCATTTCTCATTTTTGATAGACCTCTATCTACAACTGTTTGTTGAATATCGTCTAGATCGAAAAATATTTGGATATAGCTGCCATATATACCGAGTTTTATATAGAATATTGTGTAGAGTATCTGGTCCACATTCCCTCTATGGCCCCATATGAACGATATTTAACAAAAAGGTTTAGAGGGGTGCCAAAACGCACTGTATCAAATTTCATCAAAATGCGATGATGAATATCGGGAGAACCGTATATATGGCAACTATGTCCAAATATGGTCCTACCTGGACGATATTCAACAAAAAGGTTTAGGGGGTTACCAGAGCCAAATTTCATCGAAATAGGATGAAAAAATGCTCCTTTTATAGGCTCATTACACAATATCGGGAGATCGGTATATATGGCAGCTATATCCAAATTTGGTCCGATCTGTATCACATTTGACAGGAATAGGTAGGGGTCTACCACAACTCAATATGCCAAATTTCATCGAAATCGGGTAATAAATGGATCTTTTATGTCCTCCCTATACCCTATATCAGGAGATGGGGTAGTCCATCTAAGGGTAGCTATATCCAAATATAGTCTCTGATCGGACCGCACTTTACAGAAATGAATAGAGGTCTACCAGTACTCACTGTGACAAATTTCATCGAAATCGGATGAAAAAACCCAATTGATCAAGACTTTAAGTCTGGAGATCGGTCTATATAACGGATACATATAACTAAAATCCGATTTTATGAGATCAGAAAATCATTCATCGGCAAGGGCTGCCGCCTCAGTGTACAACACACTGCTACAACAACAACAACGAAATCATCAACAATTTTTTGAAAAATTTTTTATACCCAAGATATCTGCAAAATTTGAAATACCCAGCTTTTGGGTATAAATGGGTAAATACCCGGGTATTTACTCAACTTACCGGGTAAATACCTTTTTGGGTATTTACCCATCGCTGGTCTCTACTCATTTCTGAGCATGTCTTTCTGTTCCCAGGTACCTAGCAGCGCTGTGTCATTCATAGCTCACGAATTTAAACGGTGCCTCATCTGTGCCTAGTTTAAGTTCAATTGTTTCATTCTTCAAGACTGTAGCGTGTGTCCAACATGCAGACGAGCAGATAAACAGACATTTCTAGATCATTTTAAATGTAGAGCGGATTTGTTGCAAACGAAATGGTAAAATTAATATACCTCCAATTCCATGGTGGTCGGTATAAATAAAAACATTACAGTAGTCAACAAATAAAGATATAAATAAAAAAATTACAATTATACTTTGTTACATAAATTTAATAACTTAAATTTACACTACAAATATATTAATTATATCTATTATAACAAAGAACACAAACATACACCCTAACGAAACCCTAACAGACATACACCAATACTACAGAAACTAAAATCAAGAGATACAAGCAAAAGGAAATGAACAAAAAAGAAACTTCAAGGAGCAAGCGGGCAAGCGAGCAGAGACTTTGTCTCCCATCACATTGATAATTGTTGATCTTTAAGATATTATTTATGATTAATAATTAATAACTAATAAAAAACCAAAGAAACGAAAGAAATACATCCAAATGTTTAAATAAAACAAACCCCCCAAAGAAATTTAAAAAGCAATTGTTTTAATATTCATTTCCCCAGAGGCAGCTACACATGTAGATCACCATAGAGGCTAATTATCCAAGACTTTCTGAGAGAGAACAACGATAATGGCCATTGGTGATCTATTTATAGTAATGCTCAGGCCACCAATCAAAGGACAGCAAAATCAGAGCAAATCCAGACATTGCGTCGACAATAAGAGAAATTTTCAAGAAAAAAAAAAACAATTATTTGGGCACACACCCACTTAAGAGACACCCCCATCCACTATAGATCTGGATGCCAAACATCCATGCGTTCTCAGCATACAGACCACTTGAGAATCACAACAGCAGCACCAACACGGCTGTTCTCGAACGCCCGCCCGCCGCTTCATAAAACGTGTGTATGGCAACAAGTCAAGTGTGAAATTTTCCCCAAATGAAGTGATTTACAACTACGGCTGCCACACAGAGTAGATGTCTGCTAAGGCGACTAACTGGCTGACAGAGTTGGTTGGACTGGTGCTATTAGATTCCTGGTGATTTTCATATTGAAATTAGTATAAGAGGACATTCAGGCACGTTGCAAGGGTCAGTTTATGAAAGAGATTACAAGGAAACACAACCAAATTTCTAAGGAAATCTAAGAAAAATCCCTTAAAGATTAGAATTAAAAGCTAATACTAAAATAAAAAGTGTAAAGTGGTAAAAAGTGAACAAGTGAATTAAAAAAAAAAATGTTATGCAACAATCCCGAGTTATTCTCGCCTACATCTAATACATCTTGCTCATCGGATGAAATGGCCGGCATCAAATCAAGCACATTACCATCACCATTCTCAACCTCATTGCCATCATCCTCTCTAAGCAGTTTATCAGCTAAAGAACGTCGGGTTTTACGCACTCCCAAATGTGCCCGTTGTCGGAATCATGGTGTCATAAGTTCCATTAAGGGTCACAAGAGGTTATGCCGCTGGCGTGAATGCACTTGCCAAAATTGCCAATTGGTGGTCGATCGCCAAAGAGTTATGGCCGCTCAGGTGGCTCTAAGACGTCAACAAACATCCTTAGTGGATGAGGCAGCATCATCATATGAAACTCATTCGGATGATAGTTCATGCACTCAAAACGGCTCTACCCAACAACAGTTGCAGTCTTCGGTGATTCAGCGCACCCAACAGGCTTTGATAACACAAAAGAAAATCTACAAGCAACGTTTGCGGAATGTCCAACAATCCACCTTGTATGCCAATGCGGCCATGGAAAGTAAGTAAAACTTTTTTCGTTATTTAATAAAAATGCTAAGTAAATAGTCGATAGGGATTTATCCTTACGTAGATTTAATTGAGGTGATTGAATCGCTCACTTCTTTAACATCCAATTTTGAGCTACCTCGTGAATATGAATAGAATATATTTCCACTATGCTTTCTACAGGAAGGCTTACAGTTGCCTTTTTATACCCTCCACCATAGGATGGGGGTATACCAATTTCGTCATTCTGTTTGTAACACCTCGAAATATGCGCCTGAGCCCCCATAAAGTATATAAATTCTCGATTGTCATGTCATTTTGAAGTCGATCTAGCCATGTCCGTCCGTCTGTCTGTCGAAAGCACGCTAACTTTCGAAGAAGTAAACCTAGGCGCTTGAAATTTTGCACAAATACTTTTTATTAGTGTAAGTCGGTTGGAATTGTAAATGGGCCAATTCGGCCCATGGTTTGATATAGCTGCCATATAAACCGATCTTGGGTCTTGTTTTCTAGAGGGCGCAATTCTCATCCGATTTGGCTGAAATTTTGCATGAGGTGTTTTGTTATGACTTCCAATAAATGTGCTAAGTATGGCGCAAATCGGTACAGTTCAGATTATGGCTCGAAATCAGTTCAGATTTAGATAAAGCTCCCATATATATGTATGTTCGTCCGATTTGCTGTAATATTGCAATAAAATGGTCTTTTGTAAACCGATTCTCTCAAAATTTGGCAGGAAGGATTTTCTCTTGACTCTGGACATTGAACTGGTGAATTTCATGGAAACGCCCGATCTTAACTTCTGGAGTCACAGCAAGGTCATTTAATGACCTATCTTTCCTCGACAACTGCTACAGTATCTGAGAAGTTAGCTCAAAATCGATTCAGATTTAGGTATAGCTCCCATATATATGTTCGTCCGATTTTGAGACATATTGCAAGCAAGTGCTCAGTTTTAAACGGATTCTTTCGAAATTTTGCAGGAAAGATTTTCTTATGACTCTCGATATTACTGATGAACTCCATAGAAATCGGCCCAGATTTAGATATAGCTGTCATATATGTATATCGCCAGATTTTCACCCCAAGAGCTACTGCAAGCGCATTGTTTGACCAATCTTGGCAAAATTTTGCACAATGCTTTCCTCGACGACTACCACAATATCCGAGAAGTTTGCTCGAAATCGGTTCAGAATTAGATATAGCTCCTATATATATGTTCGTGTCAGATTTTGGCCAATTTGTAATAATGTTGTCATTTGTCAACCGTAGTTATTACAGTTTGAACATATTTGCTCGTTTTTCATTTAACTGAAGTTTGAATAAAATATTGGGTTGCCCAAAAAGTAATTGCGGATTTTTCATATAGTCGGCGTTGACAAATTTGTTCACAGCTTGTGACTCTTGCATTCTTGCATTCTTTCTTGCATTCTTTCTTCTGTCAGTTATCAGCTGTTACTTTTAGCTTGCTTATGAAAAAAAGTGTAAAAATAGTATATTTGATTAAAGTTCATTCTAAGTTTTATTAAAAATGCATTTACTTTCTTTTAAAAAATCCGCAATTACTTTTTGGGCAACCCAATAACTGTATGCTCGGTATTGATTCGGCTACAAATCGCCGGCGAAATAAAAATCTGATATAAGTCTCCCCATAAATTTCTTATTATGATTCTTTTCTAAAATCTTGGAAACACGCCCGAATCCAAAGAACGAGATCGAAATTCGACTTTTAAGTAAAAAAATAAATAATTCAATACCTAACACAGTACACAGAAAAGAAATATAAATCGGTTTCAACCACGAAACTAATTTATCGAATTAGTTTTTAATTGAAACTGTTTCAACCACGGAAATGATAATACCAATAACAGTTTTTAAATTGCACAAAATATCAGTCAAAAAATTTTCACATTCAATTAAAAAAATGATTGATTTTGATTTTGGGCACTTCTATAAACAAAAACTTCCTCGCGAGTCGTTTCCAGAAAAATTTCGGGTGCCGGGTAGGGGTGCCCTATAGATTTGTTGTTATTGTCGTAGAAATGTGTTGTACAATGAGGCGGCAACCTTTAGCCGATGAAGGACTCCATCGGGGTAATGCGGTACGCAGAACAGGCTGTCATAGTATTGCTAAAGATTTTTTGATATATGGGATGTATGGCTGTTTGAAATCTTCTTCAGTTTATGTTGTAGGGGACAATATAGCCTTTGATTGATTTTACTTCAGCACCTTAGACAGCTGCTTCAGTAAAATCAATTAAAGGCTATGTTGCAGATATTACAAAAGAAGGCGTATAGGGTCTAAGACCAATTCGTAATTCAAACTATTAATTTTTATTTGTAGTCTTCAGATTTTCATTGTCTAATTAGATTTTATTAAATTTTATCATAAACTCTTTAGACCTAAGTTAATAAAAACTAATTTTTATTTCATTTGTCCCAACGTTTCGTAATTTTTTGTTGACATCTTCAGGGGATACGTCTATTTAATTAAAACATTACATTAATTTCAAACCTTCATGAAAATATAATTAACCTACAATAAATAAGGATATATCCAAATGAATTTTTTCGTCAAAAGCACATTCATTAACAACACGACATTAATTATATTGAAGACAACATAAATTTAAATAACACAGATCTTTATATTGAAACACGGTAACTTATACTAATATTGTTTGTGTCCTCTTTCAAAGTCATCATCTTATCTATTTTTTGTTGTATTCTTAAGCTTTTTTAAAGTATATCTCCTTCTCTCTTTGTTTTCTTTATCTAATATTTTGACATTTTCTAAATCTGCCTTATATCCACTTTTCAAAATATGTTGCGCTAAAGCTATTTTCTGTGTTCCTTTTTCAATGTCAGCTCTGTATTCTCCCGTTCTTGTTTGCAGCGTTCGTTTTGTTGTTCCTACATATACTAAGAGTTGGCATGTTTGCCTATGACGCTGAACGCCTGGGTTCGAATCCTGGCGAGACCAAATTTCCTGCGGTGGTTTTTCCCTCATAATGCGGGCAACATTTGTGAGGTACTATGCCATGTAAAACTTCTCCCGTCGCACTGCGGCTCGCCGTTCGAACTCGGCTATAAAAAGGAGGGCCTTCGTCATTGAGGGTTAACTTGAATCGGACTGCACTTATTGATATGTGAGAAGTTTGTCCCTGTTCCTTAGAGGAATGTTCATGGGCAAAATTTGTATTACAATTGTAAATAAAGGATTTATTCAGATCAATTCTTATAAGATTATTATGCTTAAACTTACGAAAAAATATAAAGTTTATTTTTATATGACATTTTTCCAACAAATTTTTGAAATAGAGAAAATAATTAACTTGTGAATTCTATTCTATCTAGTTCATTCTGTGTATGACCTTCAACATTTGATACAAATAAGAATTAGCCCACCTTCATCCATTTCACAAGTTTTCAAAACTAAATAAATACAAATATTTCATGTATTGTTTGAATGAATAATGAAAACCCATTAAAGTAAATTGAACGATCAATTCCAAATTGCCGAGTTATGGAAATGGTCTCTAAATAAAACATATGTCAATCTCTCATGAGGCATAGACAGACAGGCATATGAGCTCTAGACAGACACCAAAGCAGTAGGCAGATGTATACACACGGAGCAAACTAAGAGAAGCAGAAGAAAAACACCAAATGTTTTCCAAGTATTTTATAGAATTTTCCTTGAACTCCAGGAGTCATCAAGACACACTGTCTGCTAGATCTAGATGAACACATACCCTCAACGATGCCATCATGTCTGGCCATCGAGTTTGGATGTACATATGTATGGCATAGGCAACTTTTGTATAAAGTCCACACTTGAATCCTCTGAAAAGGATCCATGGATATCATGTGACATGGGTTTACCGTGGCTTATGTGTAATATGATCATTAAAATGCATAAAATTGTACGAACAAATTTGTTCGCGAGGAGCCTAGTGGAAAAAAAAACAAATTGGAAAATATTAATAAGAGCAGCACTCTTGTAATTGGAGTATGACAGTGGGGTAATAACTTTCTATGGATAGCCAAGTAGAACTACTAATATGAACATCGATAATTGCAGAGTATCCAAGTAGGGCCTTTAAAGCGATACTCCCTCAGCATGGGTTTGCATTTTGTTATTTCATTGTTGCATGCAAGCACTTTTGACTAAGGACGATACTTGTGGATTTTTACATGTGTTGGTTGTAAAAGGATCCTGTTAGTTGAACAAATACTTGAATACCGATCCAGACAGTGTGGTGCCATACTGTCTGGACGTTTAGAACTTTAAAAAACCTGTCAAGTGTTTGTTTAGGTCTTTTTTACTTGCCTCACTAAAAGATAGGGGGTTTTTGAGATTCGTCCTTTCATTTGCAACACCTTGAAAGATTAATATTAGATACGGTAAGATATATGTAAACTTATTAGGGTGAGGACCTTTTTACAATCTCATATTCCTGTATAATATTTGAATGTGCTTTCATTTAAGATTAGATAAAATCTTACATATATGGTGATTCAATAAAAAAAAATCTCGCACAAAATGATTTTAAAATTTGTATTCCAGCATTTTGGGCAATTTTAGAAGTTACTATGCAAATGTAAATTCACCCATTGACATTCCACCCATGAACATTCCATTAAGGAACAAGGACGAAGCCACTAAAAGCAGTTATATAATTGAACACAAGCTTAAGAGCCACATATATGTAACATTACATAGGATCATCAAACACACTAGGAAGTTAAATATTCACATTGTCATTGGAGAGTATGAATCTTAGTGGGAGGTTGCACTTGTTGCGACAGAAGGTGTATATATTTTGCATAACTTTGATCGAACACTCACAGCACTAGTTGTTTCGGAAAATGTTGATTGGATATTCATCTTTTTTCCAGTGGGTCTTCAAGCATTTTAGAGCTTTTGAGTAGTTATTCAGAGCTACAGATAATTCTTCAATATCCTTAGTGCGTAACAATTGACTACTCAACCAATGATCAGCCCCTGAGTGAGAAACTAACAGATTTTACGCAACCTTTTCCGAGTTTCGGGCATCAGAATAAACACAGTATGAGTTAAGGTGGAGTTACATACTATGCGTACGCATTGAAAATGCAACTATGTGAACAAATCTCACAAAAGCGGCGCGCAAAAATTAAAGGATGAAAGAATTAAATTTTATCTTAAACTCTTTAGACCTAAGTTCCGTAAATAAGAATTCCTTTTTATTTCATTTGTCCCAACGTTTCGTCAATTTTTGTTGAAATCTTCAAGGAATCGTCTATTTAATGAAAACGTTACAATTTTTTCAAATCTTCATGAAAATATAATTAACCTACACTAAATTAGGATATATTCACATGAATTTTTTCGTCAAAAGCACATTCATTAACAACACGACATTAATTATATTGGAGACAAGTTAAATTTTAATATCACAGATATTTATATGGCAACACGGTAACTTAAGCTAATATTCTTTGTGTTCTCTTTCAAGTTCATTGTCCTATCTATTTTTTGTTGTATTCTTGAGCTTTCTAAAGTGTATCTCTTTCTCTATTTGTTTTCTTTATCTAATATTTTGACATTTTCTAAGTCTGTCCTGTCCACTTTTCAAAATATGTTGCGTCAAAGCTGTTTTCTGTGTTTCTTTTTCAATGTCAGCTCTGTGTTCTCCCGTTCATGTTTGCAGCGTTCGTTTTTTGTTCCTACATAAGTCACAGCTTTGTTCGTCAGTTCCCTTACATTCTATTTCGTAAACAAAATTGCTTTGTTGTAGTTTGTCGATTGGAGTTTTGATGTTGGAGAATATTTTGTTATTTGTTTGATTCGTTCTATATGCATATCTCATGTAGTTTTTTTTTGTTCATTAAAGGTCTTAAGCTTTTGTTATCTGTTAATCCAGGGATGTATTCGTGACTTTGACGATTGAACTCGAACGTCATTCTATGTTGCCATACTTGAAGTAGTGTTAGTTAGTTGCAAGCCTTCCCCCAAGCTGAAGAGCAGTACATACATGAAAGGGGTGCCCAATTACTAATTAGAGTTTACGGAGTACTAAGAACCTTAATAACAACCTGAAGAATTAATTTAAGTTACACAAATCATTCCCCTATTTATTTATTACAAAACATAAGAGTCCCGAATTAGCTGCCCAAGCTATAATTGGATTAATTATTTCCTTGCCTTTTATATAACTCAGCAACTTTTTCGCCAATATTTTGATATTTTCCTGATCAATTCTTATGGGATTACTAATGAAAATTGTGTGTGTGTTTTGTTTTAATTTAATTTCAATAAAACGTAAATTTCTCAAAATTAAAAACAGTGTCCCTAATTTTGACCACCACTGTACATTCGATACAAAATGCGATACCTTCACTTAATTGTACATAAAAACGAGAGATGTGCATCGATTTCTATGATCAATGTCACACTTTGTTCATTGATTATGTGGCTTTTATGGCCCTTTTAGACGGCACATCATCATCGTACTCATCGTGTATACGGTACATCGATTTTTTTCTTTTCTTTGATTTTATTTAATTTTTTATACTTTACTTCTCAATTCCTAACTTTATTTGTCCCAAACGTGTTTTTCAATACCTGTCAACTAATGATTACACATTTCTTTGTAAACGGTAATCGATTGACGCCATTCATCAAAAAAATTCAAATGATTTAGATTTATCAGCCATGACTGATACACATTTCCTTTCACTAATACTATTACAATGACCATACATCAGATGTTCCATGTAAACTCTGCATTAGTCATTAATAGGCAAAAGCTCATTCATTTATGATACAGGAAAGTATTTTTGAAAAAAAAAATCAAAAAATCATCACCCTAATAATGTGTATACTTAGTTAATCGTTGAAAGAGGGTCAGCCATATCCGTCGTCTTATTGAAGCTTTGTGCTTTTTCAATTGGGCCGTTCTCCCTACATGAAAACTTCAAACCAGTGCAATTATGTTATAGCTACCAACAGCCAGGCAAAATCGGTTTGTGCCGATCGATATTTGGCGTATTGGAAGTCATCACCCATTATTTTAATCGGTCAATAAACTGCTTTGCCAATTTTGGGGATCGCTCTCATATAAACCAATCTTCTATTTCGACTTGAGAATTTTTCGAGCGCAGTTATTTTCAAATCTCAGTACCTATTCGATTTTATCTAACTTAACACTTCATAACTAATTGCTTTTATACTTTCTTTCAGAATACAATCAACATATGTCCGCTTGGAATTCACCCTTGGTGGAGCGTATACGCAAACGCAAAGCGTTTGCTGATCCTGAATTAAATCAAGTCAATGATGTTACCTTATTGAATGCAGCTGTTGTCAGTCACATAACACAACCAGCACCATCTATGTTATATGAATACGAAACTCCCTATATTTTATCGTATCCTTCCAACCCGGTGTCTTCATTTCCCCTCCTCAATACCAACTTTATAACACTACCATTTGAATCCACTCCGGCTCAAAATCTCTCCTCAACAAAAACTGAAACTCCCCACACGGTCGTTAGCAAAAAACCTAAATTAAGTTTTTCAATAGAGGCCATAATGGGCATGAATTAATACGATATGATATTAATGGCGCAAAACATCTCATTTGTAAATAAAGTAAATACATATATGTGATATTTCAAATTAAGATATAGATGTAGAGAATATGAAAATAAAAGAAATGCCAAAATTATTTACATAAAATATGAAGTTAACTTTTTTTAAGATGCACATAGAAAAGGGCGATATGGTCAATAACAAAACTGATCCAAAGATACAATACAATACACAGTACAACACCCAATCTGTAAAAGTTTCAAATTGGAGAGATTTTATTACGTCTGTAGAGCAAAACCTAAATGTAAGCACACTCGACGTCTAGTAACAATATTGGGTTGCCCAAAAAGTAATTGTCGGTAATATAGCAGAAATTTTGTTTGCATTTGTTTGTTTGGCGTCAATTTTAATATGGGTACCACATGTATTGAAAGAAATTCATTTAACAAACCGAATCAACGCTTGTGATATGCACCTTAAACGCAATGAATTCGATCCGTTTTTAAAACGAACCATAACTGGAGATGAAAAATGGATTGTTTACAACAACGTTAGTCGGAAACGATCATGGTCCAAGCATGGTGAAACAGACAGCACCACAGGTTATGCTGTCTGTTTGGTGGGATTGGAAGGGTGTGGTATATTTTGAGCTGCATCCAAGGAACCAAACGATTAATTCGGATGTTTACTGTCAACAATTGGACAAATTGAATACAGCCATCAAGGAGAAGCGACCAGAATTGGTCAATCGTAAAGCTGTCATATTCCACCAGGACAACGCTAGACCGCACACATCTTTGGTCACTCGCCAAAAACTGAGTGAGCTTGGCTGGGAACTTTTGATGCATCCACCATATAGCCTTGACCTTGCACCATCAGACTACCATTTATTTCGATCTTTGCAGAACTTCTTAAATGGTAAAACTTTCGGCAATGATGAGGCTATAAAATCGCACTTGGTTCAGTTTTTTGCAGATAAAGGCCAGAAGTTCTATGAGCGTGGAATACTAAATTTGCCAGGAAGATGGCAAAAGGTTATCGAACAAAATGGCAATTATATATTTGATTAAAGTTCATTCTAAGTATTATTAAAAATGCATTTACTTTCCTTTAAAAAATCCGCAATTACTTTTTAGGCAACCCAATATATGTGTGTATTCAGTTTTGCAGGCTTTTCAATAATTATACACAAGGATTTAATTTGGTCGGCACGAGAATGTCTTGGCCGAAAACCTGGCTGGTCCTTCTGCAAAATAGAGACGACATTGGTCTAATTTCTGTTCAAAAGTTGTTAATTCAGACCCGTCCCTATTTTTATACCCTCCACCATAGGATGGCGGTATACTAATTTCGTCATTCTGTTTGTAACATCTCGAAAAATAAGCGCCTAAGACCCCATAAAGTATATATATTCTTGATCGTTATGACATTTCAAGTCGATAATGCCATGTCCGTCCGTCCGTCTGTCTGTCGCAAGCACGCTAACTTTCGAAGGAGTAAACCTAGGCGCTTGAAATTTTGCACAAATACTTTTTAAATCGGTCCATGGTTTGATATAGCTGCCTTATAAACCTATCTTAGGTCTTGACTTCATCCGAAATATTTCACAATTACTTCTACAAAGTTCAGCATTCAATTCATTATTCTTTGTTTGCCTAAAAAGAAATACCGCGAAAAGAACTCGACAAATGCCATTCATGGTGGAGGGTTTGTAAGATTAGGCCCGGCCGAACTTAGCACGGTCTTACTTGTTTTATTATTGCCGTTGAACTTATATTGTTGCCCCACATATGCGCTTATCTCTGCATACTGGGTGTTTAACCAGCACGGCAGAGGCGCTATATTTAGTCCTGGCTGCGGTTTTTGTTACACTTGATTTTGCCCGTATCAGCACGCTACGTGGAGGTTTGCGGTGTTTTATTAGCTCTGTATTTTCGTTGGTTTCTGGAATCGTCTAGCAACGCCTCTGAAAGAAGTGGCCCTCTCCGTACATACATCTGCTGTTAATACGGCCGATGCATGGGCGTTATTTTGTAGCTTCCATGTTAATGCTGTTATTCGAGAGCGGTTTCGAGATATTTTAGGTGCAAGAGTTTGTACTTTGTCCTTTTTGTTCGAGTTCGGACGTAGAGTGGCCATTAAGAGCATGTGGTCACTATCGATGTCGGCTCTACGTCTAGTTTTACTCTATCTTTCTCCACTTGGTCCTCCCTTCTGCTTGAACCGGCAGGTTAGTATTCAAAATACAATACTTTAGAAGCGCATATTAAATCATTGACTCATATTATCAAAACCTCCCTCCCAATATCTTTGGCATGTATGGTTCCCAATCTATCGATTTGACTTTTTTTAATAAATGTGTTGTTTTATTTAACAATCTAGCAGATTCGCTAGCTTATGGATAAATAAAACGCTCTTCCTAAGACGTATTTAATAAGGTGGCAGCATCGGCGAATTGCTACAACAAAGCATCTTTTTTGGGAACTTGGTATGTCAAAATTTGTAAACAGGGCGAAGAAAATTCGATTCGCCATAACATTTAAAAATTTCGGCAAATTGGCTTCAACGAATCAGAGCAAGAAGAAAGAGTTTGTGTCAAGCAAAACAAATTTAAAAATGTTCAAAATTTCTATTAAACGTAGAGGCTTTATCAACCACACCACCAAGATGGCAAGTTCAAAAAGTGTTCAAAATAGCTACCAAGTGAACGTTTTTAAATTTCCACGGTAGACCAGGGTAGTTCTCGCTCAATTCCAATGTGTCTCGATTGTAACCAGGGACCACACATCGCATGTGTCAAATGCATGACTCTCTGGTGGACATGAGGTGTCCTCCTGAATTGAGTTCATACTATTTTGATGGGCAGGTTAATTAACGTACCACTAGCAAAGGGCTCAAATAGGAATATTGTGAATAGAGCTCAACCCTCACAAGGACGATTTTTGTACCCCTTTGTGAGGCACTTGGATAATTGTGGAATTTTTGGGTCATTTGAAGAGGAAGGGATTAAAGTTTGCTAGATGCGAGGATGACGATTTAATCTTGGTGTGTTCAGAGTGCATATAGTATGCCGCCAAGATTGGCCAAAGGGTTTGACGTTAAAACCCGATAGATAAAGTTGGTGCTATTCACCAATACGAGGTAACTTGGTGAGTTCAAGGAACCACTAGTACATGTGGAGCTTCCGCTCTTACTTCTGATAGAAGTCCTTACAAGCCATTGCAATGTCAGGACTTTGACGTCGCGATGGACACATGACGAACTTACACATGATTTGCGGGGATGAGGAGGAGTCATAGACGGTTAAGCACCTATTGTGGCACTGGCCTGAAATTGCGGGGGTAGCTGCAGGACTATAGCTAAATGAACACCTTTTTTCCTGTCTAAATTATTTCCAGGCACATAGTCCTTTCGGCATTCTTGACTACCATTGAGGCTAGAAATGGCAGATAGGAGGAAACTTTCCAAACCGCCTGGCTTTCATTATTGTCATCCATGTTGGCTCCTTATCTTCTACACTCTAATGTCTGGCATAGCAATACCGTAAATTTTGTCTGTGTTCCTCTGCGCTTTTTAAATATTTTTGGGGGCGACAAAGCGATTAAGGTTGTTAGACGCGTACTATTATATAACCTAAGTTAAAGAACCATAACAGCAGCAAACACAAAAATCATTTAAGAGATTTTTATTTTGAAGTTTATATTTTAATAAGGTGAATTCAAAAATGAATTTACATATCAAGTTCCATCAGCTGTGCTGATGCGGCCACCTTATTCAATACGACTTGGCTCTTCTCCTAAATGCTTTGTATTTAAACGTTGGCAACACTCCCACACATATCCGAAATAATCAAACATCAACAAAAAAAAAGTAATTTTAATGTAAATTAAATGTTTCTCGGACTTCAAAATGCCATTTTATTAAAATTCTTAGCAATTTTTTTCCTTTAATCATGCAGGAGAGCAAGAACAGTCTTTACTCTCTTTTGCTTTTTATTTGAATTAAACAGCTGTTCGATGCAGCAAATTTCTACTGGGAAAAAAACTCCAGTAGAAATTTGCAAACTCTGAATAACCAAACACTCAAAATTTTGCTCACTCTCATGCACTCTCCCGCTCTCTTCTGCTGGTAAATAAAGTGACTGAACGACTTCCAGTAACAATTTGTGCAAATTTGCACAAATTTTTGAGAATCTTTTAGTTTTGTCATTCCGATTGAATGATGGCACCACATGTTTTAATAAACGGCGAAAATAAGCTAATAAAGAATTTTACTCCATGCATACTAAACGACAAAATCCGCTTAATGGGTAAATAAAACACCTCTAATATATATATACTATTTTTTATTGTTGTCTAAATTCATTTTCTTGAATTTTAAATTTTTTGAGTGTTTGGACATATGACCGCTTTTGACATACGTATCACCATTACGCGCTCATAAAGGGTGGTGTTGTTAGGGTTGCCGTGACCCAAAAGAGTTTTTGCTAAATACGGTACTCTCTTTTTTCTTTTTTATATATATGTTAATTGAATTTAAATACTTTAAACTTCAACAGATTATGATCTTTATAAAAAAAACAGCCCGTTTTAAAAACATTCAATACCTGCGTTGTTTTATGTGCAACTAAAACGTTGGTCATCGCAGTTCAAGTTCAAGTACGTCTTTAAGTAAGTAGAAGTGGCAATACTGGTTTTTATTTTGTTTTCTATTTTTGTTGTAAACAAAAAACGAATTGAATTTAACTTTAATGTTTCCGCCAAAGCCGACTTAATCCAATAGAATGTCTGCCCTGGATCAGAGAAACGACATAATAATCGAATGTGTTCCCGATTTGGTCAGACAGTTGACGGGATTCGATGTAAGTTACCAACATATTTTTCCATCTCAAACGAATTCGTCATCGCCGTATTCACCCACAGGAAGATGACATCAATACCGAACACTGTATTCATTTTGCTTGGAATATCATAAGGAATCATAGAAATTTGAGCACGAACAGCCATGATGTGCGGCGCAAAATCGAAGGAATTCAAGAGAGATTCTGTGTTGATAATAGTCCAGAATATGCCGAATATTTGGGACGCTTATGCGATGAGGTTGTGAAGCATCCACTGTGTGTAGATCACTACGAAGTGGATGTGCACTGGTCATTGTTGGATTTTCTATTCGCTTTGGCTTATAATCCCACGGGAGCTTTAAAGAAGAACAAACATAAAATAGAAATCGCACCAGTTGTAAACGAAAATGTTGGTGTAAAAGATGCGGAAAAGGCATACTGGTTAAATGTCCTTAGGGAAGATTTTATTGCTATACCAAAGTATGAAGATAACGAGTCCGATTTGAGTGTGAGTATGATGATTGGAAATGCTGCTGTTATTTTATTTATATTTCTCTAAAGGATTGGACCGATAATGAGGATGATGATGAAAGCAGCGAAAATGCGACAGTAAATTGTACAAACAATGTTGAGGATCGCTCTATAGACGAGGGAAAATGTATAGTCTCTGTTCATCCTTCAGTATTAAGTGCACTCAAACCACCACAGAAGTCAGTGCCATACACTCTATTTGATACTAGCAAGCCAGAAAAAAGACTTTGTGAAACCATACAACATTCTTGGTGGAATACCGATAAGGACATACATCTCAATGCTGTGGTGGAAAGTGACCATATTATGGCTAATTTCTCACTAGACTATAGCCGATATCTTAGCGATACATCAAACAATCTAATACGATTCGAAGAGCCCAAGACTATAGCGGAGCAACACTTATTGCGTGAAATTCTTTGGATGTTCCAAAGACCTACCAACTGTGCCGTTTTTCAATTGGAAGGAGAACAGTTGAAAATCAGACCAAACGTGACCATACCCAGTTGTGGAGTGGTATAGTATTCCTTAGTTCTTCCATTATTCTCTCTAATATCAATTTAAAATTTTTTCAATTTAACAAAGAATGCCTTGCAAAGCTATTTGGAGGACCAATATATGCCCTATATAAAAATGATGAACGTCCTAAGGCAATTCCATAGAGCCATATATAGCTATGAGGATAGCTTACCTCCCCGCACATTGGAGTGTTATGCCGCCAATATTCATTTACATTTGAGCCCTGTATGGCATTCAATTCTGGAATTTGAAAGACGTTTAATTAATCCCAAAGATTTTGAGATAAATACCTTGATTACCATGCGCTCCTACTTGGATGAAGCATTACGCCAATTAGAGTCACTGTATGAAATTCATGAGAAAGTATTTTTGGATTGGCGTCAGCATCCGGCTCACATTACTAGTGCTTTTCTACTGGCAAGTTTGATGAACTCGTATCAAAAAGAAAGCAATGTGGCCAAAGGAAATTTGTTTATGTCGCTGCTCTTGGCCAGCATTAAGGTATTCTGCGAGATTATCGATACATGGTGGACAGATGGCAGGCTAGATGATTGGCAACAAGAATACATTGTGGAAAGGTAGGATTTTACATATGTACTGTTGAGATGTTTATTCTTTTGATATTTTATAGAGCCAACAATAATGATCAATCTGTATGTATGCGGGAATATCATAAAAATAAAAGCAGGGCTTTTTTTGTACCCACCCATGTAAGCCAGGTGATCGAAGAGAACAGCCTTTTTCAATTGATGCGCGAACATTCTCTAGAAGCTGGCCGAACCTTAAATCTTCTCTATGAAATTAATCGCATTGGTGATTTGCGTAAGGATTGTGCTGCAATGGGTGGCAAACTTTATAATGTGTTCATAGGAGATTTTCTGAAGCAAGTGGATATCTTACAAAACGAGGTCGCACAAGTCTCTGGTGGAGACTCCGATAATAGTGTGGTGGAAGTGGAGCCCAATGATAGTGGATTTTTCAACGACATAGCTGTTAAGGCGGGCAGTGAGAAAAACAATTCAAATTCCATTCTTAACTGCTTAACAACAAATGACAGCCATCTTTTGATGGCATTTGCCATGAATACCAGCGAAGAAGATCTATCCATTACTGATCAGGAAAAAGAAACTATCTCTCAGAAAACAACTGATGCTACTACCATTTATGAGTCATTACAGAAAAGGGATTGCAGCAAAAATTTGCCTTTGGAGGAATTATTGATAACATCATTGACACACATATTCAGAATGCGTATTGCCTTTGCAAATAGTTTTGTTCTCAAGCTGTATCGTGAGGAATTTATGATTTTGAAGCATTTGAGAAATATACGTAAAGTTATGTTACTGGAGGCCAGTGATGTCATGCATATATTCTACACCAAGTTATTCGCCCAGGTGAATTAGTGGAAATAATTTCCAACATTTATATAAATTTGTTTATTTTTACGTAAACTAGATTGAATCTGGCGAATCCTGGGCCAATCGTTCCTTACTAACCATGCATTTGGACGATATTATTTGCTCCAAATTTCCCGATATGTCTATGCTTTTCTGTGTGGAAGTAAATTCAGCTTACCGCTGCCAAACCACCAAAGTTGTGGAGGCCGTGGAAGAGCTAGTTCTTTCGTATAACTTTAGCCGTGAACTTGCCCACATCATCTCCACGGAGGATATTGAAGCCTACAACAAAGTGTTCTGTTTTCTGCTCAAAGTAAAATGGGGCATAACAACTCTGGAGAATTTGCGTTTTGCCCGTTCACATAAACGCCGCATACCATATGCCCAGTTTGAAATGATCGACTTGATAATGCGACGTTTGGAACAGTTGCGTTTTTGGATGATGTATGCCATACAAAGTGTACATTTCCATTTGATGACCCATGTATTGCAATCAATGGGCGAACAATTGGATGAGAAAATCGAAAATTGTGAGAATCTCAAAGAAATGGAAATGGTGCACAAATCATATTTGAGCACAGTGTGCGAGCATTGTTTTTTGGTGGATAGTGTAAACACCATTAAATTGGGAGTGGAACAGGTAAGTAAAAGCTGGACGGTAGATGTTTTAAAGTACTTAAAAAATTGGTATTTTTAGCTTTTAAGTTTAGTTTCTATACTACGTGCCGAATGGTTGAGTTGCGTTAAATACATTGAAACTAACAACCCTCTGGCCATATCGCTGGACGATAGTTCCGTTGACGATGAAGATATGGATAATGATTTCGTTACCAACTCCCAAATCGATGCCATGGAGTATACCTACATTTGTTGCCATCAATATTTGGCCAATATTTTGAATGATCAAGTATACTTGAAGAAAAATACTTTTTGTAAGTACCTTGTTTTTCTATATGAATGTCCAATGACAAAATTATATATAATATCTTTATTTTTAGTGTCTGGCTTAAGAGCGGCCTTCAATACCAGCTTGCCACATTAAGAGTAATTTTTAAGTGTTCATTTTTTTATACCGTCATTTTTGTTAAATAAAAAAACATTTCATTAATTTTGTTTAATTTAATAATAGCAATAGATGGCAACATATGATCTGTTTTTTTACTAGTCTGGCGGATTCGCCAGCTGATATACAAATAACATGACCTTTCCGCTAAATGCTTGTATTTAAACGTTGACCAACACTGACACTCGTCCACATTCCAGAACGTTTAAAAATTAAATAAATATGTTGCGTTCTTCCTCTTTAAGTAATTGCCATTTAGATTGTATGATGACACCATATGGTTCTTATTTTACACGCTTACCAACAATTGGATTGTTTTTTACAAGTCTAGCGGATTCAGTTTGTATTTTAACATTGGCAACACTAGGTTAGGTTTAAGTGGCAGTCTGCCATCAGACTCACTTAGACGTTTTCGTCCATTGTGACAGACACAGCAACAGAAGAAGGAAGATGCCTTCTAGTTTCCACCGTTGAACCATCCAGATCGCTTTAAAAAGCACGATAACTTGCAAATGTTCAAATCCGCTAAATCAGATAGGTTCTCAAAGAAATGAGAACCCAAAGTGGAACTCCTTCTGACTGCTAGTTCGGGACACACACACACACAGAAGGTGCTTTTCTAGTCTCTTCTTCTTCTTCGATGTCCTCACATACCCACAGATTCCAGTATCCCTGGAATTGCAAAATCACAACCGGCTATTATGGTAGCTTTGCTAAACGTCTTGGTGATCATAAGCGTAAAAAGGCCTCTGGGGAGTGGTCTAAGCACCCTCCATCACCCTGCAGATATCGAAAAATGATCTTGACTATTATTATACTCTCCACCATAGAATGGGGTTTATTAATTTCGTCATTCTGTTTGTAGCACCTCGAAATATGCGTTTGAGACCCCATAAAGTATACATATTCTTGATCGTCATGTCATTTTAAGTCGATCAAGCCAAGTCCGTCCGTTTGTCTGTCGAAAGCACGATAACTTTCGAAGGAGTAAAGCGAAACACTTGAAATTTGCACAAATACTTTTTATTAGTGTAGGTCGCTTGGGATTGTAAATGGGCAAAATCGGCCGATGTTTTGATATAGCTGCCATATAAACCAATCTTGGGTCTTGACTTCTTGAGCCTCTAGAGTACGCAAATCTCGTCCGATTTGATTGAAATATTGCACGTAGTGCAACAACTGTTTTTAAGTACGATTCAAATCGTTTCATAACCTGCCATATAAACCGATCTTGGGTCTTGACTTCTTGAGCCTCTAGAGGACGCAATTCTCGTCTTATTTGATTGAAATTTTGCACGTAGTGTTTTGGTATCACTTCCAACAACTGTGCTAAGCACGATTCAAATAGATTCATAATCTGGTATAGCTGTCATATAAACCGATCTTGGATCTTGACTTCTTGAGCTAATAGAGCGCGCAATTCTTATCCGATTTGGCTATAATTTTGCACATGGTGTTTTGGTATCACTTCCAACAACTGTGCTAAGTATGATTCAAATCGGTATATAAACTGGTATAGCTGCCATATCAACCGATCTGGGTTTTTGACTTCTTGTGGCCTCTAGAGGGCGTAATTCTTATCCGATTTAGCAGAAATTTTGTACAACGGCTTCTCTCATGACCTTCAACATACGTGTCTAATATGGTCTGAATCGATCAATAGCTTGATACAGCTCCCATATAAACCTATCTCCCGATTTTGCTTCTTGAGCCCCTACAAGGCACAATTCTTATCCGAATGAACTGAAATATTACACAATGACTTCTACAATGTTCAGCATTCATTTATGGTCCGAATCGGACTATAACTTGATATAGCTCCAATAGCATAACAGTTCTTATTCAATATTCCTTGTTTGCCTAAAAAGTGATACCGCGCATAGAACTCGACAAATGCGTTCCATGGTGAAGGGTACATAAGATTCGGCCCGGTCGAACTTAGCACGCTCTTACTTGTTTCTTCTAGGCCATCTTACACTATCTATGAAAATGTTAACAAAATTTTGTTCAGACTATGTATGACGATGGAGGCCACCGTGGCGCAGAGGTTAGCATGTCCGCCTAAAACGCCTGGGTTCGAATCCGGGCGAGACCATCCGAAAAACTTTTTCAGCGGTGGTTTTCCCCTCCTAATGCTGGCAACATTTGTGAGGTACTATGCCATGTCAAAACTTCCCTCCAAAGAGGTGTCGCACTTCGGCACGCCGTTCGGACTCGACTATAAAAGGGAGGCCCCTTATCATTGAGCTTAAACTTGAATCGAACTACACTCATTGATATGTGAGAAGTTTGCCCCTGTTCCTTAGTGGAATGTTCATGGGCAAAATACTCGTACTAATATATTGGGTTGCCCAAAAAGTAATTGCGGATTTTTCATATAGTCGGCGTTGACAAATTTTGTCACAGCTTGTGACTCTGTAATTGCATTCTTTCTTCTTTCAGTTATCAGCTGTTACTTTTAGCTTGCTTTAGAAAAAAAGTGTAAAAAAAAAATATATTTGATTAAAGTTCATTCTAAGTTTTATTAAAAATGTATTTACTTTCTTTTAAAAAATCCGCAATTACTTTTTGGGCAACCCAAATCACATGCGAAGAAAAAGAGGTTTATTTCTCTATGTTGATGTTTCTCTCTTCTTCTGCTAGGGGCATATTAAGGTCCAAATCATCGAATTGATTACCGCTGCCAGATCAATTTGAACTGAAACGTCAAAACATTAGTTAAGCATTGGCTCGTAGCAGTACATGTACCCCCCCGAGGTTGTTGACAGTCACTTGGTTGTCAATAGCAACCAATCAGCTATGAAGTGTTCATAAGCAATGAACTCCATAAAAGGTAATACAAGGATAAATAAGGCTAACAATGAAATTAATAAACAAAAATCCCGGATTGTTATTTCAGAAGTGCCCTATAGACCAAGTTTGGTTTTACAGATGCTGATGGTTGGTAATGTCTACTTATCAATTGCATGGAATGTAATTTATGGTATTTATATCATCTATGTGGTAAGTGACCATAGCAAAATATTTCTTAAAAAAATTCAACATTATATTTCTTCCAGCTCTCTGATCTTTATGACTTACATGGCATTTGTGTAATAATCGCCTACTTAGTAGGCTCCTTGGTGGAATTCTATAGATTACGTATGGGCTATAAGGGCAATTTACAAGGAAGGGTAATTACTTGCAATTCACTATTGCTCATTTTCAATTTCAATGCCATACTGCCTTCATTTTAGCCCGGAGATTTGTGTACCTTCTTGATATTGTCCCCCTTGGTCCAATTGCCTATACTGATATTTTTGTTACTTTCGGCTAAGGAATTCAACTCAATAATTTTATTTATAACCGTAGGCTCTTTGATCATAATGGCTTTGGAGTTTATATTTGGTTTGGCCATATTATGGCCTAAATCTGATCGATTTGTTATAGTGAAAAAATAACTTTTACATTTTTATTATAATTATTATTAAGACTAAAAACTACAAACACAAATGTTTAATTTATAACAATTAAATGGCTTTGATTTCGAGACTATGACATATAACTTTTGTTCTACACTTTGCAATTGTTATCTAAATTATGCTTCTTTAACAAGTCGTCTATGCGATTAAGATGCCAACGCATGGTAGGTAAATATGTGGTTAGGACTTTAATGTTTTCGTCGTGTTGGGGGCCTTGACCGATTAGCTGAGATCTTGTGGGTACCCAGCTGTAGATGATCTGAAAGGAGAAAAGAAAAACAAAATATTATTATTGCCCTACTGTGTGTTTGTTTGTTATTGGGTTTCTCCCCAATTCCACTCACTTTAATGGTACTTTGTACTATGAACCCATGATAAGGTTTTAGCGTTTTCTCATAGGCATCTTGTAGATGTTTCTTTACCACTTCGGTATTTTGAGCATCATTGTAGATATTTTCAAAGAACGTGCACACCAGTTGCAATCCTCGTTTCAGCCATAGCAAAGCATCAGCGGCCATATTGTCTACATCTATGTTGAGAATTATTATATCGTCCAGATATTTGAATTTGTTGCAGTCCCTGCCATAAACCTTGCGGATTTTCTAAAACAATAAAGGGTTTGGCGTAAATAACTTTTACAGTTTAAATAGCAAAGACAACTTAAAGACATTCAAAAGCGCGATAAGTTCGGTCGGGCTGAATCTTGTATACCCTCCACCAAGAGTCGCTTTCGACAAGTTTTTTGATAAATAAAGAGATCGAATTATATAGAAGTCATATCAAGTAATAGGCGATAGGGATCGTTTTTGATGTTGCAGCCATAAAATTCCTTTCCAAGAGTCGCATTCGACGAATTATATTGAAGTCATATCAAGAAATAGACGATAGGGATCGTTCCTGATGTGGTAGCCACAAATTTCTTTGTAGAGATTTTCGTCAAGCTTCTACACAGGACTGACTGATCGCCGCGGAAATGTGATGGCAAATGGTTTTTTTAAATTTGTTGGCATTGTTAGTTGAGTAATTGCCCTCTCCAGATGCTCAGGAATATACAAAACACTACGAGCAAACATTTGGGTTTAGGTGCTGTACAAGCAATCTACTGTTGTCGTTGACGGAGAACTTAAGGAGCAACTTCAATGGAAAAAAGTTCTGCACTTTGGTATCACTAGATATTACACAATCCCATAGCAGCCGATTGTACGTACTGGATTGACCCCATGAAATGCTCCATCGACAACCGCTGCCTCCTCAGTGTACAAGACACTGATACAACAACTAGATATTACACAGAAAAAATAAAAATCGTTTTCAATCACGAAATTAATTGATCTAATTATGGGCACCGTAGCGCAGAGGTTAGCATGTCCGTCTATGACGCTGAACGCCTGGGTTCGAATCCTGGCAGGTACATCAGAAAAATTTTCAGCGGTGGTTATTCCCTCCAAATGCTGGCGACATTTGTGAGGTACTTTGCCATGTAAAAACTTCTCCCCAAGAGCTGTCGCTCAGCGGCCCGCCGTTCGGACTCGGCTATAAAAAGGAGGTCCCCCATCATTGAACTTGGAATCGAATCGGACAGCACTCATTGATTTGTGAGAAGTTTGCCCTAGTTTCTTAATGGTATGTTCATGGGCAAATTTGCATAATTAATTTTTTAACTGAAACTGTTTTAATCACGGAAATGATTATATCAATCACAGTTTTTGAAAAAAGTGATTGAAAAAATTTTCTATTAAAAAATTACATATTCAATTAAAAAAATGATTGAAAACTGAAATTTCTAGTTAATTTATTAATTGAACCAATTAAAAAAATAATTGAAGTTTTTGAAATCGAAGAACTCCACGCATAACTCAAGGGCAAAGCAAAAAAATTGGTAACCTAGACCGTTATTGTTTAATTACTAAAGATAAAAGTTTCAATCACATTTTTTAATTAAAATTTTTTTGTTTCAATTAAAGAAATAATTGAATCAATTATTTTTTTAATTGAAAATGACAAAAATTTCAGTTACGATCGTAATTGAAAAATGTTCATATTAAATTAAAAAAAATTATTAAGTCAATTAATTTTTTTTAATAAACATTTCAAAAAAATTCAATCATGATCGTAATTAAAAAAAAATCCAGATTCAATTAAAATATGATTGATTTAATTAATTTTTTTATTGAAAACATTTTTATTTTAGATGAAATTTTTTAATTGAAAAAATGTTCGTGATATTTTTGTCTGTGTAGTAGAGCATCCTTGCAAGTTAATGTATTCATATCTGTTTAATAGACATCAATTTATTAAAGGAGAGGGAATCATCCATACGAAAATGAAAGAGTGGCTTGCCACAACAATCCATTTTTTTTTGGAACTAAATATTTATACCACGACATTTACTGTGTACTTATTTGCTGGCGACATTAACTTTCTGTTTTTCGAAGAGAAAAATTTTTATTATGCTCATGAAGGTACTATGAATTATGCGTTGTCACTGGCTTCTGGCTGGGCAAGATCTTGTAGACTCACATTTAATCTTTTAAAGACAAGAACTTTGAATTGTATTTCTATTGGCAAATGCGAATTTTGCAAATTTTCTCACATTAGATTGGGGAACAGGGACAAACTTCTTACATATCGATGAGTGCGGCCTGATTCAAGTTTAAGCTCAGTGATAAGGGTCCCCATTTTTATGGCCGAGTTCGAACGGCGTGGCTGCCATTAGGGGAAGGAGGGGATTAGGAGGAGATAACCACCGCTGAAAATTTTTATATGATATTCCCGCCAGTATTTGAACCCAGGCGCTCATTGATTGTGATTGTTGACAGGCCTTATGGCTTCACATTGCATGAAAAGAAATAAAAAAGTAAATAAAAAATAAATACTTACAGCTATGTTGCCGGCCATGTCATTAATAACAGGAGAAAAGAGTGATCCGAAGGTTCCTATGAATATAAAAACAGAATAAGTTAGTTAACAGGAATATTTTTGAAAACAAAATAATGAAATAATCTATGAATTAAAACTTGTTATAAAGTCGGGCATTTTTGTCGGTTTCATTCATCAACTTAGTTTGGAACGTTCTGGCAAAAAGTAAATGGTAAACAAGTAAGAGCGTGCTAAGTTCGGCCGGTCCGAATCTAATATACCCTCCACCATGAATGGCATTTGTCGAGTTCTATGCGCGGTATCTCTTATTAGGCAATTGCATTGTAGAAGTCATAATGTAATATTTCAGTTCATTCGGATAAGAATTGCGTTGTAGAGGCTCAAGAAGCAAAATCGGGAGATAAGTTTATATGGGAGCTGTATCAAGCTATTGATCGATTCCGACCATATTAGACACGTATGTTGAAAGTCATGAGAAAAGCCGTTGTACAAAATTTCTGCCAAATCGTGTGAGAATTGCGCCCTCTAGAGGCTAAAGAAGTCAAAATCCCAGATCGGTTTATATGGCAGCTATATCAGGTTCAATACCGATTATCGCCTTACTTAGCACAGTTATTAGAAGTCATAACAAAACTCCTCATGCAAAATTTCGTCCAAATCGGATGAGAATTGTGCGCTCTATTGGCTCACGAAGTCAAGATCCAAGATCGGTTTATATGACAGCAATACTAGATTACGAACCGATTTGAATCATACTTAACACAGTTGGAAGTGATACCAAAACACTACGTGCAAAATTTCAATCAAATCGGACGAGAATTGCGTCCTCCAGAGGCTCAAGAAGACAAGACACAAGATCGGTTTAAATGACATCTATACCAGATTACGAACCGATTTGAATCATAATTAACATACTTGTTGGAAGTGCTACCAAAACACTACGTGCAAAATTTCAATAATATCGGATAAGAATTGCGCCTTCTAGAGGCTCAAGAAGTCAAGACCCAAGATTGGTTTAAATAACATCTATACCAGATTACGAACCGATTTGAATCATAATTAACATACTTGTTGGAAGTGCTACCAAAACACTACGTGCAAAATTGCAATAATATCGGATAAGAATTGCTCCTTCTAGAGGCTCAAGAAGTCAAGACCCAAGATCGGTTTATATGGCAGCTATTTCAACACATGAACCGATTTAAACCATACTTAGCGTAGTTGTTGGAAGTAATACCAAAACACCACGTGCAAAATTTCAATAAAATCGGATGAGAATTGCGCCCTCTACAGGCTCAAGAAGTCAAGGCCCAAGATCGGTTTATATGGCAGCTATATCAAAACATGGACCGATTTAAATCATACTTAGCGCAGTTGTTGGAAGTGTTACCAAAACACTACGTGCAAAATTTCAATATAATCGGATAAGAATTGCGCCCTCTAGAGGCCCAAGAAGTCAAGACCCAAGATCGGTTTATATGGCAGCTATACCAAAACATGGACCGATTTGGCCCATTTACAATACCAACCGACCGACACCAATAAAAAGTATTCGTGCAAAATTTCAAGCGGCTAGCTTTACTCCTTCGAAAGTTAGCGTGCTTTCGACAGACAGACGGACGGACGGACAGGCGGACGGACATGGCTAGATCGACTTAAAATGACATGGCGATCAAGAATATATATACTTTATGGGGTCTTAGACGCATATTTTGAGGTGTTACAAACAGAATGACGAAATTAGTATACCCCCATCTTATGGTGGAGGGTATAACAAGTATACAAAATAGAAATGGATTTTTCTATAACAAATTTGGACGCTGGCAACGCAACTGAAGTGAGGTTGCCATCCGACTCATAATACACAACGCGACCATAGACATTTTTCTTAATACAAGGCGGGGATGTTTGAACGACTACTTTTTTGAACATTTCTAATCATTTACAAAGTTTTTTTTTATCTTTTTGTAAAAATTGAAAAAAGAATGAACATGGGAAAGTTCTATTGGGTTGCCCAAAAAGTAATTGCGGATTTTTCATATAGTCGGCGTTGACAAATTTTTTCACAGCTTGTGACTCTGTAAATGCATTCTTTCTTCTGTCAGTTATCAGCTGTTACTTTTAGCTTGCTTTAGAAAAAAAGTGTAAAAAAAGTATATTTGATTTATATTTTATTAAAAATGCATTTACTTTCTTTTAAAAAATCCGCAATTACTTTTTGGGCAAACCAATATTTCATATAATTTTTAGATTTATGAATCATACTAGGCGAAAATAGAGTAAGTCAGAAATCAACACTTAAGCAAGAAATACAATAGATAAGTGGCAGACATTTCCATTAGTCATCGAAGGTTAATTTTGATGTAACGCTTTATCAACTTCAACATAAAGTGTACGTCAATATTATCATTAATCGCATACTATGAAATGAGCGATAATATAAAAACGACCCTACTCAATTTTTGTTTTTTTTAGAGGGGAAGGAAAAAAACTTGAGTTAGGTTTCTTTATGAAATCGTTATAAATCTATTATTTGTAAATGTATTCACTTGAAATTTGGGGGGCAAGGTGCATCTGACATTTATCATCAAGAATAACGAAACAACGCAGTTAAAAAAAATGATTTAGGCACTTAACAAAAGAGGACAATATTAAACAAGTAAAAAGGTTTTAAACTCGGCCAGGCCGCACTTTGTATAACCACCACCTCGGGTATATATGTAAACCCCCTTTCGTCACAATCCGGTGAAAATTTGATAACTTATACACCCAAATTCGGCACGGACATTGAGTGGTCCAATAAATATAAGTCACTGTTGAATTTTGTATTTCAAATTTCAACAACATCGGATAATAAATAAAGCTTTTATGAGCTTCAAACCCTTAACCGGCATATCGGCCTATATGACAGCTATATTTAAATACAGTCCGGTCTTTACCATATTTGGGTCAGATGGCGGGTGGCCTAAAACTACTCACTGTTTCAAATTTCAGCCAAATCGTATAAAAAATAAAGCTTTTATGGGCTTCAGACCCTTTATCGGGAGATCGGTCTATATGGCGGCTATATCTAAATATAGTCAGATCCAAACCATATTTGGGACGGATATCGAAGACCTAAAACCTACCACTGTTTCAAATTTCAGCGAAAAAGGGTAATAAGTAGAGCTTTAATGGGCTTCAGAACCTTTATCTAGAGTGCGGTCTATATGGCAGCTATATCTAAATATAGTCCGTTCTGAACCATATTTAGGTTCTATTTTGGGAGGCGTAAAACGACTCACTGTTTCCAATTTCAGCGAATTCGGTTAAAAAATAAAGCTTCAGACCCTTTATCAGGAGATTGGTCTATATGTCAGCTATATTCAAGTATAGCCCGATTTGAACCATATTCAGGTCCTATGTTGGGAGGCGTAAAACTGCTCACTGTTTAAAATTTCAACGAAATCGGGTGATACATAAAGCTTTTATGGGCTTCAGACCCTTTATAGTCAGATCGGTCTATATGACAGCTATGTCTAAATATATTCCGATCTGAACCATATTTAAGTCCTATGTTAGGAGGCGTAAAACTGTTCTTGAACGAGCCAAATCGGACCATATTTGGATATAGCTGCTATATAGACCGATCTCCCGACAAAGGGTCTGAAGCCCATTAAAGCTTTATTTGTTAACCGATTTCACTGAAATTTGAAACATTGAGTAGTTTTACGCCTCCCAACATAGAAACTAAATATGGTTCAAATCGGACTATATTTAGATATAGCTGTCATACAGAACGATCTCCTGGTATATGGTCTGAAGCCCACAAAAGCTTGACAGTTGTTATACATGCTGAATATTGTGATTGTTAATCGGCCACTTGTGACTTTTAATTGCATAATAAAAATAAATAAATAACAACTAAAATGTCAAACAAACAAATATACTCGACAAGTAAAATTCTAGTGCGAGTCTTGGGGAAAAAAGTTACTGGTCTCCAAATGCCAAGCAAAATGGTTAGGTTTTCATTCGCATAGACAGTCACTCAATTTTTCGTTCAAACGCCTCTAAGCCATCTCGAAATCAATTGTTTTTTTGAGTAAAATACGAATGGTCTGGGTAATATATATTCTTTATATGGCATGTGTATTGCAAGGTGTTGCAAAAATAATTTTTTAATTTGCCATCATAGTGTAGGTTTTCTATATAAAAACATAATACATTATAAAGACAGATACTATGTTTTAACAATCTGTTCGATTCTAAACATTTTCAAATAAATTGGGTTGCCCAAAAAGTAATTGCGGATTTTTTAAAAGAAAGTAAACGCATTTTTAATAAAACTTAGAATGAACTTTAATCAAATATATTTTTTTTTACACTTTTTTTCTAAAGCAAGCTAAAAGTAACAGCTGATAACTGACAGAAGAAAGAATGCATTTACAGAGTCACAAGCTGTGAAAAAATTTGTCAACGCCGACTATATGAAAAATCCGCAATTACTTTTGGGGCAACCCAATATTTATAGTTATATTTCAATATGTACATAGATATGTATGTATGTACATAATTTATTCTTGTCATACTGTTTTGGGTTTGCGCTTGTTAAATTTTTATATTTTTTCAACAATTGCGTCTAAGCTTTCGTTGTTTTCTTCTAATCTCTTTTTTGAGAATTTTACTGCAGATTGATTTCAAAAGTGGCTTAAATCGAAAATAACCAAATAATTGAAAAAAATAAATGTTAACTTATTTCAAAAAATCACCTTAACAAAACCAGAAATCGGTCGTAAATTAAACAACAAGAGAGATAGAAAATTTAAAAAGAAAAATCGAAACAAATTGCAAAAATAGCTTCTATGATTTTTAACTGCAAATGCAAATCTGCCCATGAACATTCCATTAAGAAACTGGGGTAAATTGGAACTGGTTTTTAACTAGTCTCGGTATTTTTGATCCTTGTTTAGCCAAACGCTTCAAAGCTGAGTCATACGGTAACACATACTTATAGACATAATCGAGAGATCACCTTAACATTATTCAACCTAAATGTGAGTTGTTTTTTTTTTTTTTCATTATTAACTACCAATTGTCTGTTGTTTTTTATTTTCAAAGATTTTAGAAGACTTAGGTAATCTGATGACAGTGTTCTAATGAAATGGTCATTAAATTAATTCATAATACTTACTTATAACGTCAACTACCTCATTGGCAGCAGCTAGAAATGTTTCCGTCTCAACTTTCTCATCTATGGCGGGAGGAAAGCCTTTCAAGGTGTTGAATTGTATGCGAGCCATTTGACTTTTTTCCATAAAGTCCCCCAAAAAAAAAAACAACTTTTGACGCTGGTGATGAAGGGTGAACTTGTTATGCGTGTATTGCAAGCAAAAGCTAGACTATTATTACTCACTAACGCCTGAGTAGAATATTCATCAGAACATACCATACTATGGTCTAATATCTATTTTCTTTGCTATTGGCAAGTGCCAAAAATCAATATTTTCGACTCAGCGGAGTTGGTAGCACGACGATACCGCTAACGTGTTTATCTTATCATGTTTGTTGTCCCGACATTGATAATGAAGAGTTTGGCCTTTCTGATTGTATTAAACCAAATGTGTACAAAAGTTACAAAAGAGAACGCCGCCGCAGTTTGTTGATGAGGTGTCTGTCTGTCTGTTGATCGTCGTATGTAAATACAATAACAGCGAGAGGACAAATGGTCAGTGTTTCTGTTTCGGTTTCATTACTATTTGACTCTTTGTATTATTAATATTATTGTTGTTATCTGCTGAGTAAAAGTATAAACGGCAGCAAGTAATCATGGTGTTGTTGTTGGCCTTTTGTTGGCTTCTCTGAAGTATTGTACGCGAATGAATGAGTTTTTGTTTCTGTATGGGTGCGTGGTGCTGTTTATTTTGTTTCGAGCAAAACATTCAGGTTTGGCTGAATGGAGAAGAAAATAGGTTTTTATTTTTGTTTTGCTTGTTTCGAAATGGGGTCGTGTAATGTAATGTGTAATTTTCTCAGCCACTAGAAACGAAACATTTTCGCCGTATGATCTCATGCATTCAGTTTGGTGGTGGTGGTGGTAGACTCCAAATTTAAATGAATAATTTTTTGATATGTCCCCGGGAGCTCATGACAAAGATGTGGCAGTCTTTCTTAAGTCTATTTTGAAATTTTCTTATATCAAATTGGAAGACTGGTTGTTGTTGGTGTTTTTGGAACTCGAACCACTCTGCAACCACACTATTAATGTTGGTACGAATTTCAATGATTTTGAGAGAATACTTTGTGGCAACTAGTGACAGTTTGTCCTCAGCAAAGTCAACATCAAAATCATTATTGTCAATAGCTGCCACCTCAGAGGCAGTGTCAGCCAACCATGGGTGATGAGCCAGAATTATGGCCGAATTTGGAGAGAAATAAAAAGAATCATTTTCTTTTTGCTCTCTATAGCAGTCCAGAAATCCATTGGCTGCAGTCTTCTTTAGTTGAGTAAAACGAGGTTTTGCCACATTGCTTTTCTGCTGCACAATTCTGTGGGGCAAATGTTCAGTCATTGTGTTGATGATAAAGACATTGTTGATGTAATCAAAGTTGGTGCCCATTACACCCTCCAGATCGTGACCCAAATCAAATATATGGCCTATTTCGTGACATACCGCCCCCAAACTGGAAGCATAAACGCCACCCCTTGTCTTACGGTAGTTGCTTTCATCCGGCTCTTTGGTTAAATCAAGTTTTCGTTTATCTTCAAAGCATTGCAGTGTTTCGTCAAATTTGCAGGGCCATGCATAAAAGTAGGTGCAGCTGAACAAAGCCAAACCTCCAGCACCACAGGCAGCATGACCTTGAATGTGTTTGCGTATATTTTCGTAGGAGAAGTCTTGTGTCTGCACCACCTCATCGGCCAAATATCGACTACAATTTATGAATGCAACAAATTTTAGTTGGCTATCCTCTTGGCCCCATTTAGATAACAAAATCTCCTTTGCGAAATGTGACCACAGATCATGTTCGGACTTTTGCCATATTTCCTCCTTGCGTAGTGAGGATACAAACACTTGACACTGGTCTTTGAAGCAGAAGCATAGACGTCCATAAGAACGTTCGTTCAACTTTTCTGCATAAACAGATTGGATTAATAGCAAATTCAAGTCAATAATTTGCCGGTATAGCTCCACTCTATCATCATTACTATTTTCATCTTGAGCAATTATTAGCAGGGGTTGCAGGGCATAATTGCAACACTTTGGTTTATATTCAAATTGCAATTCCAGCAAAGCATTACAATATTTTATTTTTATATCTATTGTTCTTTTTTCCACGCCCAGGTCTAACAAGAACTTAAATTTTCCACTACTCGAATCGCTTGATGCTAATTGTGGTGTGTTTTCGATGTCTAATGAAACGTTTTCGGGCTCCCCGCACTTCTGACCTTCAACTATACCTTTTAAGAGGAGAAAGCGATGTGGAATAATTTCATTTTCTTTTAAATTTAATAGTTTTATAGCATGTAAACAACTGGACGACATCGTATTCGATTGATTTGTTTGTTTTTTCTGTTGGACATTCACATTCACGTGCTGCATCGATTACAGAGGTAGTAATCGGAAAATGTTATCATCTCCAATAAAACTATTGTGAATTGCAGAGATGGGTAGCCAACGAAGTTGAAAGCTGTTTGAGGGACATTTTGTTATTGTGCTTTTATAATAGGTGTAAATTAAATTTGGTGTAATTTATTATAGTACTGTATACGGGAAAAGGGTTCCTAAAGCAAGTCTGTTTGCTACAATAAAAAAGTTAATATAGTTGTTAAATTTATAAATAGAATTTGCAAAACAAGCATGATCATACAAGTCAGATACAATTTATTAAGACTAATGCACAAAATTCTATAAATAATTGTTTTTTTTTTTTTTTGTCACTCACAATAGAAGATTTCTACGGGTGGGCACACTTATTTGTGACAAATATATCATGGCAATTTTGACGACAAATGTTCTTCATCAGCCTGCACTGGTAATTTATTCAGAACTTCGTTGGATAGATGTAATTTTCGTACAAATTTCATTGCATTGCACCAAGGCGGATTTAAAAAGGTGGTCTCACACGAACAGCTGTTAACAGCCGGCCAGGTTTAACGGTATTAAGATGTCATTCTTTTTGTTGTTATCTTCTTTCTCTCATATTCTCTGCTCATGTACGCAAACGTATACACACACGCACACATGGCAAAACGTTGATCAGCTTGATGACAAGATGGCGGATTGCACCATATGTGGTTGTTGTGCAAATGAGACCATCTTGTTTCGCCATGGCACTGCACTATATGTAGTACTAAAATAAAAGATTGCTATTGTTAAATATATTAGTAAGCGATTATTTGCTTTTATTTTCAAAAACCTTCATTCATTTATAAAAAGCTTCACAAATAAAATTATTGCATGATATCATTTGCTGTTTTTCATTTAGTCCCATTCAGTGCAAATCAGATGTTCTGGATAGAATTTTAGTTGCATTGGTAAGTTATCGATAACATGGCATAACAGATGATTAGAAAAGTTTAGATGTGATTTGCACTATTGCTGTGTATTATTTTTGTACTATATAGCACAATGCAATTAAATTTTTATAAAAATGGAATCTATCCAGGACAACAAAGTTCTAAATATTGGATTTTTTAGTCACGAATATTCGACCTCGGCTTTGCGACCTTTTTACGCAAAAAATCGACTAATCGATTAGTTGAAATTCGATTTTTAGATCTCTAGTATCTGACACGTCAATTTTATCAATATAAAAAACACACTCCACATAAAGTTCCGAAAATATTAAGAATTTTTTATAATAAAATATCTTTGACGAATTAAATTACCCTCAAAAAAGTCCAAAAAAAGGGGGAAGGTATTAAGTTCACTTGTCGGATAATTAATACAGTGCATACGTGTCGGGAAAACTAAGCAAAAAACGAGTCTAACTTTAAAGAGGAAGCAAAATGTCACAATCTACAGTGCCCTGTTACACCATTATAAATTCCCCCGATTTGGAGGTGCCCAATGAAATGCAATTGAAGCAGGATTTGGAGAAGGGTGATACCAATGTCAAAATTGATACTTTGAAGAAAGTTATTCAGTTGTTGTTGAATGGCGAGCGTTTGTCTGGCCTGATAATGACCATCATACGTTTTGTGTTGCCCGTCCAAAATCACACTATCAAGAAGCTGCTTCTTATCTTTTGGGAAATTGTACCCAAAACTTCACCGGATGGTAAATTGCTACAGGAAATGATTTTGGTGTGCGATGCTTATAGAAAGGTGGGTAAATGGGTAACTTTGAAAGTTATTGGACTTTTTAAATATTGCAATTAGTGTGATGCCTGCAGAAGAATCATGTCATCATTTGCATACACACATACATATATATAAAACGACGTCTATATTTTTGGAAGACTATTCTTTTCAATGAAAATGCGTTTTCCAACAGATTTAGCAAAAAGTTATTGCATTTATATATTAATTCCGGCTCATTTTGTTTCTGGGTGCTTTGATTCCAATACCTTTTGGAACCTTTAAGTGGCCCAAAGTCCGCATTCTTGGAATAGTATAGCTGCGTAGTCAAAATAGTTTTGGCTTTGCATTTTTTTCTTATGTTTTTAAGTTTTTACCGTTTTTGTCACCTTTCTCTTTTCAGGATTTGCAACACCCAAATGAATTTTTGAGAGGCTCGACTTTGCGTTTTTTGTGTAAACTTAAGGAACCTGAACTGTTGGAGCCGCTTATGCCTTCAATTCGTGCTTGTCTGGAGCATCGCCATTCATATGTGAGACGTAATGCTGTCCTTGCCATTTTCACCATTTACAAGAACTTTGACTGGCTTGTACCGGATGGCCCGGAATTAATTGCCAATTTCTTGGATACCCAGCAGGACATGTCCTGTAAACGTAATGCTTTCCTTATGCTCTTACATGCTGATCAGGAGAGAGCACTCAATTATTTGGCTTCGTGCATCGATCAAGTGAATAACTTTGGAGATATTTTGCAACTGGTCATTGTGGAACTGATTTACAAGGTCTGCCATGCCAACCCCGCCGAACGTTCACGTTTTATACGTTGCATTTATAATTTACTGAATTCTTCATCAAATGCTGTTCGCTATGAAGCAGCCGGAACATTGATTACTTTGTCCTCAGCTCCCACAGCTATTAAGGCTGCTGCTGGATGCTATATTGAGTTGATTGTCAAGGAGAGCGATAACAACGTCAAATTGATTGTTTTGGATCGTTTGATTGCCATGAAGGATAATGACAATATGGAAAAGGTTATGCAGGATTTGGTCATGGATATCTTGCGTGTATTGGCTGCTCCCGATATTGAAGTAAGGCGCAAGACTTTGGCATTGGCTATGGATTTGGTTTCATCACGCAATATTAACGAAATGGTCTTGGTGTTGAAGAAGGAAGTTTCAAAAACGCACAACGTTGAGCATGAAGATACTGGAAAATATCGCCAGCTTTTAGTGCGTACTTTGCACTCTTGCTCAATTAAATTCCCTGATGTGGCCGCCAGTGTAATTCCCGTATTAGTGGAATTCCTATCTGATACCAATGAATTGGCCGCCGCTGATGTCTTGATTTTTATAAGGGAGGCTATACAGAAGTTCCCATCGCTGAGAGGCTTGATAATTGGCCATTTGATAGAAGCTTTTCCACAAATCAAGTCTTCGAAAATCCATCGTGCTGCCGTGTGGATATTGGGTGAATACGTTGATGATAAGGGGCAGATCTTGGAGGTTATCGATGTCATTACTCAAACTTTGGGTGAAATTCCTATGGTTGAAGCTGAACAACGGCGTTTGGCTGGAGATCAGACGGAGGAAGAGATGTCGTCAGCAAATGCAACACCAGCTGCACAAACAACTTCCAACTCGAAAGTCACTTCTGATGGTACTTATGCCACACAAAGTGCTTTCAGTGTAGCACCGTGAGTTTCCTTTTTGGGGAGACAAGTTATAGGTTTTGTTACTATAAAAGATAATTTCTGTTTTTTTAAGAGTTGCTAAGAAGGAGAAACGTCCTCCATTGCGTCAATATCTCATGGATGGAGATTTCTTTATTGGTGCTGCCTTATCAGCCACCTTGACTAAATTGGTTTTACGTTATGCCGATTTGGAAGCTGAAGTGGTATGTTTTGTCTTGTGTTTTCAATATACATATAATTACCCATGACTTTTTTTATATTTTTTAGCGTTCCCAAAATCGTTTGTCTACTCGAGTTATGCTTATCATGAGTTCGATTTTACATTTGGGCAAATCTGGATTCCCAACTAAACCCATTACCAATGATGACACCGATCGCATCTTTATTTGTCTGCGCACTTTAAGCGAACGCACCGAAGAGGCCGTGGAAGTATTTAAACGCTATTGCCGCGAGGCTTTGGGTAAAATGTTGGATGCTCAATCGGAAGAGGATCAGCGTGTGCTTAAGGAGAAACAAAAAGCTGCTGCTAAAGTGCAGCCTGATGATCCCGTACTATTCTCTCAACTTTCGAATGGTCGTGAAAACCAATTGGGTGAAAATGTCTTCGAATCAAGTTTAAATCAGGCCTTAGCTGGCACCAAATCCACCAATATGAGTGATATTACATCACCCAATAATAAACTAAATAAGGTGACACAATTGACAGGTTTCTCGGATCCCGTTTATGCTGAGGCCTATGTCAATGTCAATCAATATGATATTGTGTTGGATGTCTTGATTGTTAACCAAACAAGTGAGTAAAAGAGGGAGAAACACAGAGAGAGAGAGAGAGAGAGTTATAAAAATCCTAAAACTAATTATGTTTTTCTTTTTTTTTGTTTAGATGATACTTTGCAAAACTGCACCTTGGAATTGGCCACCTTGGGTGACTTAAAATTGGTAGAACGTCCGCATCCCGTTGTTTTGGCTCCTCATGATTTCTGCAATATTAAGGCTAATGTCAAGGTTTCTTCAACTGAAAATGGCATTATTTTTGGTAACATTGGTAAGATTTGGTCTCTAGCATTACAGTACTACATGTAATTCGATGACATATTTGCCTTTTACATCCAGTATACGATACATCGATTAACACAAATGTTGTGGTACTCAACACCATTCACATTGACATTATGGATTATATTATCCCAGCAACATGCACCGACACTGAATTCAGACAAATGTGGCAAGATTTTGAATGGGAAAACAAGGTTTGTGGTACTATTTCTTCCAATCGTAGAATTAATGAAAATTGTGTAATTTTTTTATTGTAGGTTACCGTCAATACCACATTTACCGATTTACATGAATATCTCAAACATTTGCTTAAGAGCACAAATATGAAGTGTTTAACACCTGAAAAGGCATTATCCGGACAGTGTGGTTTTATGGCTGCCAACATATACGCCAAGTAAGTACAATTTGTTTGACAAATAATATTTGATTTTGCATGTTTAAAGTTCGTGGAGGTCATTACTGACAGCACTTTAAAAGGGGTAATACTTACTTCTTTGCCTTTCTTAAAGATTAAAACTAGTTTATCATTGGAAAGGAAACAGTGTGCTGTGGCAGTGGGTGTGTCTAGAGTCGTATGGTGGAAAGTCGAGGAGGATGGGCTGGGCCTTTAACAAAATAAATCTTACCCCAGATGGAATTGAGGGGCTATAGGCGGTGGATGGTCTCTGAGGCTGAAGACAGAGTTGTATAATCTATGTCATCTTCAGGATGTGGAATAGACAAATACATAGTTGTTAAATAGTGCCGGAGATATCATCCTACGTTGAGAGAACGTTGTTGTTAGCACATATTTGGATGTGGAGGTAGCTATCCTCGTCAAGCTCCAATAGCAGAGGAAGCTCGTTCCGGTCCATAGGTCCGATCGCCGCAGGAACATGATGGCCATTGGTTATTTAAAGAGGCCAATAATTAGGCTTGTCATATGGAGTAGCATAAAAACTCAGTTTTTAAGCAAGAACAGATGACGTGCGGCCTTTCACTGAGACTCCACACTCGATACAGCTGATTGTCACTGACTACATTAGCAGCTATTCCTACGGATCATTGCTCTATATGCAACCTGTGGACGCGCGCGGTAACTCTTAGCCGAGTTTCCCATGATAGCAATAACGATGGTACTCGGTATTTTCAATCCTGAGTGATCTCATCAAAGATTCAGTAGCCCATAACGATCGTCATTATCTATCGACGGTAGGGATATTGAGCAATAAGTTGTGTTAGGTTAGGTTGAAAAGAGGGTGCGAATATAAATCCGCTCAATGTTACTATGGACATACAGCTGAGCCAGTTCTCGGCTGGTTGTGCGCTCTTAATACTAAAAGTAACCTCGAATAAGAATATCTAAGTTACGAATTCCGTGCTACTTACAAAATCCTTAATTGTTTTCAATGCCACTTCCCTAAGTTGGTTTATATCTGGTACTGTGTCCCCACCTAAGTACCGGTATCTGTTAGCCGCGAATGCCGGGCAATGACAGTAAATGCTCCAACACACACATATCAATGAGTGCAGTCCGATTTAAGTTTTAAGCTCAATGATAAGCGGAGTCCGAACGGCGTGCCGCATTGCGACACCTCTTTGGAGAAAAGTTTTACATGGCATAGTACCCCACAAATGTTGCCAGCATTAGGAGGGGAAAACCACCGCTGAAAATTTTTTCTGATGGTCTCGCCAGGATTCGAACGTAGGCGTTCAGCTTCATAGGCGGACATGCTAACCTCTGCGCTACGGTGGCCTCCAAACCTCCATACCTGGTCCCGTTATAATACTTAAAGCTATACTGACCTCTTTCTTACATCCTTTCAGTAATAGCCCGACTTCTCACAATCAGGATTTCCCGGTATGATTTTCGCCGTCTTAACGACCGTTTCGCTGTCCCACAGTGTTACGTTCTTCGACCGCTCCCCCTAAATCGGACTGCGTCGACCCGAAGGCCTTCGGGTTAAACGAGTTTATTGCAGTCCTCTGACTTTCACTGCCAAATCGTCTGTTCTTTCATTCCTCCATAATCCGCCATGAACCGGCACCCAAACGAAGTGGATTGTGCCATTCTCAGAGAAGGCGTTAATCTCCTTCTTACACTCCAAAACTGTTTGTGACCTTACCGTCCTGGTTGTTATTGCTCCCATGGTCAGTTTACTATCCGTAAAGATGTTCACACTCGACTTCCTCGCTTGGACACCGCACCACCTCACGCATTCCGTGATCTCCCGAATCTCTGCCTTCAGGATTGTATTATGGTCAGGCAGTCGAAAACAGATCTCAGTCCTTGGGTTCTGAATGTAGATCACCAGGCCCACACTGTCCACTAGCTTTGATCCATCTGTATAGCATGATATACCATATGCCAATACCAGAGTTCCGTCAATCTATGACTGTGCCTCTGGTAGCAGTCTCTCGCACTCGACCTCAAGTGTCATCTCAGGTATCCGATCGGACCCCTATCGTCGCCTCGATTATACCACGACGGTATGACCTGTTCCTATCCTCTATCTATTCTCCCATCGCTTAAGGTCCCATAGCCGCAGTGGCTGCCTCATACTTAATCTTTATAATATTGAGCAATAAGATGCTGAAGGGAATGACAATACAATGTGATTCCCATTGGTCATAACTTATATTTGAAGTTTCGAATGAACCATTCAAGTGCTTGGGTTTCCCTTAGTAGGAGCTAAGTGTTACTTGGTTGGAAATTTCGTTTTTTTTTCTCGAACAGAAGGTATGTGGAATCGACTTCTGGTAAACTTCAATAAACACATATCTTTATTTCCTCTCACCGACTCGTGACAAGTTTTCAATTAAATCAATCATTTTAATCCAGCTATTTAAAAATTAAGATCCGGGAGGGACCATTTGCAAACTTCCCACATATCAATGAGTGTTGTCCGATTCAAGATTTTTACAAATACAAATTTAGCCTATGAACATTCCACTAAAGAACAGGGACAAACTTTTCACATATCAATGAGTGCAGTCCGATTCAAGGTTAAGGTCAATGATGAGGGGCCTCCTTTTTATAGCCGAGTAGTAGTACCTCACAAATGTTGCCAGCATTAGGAGGGGAAAACCACCGCTGAAAAATTTTTCTGATGGTCTCGCCAGGATTCGATCCCAGCCGTTCTGCGTCATAGGCGGACATGCTAACCTCTGAGTTACGGTGGCTTCAAGATTTTTACCTCCTTTTTATAGCCGAGTAAGAACGGCGTGTCGTAGTGCGACACTTCTTTGGGAGCAGTCTTAAGGTCCATATGGATACCAGATTATTTTGGACAATGTAATAATTTAGGGAAGTGTGAACATGAGTTTTTTATGTTGCCGTTTAAACTTATCTTCTAAATAAATAGAAAAATAAACTTTTTAAACCAGTATTATTTTTTATTTCCTATTAAATCTTCCTAATATTAAAAAAAACCTATTTTCTTTGCAGATCAATTTTCGGAGAAAATGCTTTGGCCAATTTAAGTATTGAGAAACCAGTGGATGATCCTGATTCCAAAGTGACTGGTCACATTAGAATACGTGCAAAGAGTCAGGTGCGTATATTTTACTGGTTTTCCATTTGATTCTCTTTTTATTGAAAATGGTTTTTATTTTCTTTCAGGGCATGGCCTTGAGTTTGGGTGATAAAATCAGCTCATCTCAAAAACTGTGTGTGCAAGCTTCATAAAATAATAATCAAGTTCATTCCAAAAAAATATGATTTTTTTCTTCTCTTTTGTGCATTAATTTTAAGTATTTTACTCGTTCAAGATTTATATGTTATTGCAACCATGTAAAAGAAACTACGTATATTAGAAAACACATACATTTACATCAAAAATAATAATATTAATAAAGTAATTAAAGCTATACAAAAACCTATTCATGGTGGAAATCTTTTCCATGGAGGTTTTATGATTTTCATAAAGCAACTCAGAATCTAAAAATGTAAACGATATAGAATTAAACGATAGCCTTTTTTGGTTTTTTCATTTTTATTTCCACTTTCATTCCTGCCCAGTTTCTGTTAGTGGAAATTCCTTGCAGTCAAAAGTTGTATTCACTAAATTTTAACGCTGCCTTTAGTATCTTACAATAGCCATTGTCACACGCACAAGAGTCACAAAGTCCAATCTTGTGCAGTGGTCAGCAGCTGCAATAAGTACTCTTTTACAAGATTGTGGCTCCAATAACATAATAATTTGTTTAAATCTGAAATGAGAATGAAATAAGAGTTATATATAAATCATATTACATCAGTTTTAAATGGATTAGACTACAAGCAAACTCATTCAAATTAACATGCGACTGACGATAATTAATATAGTTTGCGGTCCAACGTTTCAGTCTTGGCTTGAGGAACGCGCCCTCTATCGAGCAAAGAGGGTGAGAAATAGAAGAGTTGGTTTTACCGCGATTTACGGGATCATATATGACAAAAGTTAAAGACACAAAATTTTTGATTTGCTTGCGATAATTCGTTTTTTTCTTTTATTCCACAATCGGTCGCAAATAATCAAAGCAAAATACGAAAAACTGTTCGAAGAAATGCCCGAATCAAAACAGAAAAACCCGAAATTTTTCCAACTCTCAATAGAGAAACAAATTTAGCAATTGAGTCCAAAGCAATGCACAGTGAGACAGAATCGAAAAAAGAGTATCTCTTTGTTGTTGTCGTTGTTGTTCAAGTTCTTATAGGCGAGCAAACTCGTTCTGGTCTATACCACCGATCGCCGCGGGAACATAATGGCCATTGATAAGTTAAAGGCGCCAATAACTCGCCTTATCGTATCGAGCATCATAGGCGCTCAGTATTTAAACAAGAGCCGGTGCCACTAGGCCTCTCGATGAGACTCTCCACCCGATACTGCTGATTTTCCGCGACTGCTGCAGCTACTCACGCTACTACATTCTACCATCCGCAACCTGTGGATGCGCCCGGTAGCCACCAGCTAAGCCTTTCGTGATAACGAAGAACACCACAAAGATTGGAACTAAGAGTTCTGGCCTGCGTGATGCTCATAGATATCCCGTGCCGGGTATCTCTTGTTAGTTTTTAATACTGAAAACGAAAATACAGATTAACAAATTTTAAAGTAAAAAAAAGGACATCTCAATAATTCTTTTTGAATTTTGCAGATAAAAGTTTTTTTAAACAAGTAAAAAGACGTTAAGTTCGGCCGGGCCGAACTTTGGATACCCACCACCTCCGGTATATGTGTAAACCACCTTTCGTCAAAATCCGGTGCATACCTTATGCCCCATAGTAGCTATATCGAAATATGTTCCGATTTGGCCCAAATACTAATAAGCACAAGTCTTTGACACAGATGTCGAAAAGCCTAACATATGTCACTGTGTCAAATTTCAATGAAATCGGATTATAAATGCGCCTTTTACGGGCCCATGTCTTTAAATCGAGATATCAGTCTTGTGGCAGCTATATCTAAATCTGGACCGATTTATGACAAGTTCCAGAAAAATGTCGTGGAGCCTAACACAACTCGGGGAAATCTGACAATATATGTGGCTTTTATGGCCTCAAAATCTTACATCGAGAGATCGGTCTATATGGCAACTATATCCAAATCTGGACCGATCTGGGCCAAATTGAAGAAGGATGTCAAAGGGCCTAACACAATTCACTATCGTAAATTTCAGCTAAATCGGAAAATAAATATTGCCTAAGACCCTAAATCAGCGGATCGGTCTATATGGGGGCTATATCAAGATATAGTCCGATATAGCCCATCTTCGAACTTAACCTGCTTATGGACAAAGAAAAGAATCTGTGCAAAGTTTCAGCTCAATATCTCTATTTTTATTAACTGTAGCGTGATGGACATGGCTGGATCGTCTAAGATTTTTATGCTGATCAAGAATATGTATACTTTAAAGGGTCGGAAATGGATATATTGATGTGTTGCACACGGAATGACAAAATGAATATACCCAAATATGCCCACCACTAGATATGTATTTATCAAATAAAGAATTGATATGGTTAATTAATCGTACCGGTGTGCGTATGATGTATGAAATTACTTATCATATGAAATTACTCATTCGTACTTAAATTTTCATTTTATTTTAAACGAGTGTAGATATGATGAAGTTCATAAATATGAGACTAAATCAGAGATGGACACCAACATACAACCCCACATAAATTCCTATGCCTGCGGGCATTGGAGAAACGAAAAGTACGACATGTACAGTGTAATCAACTTCGCGCGGCTTAGTTTGGTGTGGCATTGTTGTTATTTTAGAAAGTTTCTTCACTTCGTTGATTGTTCGGGTTTTACTGCCCCTCACGCAAACAGAATTTAGTATTTTCAACTGTGTTGGTGTACCCATCCCTGGACTAGAGCAATAAGTGTACACTGAAGCGATTGTTTTTGGCGGACAATACGCATATACAGCTGGCAATGCTTAGATTTATATAAAGTAAAGCTTTCACCGAGACAGTGCTATCAAGGCATTGGATTTTTTTAATTGTTCGATCCATGATAGCTGACACGAAGTGTCACTAGTTCAAACGACCACAAAATTTTGTGTGCAAATGTGTTCTATTCATTCAAATGACAAAAACATATGGAAGTAAACTAAATTTCACTTTTACTCAATGTGACCACATTTTGCCTTGACTATTTGTCTGAGTCGGTCAAAAAAAACGAGTTGCAAGCTGCTCGAATATATTCTCCCGGAATTTTGGCTCATTCCCGTAAATCCATGGTGGCATATTTTGTAACCTGTAACCTGGCGAATTGCACAGCCCTTCACTTTGATACCAGGTTCGATGAATGCGATTGAAGAGTGGTCTCGTCCACAGCTGCCCATACCATCACTTGAGATGGAAATTATTTAGGGTGGGCGTTCGCTCGGTTTCGTAAACATGATGTTTTTGGGAGTTTCCGAATTGCTTAATCAGAAAAATTTTCTCGTTAGAGAACACTTTGTTTGGAAATTAACCACGCCCGTGTAGGTGAAGCAACTCCGTTGCTCTTTCGAATCTAGCTTTGGTTTGCCTTGGGGTATGATCGTTTGCCTTTTGAAACTAGTAAGCCGTTACCTTGAGGTCGTTTTTCATAATATGTAGGATCCTTTCATGGAATATTTGCAGATCTTTAGCCAAATGATTCCCAGAAAGAGGCATCCTTGGGCATTTCTTCCACCAGCATACATTCGATACTGCATGTAAAAAAGTTTGTTCTCACAATTTGACAATCGCTCAAAAAAAGGCTGGTGTAGCCGATGATTTTTGTTGCCTGAAATTGATGTTGAAACGTTCAATAGCCATGTTTTAGAGGTGCCTCAATTGGAGTGGAAAAAGTGCTTCGACAATTGGTTTGAGCGCATGCAAAAGTATATAAATCATGCTGGATTCATCATTAGACCAGAAATGTATATAGCAGACTTCCTGTAAAAGGATGTCAAAACCAGTAAGGAAGGGCAAATGTTGGGCGTGGCGACTGTATAATACCCTACACCTACCCTTTAAGTACAATGTGGGTTGCTATATCCAATTCTGAACCAATTTTGGGATTTCGGAGGATATTTTCAGATGAATTATTAAACAAATTTGTATCAAATTGGGACAAATATGTTCAATTTGTAATAACTACGGTAGACAAATGACAATATTATCGCAAATTAGACAAAATCTTACTATATGGGAGCTATATCTAAATCTGATCCGATTTCGAGAGAACTTTTCAAATATTTCGGTAGTCATCAAGAAAAGCGTTGTGCAAAATTCTGTCAATATTGGTCAATAAATGCGCATATATGGCAGCTTTATCAAAATCTGAACCGATTTCTATGAAATTCACCAGAGACGTCGAAAGACACAAAAAAATTCCTCAAGCCAAATTTCGAGAGAATCTGTTAACAAATGACCATTTCATTGCATTATTACAGCAAATCGGACGAACATATATATGGGAGCTATATCCAAATCTGAACCGATTTTTTCCATTTTTAATAGGCTTCGTCTCTAGGCCGAAAAACACGATCGGATGAAAACTGCGACCTGTATTTTGCACACAAATTAAAATGGACAGACTGACAGACAGACACGCGGACAGACAGACGGCCAAATGGACAGACCGACAGACGGACAGACAGATAGACGGACAGACAGACATTACTGTCACGAGAAGCTTAGTTGCGAGCTGCCGGCCGCGTCCTCTGGTTACGGATGGTGGAATGCTCCGTACAGAGTAGCTGCAATAGCAGTCGCGGACAATCAGCGGTATCGGGCGGAGAGTCTCAGTGAGAGACCGGACAGCACCGACTTTTGCATAAATACTGAATGCCTATGATGCTCGATATGACAAGTCAGGTTATTGGCGAGTTTAAATAACCAATGGTTACCCTGTTCCCACGGCTATCGGTCCTTTGGACAAGAACGAGCTTACGCACCTACAGGAGCCTGACAAGGATCGCCACCTTCACATGAAAATGTGGCTACAACAACAACAACGACCTACAAAACCACCAAGATAACAGGTTTAAATAGTTTTCATAAGGTTCTCGTAGACGTAGATAGCTACCAAGTGAATGCTAACAAATGAATCAAATAGGAAGGTTGTGTTTACAGCTCAATCATCACAGGGAGGCTCTTGGCTCTTGGATATCTGTCCGATTTTCAGGTCATTTGAAAAGGACAGTTAATGTTTGTTGGCTACAAGGATGACATTGTTGTCATGGTGTGGCTGTCCAAGGTGCATTTAGTATGCTGTCAAAATACTTAGTAACTAGGCATGTTCAGAGGACCTCTGCTAAATGTGATGGAGCTGCCGCTCTCACCATTGAATGTCCTGAAAAGCCATAGCAATGTCAGGACTTTGGCCTTGCGCTGGTCACATGGCGGACTTAAGCTTGATTCGTGGGCATGAAGAGGAGTCACAGACGGTTGAGCACTTATTGTGAGACTGCCCTGAAATTGCGAGAGTAGGTGCAGGATTATGGCTACACAAAATCTATTTTCTTGTCTAAATTATCTTCATGCAAAGGTCCTTTCGCTTTTTATACCCACCACCGGAGGATGGGGTATATTCATTTTGTCATTCTAGTATAGTCATATATTGGGTTGCCCAAAAAGTAATTGCGGATTTTTCATATAGTCGGCGTTGACAAATTTTTTCACAGCTTGTGACTCTGTAATTGCATTCTTTCTTCTGTCAGTTGTCAGCTGTTACTTTTAGCTTGCTTTAGAAAAAAAGTGTAAAAATAGTATATTTGATTAAAGTTCATTCTAAGTTTTATTAAAAATGCATTTACTTTCTTTTAAAAAATCCGCAATTACTTTTTGGGCAACCCAATAGTATAGTTCTAGTATATATATTCTTGATCAGTGTAAAAATCTAAGACGACCTAGACATGTCCGTCCGTCTGTCCGTTGAAATCACGCTACAGTTTTCAAAAATAGAGATATTGAGCTGAAATTTTGCACACATTCCTTTTTGTCCATAAGTAGGTTAAGTTCGAAGATAGGCTTTATCGGACTATATCTTGATATAGCCCCCGATCCGCCGATTTGGGGTCTTAGGCCCACAAAAGCCTCATTTATTATCCGATTTTGCTGCAATTTGGGACAGTGAGTTGTGTTTGGCCCTTCGACATCCTTTGTCAATTTGGCTCAGTTTTGGATATAGCTGCCATATAGACCGATCCTCCGATTTAGGGTCTAAGGCCCATAAAAGCCACATTTATTATCCGATTTTAATGATATTTGGGACAGTGAATTGTGTTAGGCCCTTCGACATCTTTCTTCAATTTGGCCCAGATTGGTTCAGATTTAGATATAGCCCACATATAGACCGATCCTCCGATTTAGGGTCTTAGGCTCATAAAAGTCACATGTATTATCCGATTTTGCTGAAGTTTGGGACAGTGAGTTGTCTTAGGCCCTTCGACATCTTTTTTCAATTTGGTTCAGATCGGTTCAGATTTGAATATAGCTGCCATATAGACCAATTTCTTGATTTAAGGTTTTAGTCCCATAAAATGCGCATTTATTGTCCGATGTTGCCGAAATTTGGGACAGTGAGTTAAGGTAAGCCCCTTGACATACTTCTGCAATATCGTACAGATCTGTCTAGATTTGGATGTAGTTGCCATATAGACCGATCTCTCGGTTTTAGGTTTTCGGGCCATAAAAAGCGCATTTATTGTTCGATGTCGCTGAAATTTGGGACAGTGAGTTTAGTTAGGCTCTTCGACGTCCTCCTTCAATTTTGCCCAGATCGGTCCAGATTTGAATATAGCTGCCATATAGACCGATCTCTCGATGTAAGGTTTTGAGGCCATAAAAGCCGCATTTATTGTCCGATTTTGCTGACAGTGAGTTGTGTTAGGCTCTTCGACATTTTTTTTGCAACTTGGACCAAATCGGTCAAGATTTGGATATAGCTGTCATGTAGACCGATATCTCGATTAAAAGTCTTGGCCTCATATAAGACGCATTTATAATCCGATTTCACTGAAATTTGACACAGTGACTTATGTTAGGCTTTTCGACATCCGTGTCGTATATGGTTCAGATCGGTTTATTTTTAGATGTAGCTACTGTATCTATTAGTATTTGGTCCAAATCGGAACTTATTTTGATATAACTACGGGACATAATTTTGATGAAAGGTGGTTTACATATATAACCGAGGTGGTGGGTATCCAAAGTTCGGCCTGGCCGAACTTAACTCCTTTTTATTTGTTTTGACTAATATAGCTTGCAAATTAGAGGGAGCTTCTCCAGACCTCCTGGACGTTTTTGCATGCATTTTGGCTCCTAACCTTCTTCATTTTAATGTCTGGCATTCTACTGATGTACATATGATCAGTGTTCTTCTGCGCTTTTTGAATCTTTCGGTGCCGACACAATAGACCTAAGTTCCCTGAGTGAAGCTGAGTTTGCTAAACGCGTGCCGTTATATACCCTAAGTTTATAAACCATAACAGCAGCAAACACAATTTAAAAATTATTTATTTTGAAGTTTAAATTTTTGTACGGCGAATTCAAAAATGAGTTGACATATCAAATTCTCTCAGTTGGTTCGATGCGGCCACCTGATAAATACGCCTTGGATAAGTCTTTAAGGGACTACCCACAAAATGTAGATCGAGGGCAACAAAAATCAACTAAAAGATGGCGTACCTAGCGTTCATTCGTGGATTTCCTTTATAGGAGAAAATTTTGGTCTTTCTCATTTTTTGCCATAAAATCGTTTCTTTTATTCACTTTATGATATGTTCAACATTTTTGAGAGCCTAGTTTTCTAGCAAAAAATTCATTTCTTCACAATCGCCTATAATAAATTAGGTAAAGTTTTTAAAAATTGAAAATTACTTATGAAGTTTCTAAGAAATAATTGATGTGTGTGTGTGTTTTTTTTATTTTTATTGTATAGGGTTTCATAGTAAACACACATTGGTACACCTACACACACTCAACTGACTTTATAATGACCAACATTGTAGTAATTAGTAATCCTCAATGCAGGCGCTTAGGGGCGGCCGTAAATATACTATGTGATCATTCTTCGTTTCCAGTTGATTTTATTTTTTTTTGACGTAGCAAATGGACTGCGACCCCTTTTGGGGCAGGTTATTTTAATTTCTGTTGTTTTCTACAGCCCGGGTGACTAAATGTGTAAGTGTGTGTTGGTTTATGTGAGCTAAGAAGCCCCTGAAGTGGTCTTGCTGAGGGTGTAATTTAAAACAGCATAATTTTTAAGTAGTTGCAGTTTGTTTTCTGCTTTCAAATCGGCTTATAAAGCAAACTCTACAAACAATTACACATGTTAAGGGTGGTCTTGGCGGTTCCACATTGTATACACCAAGAGTGGACAAAAAAGTGGAGCGTTGTTACATTGAGAACAATGAACTAGGATTTTTGTATGAATATTGAAGAATTGTTTGTTAGTTAATGAAATTTTGGCAAAAGTATTAGGAAATTTAACAGTAAATCTCTGATTTTTTATCAAGGAATGTTTTTTGATTATTAATTAGATTTTTTTAAATTGAAAGTTATTAAAACAATTAAAGAGAAAAAGTTTCCAAAGCTGATTAATAGCATGTTGCCAGAAGGTATCAATGGATATATTGATTTTTGTATGGCGGCAATAGATATTAGTCGACTCTCACCCTTAAAGGAATAAATAATGGAAAAGATATAAAATATTAATAAAAAATCTTTCGACTTGAGAACTTAACTGATTTGTTTTTAAAAATTCTTAAATATTTAAAATATTTATTTTTATTTTATTTTATTATTATTTTATATATTTATTTTACTTTATTTTATTTTTTTTTATTTTATTTTGTTTTATTTTATTTTATTTCACAAATTTAATTTTATTTTATTTAATTTTATCTTATTTTATTTATTTTATTTCACAAATTTTATTTGTTAGAAAAACAAAGGATCTGTTTTGGATTTTTTTTTAATTGTTACAAATTAATCTTACAAACATACATTTATATCCTATCCCATCATAACAATATGTTAGGATATGTAAGAATTTCGAGAAAGAGAAGAACTTGTCTGAATTAGCGGATGTAAACATTCGCAAGTCGTTGGGTTTATTAAAGCCATCTGGATTTCAACAGTAGGAACATTAATAGTAGGAATCTTTCTTCTCCTGTTCCTGTGGTATTACAACGAATGAAAATGTCTAAGGGCAGACTGACACTTAAACCTAAGCTAAATCTAGGGTTGGTAATTGTAAAGGTCTGTAATCAGTCTCATTTCGACAATTTGTAGTCTACTGTGTTACAGTTAGCGACAGATCAAAGACTCTAGAGAGGAAACGAATCGATCGCTATTAACCTAGTCACCAGCGCTAATCCGCAGAGCAGAGGTTAGCATGTCCGCCAATGACGCTGAACGCCTAGGTTCGAATCCTGGCAAGCCCATCGGAAAAAAATGTTCAGCGGTGGTTTTCCCCTCCTAATGTTGGCAACATTTGTGAGGTACTATGCCATGTAAAATTTCTCTCCGAAGAGGTGTCGCACTGCGGCACGTCGTTTGGACTCGGCTATAAAAAGGAGGCCCCTTATCATTGAGTTTTAAACTTGAATCGGAATGCATTGATATGTGAGAAGTTAGCCCCTGTTCCTTAGTGGAATGTTCATGGGAAAAATTTGCATTTTTACCAGAGAGCATGAACCTTGTTTTTATTTTTATTTATTTTTTTTTAATTTTGTTTGTATTTTATTTCCACTTAGCTGTACATTATTTAATATTTTTTATTTTTTTTTTATTTATTTAAATACAATTAAAAAAAAATGTTAGCTTACAAGTATGGCCTTAATCTGAGGGTTTGTTAGTGTTTATTTTATTTAATTTTATTTAATTTTTTTTTATTTTATTTTATTTTTTTATTTTATTTTTCATTTTATTTTATTTTATTTAATATTATTTTGTTTTATTTTATATTATTTTATTTTATTTTTTTTATTTTATTTTATTTTATTTTATTTTATTTCATTTTATTTTATTTTATTAAATAAGGAACTTTGATGAAAATGGCAAGGGTGTTGCAGAGCGACACCACTTACAAGAGCAGCTTTATATGGATTAAGGCCTGAGAAATGTAGCCAAGGATACTGAGGTATTATAACCAGTACTGAACAAGTTTTCTGGTGTTCTTACTATGGTCCGAATCCTGGTGCGAGGCGTCAACAGTGATCATGCTAACCTAGATGCTTGAAATATTCATTCGATTGATTTAAAATTACAATGTTAGGGAGAGAGAGGGGGGGGGAATGTGAGAGCAAGAGGGGGGGGGGGGGGGATGGGCCTTATTGGCTTTATATTACATATTTGGTTAATAAATGAAATGAAAAGAGAGAGGGAAGAAGAAAACTTCCACGAATAAAAAAATTATCAATATCTTTAAAGGGTCTCACATATGGGGCTGCAAAAACAGGTCTTAACTTGACGATGTCCTTTAAGGTATTTATTCAGGTCATTGGCTAGTAAATAATTTTATTTATTTAATAACTTTGGACTGAAAATTAAAAGTAATATCATAAAAAACCTAAAAAATGTATTTAAAAGATTTTTTAACTTGTCTCGTAAAAATTGATGTATGTCACTTTGTCCACTTATGAATAAATTTAGGTAATATTTTGCAGACAGTTTAAGTGTACTCGAATAATGTTGATCTATAAATGAAGTCAAAATTTACAAAATTTTTAATTTTTTTTGGGTATATAAGTTTCCTTAATCTTTAGTTCTTTTGGAGAGTAATCTTGAGTTGCAGTTGTTAATTTGTCTCCGTAGTCGAAGTGTTTCAATTGTTGACTTTAGTATCTCACAATAGCCGCTGTCACACGCACAAGAGTCATCTAATCTAATCTTGTGCAGTGGCCAGCAGCTGCAATAAGAACTATTCGCACCTGCACCAATAGTTAGAAGGGTTCACAGCAAATAAGCCTCAACATATTCACCATGGATAAAACATTTCTGTGATTTGAATTCCAATACATCACTTTCTTGTTTTAAGATTGCTTCGATTTTTATGGGAGTTGTTATACTTTTCACATGTGGTCACCGACTGCCCTTTTATCTAGGGTTATGAATGCGGGACGTCTCATTTCTCATTTCATAGTATTTTTGTTTTTCAAGTGGCATGGTGCCACCACCCTTGTCTTTAGGCATATGACAGTCCTAACCGTGGTATGTTTTATTTTTGGTTTTAATTATTAATGAAGTCAACACATGTTAAAAATTCCAAACCCATATAGTCGTTTTAAAGTCCTTGGCTTATAAGGATACACATTAAATAAAGTATTGGATTGATTTCTTTTTCTTTGACGAGGTGTTTTTAATCGCTATAGACACTTTTTGGTTTGTTCTTTTAATATTTTTTGAGCAATTATTTGTTATTGATATGTCGTGTTGTTATTGTTTTTTGTTTTATTGATATCCTTGATGAAAAACGTAGCTGTAAATTATCCTTGTTATGCGTGAGATAATTTGTTTATAAAGTTGACTGTATGACTGGCAGGGATGGCGGCACTCTCCGTTGGCGACCGTTGGTTAGCACCTTATTCGTAGGACGGTATAGCCACGCAGTATTGACGGTAATTGACTGAGGCTTTGGACATCCAGTTACCTGACTTTTATAGCCGTAATAGCTTAGCTTATTAGTTTTGTCGGTTCGCTTCTTGGTTCTTGGCATTGCAAGAAGCCAAGTCAGACACCATCCCCTTCGATGGGGGGTGGTGGCATTGGTGGTGTGCAACACTGCTCTTTGGTATTGAACACTTGACAAATACTCGTACACGTTTACATCCATCCACCTGTATATGGGTTACATTTCCACATTGACCACATTGTCTGTGTATTAGTAGCATATGAACATTTTGTCGTAAATATTTTTGTCGATTTCTTTTTAAGTTATTTTGTTTTGTTTTATTTTTTTGTAAAGAAGCTTTATCAGTGACTATATCCTTGACAGTGGCGTTTAAAATCAGTTTTATTCAGGGGCTTAGCATATTCAAAAATATAGTGAAATCCTTACCTTAAAACTGCAAATTTTGCCCATGAACATTCCACTAAGTCCACCGTACCGAAATTGTTCACAAGAGATGCAGTAATTGAGGCATCTAGGGGCTCCAGAAGTTAAATTGGTGTATAAATCTGTTTTGGGCTGGGTTTAAATAACTTCCACTCACAGTCGATGCTGGTCATGATCAATGTATCAATTTCTGGAGCCACTAGAAGCATAAATTACTGCATCCCGTTGTCAAAAATGTAAATGCAAATTTTGACCATGAATATTCCACTAAGGAACAGGGGCAAACTTCTCACATATCAATGAGTGCAGTCCGATTCAAGTTTAAGCTCAATGATAAGGGGCCTTCTTTTCTTAGCCGAGTCCGAACGGCGTGCCGCAGTGCGACACATCTTTGGAGAGAAGTTTTACATGGCATAGTTCCTCTCAAATGTTGCCAGCATTAGGAGGGGGAAACCACCACTGAAAATTTTTTTTCTGATGGTCTCGTCAGAATTGGAACCCATGCGTTCAGCGTCATAGATGGACATGCTAAACTCTGCACTACGATGGCATCACTATCTTATACCTTATATTTTAAAGCGAATGTTGTTTTTGTTTGTTATACCATCCGTCACGGAATGGGTGGTGTACTGACTTCGTTGTTCCGTTTGTAACAGCTCGAAATTTTGATGTACCCCCCATAAAGATTAGAATAAGGGAAATTCACGTTTAGTGTCAGCACTTATTTAGGCATAGTTAAGCATGTTCACATATTCACGCCAAGTAGGTAGTTACGAATCTTCGGGAAAATCAGAAAAAAATTCTGAGTGAGTGTCATATGGTGTTGTAGTATGGTGGACGGCGCACAGTGTTGCCAAATCAAACAAGTATATGGAAGCTGTATCAAGCTATAGATCGATTCAGATCATATTGAACACGTATGGGAGCCATTGTACAAAATTTCTACCAAATCGGATTAGCCTTTCGTCTTCTAGAAGCTCAAGAAGTCAATATCCCAGTTCGGTTTATATGGCGGCTATATTAAGTTAAGTACCGATTTGCACCATACTTAACACAGTTGTTGGAAGTCATAAGAAAACACCTCATTCAAAATTACAGCCAAATCGGATGATTGGCTTAAGAACTCAAGATCCAAGATCGGTTTATATAGCAGCTATACCAATTAAGAACCGATTTGAACCATACTTAGCACGGTTGTTGGAAGTGATGCCAAAACCCTTCATGCAAAATTATAGCCAAATCGGATAAGAACTGCGCCCTCTAGCGGCTCAAGAACTCAAGATCCAAGATCGGTTTATATGGCAGCTATATCAGGTTATGAACTGATTTCAATCATACATAGCACATATATTGGAAGTGATAACAAAACACTACGTGCAAAATTTCAGGCAAATCGGACGAGATTTGCGCCCTCTAGAGGCTCAAGAAGTCAAGACCCAAGAATGGTTCATAGACCGATTTGGCCCATTTATAATCCCAACCGACCTACACTAAGAAGAAGTATTTGTGTAAAATTTCATGCGGCTAGCTTTACTCCTTCGCAAGTTAGCGTGCTTTCGACAGACGGACAGACAGACGGACAGACAGACGGACAGACAGACGGACAGACAGACGGACAGACAGACGGACAGACAGACGGACAGACAGACGGACAGACAGACGGACAGACAGACGGACAGACAGACGGACAGACGGACAGACAGACAGACAGATGGACGGACGGACAGATGGTCGGACATGGCTAGATCGACTTAAAATATCATGACGATCAAGAATATATATATATATTTTATAGGGCTTTCGACGCCGAAATTAGTATACTACCATCCTACAGTGGAGGGTATAAAAATCTTGAAAATAATTATGGAACTTTTGAACGGATAGAGAAACTTAACCTAGTCAGTGTTTTGCAATAAGTATGCAAAATTTTGGAGCCCCAGTAAATTCACAGGCTAATTCATGGGGCTTGAAAGTTGGTCACCTCGAGCATGTCAGATTTTGAATTGCTAAGTAAACAGTCATTAATATACTGACCAGCTTGATTCTTTTTAAAGGAGCTCGTAAAACCCTACAAAAAACATGGTGAAATGTCCAACATATCTTTAACGGTTTATGAGTTATGGAACTTACAACAAATTTTTTTTTTTAAATTTTTGTGAACCGATTTTTCATCGTTAAAAAGGTTACAAAATTCTACGAGTTTTAAAAAAAATTTTGTGTAAATTATTCGTTTCTATTAAAAGTTATTTGCTTTAGAATCTTAAATTTCCGAAAAAATCCAAATTTGGCATTTTTTGGTAGAAAAGGTGTTATTTTCTTTTTCATGTTTTAAAGAGGACTAAATGTATATGAGAATATCCCGATTTGACCAACTAATATAGATGTTGAGGCCGATCCAAAATTGGCTATTTTTAGAAAAAAAAATGCATTTTAATTATACTCTCCACCATAGGATGGGGTTATACTAATTTCGTCATTTTGCTTGTAACTCCTCGAAATATTCGTCTAAGACCCCATAAAGTATATACAATATTTTCTTGCTCGTCATGACATTTTAAATCGATCTAGCCATGTTCGTCCGTCTGTGCATCCGTCCGTTCTTCCGTCTATCTGTTGAAAGCACGCTAACTTTCGAAGGAGTAAAACTAGCCGCTTGAAATTTTGCACAAATAGTTTTTTTTAGTGTAGGTTATTTGGGATTGTAAATCGGCTATATTGGTCCATGATTTGATATAGCTGCCATATAAACCGATCTTGGATCTTGACTTCTTGAGCCACTAGAGGGCGCAATTCTTATCCGATTTGGCTGAAATTTCGCATGACGAGTTTTGTTATGACTTTCAATAACTGTTCCAAATATGGTTCAAATCGATCCATAACCATAAGAAAATCCTTCGTACCAAATTTCGAAAGAATAGGTTAACAAAAGACCATTTTATTGCAATACTACTGCAAATCGGAGCTATATCTGACTCTGAACCGATTTCGAGCATATATATATATATATATATATATATATATATATATATATATATATATATATATATATATATATATATATATATATATATATAAATATATATATTGGGTTGCCAAAAAGAAAGTAAATGCATTTTTAATAGAACTTAGAATGAAGTTCAAATTTGGTATAGGCATGTTTTACGGCCTAGAAAAGAAGCCTATTGAATTTAGAAAAAATCGGTTCAGATTTGGATATAACATGTTCGTATGATTTTCACTAATAATGGAATAAAAAAGTCATTTGTTAACCGATTCTCTCGAAATTTGGCAGGAAGGTTTTTTTATTACTCTCGACATTACTGGTGAAATCATGGAAATCGGTTCAGCTCTCATATATTGGGTTGCTCAAAAAGTAATTCCGGATTTTTCATATAATCGGCGTTGACAAATTTTTTCACAGCTTGTGACTCTGTAATTGCATTCTTTCTTCTGTCAGTTATCAGCTGTTACTTTTAGCTTGCTTTAGAAAAAAGGTGTAAATATATATATATATATATATATATATATATATATATATATATATATATATATATATATATATATATATATATATATATATATATATATATATATATATATATATATATATATATATATATATATATATATATATATATATATATATATATATATATATATATATATATATATATATATATATATATATATATATATATATATATATATATATATATATATATATATATATATATATATATATATATAAAAATTTTCAGGGCTTGGATTCATGTATTTTAGCTACTGTATTATTAAAGGTTGATGACTCTATTCGCAACTCTAACGAAACGAAGAGATGAACTCATATTAGAGCATACATATGAATTCAGCATGGCTTCCAGAATCGATTTATTCGTCTGTCTTACTGCCCATATATTCTTTTAATATATATATATATATATATATATATATATATATATATATATATATATATATATATATATATATATATATATATATATATATATATATATATATATATATATATATATATATATATATATATATATATATATATATATATATATATATATATATATATATATATATATATAAATATATATATTGGGTTGCCAAAAAGAAAGTAAATGCATTTTTAATAGAACTTAGAATGAAGTTTTATCAAATATACTTTTTTTACACCTTTTTTCTAAAGCAAGCTAAAAGTAACAGCTGATAACTGACAGAAGAAAGAATGCAATTACAGAGTCACAAGCTGTGAAAAAATTTGTCAACGCCGATTATATGAAAAATCCGGAATTACTTTTTGAGCAACCCAATATATGAGAGCTGAACCGATTTCCATGATTTCACCAGTAATGTCGAGAGTAATAAAAAAACCTTCCTGCCAAATTTCGAGAGAATCGGTTAACAAATGACTTTTTTATTCCATTATTAGTGAAAATCATACGAACATGTTATATCCAAATCTGAACCGATTTTTTCTAAATTCAATAGGCTTCTTTTCTAGGCCGTAAAACATGCCTATACCAAATTTGAAGACGATCGAATGAAAACAGCGACCTGTACTTTTTTACACAAATTAACATGGATAGACGGACAGACAGACAGGACATACAGACAGGACAGACAGACATAGCTTAATCTAATCAGAAAGTGATTCTGAGTCGATCGGTATACTTATCAATGGGTCTATCTCTCTTCCTTCTGGGTGTTACAAACAAATGCACTAAGTTATAATACCTTGTACCACAGTATACACCACTACTGTGGTACAGGGTAATACAAGCTGTTTGTAAATCTTGTGAAGATTGGACTGTAAATACAATCTGTACCTCATTAAAAGAATATATGGGCAGTAAGACAGACGAATAAATCGATTCTGGAAGCCATGCTGAATTCATATGTATGCTCTAATATGAGTTCATCTCTTCGTTTCGTTAGAGTTGCGAATAGAGTCATCAACCTTTAATAATACAGTAGCTAAAATACATGAATCCAAGCCCTGAAAATTTATATAGCTACGTTACTGACCCCTGATTAACACATGTGAAAATGTACCCACATTGCCATAGATATTTTTGTAATGGTTAGTATCCATCAACAATACCAACCATCAAATATGACAATGCAATGGTGTTTGTTTTGCAACGCTACGCTGGCACTCGCCAAAACAAAAGGAAACAACACTGATACAAATGAAAAACGCACAAGCAGACCAATAAAATCGCTGTAGTTTCTAAAAAAGAGGCCAACGGTGCCACCAACGCCACCACCTCCTCCAATTCAAAATTAAAAAAAAAAATTGGTATGTCGTCTCTGTGGTGTTTTATTTCTTGTCTTCTTAAGGTTTTTTTAATGTTTGGCCACATGTATGTAGCTCTGATAAGCTGGGTAAGGCCATTTTATAATAATTCTAAAATATTATTGAGTGAGAATTATGTAAAAACGGTTTATCAACAATGTTTGTTTGTTTTTTTCTCTGTGGAAAAGGTCTAGAAGCCTGTAAAAATCAGGAAACCCCAATGGTACAAGTATCTGTCGCTGTTAACATATAAACAAATGTCTGTGAGTTGAGCATACGCATATATTTAAGCTGAGAGTATATTTTCCAAGCCCAGGGGAAATAATTGTGTAAATGGGCGTGCACACACATACACATACACACAAACACTCTTACAGATATAAGTGTGAGTTGATGTTAGGATTTCAATATTCCTGAAATGTGTAGGGTAGTTCCTAGACTCGCAAGCTCATCCGTTTTAATATTACCTACGATATGTCTGTGGCCCGGTTCAGCCATCTCGTTGCGAGATGAAATACGTTTTCCAGGGATCTAATGGTTGCCTGGTAGTCTGAGAACATATTTAAGCCAATCGTCGTAGTGACATAATTTCTTAGCCATTCCACCACATTCTTAATTGGAAGGATCTCCGCTTGATACACACTGCAGTGGACGGGTAACCTTTTCGATATGACCAGTTTTAGATCTTTAGAGTACACCCCAAAGCCCACCTGATCGTTTAGAATGGAACCATTCGTATAGAAGTCTATGTAAATTCTGTTACCAGGGATATCGTAGTTCCAATCGTTTTTATCAGGAATAGTGGTACAGCAATATTTATCAGAGAATAATGTGTAAGAGCTGTCAAATGTGACGCAAGGTATTTTGGAATACTTCATGGTCGGAATCATTTCTCCATCGACCATCACAGTCAGCTCAGTATTCATTTCACGCGTATTTGTACTGAACAATGTGGCTAAAGATTTGGTGACAGATATCTTCAGATTTCTTGCAGCGTGGCAAGCTCGTTGGCCTCAACGTTGATGTTCAACCTATCGGCCTGATGCCATGATCGTACAATCGTCCGCATATGTTACGATCTCTATGCCGTCTACCGTGGGGGCCCAATGCCTTGGATGATTTGGCGCCACGGATGACATTCGTAGCTTCGCCCACGGTAAATTCTGATGGCTGTCCATCGGCTCGGAGACCACGAATTCGGCAAATGGCTCTCCTCCTTGCCCTGTCACTCTCGGGATGCACAATAAATTGACGGATGAACAACCTGGCGCATCTCTTCGGATCAGTCACGGTTACTTCGCCAAAAGTGACTGAGGTCCTGTCCTCCCGTCTACCGGTGCCTAAGTTGCATTGCTTCAAGTGTTCCAGCTACAAATTCTACTTATGTTCGTTGACTACCCTGTTTATTTCCAGATTCAGCTCGCTGATTCTGGGGTAAGTGGGGTCCATACAACGAATCCCATCACTCTCGTCTGCGTGTACTGCCTGCCTGTGCTGCTAAATTGGGCCGCACTTGGGGTATTCGACCGAACGGTATAAAGCGAGCGGCTGCTGCATTAATGATGTCTCGGAATTTCCTCTCGGCAACTAGCACATCCAAGGGGGGTGGAAGTTCACTGAAGCGGCGATTGGTATACTCTCTGAAGCCAGCCCAATCGGCCTTTTTATAATTGATAAACGTCCGGCACTCAGAGGTTATAAAGTTGGGTGGTCGGTCGATGGTGAGGTTGAAGAGATGACGGCTTGCCAGGATACGTCATTCAGGAGATCAGGGGACGCAATGGAAATGTCTGGCGAGCTGCTGCATCTCCTCGTAATCCTAGTGGGGACATCCTCATTCATCGTGCAAAACGTGGAGCCTTCAATCTGTTCTGCTAAAGCTATGCCACGCAGGCCGTTACATAGCGGAGAATGCCATGAAGTGTGATGCGCATTAAGGTCCCCTTGAACCAGACGATTATGGCCAGATAGTAACCCACTTATGTCGGGGTTGAAAGCATGGCCATTAATTGGGACACAGTTACCAACCGGCGGTACGTAGGTCTAGCGTTTTTTAAAGTTAGGGCAAATAGGAGGGTCAGTCCTTCCCTTTCGATATTAAACAAGTAAGAGCGTGCTAAGTTCGGCCGGAACGAATCTTATATACCCTCCACCATTGATCGCATTTGTCGAGTTCTTATTCTTATTGAATAAGAACTGTCATGTTATTGGAGCTATATCAAGTTATAGTCCGATTCGGACCATAAATGAATGCTGAACATTGTAGAAGTCATTGTGTAATATTTCAGTTCATTCGGATAATTGCGCCTTGTAGGGGCTCCAGAAGCAAAATCGGGAGATAGGTTTATATGGGAGCTGTATCAAGCTATTGATCGATTCAGGCTATATTAGACACGTATGTTGAAGGTCATGAGAGAAGCCGTTGTACAAAATTGGTTTGCGTATAATTATGGCACCCACCTCACAGATCTGGTGTTTTTGAAAATTAAGATATGGAAGTCCGTCTTTTGGGCTTATTTTGCTACATTGTGAGAAATCTATGGTATATTCGGTTTTCTGTATTTCTGTCATTTTGTTCCTTCTAGGACCTTCCCCCTTTTAAACATTTTTATCTTTTTGCTTGGTGAGCTTAAAGTCTTTAGATGACATACAGTACACAATATTTGGACTCCAAACTCATTTTTAGACATTTCTGCACTACGTAAAATCAACTTAGTCCAGATATCCTTTGGGTCAGCTCTACCAATGTGTAGAACTTGCGATAAAATACCCTGACAAATCCAAAAAACCTTTCTGAAACCATATGAGCCTTATGTTTCTATTCTCAATATATTGCTAATATTCAGCACAAGGGCTTGCATTTTTGTTGGCTTAGAAAACCCATCAAAATTTGATTTTAGTTCAAACGTAGCTGTGTATGTCTATTGGCGTCTATGTAGGTATGTATGTATGTATGCTGGTATGTTCTTATGCAGTCCTACAAGTTTTTAGCTACACATGTATTTATGAATAGAACCACGATGCATAATAAGCCTCCTCCGCCTTCTCGTCCGGTGGTAGATACGATTTCGATGCCATACAAGTGATTTGTTTTTTATTGCTTCCATTACATGCATCCGTACTTGAATACATGTAAAAGCAACATACATACACAAACAAACTGACAAACACATATTGCACATACAATGGCTATGAACATGTTTGTTGACGAAGACTTTTGTTATTTAATTTAAAATAATGACGCCTTTAAATAGGCTTCACTGGCTGTAGAAAAGTGCATTGTGAACCGTGTGGCCGCCACTGTCGGACACTAAGCCCAAGCCCAATTCACCCCCCAGTCGCTCGCCCTGCAACGCCTTTAGATTTCCTTCTCGTTACACAGAAAAGCCAATGCAATGCAGCAGATACAGCATTTGTAGCAAACACCACCCACCACCTCCTAGCTACACACACACACGCACACGGTGACATCGGTGCCTATAACCACGAACGGAACGATTATGTTACACATGTGTTAAATCTCCTAGCAGCGAGTAGTGTTTACGATATGTATGAGTATTTGCGCATAAAGGCTAGAAATAATGTCGACACCAATACAAAGCATTTCTTATGGCTTTGTAGTTTAGCACTTGTGGGTGATGCTTAAACCCTTGCCCTTCGCGTCGAACAGTTCCGCTTGTCTGTCCAGTACTCAGTTCGTCATGTGAGCAGCAAAAGCAAAATAAATGCAACTTATATTTTGGGTCATATTTCAATTGGCTTCGCATGATATATATATCAAATTATATGGACAGCGATTCCTCTTACACCTTAACACCATATCTTTATAACTATCCCAATAACATTAACACACGCACTTTAAGGTGTTAAACTAATAAAAATTTGAAAACTTTGATTGATTAGGGATTGTCACTCAATGCTAAGCAGTTATGTGCTTATTTCAAACATTTTTGTCATACAGTCCGAGTCTCTGCCCTTTGGGTGAAAAAAAAAAATACATTAATGCAGTCATCAGCCATAATGGCCAAGCATAACGAATTTTTATTTTATTTTTTTTTTTGTTTCCAAAACTTTAAGGTATATGTGTATTGTATTTTTGATAAAAAGAACTGTACCACTTTTCATGATAGAACCGATTGGAACTACGATATCCCTGGTAACAGAAGTTACATAGACTTCTTTGCTGATAGTTCCAAACTAAACGATCAGGTGGGCTTGGGGGTGTACTCTAAAGATCTACAACTGGTCATATCGAAAAGGTTACCCAGCCACTGCAGTGTGTATCAAGAGGAGATCCTTGCAATTAAGGAAGTAACGGAATGGCTAAGATAAAATGTCATTACGACGATTAATATAAATATCTTCTCAGACAGCCATTAAATCCCTGGGGAACATATTTCTGAACACAAAAACCGCCCTCGACTGTCGCAGAACTCTCAACGAGATGGCTGAACAGTTAAAAATTCACCTGTTCTGGGTGCCGGGCCACAGAGATATCCCAGAGAATTGTAAAGCGGAGGAGCTTGCGAGACTAGGAACTACCCTATACATTCCAGATATACTGGAATCTGTGGGTATGCCTCTATGCGACATGTAAGCTAAGTTTTCAGGACCAAGCCCGAAGAACATCGAATGATAGATGATCACAAAGAGGGGGCTGTGAGCATTCCAAAACTATGTGGCCTAATCTAGACTTGAAGAGGTCTACAGCTTTGGGGTCACTGGCTAGAACAGACGTCACAGTCATTGTGTCCGTCATGACAGGTCACTGCCTATTCGCAAAACATGCTGACAGACTGAAGGTTGCCAGCAACGACTTTTGCAGAAGTTGTGAGGACATCGAAGAAAAAGAGGCTATAGAACACCTTCTGTGTGTGTCCTGCACTAGCAATCAAATGGAGTTCCATTTTAGATTCTCATTTGAGAACCTGTCTGATTTAGCGGATGTGAACATTCACAAGTTATTGGACTTTTTAAAGCGACCTGGAAGGTTCAACGGTAGGAACTAGAAGGCATCTTCCTTCTTCTGTGCCTGTGGTATCACAATGGACGAAAACGTCTAAGTGAGTCTGATGGCAGACTGCCACATTAACCTAACCTAACAATGTGTATTGTATAGAATTTGCATAATATTTTGTTTAAAGAAATAAACGTAAATGGCCTTAATAAACTACTTGAACTGTAGTACTCCGAGACTATTCTGAACCATAAAAAAAGTTAACAAGTGCACAGAAAATATATATGCATAAATTTGACCGATAAAATATGGTATTGGCTTATAAAAAACTTTTCAAACATGATGTTCATTTCATTAATTCTATTTTCTTTTGTTTCGCGGCTAGTGATTGGCAGACAAGGCATAGGCATAGGTTAGGTTAGCTTGAAAAGAGGGTGCAGATATTAATCCGCTCCATGCCACTATGGACATACACCTAAGCCAGTATCGGCTTGTTGTGCGCTCTAAAAACTATAAAGTAACCTCTTAAATATAAAATTTTAAGTTAGGAATTCTGTGCTACTTACAAAATCCTTAATTGTTTTCAATACCACTCCCCTAAGTTGGTTCATGTCTGGTATTGTGTTTCCACCTAAGTGCCGGTATCTGTTAGACGCGAAAGCCGGGCAATGACAAAGGAAATGCTCCAACGTCTCTTCGTCTTCTCCGCCTGCCGTACACATTCTATCACTTGCCGCACAGATTTTACATAAGTGAGCTTGTAGTCCTATGTGTCCCGTTATGATACCAATAGCTATACCGACCTCCTTCTTGCTCCTTTTCAGTAATAGCCTCGTCTTTTCACGATCTGGATTCCCCCATAGGATTTTCGCCGTCCTACCGACCGTTTCGCTGTTCCACAATGTTGCATGCGGATTCGACGCCCACTCCCTTAACTCGCACTGCATCGACCTGAAAGGCTTCGTATTAAAGAAGTATATTGACGGCAGTCCTCTGGCCTTCACCGCCAAATCGTCTGCCCTTTCATTATGACCTCCTTCTTGCTTCCTTTCAGTATTAGCCTTGTCTTCTCACGATCTGGATCCCCCCATAGGATTCTCGCCGTCCTACCGACCGTTTCGCTGTTCCACAATGTTGCATGCGCATTCGTCGCCCACTCCCTTCACTCGGACTGCGTCGTCCCGAAAGGCTTCGTGTTAACCAAGTTTATTGACGGTAGTCTTCTGGCCTTCACCGCCAAATCGTTTGTCCTTTCATTATGGCCCGGCACCCAAGCGATTCGGATTTTGCCATCCTCAGAGAAGGCGTTAATCTCCTTCTTACACTGCAAGACTGTTCGTGACCTTACCGTCCCGGTTGTTATTGCCCTTATGGCCATTTTACTGTCCGTAAAGATGTTCACACTCGACGTCATCGAGTTAGCAACACACCACCTCACGCATTCCGTGATTGCCCGGATCTCCGATCTCCGTATTATGGTCAGGCAGTCTAAAACAGATCTCAGTCTCTGGGTTCTCAATGTAAACCCCCAGGCCCACTCTGTCCTCTAGCTTTGATCCATCCGTGTAACATGATCTTCAAGATGACAATACTAGGGTTCCGTCAATCCAAGACGGCGCCGATGGCAGGAGTGCCTCGCACTCGCCTTCAAGATTCATCTCAGGTATGCGATCGGAAACATCTCCACTTCCTTCGAGGTTTCCTATCGTCGCCTCGATTATACCGCGATGGTTTGAGCTGCTTCCATCCTCAATACATTCTCCCATCGCCTTAAGTCTCATAGCCGTAGTGGCTGCCTCACACTTAATCTGTATGTCAATAGGTCAGATATCTTGAATAGTCTCCAATGCCCTAGTGGGCGTGGTCCTCATCGCTTCGCCTATGCCAAGACATCATGTTTTCTGAACCTGTTATATGGTCCTTATGGTGCACTTTTTTTTGGTCTAATCACGCTCCTGTAATGCCAGTGGACTATCCTCGGACTCAGGCCCCATTTCGAGCCTACGACGGGCCGTCTACATAGTGCCCAACATCTGTGGGTCTTCTCAGTACGCTCCTGAATGTGGCACTTCCAATTCAGTTTCCTGTCCAAGATCACACCAAAGTATTTGACATTGTCAGATATCGAAATCGTCTTATTGAGGAATCGTGGTGCGTTAAATTGGCCCACCTTCGTCTTCCTCGTGGACAGGCATTTTTCAGTCTTCTCTGGGTTAACATTGAGACCTCTGGGTATAGCCCAGTCATATGCCGTATGCAAGACCCTTTCGCCCCTTCTCCATAGCTCGTTCGGATCCTTATACCTTAGAAGTATTATAACATCGTAGCAGACGGGTTCACAGGCATATATTGAACATATTTTTAATTGTACGAATTAAATTGTTATTTAATTGTATAAATTGTATTGTATTACATTGATCAAGATTAATTTAGTCTTCCCTTTGTATGTAATGTGAAAAGAAGTGAGAATGGGTCAAAGTGGCGTCGTTAGACAAAAAATATATCAAGAAAAATAAAAAGTGTGGTTATTTTTTATACCCCAAAATAAATAAGACTCTGCCGAATGACACTTGCTGATACGCGTTCCTCAGTAAGAATAGAAAAAAATCTCTCCGAACCATTTAATACCAAACGAGGTTTCAGACAAGAAGACAGCCTATAGTATGATCTCTTTAATATCCTGTTGGAGAAGATTACACAACATGCAGATGTGAATAGATATGGCACACTAATCACAAGAGAACACATACTACTCGCCTATGCCGACGATAGCGACATCAAAGGTCGGTCACCAGAAGTAGTAACTGCGGCCTTTGAAAGAATCGAGAGAGAGTCAGTGAAAATGGGTATGGCAGTAAATGAAGATAAGACGAAATGGATGGTTTCCACTCCCAAAAAGCCTTGTACTACCGAGCAGATGAAGAAAATGGAGAAAGTAGGAAATCACAACTTTGAGATAGTCAGTAACTTTATCTACCTCTTCACCGCCGTAACCAAAACGAATGACACCAGAAGAATAATACTGGCAAACAGATGCTACTTTGGACTAAGTAGGCAGTTTAGAAACAAGGCCACCTCTCGACAGACGAAGATTACACTATACAAGACACTGATACTACCCGTGCTGTTATATGGTTCTGAAGCATGGGTACTTGTGAAAGCAGATGAGGCAGTGTTTGGAGTATTTGAGAGAAAGATTCTTCGTAAAATATATGGAAAGTTTGCGTTAATGGAGAATATAGGCGATGTATGAACCAAGAGCTGTATGACGACGATAGCATAGTTACACGCATCAAAATACAACGGCAGCGTTGGCTAGGTCATATGGTCAGAATGGATGAAGAAGCTCCAGCAAAGAAGTCTTTTGAAGGCAAATACGGCGGTACACGCAAATCGGGAAGACCAAAAGCCCGATGGAAAGATCAAGTGGTGGAAGCTCAATGACAAGGGGCCTCCTTTTTATAGACGAGTCCTAATGGCGTACCGCAGTGCGACACCTCTTTTGAGAGAAGTTTTACATGGCATTGTACCTCAGAAATGTTGCCAGCATTAGGAGGGGAAAACCACCGCTAAAAAAAACTGATGGTCTCGCCAGGATTCGAACCTAGGCGTTCAGCGTCATAGGCGAACATGCTAACCTCTGCGCTATAGTGGCTTATTTAATATTAAATTTAATATTTTATTTATTTTTTTAGTCGCCGTGACCATGGCCATGGCCGTGCTGGCATGAGTCAACTTTGTATTAAATGCCCGCTATTTTGAAATATATACGGTTTTCTGCCCAAGGTCATTTTTGAAAATTTTTTTTATATAAAACACTGCCATATCCAAACCACAAAAGGAGATATGTATACCCTACACCACCACTGTGGAACAGGGTATTGTAGATTTGTGCATTTGTTTGCAATGCTAAGAAGGAGAAGAGCTAGACCCATTGATTGACTCAAAATCACTTTCTAATTCGATTTAGCCATGTCCGTCTGTGAGTCCATGTATTCTTGTAATCAAAGTGCAGGTCGTATTTGTGGTCCGATTGTGACGAAATTTTGCACATGTCACTTTTTTGGCTCAACGACAAACGCTATTGATTTTGGTTCAGATTTAGATATAGCTCTAATATATATCTTTCATCCGATTTGGCTTTTTAAGGCTGTAGAAGCCATAATTTTCGTCCGATCTTCACAAAACTTGACATTGGGTATTTTATTTGAGGTCTACATATGTGGGCAAAATTTCATAAAAATCAGTTCAGATTTAGATATAGCACCCATATATATCTTTCCTCCGATATGGACTTTTAAGGTTGTAGAAGCCACAGTTTTAGTCCGATCTTTAAAATATTTTGCGCGAGGTGTTTTATTTGACGTCCTAATATGCGTGAAAAATTTCATGAAAATCTGTCCAGATTTAGATATAGCTCCCATATATGTCTTTCATCCGATATGACCGTTTAAGGCAGTAGAAGCTACAATTTTCAACCGATCTGCACAAAATTTGCCACGGACTGTTTTGTTACTGATCTTAACATATCTGGAAAATTTCATCAAAATTGATTCAGATCTAGATATAGCTCCCATATATATCTTTCATCCGATTTGAACTATTAAGGCTGTAGAAGCCAAAATTTTGGTCCGATTTTTACCAAATTTAGCGTGGAGTCGTTTTTGTGAAGTCTCAATGTATGTGCAATTTAATAAAAATCGGTTCGTATTTGGATATAGCTCCCTATATATATTTTTCATCCGATTTGGCCTTTTAAGGCTGTAGAATCCACAATTTTCGTTCGATTTTGCATGAGACTTTTAAATTGACATTCCAATATGTGGGCAAAATTTCATTAAAATCAGTTCTAATTTAGATTTGGCTCCAATGTGTGTATTTCATCCGATATGGACTTTTAAGGCAGTAAAATCCACAATTTTGGTCACATCTCTACAATATATGAGATCACATCTCTACGAATATGAGGCGTGAGATGTTCTATGTCAAGTCCCAGTACTTGTCATTAAAATTGGCACAGTTTCCAAATAAAACTCCAATATAATCTTTTATCCGATATGGCCTTTTAAAGATGTGGAAATCCAAATCTTTTGGCCTATGGTAGGAAAATCTTACCAGGTTCTAAATTGCTAAATCAATTGGTATCCAAAATAAAGTCTGACTAGATTTCGAGATAAGTTCCACATATAAAAAGTACTACATGCACCAGGTTGTGTAGGGTATTATATAGTCGGCACCGTCCGACTTTTGCCTTTCCTTGGGTTTTTCTTATTTCTATATGTATTAACAACATTTGGGTAATAGTGATGACTGCTATTTTTCAACTATTTTTTAAATTATTGATTATATATATTTTATTGAACATTTATGTTTTATACATTATATTAAAGTTTGTAAAATTGTATGTTTAAGTTTTTTTTTTGTTTTTAATAATTTATCACATTTTAATTTAGTTTAATATTTTCCATTTTAATTTATTTTTTTTTTTTATTATATTTATATTTTTTCTAAACATTAAATTTTGATATTAACAGCGTCACCTTTGGTTTTTTTTTGAATATGCAATCGATTAACTCCTTGAAAATGAAATAACCTTTTTTTCTTGTTGCAATTTTTATTGAATGAAAAGTGAAATGCGTCATTTCAGAGCGTTGCCATCGCACAGCAACGGTCTATATGTCGCCTAAGGGTTTTCAGTGTTTTTTTTTTATCCATTCGCTTGCTCACTCATTCACTTCCTTCTGTAGCTGACCTTCCTCAATGCATGTGTAGTTGTGCACTATGCACACCAAAGGATAACTGCTTACCACCATGGCAAGACTTGGCTGGCATGTACGTCAGAGTTTTTGCCTGTTGCATATGAATGGCAAAATCAGGACCACAATCACTTTGTTCGAATAACTTAAAACTCCATAGAAAAAGGAGTTTCAGTGAGGGCCCAGGGCGAATCAACTTTTTACTTACTTGACTCTTAAACAAAAGCGTTTGAGGAACGGTTTTTGTTGTTAATCCTTTTTTTGTGCAAAATTTATTTTTTAAAGTACTATAGGAAAACTTTAAAAATATTGCTTTATATTTTCCTTGTTTTTCTTTGGGAGTTTGAGAGCACATTTGTTGGCATTTTGTATATGGGCATGCAAAACCCTGTTTCAATATTTGGTTGTTATGCCATAACATTAACCTGATACTTCATATTTTCACTTTAAGCCATTCATTTTTAAATTTATGTTTTCTTTTGTTACTGACACTCTTTTTTTTCATAGTCTCTTTTTATGATTTTTGGCTAAAAACATTTCCAACATTAGTTTTAAAACTTATTTCCGTTTTTTGATTTTTTTAACTCCTTTCTTGTGTTTTAGATTTTGGTTGAGGTTTCAGCCGCGTCTTCTTGGTTTGAGACCAGAATTTCAACTAATTTCAATCGAGTTGGATGCTTCATATGTAAGCTTTAAAAATATCCACAGTAGTGCAGAAAAGGCCAACGAAGAGGAAGCAATGCACGGCAGGATGGGGGTGTAACTGCAAGGGGCGGGCAGGTGTAGTGAAAACGATACAGAACGAATGAAAGGATTCCATTCACAAATTCTGCGATGGTGATGATGATGACGATGACGACGGCCCTGTAAAGGTTACCGCTTGCGAACGGAATGTCCTCTGCAAACGACGACAATAACAATGAATTCACGTAGTCTATGGAAACAGTGCATAGCAGTGGCTGGCTGACTGAATGACTGGTTGGCAGGCAGCTGTCGCTACTCTCGCACTGCACTGCACCTCATTCTAATTTGAGCTACACTCCCCGTTTGCCATCGTCGTCATAACAGTTTAAGGACGAAAGAGGGGCAACAGAGGGGGCAACAAAGAAGTAGAACAAGCGGGGCTCATTTTAGTTCGTGGATGAGAAAATTGTTCAATGAAATGCTCCTGCCGCTGATGCAAATCTATTTCTGTGGTATACACACACACACACACACACACATACTTATTAAATATCATTATAGTATACATGAAAATGTATATGCATGTATATATGTATGATGAATCTTTCTATATATATATGGACTATAAATGTCCTCGAAATCATTTTTGCTTTCCTTGCATTTTCAGTTTGCGCCAAAGCGGACTTTCATGCACTTTTACTTTTTGTGTGTGTGTGGCTGTGTGTGTTTGTCAGTTTCATCAGTAGACAGCTTTGCAAAACTGTGAATGAATGCCATCCGTGACGTCATCAACATTATGCTATGTCGCCAAGCTTCGTTTCGTCGTGTGGATTCGTAACACGAATACATGTCACAGCATTCGTGAGTAGGTCACTGTGTTAGTAGTGTTGCGGCCTTTTTAAATTGCCACAGCAACTCTTCGTCTATGAACATCGTTGGTTCTTAATACACAACAAACATGGAAATACAAATGTATGTGTATGTGTGTGTATAGAAGAAAACTTTACGAAGTTTGTCGCCGTCAGACTTAATATTATGCAAGTGAGTGTGTGTGTGTGTGTGTCTATACCAATGACATCAATGACGACCAAGCTGAAATTTAATAGAGGACTTTAATGCACATACAGAGAGAGCGAGACACATACACACACAACAACACTCTGACATTCGCTTACTTTACCTTGTGTGCTATTTGTTTAAAAATTTCAATCTATATCCTGTAAATGCAACGTGTGTTTAAGAACAAAAAATGAACCTTAAATTGTTGGAAGTTATATGAAATTTCAACAACAAAAAAAATTTGCCCATTAATAATCCATTAAGGAACAGGGGCAAACTTCTCACATATCAATGAGTGGTGTCCGATTCAAGTTTAAGCTCAATGATAAGGGCCCTCCTTTTTAAAGACGATCGGCGTGCCGCAGTGCGTCATCTCTTTGGGGAGAAGTTTTTACGCGGCATGGTACCTCACAAATGCCGTAATCATTAGGAGGGGATAACCAGCGTTGCAATTGTTTTTGTGATGTTCTCGCCAGGGTTCGAACCCAGGCGTTCAGCGTCATAGGCCGACATGCTAACCTATGCGCTACGGTGGCGCCCTATATATATTTTTAAATGCTTTAGTTTTTTGTATAAAATTACTGACCTTAATAAAATTTCCAGATCTTTGCACATACCCAACAGCTCCTGCAGCCTTATTATTCTTCGGCGATATTACTACTGACTTTATTCTGCCTAGAAGGTAACCTCTTAATAATATGTACTATTCGGTACCTTTGGATATCAACAGTTGAAAAATATATTTTTTAAACTTCATTATATTGAAATGTCAGAGACCGAGAATACTCAGCCCCGGGACTACTGACTTTCTATTCCGTTAAAGACTCTGCCACTTTGCTTTGACCCCTCTAAAATTCCATTTGCGCTATCAACATCCCATCCTAACAATGATACCCAGATTCAGTATGCCAATCAGCATTTATCAGAGATCCTTTCCTGGTCAGCTTGTCAGTTGTCCCATTCCTCGCTACAGCTTAATGGCCATCAGTGTAGCGGGCAATGGGGATAGGATTGGATGTTGATAGCGCAAATGGGATTTCAGGGTGGCCAAAGCACAGTGCGTGACCCAGCAAGGCCCCAAACGCCTACCTATCGAGGTGTGACAGAGGTTGAGCGCATTAAGTCCCTTCTGAATTTCTCCGACGTTTGTTCTACAGCAAATTTTTTTTGTCAAGAACGCCACCCATGTACTTAGCTCGTAGTAAACCCTAAGCCTTTCGGGTGGACCCCGTCCGAATTAAGGGCGTGGTCAATGAACGCTCATGTAACACTGTTGAACAGTGTTACATGCGGCAGGATGACGAAAATTCTATGGGCAGATCCCGATCGTGAGAAGAGGAAGCTATTACTGAATGGATGCAAGAAGGAGGTCAGCATAGCTTTCGGTATAATAACGGGACACATAGGACTACGAGCTCATTTATGCAAAATCGGTGCGACAAGTGATAGCATTTGTAGGGCATGTGGGGAAGATGAAGAGAAGTTGGAGCATTTCCTATGTTATTGCCCGGCTTTCGCGGCTAACAGACACCGGCACTTAGGTGTGGACACAATGTCAGACATGAACCATCTTAGGGGCGTGGTATGGAAAACAATTAAAGATTTTGTAAGTAACACAGAATTCCTAACATGCAATGCAAATTTTGCTCATGAATATTCCACTAAGGAACAGGGGTAACTTCTTACATATCAATGAGTTCAGTCCGATTCAAGTTTAAGCTCAATGATAAGGGGCCTCCTTTTTATGGCCGAGTCCGACCGGCGTGCCGCAGTGCGACACCTCCTTGGAGAGAAGTTTTTACATGGCAAAATGTTTTTCTGATAGTCTCGCCAGGATTCGTACCCGGGCGTTCAGCGTCATAGGCGGACATGCTAACCTTTGCGCAACGGTGTCCTCCTAACTTAGATTTTCTTTTTCGAGGTTTATTTTTAGTATTTAGAGCACGCAACAAGCTGATTATTGGCTAAGGTGTATGTCAATAGTGGCATGGGGCGGTTAAATATTCACAACCTCTTTTCATCCTAACCGAACCTAGCCTGTGGCAACTCTACCACATACCGAACTGGTCCACTGAAGACAACCAGCTTCCACCTCCTGGTGAATGGTAGGTATGTGCTCGTTAATGATTTTTTACCCAGGCTCACGCACGTTCACGAAAAACATTTTACTCACGCACGACTCATGAGATTCTTACGACTCATGAAAAATTTACGACTCACGAGATAATCACGACTCACCCAGAGAAAAGTTGATACTAAACGTTCCTATTTCAGTGTCATACAGTATTTATAGTAAAGCAAGACCGAATGGTAACACAGCATTACCGCATGGTATGGATGAAATGTAAAATGGTTATAACCATTTGGGGTTAGCATTATTACCCAGATGGTATTGGATTTAATACAAAACCGTTATTGGTTTTAGTACCAAACTGCTTTTGAATATTCCATCCCCTAATGAACCAAAATTAAAAACCACTGAAAATAATTTTAATCTTATTTTATTTCGATTATTTATATTAATAGTTACAATTAGATAAATATAAAAATAATGTTACATCGTGACCAACCTCGATTGTTTGTACTATTGGGTTGCCCAATAGTAATTGCGGATTTTTCATATAGTCGGTGTTGACAAATTTTTTCACAGCTTGTGACTCTGTAATTGCATTCTTTCTTCTGTCAGTTATCAGCTGTTACTTTTAGCTTGCTTTAGAAAAAAAGTGTAAAAAAAGTATATTTGATTAAAGTTCATTCTAAGTTTTATTAAAAATGCATTTACTTTCTTTTAAAAAATCCGCAATTACTTTTTGGGCAACCCAATATTTCCATTTTCACCGCTTACGAGTATTTGAACACGTTTTAATGCGCACAAAATATACTAAAACATTTTATTAAAATGAAACAAAAATGTTATAATGGTGTCAATATTTTAAGTACAAATAGTTTCCTTCGTCCGGAATCAAATTGACACCAAATGGTATTAAAAGTATTTGTCAAAAACGCGGACAAAATAATACCAGCCGGCATTGGCGAACTTTTTTCTATCAGTGTAGTGCCATCATAGTCTTTCTGTGGATTATACCAAGCCTATTGTGGCTTCGGCCACTTGAGGGTTTGTTCAATGGCCCTAAACGAGGTCAGTAATAGTAAATAGAAAACAGCCGACTACCAAAAGACCAAAGGCAATTAAAGGGAATTTCATTGCATCCAAGAGCCACAAGAGTGGAGGTAAAACCCATTCCTGTGAACTTTCTTTATTAAGGCAATCGCTTGAGATTCTTTGATAATTCTGCTGTTCAGCATTTTATCAACCCCATTTACCAGGAAATTAGGATCCTTATGTCTCCAAAGAGTATAGACTCCAACTTTATGTTGCTAAAAGCTCCCTCAATTCTCAAATTGTTTATATGTAGCCAATATTATGAAGGGCATTGTTTACGAATAAACATTCGAGAATGTTTCTAATTTTCGCTCCAAGAAATCTCTCCAGGTAGTGAAACCAAATTTATAGTCCATAGATCGGAAGTCGGCACATAGTCCCTCAAAACGTAGCTTCTAAAATGCACCTCAAAGATTTTTGTACTCCGGTGCAAAGCAGGCAAAGTCCCGTTGACTTGTAGGGTTCAAATGAATTTGCTGCCTACACTATCTTTGCCTCCGTTATCATGTCCTTAACCACGGACAGTGCCTCGGCACTTACTTTCATCAGAGAGACATCAAAACCATCCGAGTACATAGATCCAATGGCTACATATGAGGACCAAGGAAGGTGCGTCGCAGCCTGTAGCCCGGAGGGTTAAGAGTTAGGTTCCGTCATCTCTCAGTATGCCCCAGGGGTTTTCCGGTTATAAGTGTGCAACCTGCAGAACTTCGGGGACTTGTTCAACGCAACTAATTGACTGAGACCAATTTATAATTTATCGTGCGTTATCCCTAAAAGAAGTTCTCTAGCTCGCTTTATTGAACAAAAATTCAGAACGAGTGGACGAGTGGGACCTCTCAACATAGTGAATAATTTATTGGAAGATCTTCTTTGAATGTTCAGCAGGATTGGGCCATAAAACTAATTTGTTGCGGATGTACAAATCGGACGTAGTGAGAGCACGTTAGCCTCCGTAGCAGAACATGCTTTACAACCTCCCATCATAGGATGGGGGTATATTAATTTCGTCATTCAGTTTGTAACATTTCGAAATATGCTTCTGAGACCTCATAAAGTATATATATTCTTGATCGTCATTTTAAGTCGATCTAGCCATGTCCGTCCGTTTGACCGTCTGTCTGACGAAAGCACGCTAACTTTCAAAGGAGTAGAGCTAGGCGCTTGACATTTTTCGGGCCACCTCGGTCCATGTTTTGATATAGCTGCCATATAAACCGATCTTGGGTCTTGATTTCTTGAGCCTCTAAAGGGCGCAATTCTCATCCGACTTGACTTGCACGTAGTGTTTTCGTATGACATCCAAAAACTGTGCCAAGTATGATTCAAATCGGTTCATAATCTGGTATAGCTGTCATATAAACCGATCTTGGATCTTTACTTCTTGAGCCAATAGAGGGCCCAATTCTCATCCGATTTGGGTGAACATATGCATTAAGTGTTTCGTTATGACTTTCAATATTCTTTGTTTGCCTAAAAAGAGATATCGCGCAAAGAACTTGGGGTTAAGGGGAGGGTCCGCCTCCACCCGATATCTAAAAGTTTAATAGCCTGTGTTTCTTTCCAGACAAACGTACAAAATCTATGAAAATTTTAAGAAAATCCGTTCAGCCAAGTATCATATAGTCATTATGGTGTTTCAGAGTTGGCGTGACCCCCTATACTTCGATTTGATTTTGTATGCTAGATTCAAAATCTTCTCCCGAATACTATTTATTTGAGCCCCATATTGAAATGAACGTCCAATATATTTTGGGGTTGGGGCGGCCCGATGGGTACTTAAACTGAAATTTTAATAACATATTCGTATTCTACTCTCCAATAGTTTTTATTTAATACCTATATTGTCCCGATCGGTCCACTTTTGATTAGGGTTGTGTTTTTGGCATAAGGGGGAGGGTCCTTCACCCTTCCGATACCGAAAAATTATATAGCCTATGTTTACTTCCAGACCAACCTACACAATTTGCGAAAGTTTTGAGAAAATCGGTTCTGCCGTTTTTCAGTCTATACGGAGCTAACAAACCTAGTCCAATATATTTGCGATTGGCTAATGTGCCCATTTTTGGCGTTTTTGTGGGGGTGGGGTGACCCCTATACATCGACACTCGTTATGTACTCCAGCATACTTTTCATTTGATACCATTATTGTCCTCATCGGTCCACTTTTGATTTTGGTGGTGTTTTTGGGGTAACGGTAGAGGGTCCGCCCCCTTCCGATATCAATTAATTATAAAGCCTACTCCTATTTCCTGACCATATTCGTAATCTACTCACGTATTCCTTTCATTTGAATTCCATATTGTCATGATCGTCAAAAAAAACCTATCTAAGGGGTTTTGGGGCTGCGGCTGCCCCCCAGACCCAACTTTTATTATAAAATTCGTACTCTACTCTTGAATACCTTTCATTTGAATCTCATGTTGTCCCGATCGGTCCACTTTTATTTTTGGGTAGTACTTTTTCAAGGTATTCGGTTCTGCCCTGCCGTTTTTGAGTCTATACGGAACATACAAACAAACCGACAAACAAACACAAATTGAATTTTATATATAAGATAAGATATGCATAAGTGTTCGAAAATTAAAATTTAATGAACCAGTTGCGATAGTCACTTAGCGGAAACTGTTTAAATTTATCATTGAAAGCCACTGTAGTAAGGTGGTATAACTACAGATTTCGGTGATTCATATTCATTCATATCAAAGCTTTATGTATGTATGTGAAAGTGTATGCGAATGTACTCATATATGTCAGTGTGTGTGTGTGTGTGTATGGGATTGTGTCTTTATCTTTACTCTTTGAGTTAGCCAAAGATCTCATTTTACGACCGTTCCACTTTTTGTTTCTGCCAGAAAGGAGACGATTGGTGTAGCCAAAAGCTCGTTTTGTATTTGTACTCTTCTTCGTCCTTCGTCTTCTTGCCACATGCCACAATGTACGTCATCAATTACAGCTTTGATTAAAATCCAACAAGAGAACAATGCTCAACTAAAGAGAGTGCAATGAACTTGGATTCTTCAACATTGCAAATATCATAGGACCCCCCCAAAGCATTTCTTGATTGCATTGCTGCATCACTACTTGGTCGTTTGTCTTAACGTGGCCATAGAGAATTGGTGTCTGTGTGAAACTAAAAAGCTTTATTTATTGCAAGAGCATATACATATATATACTCACAAACATGATAGACTCCCTTGTAATAGTTGTAGCTTTGTGTTTGTGTTTGCGAAAAAAGAGAATATAAGTATTTATTGATTTTTTCATTGAATTTTAGCAGCAGCACCCGCAAGCAGCAAGTAAACGGATACAAAACAAATAAACATATTTTAAATTTTGCAAAAACTTTAAGAATATAAATCATAGTTTCATTTGAGTCTTATTGCCAATTTTGTTTATTGTTGTTGCTGTTCTAGCTGTTATAGACGGAGTTGCAGAGTTACTCATTTAACTATTTTGTTGCCCTGCTGGCAACATCATACATTTGCTAAGGTCTATGCAGACGTCATGGTAGCGGCGAGTCATATCCTTGATTTGGACTTTGTTTATTTATCCAGAGGTTTTGCTAATTTTTAGTTCATTGATAAAAATAGTTGGAATGAAAACGAATGATTTGTTGTTGTTTAAAGTCATGACTAGGGAATAAATGAAAACAAAATTAGAAAAAATACAATAGCTTTCTTTACTAGCTTAACAAAGGCTTGCAGTTATTCTACGTATAGTTCTTCAAAACGAATGTTGTCACTATGTTCTTTACCATAGTAGTTGAAGAAAATTCCTTTGTGGAACATTATTCAAGAAACTCTTTGTATGACATTAAAGAGCCATCTTTTACCAGCTGGGATGCCCGTCTCCTTTGGAGGCGAAAGCCCAAAAATACCCTTTTTTACGAAAGGTTTCAGACTGAATGAATTTTTCGGCCTTGGGGTATACTCTTAGGTTTGGTTGCAATGAGGGTGCTGTTTCTAATCTGGCCCACGCTACTGTAAACATACATCTAAGCCATTTATGGGCTTGTTGTACGCTCTTAATCCGAAAATTTTTCGATTTTCGTTGTGCTTCCGACCGTTTCACTGCTCCACACCCTTAACCCTTAACTTAAACTGCATCGCCCTAAAAACTTAAAATTTACAAAATCTGCCCTTTTATTCTTTGTCTCTTCTATGGCCCGGCATCCAAACGATGCGCATTGTATCTTTCTTAAAGAAGATGTTTATTTTCTTTTTACACTCCAAGACCCTCCGTGATCAGTTTACTGTTCGTGAAGATGTCCTCGCATTAACTCCATACCACATTATGCATTCATTGATCGCCCGGATCTCGGACTGTAGGGCCATATTATGGTCAGGCAGTTGGAAACAGACCTGGGTCCGCAATGTTGACCTCCAAGAAGAGAGTAGTTCTTTAGCTTTGATCCATTGTGTAGCTTGAATTGCTCGCACTCAACGTTAAATGTCGAATTTGGTATGCGAACCGAATAATCTTCCATTCCATCCAGGTATCATATCGTTGCACAGTGGGATAGAATCCGAAACAACTAGTAACATGTAAGAGTGTGTTTAATTCGGCCGGGCCGAAACATATATACCTTCCACCATGGATCACATTTGTCAATTCTCTGGCTTGTACCTCTTTATACATAGAAAAAAATTAAAGTCGGTTTCAATCCAAAAATTAATTGATATAATTATTTTTTTAATTGAAACTGCTTCAATCACGAAAATGATAAAATCAATTACTGTTTTTGAAAAAGTAATTGAAGAAATTGCCAAATAGAAAAATTGCATATTCAATTAAAAAAATTATTGAAAATTTTGGAATTAATAAATTTTTTAATTGGATCAATTAATTGAATTTTTGATATTTTCAATTAATTTGTTAATTGATTCGATTAAAAATGATTGACATTTTTTTGAAAATTCCAATTAATTTCTATACTTGATACATATATAGGAAGATATATATCTTCCTATAGACCATACTTCAATTAACAATTTAATTGAAAATATCAAAAATTTTTATTATTATTTTTTAATTGATCCAATGAAAAAATTAATAAAAAAAATTTTTTTGAAATTTTTTTGCGATATATTGCGGAAAAGAATTGCTAAGCTATTGGCACTATATCAGCTTATGGACCGTTTTTGGTTTGGATGTTGGAGACCATAGAATAAGTCATTGTCCAAAATTTCAGGCCAATAGGATAGGAATAACGCCCTATAAGGGATTAAGTAGTAAAATCGGGAAAACGGTGTAAATGGGAGCTGTATCAGGTTATGAACTGATTCAGGCCACATTTGACGCATATGTCGTATAGGAGAAGTCGTTATGCAAAATTTCAGCCAAATGAGACAAAAACTGCGTCCTCTATGGGCTTAAGAAGTTAAATCGGAGGATCGGTTTATATGGGAGCTATTTCAGGTTATACACCGATTCGGACCATATTTGACATGTATATTTAAGGCCATAGGAGAAGGCATTGTACAAAATTTCAGCCAAATCAGAAAAGAAGTACATCCTCTAGAGGCTCAAGCAGTGCAATCGAAAGATCGGTTTATATATGACCTTTATAAGATTTTATACTGATTTAGACCATACTTGGCATATTTGTTGGAGGTCATAGGAGAAGTCATTGTGCAGAACTATAGAAAAATCGTAGAAGAACTGTGCTCTCTAGAGGCTGAAAAATATAGCTTTACACATTCGAAAGTTAGCGTGCTTTCGACAGATATATCGTATATATACTTAATACGGTCTTACATCAATACTTCGATGGAATGGCGAAGTTAGTATGCCCCCATTCAATGGTGGAGGGTATACAAAGTCTACTGTTTAAGAACGGGTAGAGATAACTCTTGAGTTATTTAGGGATAGAGCTTATTTGTTAACGTTATGATATTAACATGGCAGAGCCCTAAAGCAGGTTACCTCCGCATTTCGAAAAATTTAGTCTTGGTCCATTTTTCTCTAAAAGAAAAGATTTTTTTAGTGCGCACAACATGCCTATTACTGGCTTAGGTGTATGTCCATAGTGGCATGGGGCGGATTAATATTTGCACCCTCTTTTCAACCTAACCTAATCAACAAAAATTAGTAAAAAATGGTCCAAGACTAAAATTTTCGAAATGCGAAATGTGACCTGTTGCTATGCTGGTTAGTGCTTAAAAATAAATTTCGGGAATATTCGACTTTAATTTGTATTTTGCGATTTACGAAGCCAATGGCTGCTTCAAACTTAATATGTGCGCTATGAGCCGTATATCTAGAATTGTCCCCAGTACCTTAGTAGGCGTAGTTCATCATCCCACTAATGCCAAAAATACATATTAAAACCTGTTGTAATGTTCTTAAGTTGCACAATCTCTCCATTTCCGTCCACCAAACTTCTGTGGCATAAGTTAGTATTAGTCTTATTATTCTTTAAAGCCAGTGGTCTATTCTTGGATTCTGGCCCCATTTTGAGCCATCAGATTATCCCACTTCCGCAGCTTTCTCAATGCGCTACTGATTGTGACATTTCCAGTTACCAAGATCATCCTTCTGTTGAGAGAACGTGGCACATCAAATTGGTTCACCTTTGTCTTCCTCGTGTGGAGGCCGATATCCGTCTTCTCTGGGTTAATACTCCGACCTCTTAGTAGACCCATCCCATTTGTATGCCATGGCGCTTTTGGCCTTGCTGCATAATTGTTTCGGATCATTACTTCTTAGAAGCACATCGTCTGCGTAGCAGATGGTTTAAAATCCCTTCTCAGTCAGGATCCATAATTGCTTATTTATGGTCGTCATCAATAGGAGTGGCGATAAATTACCTTCCTGTGTGGTGCCCCTTTTATGTCTAGTCTCACTTTTTTATACCTAAGGACCTGGTACTGGTCTAAAGATTGGGTTAGAGTGTCGGTCCTCACATTTTTAAAAGTCTTCCCAATGGCAATGCCTACCATCAACATGTACATCTTGGCATTAAAATATTCTCCTATTCTCACATTTTTAAAAGTCTTCCCAATGGCAATGCCTACCATCAACATGTACATCTTGGCATTAAAATATTCTCCTATTTTTTGCACGACTTCGTACAGGGCGATCTGCACCGATCTTCCTTTCACATAGGCTTGCTTCTTTTATCTGAGCAGTTCGCTGGATGTCCTACTCTTTACTATGATGTACACTGTGCGCTCCATGAAATTGTTTGGAAAGGATGTAAGGCTTATAGGTCTATGGACCGCATGTTTTTTTTAATATATTTATAACTCGGAAAAGGGAATTTTGCAAAATCATACCAATTATTTTATGAAACCTGAATAAAATGTATAACCCTGGTGGTGGGTATCCGAAATACATTTCGATCGAACAAAATGAGTTTTGTATTTTTTTTTGTATTTTTGAGTGGAATATCTAAACAAATTATATATATCTTAAACAAAATAAATAAGATGAACAATCTTTTTCGATACATACCAACACTTGATAAAGACTGAACTTCAGAGCGTATGATTTATTTGTGCCATATCTCATACGCACCATTGTACAATGAAATTATTCTTTATTTAGCATTATTGTACCCACTCCCGAAGGACGGGTGTATGTAAATTTTGTCAATTTGGCGTTTGCAACACATCGAAATACCCATTTACGACCCTATAAAGTATATATGAATATTCTTGACCGCCGTAAAAATCTAAGAAACACTAGTCATGTCTCTAAATCTGTCTGTCATTAACGACAGAGATGTTGAGCTGAAACTTTGCACAGATTCTGTTTTTGTCCATATGCAGATTAATTTCGATATCGGAGTATATCTTGATAGAACCCCAATATATACCTCTCTGACGATTTCAAATCTTTGATCCATTAAAAAATTGCAAATTTTGACCATGAACATTCCACTAGGGGCAGGGGCAAACTTCTCACATATCAATGAGTGCAGTCCGATTCAAGTTTAAGCTCAATGATAAGGGGCCTCCTTTTTATAGCCGAGTCCGAACGGAGTGCCGCATTGCGACAGCTCTTTGGAGAGAAGTTGTACATGGCATAGTACCTCACAAATGTTGCTGATGGTCTCGCCATTGTTGATTTAAAAAAATTAATTTTTTCAACATAAAAAAAAAAAACATTTTTACTCAAAATTATTCCACACAATGAAAAAATTTAATAAAATCATATAAATTTTCTCATTTCTCAATAATTACTAAACCAAATTTAATGCCGACAAGGGGTGAAATAATCAAACCAACAGCAGTATTACTGAGACTACCAACCACCAACAACAACACATCAACAATGCAGGCAACAACTTTTGGTGTCATCTATTTTTAGAAGAGTGTCTATTTTTAAACGCATTCAAGAACAAACAGCAGCAAACACTAGCGCCATGGCAACAAGAACAACCACAGCATTCATTGACAGCAATGACACAACACCGCTAGCGTCACCGTCAAAGGGGACAACAACAAAAACAACAGCGAAAATAACTACTATTTGCAGTTGTTGTCCATGCAACCTATTTCAAAAACTTTACACAAACAACACCAAAAAGCTTCAACTCAAAGAGTATGTCCACCAAATATGCCGCACACAAACACATACACACACATATACACACCCAGATCTGAGTGCGAGCTAGCAGACTCCAGTGCCAATGATGCGAGCATTGCAACTCAACTCAGTCATAGTTCAAGGCGACCTGTTGGATATTCAATAGCAACAGCAAACACAGCATCAGCATAAACAACAGCCAAAGCTGAAATAAAAGAAAAAAAACCTGCAACAACACTACCCGACGACTACAGGGCCGCCAAATGATGTTGAATGAAAATGGTATTGCTGAAATACATAGCATACATATATACTGATGTGAGCATGTATGTACGATATATCACGCAGCCATCACAAATTATTGTCGACATACCGAAGAAGATCTCTTGCATGTATGTTCGTTCGTTCGTATGTGAGCATACCATTCTAAGGTGAAATAATAGGAGACTAAAATTTGTAGCCAGGCACTCGGAGGCTTTCTGTTTCATATGCAACTGTATATGTGTGGCATAGTGTTTTTTGGGTTTTCGTCAATTGAGCCTTACCTTAAAAATATTGGCCGCTATGAAAAAAAAAAAAAATGCAAAACATAGCTTGTATGGGGAAATTATTTTCATAGACACACACACACACACAAACGTACAAAGAAATATGAAAGTCAGAATGTGTGTATGGATGCGTATATGTAGAGTTGCATACGTCAGCAACAGTCAAGGGTCAAAGAAAATAAATAAAGAATAATCAAGCTCCCCATTCAAATACACAAACATACAGGCTAACAAACGTTTATATCTTTAATATGCACCAATATAAAGTTATTATCGCAATGATGGCTCACTTACTATATAGTTTAATATATTTATTATTACAGAGAGTTAAGACTACGCATATAATATTAGTAAATTTAAATGGGTGTAACAAATGATCTCATATATTTCAAGAGAAGAACGATTTTACGCCAAGTTTTCATTAATAACTTAATTCGCAGCGGGTTGAACCAACTTAAGCAAAATATTTCCATAGATGGAGTAAAAAATGTGGCGAATATGGTTCTTAAATTGTAATTCGGGTGGTAGGTATGCATATACAACAGTTATATGTAAGATTTTTAAAGCGATCTGACTGGTTCTAGTGTACATATATTTTCCCATGAATAGGGAATAATAAGGAACGGGGGATACTTCTCTCATACAGGGTGCACCAGGGAAGCTAACTTATTTGAAAAAATTCCCGAGCGGTTAGTTGAGCGGGGAAGCGTTCGAGAGGGGGGTGGGGGACGAAGGGGACTTCGCCTATATTCTGGTCTAGTGAGCAGCGGATCTTCGCCGCATGGAAACAAATAAATATCGTTTTCAATCATGAAATTAATTTTTTAATTGAAATTGATTCAATTACGAAAATGATAATATCAATCAATCATTGTTTTCAAAGAAGTAGTTGAAACAATTTTCAACAATTTAGCAATTTTCAATTGCATATTAAATTCAAAAAACTTATTGAATTTCAATTCAATTCTTTAATGCTTTAATAATAGTACATATTGGCCTACATCTAGTATCTTACATATTAAAAGCTTAAGTTATAAACTTATCCCGCTTAAATGTAAAAAATTGGTTATTAAGTTCTTAAATGGTTGTGTCATATATATGAAGTGAAGTAGGTTTTCAAAAAACCTATGTAAAACATGGTAGTTGTGATAAAACTTAAATAAACTAAGACTAGATTCATATCTTAAGAGACCAGCTCTGAGATATGATTATGTTCAGAGTAGGAACATTTGGCATTAAAAGACTGAGTTATACTGTTTAATCTAACTTCCACTAGGTGAGTATTAGTGACCTGGTGAAGTCTTTTGGTAGAGTAGTATATCGGCATATTGTTTATTAGTTTTAAGACTCTATTTTGTATGATTTGAAGCCTTTTTAAATGACATTTGGAGATGGCACCCCAGGCGGGAGCTGCTTAAAATACAACAGTTTGAAAAATTACTTTGAATATTTACATTTAATTGTCAATGTTTAATGCGGAGGATCTATTAATAAATGGATACAGACATATTATGAGTATATTACATTTGTTTTCATGATCCTCATAAGAAAGTTTAGACTTTAAAACAAGTCCTAAATATTTGACATTATTCTCCCATTTTATTACCCCATTGTTAAAAATAATATAATATTGAGGAATAAATATATCCTTTCTTTTTCGCAAAAAATAAATTGCCTTTTGTCACAGTTGACGGTTATTTTTCACATTGAAAAATACTGCAAAGAGCCTGTTGGATGTCCGCTAAAACGTCGGAAGCTAAATTACCGAAACATAAAATGGCGGTGTCATTGGCAAATATTGATAGTATGCAGTTACCCACTACCGGAATATCTGCCGTATATATATTATACAGTACCGGAGATAAACATGAGCCCTGAGGGCCTCCAGCGCTTATATTGAAAAGTTCTGATACTGTGGAACCTATATTAAACCTTAAAGTCCGTGATTGTGGAAAATGGTTTATGGTTCGGAAAATTGTATCGTATGAGTTTAAAAATTAATCCATCATGCAACATTGTGTCAAAAGCAGTTTTAATATCCAGCAGTATCATGTCAGTAGAGATCTGATTTTCAAAATTGGACTTGATTGTATTCGCTATTCTAACTAAGGGGTGCACTGTGCTGTGTCCTCTGCGAAACCCAAACCGCTGAGAAGGTAAAATATTATTATCTTCAACAAAGGCGGCAACCTGTTCCTTGATTACCCTTTCCAGTATCTTACTAACAGACGACAACAGACTGATCGGATGGTATGATGACGGGGTATCCGCTCGCTTATTTGGTTTCCTAATGGCATAATTGAAAATTTTGAAATATTTAATTAATTTTTTTAATAATCCAATTGAAAAATTGATTGAAATTTTTCGAAATTCTCCATTTATTTTTTAATTGATCCAATAAAAAAATTATTAAAATTTTTGAAATCCGGCTGCCAGGAATTTGCTATAAATTTACCAAAATGTGGGAGGAATCTACCTTGGATATCTCCAGCCAGTTATTCCGTAGGGGGCGATGTGTAATATGGTGCTTAAGTGAAATCATTGCAGATATTATAAAAGAAGGGGTATAGGATCTAACACCAATTTTAAATTCCAAAATTTTTCGATTCATCTAATGAAATGATTGATTCAATTAATTTTTTTTAATGAAAACTTAAAACTTCCATCACGATTGTGATTGAAATCTCTTTCAGATTCAATTAAAAAGTCAATTGAATTAATTAATTTTTAAATTGAAAATTGCAACATATCTAAAACTTATATAGCCTATGTTTCCTTCCTGACAAACGTGCACAATCTATGAAAATTTTAAGAAAATCGGTTCAGCCAAGTATCATATGGTCATAATGGGTCTAATGGCGTTTTTGAGGGGTGGCTTGACCCCCTACACTTCGATCAGATTTTGTATGCCAGATTCGAAATTTACTCCCGAATATCTTTCATTCGAGCCCCATATTCACATGATCCTCCAATATGTCTATTTGGGAAAATTTTGCGGTTGGGACTGTCCGATGGATACTTAGATTCAAATTTTAATACCATATTCGTATTCTACTCTCCAATAGCTTTCATTTGATACCTTTATTGTCCCGATCGGTCCACTATTGATTTTGGGTTGTGTTTTTGGCATAAGGGGAAGGGTCGGTCCTCCTTCCGATACCGAAAAATTATATAGCCTATGTTTACTTTCAGACCAACCTACACAATATGCGAAAATTTCTAGAAAATCGGTTCTTCCATTTTCCAGTCTATACGGAACAAACAAACCGAGTCCCATTAATCCGTGATTGGCTAATGTGCCCATTTTGGGCATTTTTGTGGGAGTAGGGTGACCCGCTATACTTCGACATGAATTTGTGTGCCCGATTCGTTATCTACTCCCGCATACTTTTCATTTGATACCCATATTGTCCTTATACATCCACTTTTGACTTTGGATGGAGTTTTTGGGGTAACGGTGGAGGGTCCGCCCACTTCCGTTATCAATAAATTATAAAGCCTATTCCTATTTCCTGACCACATTCGTAATCTACTCCAGAGTACCTTTCATTTGAGTCCTATATTGTCATGATCGTCAAATAAACCTATTTTAAGGGGTTTTGGGGCTGGGGCGGTCACGCAGGTTGAATAAAACGAGTTTAATCCCGGAGTACTTTTTTGATACTCATTTATTTCTTCAAAATCTCATCCTTATATATAAACTTAAAACTAACTACAAACTAAATATCCTAAGAAAGGCAGGCAAATCTAAAAATAATCACTTTGGGAAAATAAGATCATAAACAAAGACGATAAACATCCTATGCAGATACTAAATAAATTTGTCCAGCTGCAAGCCATATGCTTGCCATTCAGACCGCTGTGTTTTCTGATAATCCCTAACTATTTCCTTATCTACGCACATTAAAAACTATCTTCCACTTATCCCTGTGCGATGCGTTGGCTAGGTAAAAATATAAACTCTTATCACATTTATGCCTGCCCTTAAAACTATCCTTTAAAATAAACAAAAAATGGAAAGTATCTTATCTATTCGTTCTCAAGGCTAAAACATTTCCATGACACACATCAACTAATATCCCATGTTTAGAAATCTAAACATTCTGCGGGCGGCCAAAAATAATTATGAAATAGCTCTACTTATAAACTGTAAAAATTCAGCAAAATGGACTGTAATTCAAATATATATGTTAAAATCTAAACATCCCGAGGACGAACAACAACTATGTTACTTTCTCTTGTTAAATACTTATAGATTACATAACTTAAAAATAATATTATTAAAATAGAGGTAGAGATTAGTGAAATATGACCACTGATGTGATGCCATGATAGCTCCTTAAGGTGGATCGGATTCGCCTTCATCATTTTAATTTCTTCCTCCAATCCTTGAATCGTTGACGAATGATCGATTTTATTGTAGTTTAGCTCGTCCACCATCGCTATGTCCTTCACCTCTCTCAAGATATATGATGTGGAATTATAGGACATCTCAGTTTTTGCTTCTTGTGACGCAGTTAATACGGTTCGTCCAATCCTAGCAGTACACCCAGGCTGGAGAGTGATGATACCTAGGCCTGGTAATTCAAATACTCCTTTAGTGCGCTCAGCACATAGAATATGGGCCGAAACTTGATCTTTAGTTTTAAACAACCATGACCCTCTTGTCTTCAGCTCAATCCAAAAATTCCTGTTCTGAGTCTTCAAAAACTGGCAGCCATATTTACTTGTTGGCTTAAGCGCTGCTAGCTCACATGAATGATCGTTGGCGTCTTCCCAGGCCCAGTTGCCTCTGCAAAGAAATTCATCTTCACCAGTTAGCTGACATTGGTTCATCGATGACTGCGACAGTAGATGATAAGCATCCATTTCATAGTTGTAGGCCAGGAACTGCTGTCTTAAAGCTGCTACCATTGCGGTTCCGTTTCTCACCATCGGCAGTGGTACGACGCGGAATATTTCTGCTGATGATTTTTCTACCAAGGGAATCTGCACGTCAATCACTAATTTTTCTTCCACCAGCAGACCATGCGCCGTCATCACCTTGTATATTGCCTGCAAAACATCGTCCTTCTCACCAGGCAACCTTAGTCCTTTAGGTAGCTGATCCTTTATTTTCATCACCTCTGCCTGCAACTGGTTTGGCCGTACTAAATTTGGATTTACTTTTCCATGGTTGATGTCAATTAATAAGCCAATTACCCTGGCTTGAATATGTTCCACTTCAGTAAACAAGCTGCTAAGTTGATCGGCTACCGCGAAGAAGTCCATCGCCTTTTTGAAGAGGGAATAGTCAGTGTTCAGCATCTGACTTATGTTTTGCACCTTCTCATTCAGCTCTTTAAACTGTCCATTTATTTCATCCGTGGTCTTTTTCAGCACATTAAGCGTTGCTTCCACCACAGACGTTTGCTTCTCAGCCAAATATTTCAAGTTGTGCTGATTTTCAAGTACATTTTTCATATTTGCTTCCATACTCTCTCTGTCGTCCGCATCCATTACTCCGAAAAGAATGTGGAAAAGAGACCCAACAAACTCTAAAGGAGCCCTTTTATTTCGTTGGCGTTTTTTGTGTGAGAGTAACAAGTGGTTCTCATCTATAGTGTTCAGTCTGTTCGTCATAATATCCATCTGCGTGTCGCACTGCTGCTCGAACGATCTCAGCCGAACACATAATGATTTACACGCTTCTAGACCCTTATCCAGATGATTCACCGTGACAAAATACCCGTGCAGATCGAAATATGTCATAAGGTTCCATGACGATGTTACTCGGTTGATTCTGCCAATTTTATCCATATAAATGATTGTGTCATTTCCCAATTCTTTTATCGCACCGCCGGTAATTGAGGTTGACATCGATTGAACACTTGCCATCATTGCCATGATCATCCATAACATCATTGCTACGTTTATTTTTCTTCTTTGAGGTAATTTGCAAATATATGTCTGCGACACTTCAATGTCGGCTTCCTTTTCACCACCATTAGCGAATATCTCCAGCGGGCATAACTTGTGTATGGGCCGTTTTAACAACCCCTTTTGTTTAGCGACCTTTACTGTAGCGACTCGAACCTTTCCATCTTTGCCTTTATGTACTTCCGCAATACTTCCCAAAGGCCACCTTCCAGGAGCAGTATTTTCATCCTTCACTATCACCATCTGTCCAACCTTGATATTTGGTACTGGAGTTTTCCATTTTACTCTCTGCTGAAGACTACTCAGATAGTCATTGCGCCACTGTTTCCAGAAATCATCCCGCATTCTTTGAATTATTTTCCACCTGTCTAAAGATCCCAGTTTATTCTCCACGCCTCTTTCTGGAATACTTAGCAATGGTCTTCCGACTACAAAATGTCCTGGCGTTAAAATCTCGCAGTTATCCTCACTGAGTGGACACAAGGGACGAGAGTTGAGAACAGCTTCTATCTGCGACAAAAACGTTGCCATTTCCTCATACGTTAATTTCGTTTCACCAACAACCCGTCTCAAATGGTGCTTCACAGACTTCACGGCAGCCTCCCACAATCCTCCGAAGTGAGGAGCTCCGGGCGGAATAAAGTGCCACTGTATTCGCTCAGATGCTAATATATGAGCCACGTCTGAATTTTGCTGCACCGCTTTGACGAACTCTTTTTCCAGATGTCTTGCCGCTCCCACGAAATTAGTGCCATTGTCCGAATATATATGGCTACTTTTTCCTCTTCTACTGAAGAATCGCCGTAGCGCAGCCAAAAACGCTTCTGTTGTTAGATCGCTGACTGCCTCCAAATGTAATGCTTTGGTTGCCATACAAACAAATACAGCTATGTATCCTTTGTAAGCTCGCTGTCCTCTTCCTTTAGACACCTTCATTTGAATAGGACCTGCATAATCAATTCCTGTGTGATCAAATGGATGAGACACACAAACTCTGCTTTCTGGTAGGTTACCCATTAATTGAGCCGCAGTTTCTCGCCTATAACGCAAACATTTGACGCATGACCGAACTGCTCTCTTGATGGCATTTTTGGCACCAATCACCCAATATCTGCTGCGTAGTTCATTTTCCATGAGTTTCGCACCTCCATGTAGCGTTTCTGTATGGATGCCATCAATTATTCGATCCACCAGACAACCTTTCCCCAATAGAATTGGATGCTTTCTGTTGAAGCTTAAACCAGAATTCTGCAGCCTGCCTCCAACTCTCAACACTCCAGCTGCATCAATGAACGGTGTTAGTCCACATATCTTGCTCCTCGTCGGTACTTCGCTGCCATTCCTTAGACACGAAATCTCTAACGAAAATTGGTTTGCCTGCACGCTCGTAATTATTAATTGCTCTGCCTCGTTTATTTCTTCCGCAGTTAATTCATTTTTTCCTGGTTTACGCTGAGCACGTTCAATAAATCTTCGCACATATGCTATAATTCTTATGAGTTTTTTGTAGCTAGAAATCCTCGTAATTAACTGCATGATGACATCGTCTTCCTGTTTATTTTCCTTTAGAACTCCAACAAAGGGTTGAACCGTCGATATGGGCCAATTGTTTTTCTCCAGCAGCCAATGTGGACCACTCCACCATAACTCATCTCCTTTTAGCAGCTCTGGCTTCATCCCTCTTGATGCAGCATCCGCTGGATTCTCCTTGGATCGCACATGACCCCATACGGCACCAGGAACAGACTTCTTAATTTCCTCTACTCTAACCCGAACAAATTTGTCTTTAATATTTTCAGCCTTTGCGATCCATGCTAGAGCAATAGTTGAATCGCTCCATAAATATTTCTGTTGTTTTTGGACTATTAACTTTTCCACATTAAGCATCAATTTAGCCAACAGATGCGCTGCACACAATTCAAGTTTTGGCAGTGTTTTCCTATTTTTCACTGGGTTTACCTTAGATTTTGCTGCTACCAACGTAACTTTGTTTGCGGCCCGGATGTATATGACAGCTGCGTACGCCTTTTCCGAAGCATCAGCAAAACCATGCAGTTCTATTTCCATTAGTGATGAGGTAGACAACCAACGCGGTATTCGGATTTCTGCTAAGTCGGGCAATTTCCTCATGATGACATCCCATTCCTTTATCATCTCAGAGCTTAACTGGTCGTCCCATGCCATATCCATTACCCATAGTCGCTGAATGAATAGCTTGGCTAGAATGGTTACAGGAGCCAGCCAACCCAAAGGATCATATATCTTGGCCAGTGTGGAAAGCGCCTTCCGCTTAGTCAACTTGTTATCTTCAATGATCTGAAAATAGAAAGCAAAATTATCTGTATGGGGATCCCATTGAACACCCAACGTTTTCATTGTTTCGCCTTCCTCAATCCTAATGACTTGATTTTCGCCAACATTTGGTATTGCCTCCAATATGTCATTTTCATTAGACATCCATTTACGCAGCTTGAAACCAAACTTATCCAATTGTTGGCTGATGTCATGATGAATTCCAATGCATTCCTGTACTGAATCAGCACCTGTCATCAAATCATCCATGTAAAAATCATTTTCTATGATGGCTTGAATCTTTGGATTCCGTTCGCTGCACTCTTTTCCAATTTCAATTAGAGCTCGTTTTGCCAGAAATGGAGCACATGCTGTTCCGTAGGTAACAGTCGTTAGCGCAAACTCCTCAATTGGCATATGTTTATTCTCGCGCCACAATATGCATTGGTATGACTGATCTTTATCTGCTACTAACACTTGTCGATACATTTTCTCCACATCCGCTACCAAGACAAATCTCCATAATCGCCATTTCAATAGAATTTGAAATATATCTTGTTGTAGTTTTGGACCAATTTCAAGTACGTCGTTTAAGCTTTTACCATTCGATGTCTTGGCTGAAGCATCAAATACCACCCGAACTTTTGTTGTAAGATGGCTTTCTCTTATCACCGCTTGATGTGGTAAATAGTACTTTCCACTATTTCTTCTTGAGACCTTTTTCATATGCCCCATCTCCAAATACTCCTTCATAAAAGCACAATATTGTTTCTGTAACTTTTCATCCTTTTCCAATCTTTTTTCAAGATTTAAAAAACGTGCTAACGCCATTTTCCTTGATGCGCCCAACTCGATATCCTCCTTAAACGGCAATCTCACCACCAATCTCTTATCCTCATTTATTGTTGTTGTTGTTGTAAAGAGCTGCTCGCATCGATCTTCCTTGACGTCGTCATCTTCACATACTTCCTCCATCTCCCAAAATCTTTCCAGCTCTTTCGTAACCGCCATCACGGCATTTCCAGATTCATGTCTGCAAACGCAACCACAGATTATGAGACCAAGTGACGTCTCTTGTCCAGACAAAGAGCCAATTTTGACTACCCCTTCTTGAATGATTTCATGATATAAATCTGCACCAATTAATAAGTCAATTCTATCGGACTTATAGAACAGCGGATCAGCCAAACAGTAATTTCGCCAGCTCTCCACACTGACGTTCAAATTTCTATCAGGTTGCGCTGAAGATAATGTTGACAACACCATAGCATTTATAACATGAACCGCATCGCTCTCAAACCGTGGTTTGATTTCAATTTGCATGATGGCTTTTGATCTGCCGACTGTCGTGTTACCCAGACCCACTAAATCTGTAACTAACTTCTTTCTGGGTAACCTCAGTATTTGGGCTGCCTCTTCCGATATTGAAGTGCGTTGAGAACCTTGATCGATTAAGGCTCTCATTAAAATTTGCTCACCACTTGCAGCCTTTACTCGTATTTGTGCTGTTGCCAACAGAGTGACAGCATTGCCTTCCATAGTTAATTGAGCTTTGGAGTTTGATCTCTGAGTTTCCTGCGTTTTGTTTCCTTCGACGTGAAGCATAGTAATATGTTTTCCGCCGCACTTGTCGCACTTGGTGTTAAATTTGAAGCATTTCTTTTCCGACGGGTGACTCAAACAAATTTTGCACATTTTCATTTTTTGTGCCCACGCACCTTTTTCAGCTGGTTGCAGTTTCAAAAATTTGTAGCACTCTTTTAACCCATGTCCTGATGCTTGACAAAATGCGCACGATCGTTGAGTTGTTTGGTATGACTGTGTTGTTTTTGCTCTTTGATGCGTGTTTCCTTTTTTGCTGTATACCGCTTCCAAAGCCAAGTATTGCTGCTCCAGAAAAGACAGGACATCCTCTAGCCTTTGGACTTCTTTTGATTTCTGGACCCATTGCTCATATTTCAGCAATCCTTCCTTATCTAGCTTTCTAATAAGGATCCGAGCAATGAATGGATCTGCCTCGTCTACCTTCATTCCCATAGCTTTCAATGCATGTAATGATTCCGTAGCCGTATCCAATAGCTGCTTTATACTGTTGCTATACTGAATATTTATTATGCCGTGGTCGATGATCTTGTCAAACAATGTGCAGAATAACAGCCGCCGGTTATCGTATCTCTGCTCCAGTATCTTCCATGCCGCACTGTAGTTCTCCCCTGTCACTTGAAGATGTTGTATTAAGCGAGCAGCATCACCTTTCACCACACTTTTAAGTCGATAAAATTTTTCGACTTCCGATAGCCTTCTGTCCTCCTCTACTAACTTTGTAAATATTTCTTTGAAGGAATTCCAATCGTTGATATACCCACTGAATATGGGCACTTTTAACTCTTCCAATCTAATTAAACTTGTTGATCCTGTATTTTGCATTGTTTCCACACGTTCTTCAATTTCCACACAGACATCCACGTATCTTTCCCTGATACAGTCCCAAGCTTCAATCATGTCTAAATCATCTTCGTCATCATCATCAATAATTATTTCCACTATTGATTCCAGTTGTCCATACTCTGATTGCAACGCCAGCCATTGCATATTTAAATAACTTTTATTCGCAGTTGGCAATCTGCTTTCTATTACTTCCAGCTTTCTTGTAATAGTTCTATACTTCAATTCAAATTTTCTTCTTAGCTTCGACACAGGCTTTTCTTGCTCTCTGCTAATTGCCTGATCTCTCGGCTGGGTGTTACTCTCATTTGCCGTTTGTTCGCTAGGTGCCAATGCAGCTGCACCTTGCGTTACCATTAATTTTTTCTCCGCACTGCCTTGCGTTATCTCTGCGTCCTGATTAGCTGCCACTTTGGCTGAGGCTCCTTTTTCTTGCTGCTCAAACCCTTGCACAATTTTATCCATTTTGCTAATTGCTTCTTCTACTCGTCTTTGCAGCTCCTGGACCTCTTCTTCATGCCCACTGGACGACTTTCCGATATCCTTGTTTAACTTGTTGTAGCCTACAATGATTTCCTGCAGCCACTTTCTATTTTTCTTGACAACTGGCAGTAACATTTCCTCCACATCGAGGTCAACTGCTTTTACTGCCAACAAATGTTCAAGGTTTTTCAATTTCTCCAACAGAGAATCCGATTGACTCCTTGTGAACATTTTTCTTTCAATTTTAAATCACTTACACTGATTCGATACGTGTATTAAATCTTTGTTTATTCTTTACTACTTTGCAAGAATCACCAACTTTTACTTTAAACACACTTAACCGTACCGAAGGTTCGAAGGACCAAATGAATAAAACGAGTTTAATCCCGGAGTACTTTTTTGATACTCATTTATTTCTTCAAAATCTCATCCTTATATATAAACTTAAAACTAACTACAAACTAAATATCCTAAGAAAGGCAGGCAAATCTAAAAATAATCACTTTGGGAAAATAAGATCATAAACAAAGACGATAAACATCCTATGCAGATACTAAATAAATTTGTCCAGCTGCAAGCCATATGCTTGCCATTCAGACCGCTGTGTTTTCTGATAATCCCTAACTATTTCCTTATCTACGCACATTAAAAACTATCTTCCACTTATCCCTGTGCGATGCGTTGGCTAGGTAAAAATATAAACTCTTATCACATTTATGCCTGCCCTTAAAACTATCCTTTAAAATAAACAAAAAATGGAAAGTATCTTATCTATTCGTTCTCAAGGCTAAAACATTTCCATGACACACATCAACTAATATCCCATGTTTAGAAATCTAAACACAGGTACTTGAACCCAACTTTTATTATGAAATTCGTACTCTACTCTTGAATACTTTTCATTTGAATCCCATACCATTCCACTTTTATTTTTATACGCAACACATCAAAACATCCATTTCCGACCTATAATGTATATATATTCATGATCAGCGTAAAAATCTAAGACAATCCAGCCATGCCCGTTCGTCTGTCCGTCCGTCTGTTGAAATCAAGCTTCAGTTTGTAAAAATAGAGATATTGAGCTGAAACTTTGCTCAGATTCTATTTTTGTTCATAAGCAGGTTAAGTTCGCAGGTGGGGTATATCGGACTATATCTTGATGTAGCCCTCGTATAGACCGATCCGCCCATTTAGGATTTTAGGCCCATAAAAGCCATATTTATTATCCGATTTTGCTGAAATTTGGGACAGTGAGTTGCGTTATGCCAGTCGACATCCAAGTTCAATTTGGCCCAGATCGGTTCAGATTTAGATATAGCTGCCATATAATACGACCTCTACATTTAAGGTCTTGAGCCCATAAAAGGGGTATTTATTGCCCGATTTTGACCGATCTCATAAAAAGCACATGCCCCATAAAAAGCCCATTTATAATCCGATTTCGCTGAAATTTGACACAATGACTTATGTTAGGCTCTTCGACATCCGTGTTGTATATGGTTCAGATCGGTCTATATTTGGATATGGCTACCAAAAAGGCCAATATTTTGTTTTACAACATTAAACAGTGACTTGTACTTATTAGACCTCTCAATATCCGTGTCGAATTTGGTCCAAATCGGTCCATATATCGATAAAGCTGCTACGGGAGCAAAAATTATAAAATTTTCACCGGATTATGACGAAAGGTGTTTAACGTATATACCCGAGGTGGTTGGTATCCAAAGTTCGGTTCGGCCGAACATAACGCCTTTTTACTTGTTTGGTAGTACTTTTGGTGTAAGGGGGAGGGTCCGCTCCCCTCCCGACATCAAAAAATTACATAGCCTATGTTTCCTTCCAGACCAACCTACACAATCTGTGAAAATTTCAAGGTAATCGGTTCAGCCGTTTTTGAGTCTACACTTTTTTCTATGAGTGTAGGTTTGGTAGCCCGTGCTTGACCAAAGAAAAAGCTCCCTTAATCTCACGGCAGTGGTTGGAGCAAGTTGTCTAGCTACAATGTTCAGATGCATTGAACGCTGCTGATGTCATTCTCAAAGTGCCTGCGATGCACAAACAAGCCATACTTTGGATCCGTCTGAGTATTAAATAGTAGGTTGATTTTTGAAGCGTCACCAACCAGAGCACAATACTATACATCATTATAGGTCTGACAACTGTAGCATACAGCCAGTACATGACAGGCGTTTTAAACGCGACAATTTTTTTCTATGTTCCTCTTGCAGGAGTACAGGCCAAGAATTGGCTTTTACAAAATGTTGGTTATGGAATTCATTTTCCCATTTAGTAAAATACATAGGTAATTTGCGCTTTCAATGAAATGTTTTCTCCTCCCACGAAGATAGGTACCAGCGTGGGAGCTTTGTATCTTTAGCTGAAAAGAACAACCCTTCTTTCGAACGATTTACGCGTAGACAGTTTTCGCCAGCCTATATGGGCTGGGCCAGGTTGTTGTTGTTGTTGTAGCAGTTTATTGTGTTCTATCTTTCGTCTGCTTGATTCTGTTGAGTGTCAAGACCAAGGAACTCTGCGACTAAGATGGGGTGCATCCACAGGGATCTGGGTCTGAGTCGAATGGGTCTGGCCGGGTAGTTAAAGAGGTGACGTGTATCGTGCGGTCCCTGGTTACAATCGGGACATACATCTTGCACGTCGGCATCAATCCTAGCTCTGTGGGAATTGAGGCGGCTGCATCTGCCGGAACGTAATTGAGCTAGATCTACTCTGGTTTGCCGGGGGAGGTCGATTTCTTCGGGTGCAATGGTTGGCGGTCGTTCTCCAAGGACTACATTCACCCGGTAGCCAATTACCGCATCTGCTACCGTGTCTGCATTAATGTTGTATAGACCCGCTTGATATGCCGCTAGATCTAGAGGTTCTCTCTTGTAGCGCTGAACCTCACGCTCTAGATTATGTAGATCTTCCTTAAGGCTTCTGGGCGGTGGATATCTATCCACAAGATGATGAAGATTTGGATGGTTTCTGCGATAACAGCCCAAAAGGTATTGCTTGGACAGCATGTAGTTATGTCTTCGCACTGGTAGGATCTTTGTCTCCTGATGGAGTTGGTCCACATGAAAACAGGTTGTCAGCATTCACGAGTACCACTATTTCCAGATATACTACTGTATTTTGTTCATGGCTTTAATTAAAATGGAGGAGTCAGTACGCTTCCTATAGTTGTTCTTGTACTGAGTCATCTCTATAGATCTACAAACTCAAGCGGATCGATGAATTGATTTCAAGGAAATAAAAATATTTTTCTGCAAAACAAACATTTTATCTTCGACATATTGTGCGGATTATAAAAGCCAAAAGAGTAAAACATAAAGGAAAATTTATGCATATCATAAGACAATAAAATCGTATTTAAAAAGCCTTTGTTTTCCTTAAATGTATCCGAGAAATTGTGTTAAAATGTGGCGTGTTGAAATCAAGTTTTGGTGCCAACAAAATTTGTAAAAATAATTTCAACACTCGATCATTGTCAAAGCTCATTGATTACATTTTTGGGAATATGTAATCTTATGATCTTATACACATATATGAGAAAATAGGAAATTGTCCGAATACGACGAGCAAACAGTTAAGCAGATGGAGGGTGTTATGGCAAAATGGATCGTGTAAATTTTTAAATTATTTTAAGAGAAAAAGCAACACATGTTTCTTTAGCTCAGCGTAAAATAAATATGAATAATCTTAAGAAAACAATTATTATTTATACTGTTAACACATATATATACACATATATACACATATGTACACGTATATGTTTATGTGAGTAGGACTATAGTGGTATGCATATGTTTGTCGGTATTGATGTATTTTCAGTTCAAAGTAATAAACTGACCAACACATACACATTGCCTAGTTTTGTTGGTACCAAGTGCACTACAACTATTCTATTGAGTATTTTCAAGTTTTGGGTCGTCATGGTCAATGACGTCATCATATCTGTGACGTATGCGATCTATACCTATGTTGCATTTATGCAACAACATCCATCCCCCAACCCCCCCTGCTGCGCAACATAGCATGCAGCATAAACTCGTTTTGCATTGGTCTCTATGTCGGGTTTTGGCATTCGGTATCGAAATCGGTAAAATTTCGCACATACCATTCTCAGGATTCATTTAAATTTTGAGTACTTGTTTTCATAGCGAGAAAAAACCGTTGCAAATGAATTGGGTCAAATGACGCACAGTGAGTGAGTGACATATTGTTTGTTGCGTATACATGCTAAGAGTACTTGCTGCACATACATACATACACATACATACGCAACACCATGCCAATGAGTTGAAAGTATAGAATTTGTAAATGCATTTATGCATCTAAAGAATTTCCCTTTTGTTGTTGTTGCTCATTCGTTTTAAGACACTCGGCCAATTTGCTTCATTACATCCGTCGTCATCAAGTTTTCACCACCAGTCAGCCAACAGTCTCGTCTCGAGACTAAAGATATTTCAATAATTTGAAACTTTTCTGTTCACAAATGAACAGATATGATTATAAAAAACTTTTTTTTTCTTATCTTTTCTTTATTCTAAACAATTTTTGAGAGAACACAAAGCGATAGAAAGACAGACAACTCTCTCTCTCTCTAATATGACTAGCGTTAGTTGCTGGGAGAAATATCCACCCACTCTTGGTATATTTTTATTTCATTTAATTCCTTTGCCTATATGCATTCGCATTGGTGTGTACATACATGTACACAACTTTTATCTAAACATACATAGAGATGTTTTAAGCGATGCACAGTGGTTTGAAAATGTGCTACGTTATGGCTACTATGAAAACTATGAAAAGGGACAAGTAACAGCCCAGGCCGAACTTTGGATACCCATCACCTCGGATATATATGCAAACCACCTTTCGTCATAATCCGATGAAAATGCATAGTTTATGCCCCCATAGTAGCTATTTCGAAATATGGTATAAAATGGACCAAATTCGGCACGGACATTGCATGGTCTAATAAGTACAAGTCATTTTTAAATTTTGTAGAAAAAAATATTGGTTTTTTGGTAGTTATATCCAAATATATACCGATCGGAACCATATACAACACGGATGTCGATAAGCCTAACAAAAGTCACTGTGTCAAATTTCAGCGCAATCGGTTTATATATACGCCTTTTATGGTATCAAGACTTTTAATCAAGAGATCGGGCCATATAGCACCTATATCCAAATCTGGACCGATCTGGGCCAAATTGAAGAGGGATGTCGAAGGGCCTAACATAACTCACCGTCCCAAATTTTGGCGAAATCGGACAATAAGTGCGTCTTTCATGGGCCCAAGAACCTAAATCGGAGGATCGGTCTATATGGCAGTTATAACCAAATCTGGACCGATCTGGGCCAAATTGACGAAGGTTGTCGAAGGGCCTAACATAACTTACTGTCCCAAATTTCAGCGAAATCGGATAATAAATGTGGCTTTTATGGGCCCAAGACCCTAAATCGGAGGATCGGTCTATATGGCAGCTATAACCAAATCTGGACCGATTTAGGCCAAATTAACGAAGGTTATCGAAGGGCCTAACGCAACTCACTGTCCCAAATTTCGGCAAAATCGGATAACAAATGTGGCTTTTATGGGCATTAGACCCTAAATCGGCGGATCGGTCTATATGGGGGCTATATCAAGATATAGTCCGATATAGGCCATCTTCGAACTTAACCTGCTAATGAACAAAAAAAGTATCTGTGCAAAGTTTCAGCTCAATATCTCTATTTTTAAAGACTGTAGCGTGATTTCAACAGACAGACAGATCTAGACATGTCCGTCCATCTGTCCGGGCGGACATGTCTAGATCGTCTTAGGTTTTTACGACGATTAAGAATATATATACTTTATAGAGTCGGAAATGAATACTTCAATGTGTTGCAAACGGAATGACAAAATGCATATACTCCCATCCTTCGGTGGTAGGTATAAAAATGAATTTGTTTTTGTTTGTTCCGCATATACTCAAAAACGGCTGAACCGATTATCTTGGGTCTAAATAATTGGGGGCCGCCCCAACTCCCAAAAATAGGTTAATTGGACAAGCATGACAATATGGGACTCAAATGAAAGGTATTCCGGAGTAGATTAGAAATATGGTCATGAAGAAGAACTATGCTTTATAATTTGTTGATATCGGAAGGGGGCGGACCCTCCCCGTTACCCCAAAAATACCACCTAAAATTACAAGTGGACCGATAAAGATAATATGGATATCAAATGAAAGGTATTGAAGGGTATAATTCGAATATGGTACTAAAAATTGGATTCAAGTACCCAACAAGTCGCCCTAACCTCAAAATTTCGAGAAGCAGACAGATTGGTCGTCCATACCAATATGGGGCTTAAATGAAAGGTATTCGGGAGTAGATTACGAATCTGGCATTCAAAATCAGATGGATGGATGGGGATCAAACCACCCCCCTTCCCGCCCCAAAAAAAACTCCTTAAATGGTCATATGACCCATCATAACTAATCTGCCGGCCACGGCTATATAGGATTCAATTGCAAGATATTTGGGAATAGATTAAAGAAGACATTAAAATTTGCGTTCAAGTCAAGGTGGCGCTTTTCCTCCTAAAAATACGTCGAATAGTTTATTTGGCCAATTATGGAAATATGGGACTCTAATGAAAGGTATTTGAGAGTAGAAAACGAATTGGATATCCAATTTTGAGGGTTAGGCACTAAATCACCCCTTAAACTGAACTTTATTTCCGACTATAGCAATATGGAGCTCAAATCAACGGTATTTGGGAGCAAACACCGAATTTGATATCTATTGTCAGGGCAAAGTGCTGGTGGCCTCCCCAGTCCAAAAAAAAACACCCTCCAAACGGTTCATACTTACCAACCATGACAATATGGGGTTCAAAGTAAAGGGATTTGGGAGTAGACACTAATTTAATATCCATATTTGAGTCGAAATGTCTTCCCTAAAAAGCACTTCTCATTACTCTAATTTCAAAAATACCAGATCTCGGAGATTGGTAATGTAATTCGTTCGAAGTTTTCTGCACTCTAACAATCACCAAAAAAAAAAACATGGTTTCAATTGTTGGGGAAGGGTGCGGTGGGCACTGCCAAAAACCCGCTAAATGGATATATAGACCAATCTATATATCCATTTGGCGGGATATATAGATCAATCACAACAATATAGAGCCATGTGTTTGGGGACCTGCCCCACCCCAAAATATTGGGTTGCCCAAAAAGTAATTGCGGTTTTTTTAAAAGAAAGTAAATGCATTTTTAATAAAACTTAGAACTTTAATCAAATATATTTTTTTTTACACATTTTTTCTAAAGCAAGCTAAAAGTAGCAGCTGATAACTGACAGAAGAAAGAATGAAATTACAGAGTCACAAGCTGTGAAAAATTTGTCAACGCCGACTATATGAAAAATCCGCAATTACTTTTTGGGCAACCCAATACTTCCTTATTATATAAAAGCTATTTGGGATGGAAATTTATTGATTTTCTGGAAATTTATATTCATTTTCGGGACAAAGACCCTGGCGTCCACCCCACCGTCAAACACAACTTATTTGTCTATCATGCCATTATGGGACTCGAAATGTTTCTGAAGTAGAGCACGAATCTTATATTTACTTTAATGACCAAGTGACCATCCCCGAAATACCACCTAAACCCGAAATATTTACCAAGACGGTATTATGGGACTCAAAAGAAAGGCATTTGGCAGTAGAGTAAAAATTTTGCCCAGGAACCGAGCAGGGGCAAATTTTTCACACATCAATGAGTGCTTTCAAGTTGAGTTTATCAACGATAAGGGTCCTTTTTTATAGCCGAGTCCGAATGGCGTGCTGCAGTGCGACACCTCTTGGGGGAGAATTTTTTACATGACCATGCATGGCATGGTACCTAGCAAATGTCGCCAGCATTAAGAGGGGATTACCACCGCTTTAAATAAATGAACGCAGGCGTTCAGCGTCACAGACGAACATAGGCTACAGTAGCACCACGCCACATTCAGGGCGAAGTGTCCCCACCCTAAAAAGATATTAGAGAGCTAAAGAAGGCGCAGCGGAGCGGGCCCTGCCCAGCTAGTTATTTATAAAGTTACTACATTACATTAATTACATGCACTAATTTTCATAAATACTATTTGCCTTCTTTGCCCACACATTTTTTGCAAATTTTTTCATACATTTTTAAAATATATTCACTTTTATCGTCGAACTGCTTCGACAGGTTTGCAAATGGCGTTGCCACTTCATGGCAAACAAATCGACTTGCACTGGAAGCATTTTTGCGTTTTATTTTTGTCCTACGCGGCTTGTCTATCCAGTACTAAAATAAAACACAGCAATGGACCATGTTCATAACTCTTTCCGTTCAAAAGTTCTAGAATTATTTCCAAAATTTTTCGATTTGCAGCACTGTGCATCATAGGTGCAAAAGCAAATTTTCTCGTAAACATTCAATTAAGGAACAGGGGAAAACTTCTCACATGTCAATGGGTGCTTTCGGATTCAATTTTTAAGTTCAATGATAAGGGGCCACCTTTTTATACCCGCGTCCGAACGGCTTGCCCCAGTGCAATACCTATTTGAGGAGAAGTTTTACATGCATGCATGACACTATAGAGTAGGCGTAGGGTATTATATAGTCAGCACCGCCCGAATTTTGTCTTTTCTTACCTGTTTATATCTGAAGATATAAGTTTTTTTAAATTTGTCTTTAGAAAAAGTTGAAATTAGTGAAATTATGTTAAAAAAATTTCATTAAAAATTGTCTTAAGAAAAATCTTAAATGAAGTTTATGCCTTGAGAGAAAGTCTGATCTTCGGGAAAAATTAGTTGAAATTTTGTCTTTGGGAAAAATCTCATTGAAATTTTTTTTTATCCAATCCCACTGTGCCTTATTTCCTATATACATACATACGTACATATTCATTTAGTGCCCGCATAAAGTGTGAAAAAGTTGCGTTTTCTCTTTTAAAATATTTTCCTGATCATTTCTGTTCCTTTTGAAGATTTTCTTAAACTGTTTGCAAGATTTCAATAATCATTCATGGTGGGATTTTGAGTTGCGGAGAACACGTCATGCCATGTATGCGTAGAGGCGTATGATGGTTGTATTTCTATTGAATGCTTCGATTCACACAAATTTATACATAAATGCATACATACGCATACACATAGAAATACGGTCGTTAAGGTAATGTATTTGTGTATGCCTGAGTGTTTCGCAAAAAACAGCCAAAAATGACGAAAACTGTTTTAAGTGAAATATTGTTTTGAGATTTGTTTTTGTTTTTTTTTCTTATGAATGCTTGCATTGGACTTGCTATGGAATTTTTTAATTAACTAGATTGATTACCTGATTGTTTATATTTTAATGTTATATGAATAGAATAGTTAAATTTTAGCAATATTTTTATGAAGCATTATAAAACGTTTTGAAGAGAAAAATAAACATATATTTATTATTGAAAATACTAATACCTCAAAATATATGTAGAAATATCAATACAATTTTCTCCAAGGGCTGGCACTCCGATCCTTTTTTTTTTATTTGGACAACTGTAGAATGGCGATCCAAACGCCTCGATCTTCTGCTTTCATTCTAAAATCTCTGACACCAAGTTTTGAGGTGTCTTTCACCACTTGATCTTCCATCGGGCTTTTGGTCTTCCCGGTTTGCGTGCACCACCGTGTTTGCCTTCAAAAGACTTCTTTGGTGGAGTTTCTTCATTCATTCTGACAGCATGACCTAGCCAACGCAGCCGTTGTATTTTGATGCGTGTAACTATGCTATCATCGTCATACAACTCGTAGTTCATAGGTCGGCTATATTCTCCATTATCGCAAATTGGTCCATATATTTTACGAAGAATCTTTCTCTCAAATACTCCAAGCACTACCTCATCTACTTTCACAAGTACCCATCCATGCTTCAGAACCATATAAAACACGGGTATCAGTGTCTTGTATAGTGTAATCTTCGTCTGACGAGAGGTGGCCTTGCTTCTAAACTGCTTACTTAGTCCAAACAACAGTGGTGAGACAGGGAGACGGTGGAGCATTAATGGCATCACTTTATCTGCCTTTCGACTCTCCGACACCGCCACCAACGTCGGAGCTGCAACGGCTGGTGAGGAAAGCAAAACAGACAGGAAACGAGGTGCTAATAGGGTGCGATGCGAACTCTCACCACATTTCGTGGGGTAGCACCAACACTAATAAGAGGGGCCAAGCCCTGGCCGAGTTCTTGACCATATTTCGTGGGGTAGCACCAACACTAATAAGAGGGGCCAAGCCCTGGCAGAGTTCTTGAATACTAACGACCTAATAACATTTAATATTGGTAACACCACTACGTTTGTTAATAGGATTAGGGAGGAGGTATTAGATGTGACGATATATTCCGAAAATATGTTCGATGAGGTTCAGGATTGGAGGGTCTCCATGGAACACTCTTTCTCTGACCATCGCTACATTAGGTTTAGAATAGTGCGGCCTGCGCCGAATCCGAATAAGCTTCCGGAATAAGTTGAAAACCAAATGGACAAAATTCGAAAGGCTACTCAGAAGAAGACTTGGGCAAGATAATTTAGATTGTCCAAGCATAGAAGAGATTAACGAGAATGTCAACAGGATTACGACTGCACTGGTGGGATCCTTTGAAGATAGTTGTCCTCTTCGGGAGAGGAAATCAGCCAAAGAAAAACCCTAGATGACTGGGAAGATTCGCAATATTGGGAAAGAGATCCGCAGACTCTTTAACAGAGCACGTCGTAAAAAAGCGGAAGTTCATTGGGATGTGTATTACACACAGCTCATGAAATACAATAAGATTACCAGAGCGGCAAAATGTGCCTCCTGGAAGCTTTTCTGCGAACAGGTCGATAGCGTTAATGATGCCGCCAAGACAAAAAAGTTTCACCCAAAAACCCAGAGGAGTGAGAGCAGAGACAATGGAGGACATGTTGAGGCTTTTGATGAAAATCCATTTTCCACAGGATACGACGGGAATCACGGAGACACCGGAATCTTGGAATAATGACGTTAATCGAAGGTTTATAATAACGGAATTTATGGTGAATGAATCCTTGAGGAGCATCATACCATTTAAGTCATCCGGACCTGATGGGATATATTTCCATATTTCCTTACGTCCTTTCTACTCAAAATCATGGAACGTATTGTGGACACCATGATGAAGAGTATGACATCCAACGAACTGTTCAAATACAAACAAACAGTGGATAAACCATATGCTAAGGAACAGATGGATAAATTGTGGCATAAATATAAGGGAGAAAGTGGCACAGGGCCACAGGGTGGATTTTATCGCCACTCCCATGGGTGACCACCATAAATGACCTATTACGGATGCTGACTGAGAAGGGATTTGAACATCGTCTGCGTAAGAGGTAAGGATCCGAACAAACTATGCAGAAGGGCCGAAAGGGTCTTGCATATGACATATGACTGGGCTAGACCCAGTGGTTTCAATGTTAACCCAGAGAAGACTGAAATATGCCTGTTCACGAGGTAGACGAAGGTGGGCGAATTTAACGCACAACGTTTCCTCAATAAGACGATTTCTATATCTGACAAGGTCAAATACTTAGGTGTGATCTTGGATAGGAAACTGAATTGGAAGTGTCACATTAAGGAATGTGCTGAGAAGGCTCACAGATGTTGGGCACTTTGTAGATGGGCCGTAGGCTCGAAATGGGGCCTGAATTCTAGGATAGTCCACTGGCTCTACAAGAGCGTGATTAGACCAATATTTACTTACGCCTCAGTAGTTTGGTGGACTGCTAGGGAAAAAAAATGCAATATAAGGACCATTCAACAGGTTCAGAGAACATGTTATGTTGGCATAGGCGAAGCGATTAGGACCACGCCCACTAGGGCACTGGAGACTATTCTAGATATCTCACCCATTAACATACAGATTAAGTGTGAGGCAGCCACTTAGAGAGACTTAAGGCGTGTTCGTGTTCCACTTTAAAAATCCTGTTATTTGAGCCTGTCAGAAAATACTTACTATTTGGGCGGTGTTGTTGGGGGTGGCGTGGCCCCATAGAAATTTTTCCCGAATATTGATATCAAAGTCGTTCTTTACTCCCAAAGACCTTTCATTTGAGCCCCATATTGTTATGGTCGTAAATTTGTCCCCTTTGGGGGATGTTTTTGGGGAGAGGCGTCCCCCAAACAATTGGTCCCATATTTGGATATCAGATTCGTATTCAACATTCAAATACCTTTTATTTAAGCCCCATATTCCCATGGTCAGAAAATAAGTCCAGTTTGGGGGTGTTTTGGCGAAGGGGTGGACCCCCAGAAACGTGGTAACACATTTGGATATCAGATTCGTATTCTACTCACAAATACCTTTCATTTAGGTCCCATAAGGCCATGGTCGGTAAACATGTCCGATTTAGGGGTGTTTTGGGGCTTGGGGTGGTCCCCCTAGCACTTGGTCCGACAATTGGATATCAGATACGTTGCCCTATCCTAAATACCTTTCATTTGAGTCCCATATTGTCGTGATTGGCCTAAATATATGTTTGGTAGGTTTTACCTATAGTACCCTATTTTCACCACGGAGTCATTATGCACCCTCTGTGAAAATTTCAAGAAAATCGGTTCAGCCTTTTCTGATTCTATAAGGCACACAAACATGCAAACAAACAAACAAACACAAATTGATTTTTATATATAAGATTTAATGTGAAATTAGCACGGGAATGATTTGTGGGTCTTTAAAAGTGGTAGAAGTACATTTAACAAATCAAATAACGTGGATCTGCGAAGGAACCATGGTTCAGAATGTCATCTGATTACCAGCTTCGAAATATTTAAAGCAATATCTATCTTCAAAATGTCATTAACGGGTGTAGCGAAGCGCAACGTGGAAGCTAATCTTCTTATTTCAAAGTTAATTTGCCTTTGTTCCATATAGAGTCAAAAATTTACAGGACCCAAAACCTACGGAGTGGGGTTGTAAACTTATAACGATCCCATACATACGACATCAATACAAATTTCACTTTCGCAGTCTGGTTTGGCCACTTTAAGATCTTAAATAGCCGAATGTAAATATTCATAGGAAAAATTTGTTCCTTATACTGTAAAAGCTGATCATGCACGGTTCCGCTATTTGTACTTGAAGATCTTCCATAGCAATTTCTCTAAAACTACCCAGATTTCTATACGATGTTGGCGAACGAAATGACAAAAACACGAATCTACAACCGGGGGTGCAAAGTCGACCGTAGTCAAGGTTTCTTTTATGATAAACATTTAATTTCATATAATATTTGAAACATTTACAATACAATATTGTTAAGCTTCTTAGCTCCTTCATCCCCCCTGCCATCACAAAAGTTATTAGCATAAGCAGACATTGTAAGATTCTCCTCTGGCTTCAGAGCCTTCTTGTCTTCTTTTCTCTCAAGTTTTATTACTTGTCTTGTCCTGGGATATGATACACATGGCTTCATAGGGTCCGATATCAATCTCCAATTGGCATGCGGTTCCAGATAATCAATACCATCTCTTAAATACTCCTTAGCCAACTGAGTACAAAATTCTCCATCATTGGTTGCTTTTGTTAATTCGCGAAGAAATTTTGCAGCCTCCTCTTTGCGAATCCTTCGAATCTCTGCAATTTGTTTATCCAACTCTTCACGGTTTTTACGCCTTTGTTGTAGTATCTCTTTGCGTGATATCTCGGTGCGCGCAAAACGATTCTCAAGAATTTTACATTCACGTTGTTCGGCCTCTTCACGCAAGCGTCGCTCACGTTGTTCACAAATTTGTTGTCGCAATTCTGCATAACATTTTGCGGCTAAACTAGCCTTGCGTTCTTTTTCGCGTTGCATATTTGTTTTGGTACAAATTTCCAAACGATGAAAATCTTCTATGCGTTCATCGTACATACGCAGTTGCTGAAGTTCCAATTCACGCATGCGCTTTACATATTGAATGTAATCGGTGGTAGCTTTGTGAAGTGCTTTCTTTTTCTCTAAAATGGCATGAGCTTCTTGCGTCTCAATTCGTGATAACTCATTGACAGTTTTACGTTGATATTCGACCAGTTCGGCTTGCCCTTTTTCACGTTGAATTTGTTTTTGGGCCATCATTTCGGACAGCTCTTTGCGATATTCTAAGAACTTGGATGATTTACCTCCATGTTTGCTATCAAATTCTTCCAAACGCAATTCTTCCAAGTGATCGCGTATTTTTTGCTTTTCTTCCAGTTTCTGCTGACGCTGTTCTTCTTTTTTCTTTTCCAACTCATTGACTTGAATTTTTAACATAGCTGAGGTATGCTGGACCAGAAGCTTCTTCAATCGTTCCTCCTCTTGCAGACGGCCCATAGCTGCCTCCTCATTCTTTTGCTCAACCTTAAGCCAAAACTTATCTTCCTCTTGTTGTCTCCTGAAAGCATGCTGCTTCTCAAGAATTTGCTCCAATTGACACTCTTTGACATTTTGCATTTCTTGATGGCGTAAAGCTTCGCGTATTTCATAGCAGCTATTCATGTACTGTTGAATGCGTTTGGCTTTCAGTAGTTGGTGTTCCTTTTTGGCGTTTTCATCTTTGATCTTCTGCATGGTGACTTGGCGTTGCTTGATATTTTCGGCACTTTGTGATTTAATTTTGTTGGCATATTCTTCCATATAGGCTGTATCTTCAGAGTCCAGAAGATGATTTAATGCAGCTCGTCTCTTTTCCAATTCCTTTGAGGCAACAGCTTGTGCCCGCTGTACCAGAGTCTTTATTTGACAGTGCAAGGATTTGCGGTCAGTGTTGACAATGAATTTGTGGTGCTCCATCAACTGCTTCATTTCAATTGCACTGCGATTTCCAGTCATTATAAGATGGTTGGGATAACCTTCGATGGATGACAGAGGATGAATTAAGAGGTTCGAGTCCAAACACGCTTTTTTAAATGATAACAAAATAAAGTTGATTGCAGAAAATTGAAATTAATTTTATTTCTTTTATTATTTTTGACAGTTGGGCATTGAAATGTTATGATATGCCTATATGTTATCATAGTGGTAATAGAAATAAAAGAAGAAATCAAAGCGTTAGTCTAATCTGAACCGAATTGACGACCTTAAATTTATATACTGGTCGCTGTCTGGAGCTGTCTTGGATATGGGAATTCATAATAAAACATCACTTTCACCACTTCAATTAATTTTGCCCTTCTTTGATTACATTTGTATGTATTTCTCGTGAATATCTATGGGTTGCCCAAAAAGTAATTGCGGATTTTTCATATAGTCGGCGTTGACAAATTTTTTCACAGCTTGTGACTCTGTAATTGCATTCTTTCTTCTGTCAGTTATCAGCTGTTACTTTTAGCTTGCTTTAGAAAAAAAGTGTAAAAAAAGTATATTTGATTAAAGTTCATTCTAAATTATATAAAAAATGCATTTACTTTCTTTTAAAAAATCCGCAATTACTTTTTGGGCAACCCAATACCTTGTCTAAGATTACACATCCTTTCGAGTTTTGTTTAATGCACAAACATTTTTGTTTTGTATGTGTATTCGTCAGTACCTTTTAAAAATGCCATACAATTGCTACTGTTCTTTCATGTCATATACAGTTTCCGGTTCTATGACCGTTTAGGCATGTCCATCTGCAGGCCAAATGCGCTTTAGCATTCAAACGCAACCAAATGAGCAAAGCACAATTTGGCACTATCACACAATAAGGTATCATCACCCAGTTGGCGTTAGATGTCTTTAAAGGTTTTTGGCCATGACATTAGCCATGTCTTGGCAAAGAATAACACTTTTTCTTTTATTTTTTAATATTTCTTTTTTAATATGAAATATTTAATTAACAATCGATATGAAATTTTGATAATTTCTCACCTGTGTCGTTTAGAAAAAGAACCCCGGATGACTTTTATAGAAAATATCCCAAAATCACACTATTCCCGTCGTTATAAAAAAAGTTTTAATAGATGATAGAAATTATATCTTCTGGCAGACTGGGTAAATGACATACTACATGTATACATTTTGTTGTTGTAGCTACATTTGCGTGTGGATTCCGGGCCAAAGGTACGATCGCATCGGAAAGAAGGTGACCATTGGTTATTTAAAGGCGCCAATAACTCACACTATATCGAGTATAATAGACAATCAGTATTTATGCAAGAGCCGGTGCCGCCCGGGCTCTCCCTTAGACTCTCCGCTCGATACCGCTGATTACCCGCAGCTGTCGTTGGTCTTTTCCTTGAGGAAGGGGAAAGATTTTAGTATCCTTTCTCTTGGGGAAAGGTAGTTTCCTTCTGGAAGTGTATTTTTAATATCCTTTCCCTTCTGGAAGTGTAGTTTCAATATCCTTCCCTTAGGGAAAGGTGGTTTTAGTATCCTTTTCCTTGGGGAAATTTAGTTTTAATAAGCTTTGCATTGGGGAAATGTAGTTTTATACTATACAAAAAATTATATATTTCCCTTGGGAAAAGGTAGTTTAAGTATCCTTTCCCTTGGGAAAAGGTAGTTTTAGTATCCTTTCTCTTGGGGAAAGGTAGTTTAAGTATCCTTTCCTTGGGGAACGGTAGTTAGTATCCTTTCTCTTAGGAAAAACAGTTTTCGTATCCTTTCCCTTGGGGAATGGCAGTTTTAGTAACCTTTCCCTTGGGGAAAAGTAGTTTTGGTATCCTTTTCCTTGGGGAAAGATAATTTTGGTATCCTTTCCCTTGGAGAAATTTAGTTTTAGTATCCTTTCTCTTGGGGAAAAGTAGTTTTGGAATCCTTTCTCTTGGGGAAAAGTAGTTTTGGAATCCTTTCCCTTGGGGAAAAGTAGTTTTGGTATCATTTCTCTTATGGAAAGGTAGTTTTAGTATCCTTTTCCTTGGGGAAAGGTAGTATTACTGACCTTTCCTTTAGGGAAAGGTAGCTTTAGTATCCCTTCCTTTGGGGAAAGGAGGTTTTAGTATCCTTCCCCTTGGGGAAAGGTCGTTTTAGTATCATTTCCCTTGGGGAAAGCATCTAGCATCCTTTCCCTTGGGAAAGGGTTATTTAAACATCCTTTCTCTTGGGGAAAAGTAGTTTTAGTATTCTTTTCCTTGGGGAAACGTAGATAGTATCCTTTCTCTTAGGGAAAAAAAGTTTTAGTATCCTTTTCCTTGGGGAAAGGAAGTATTATTATCCTTTCTCTTAGGGAAAAGTAGTTTTAATATCCTTTCCCTTGGGGAAAGGTAGTTTTAGTATTCTTTCCCTTAGGGAAAGGTAGTTTTAGTAACCTTTCCCTTGGGGAAAAGAAGTTTTAGTATCCTTTTCCTTGGAGAAATTTAGTTTTAGTATCCTTTCCCTTGGGGAAATGTAGTTTTAGTATCATTTCTCTTATGGAAAGGTAGTTTTAGTATTCTTTTCCTTGGGGAAAGGTAGTTTTAGTATCCATTCCCTTGGGGAAAGGTAGTTTTAGTATCGTTTCTCTTGGGGAAAAGTAGTTTTGGAATCCTTTCTCTTGGGGAAAAGAAGTTTTGGAATCCTTTCCCTTGGGGAAATGTAGTTTTAGTATCATTTCTCTTATGGAAAGGTAGTTTTAGTGTTCTTTCCCTTGGGGAAAGGTAGTTTTAGGTTCCTTTCCCTTCGGGAAAGGTAGTATTAGTATCCTTTCCCTTGGGAAAAGGTAGTATTAGTATCCTTTCTCTTGGGGAAAAGCAGTTTTGGAATCCTTTCCCTTGGGGAAATGTAGTTTTAGTATCATTTCCCTTGGGGAAAAGTAGTTTTGGCAAGCTTTCTCTTGGGGAAAAGGAGAGAAAGGATACTATTCTCTTGGGGAAAAGTAGTTTTGGAATCCTTTCCCATGGGGAAAGCTAGTTTTAATTTTCCCTTGGGGAAAGGTAGTTTTAGTATCCCTTCCCTTGGGGAAAGGTAGTTTTAGTATCCTTTTCCTTGGGGAAAGGTAGTTTTAGTATCCTTTTCCTTGGAGAAAGGTAGTTTTAGTATCCTTTCCCTTGGGGAAAGGTAGTTTTAGTATCCTTTCTCTTGGGAAAAAGTATTTTTGCAATCCTTTCCCTTGGGGAAATGTAGTTTTAGTATCATTTCCCTTGGGGAAAAGTAGTTTTGGCATCCTTTCCCTTGGAGAAAAGTAGTTTTAACATCATTTCCCTTGGGGAAAGGTAGTTTTAGTATCCTTTCTCTTGGGGAAAGGTTGTTTTAATATCCTTTTCTTGGGGAAAAGTAGTTTTAGTATCATTTCCCTTAGGGAAAGGTTGTTTTAGTGTTTTTCCCTTGGGGAAAGATTGCTTTAGTATCCTTTCCCTTAGGGAAAGGTAGTTCTCATGCCTTTATTTTCATACCCACCACCATAGGATAGGGGGTATATTCATTTAGTCATTCCGTTTGCAACACATCGAAATATCGATTTCCGACCCTTCAAAGTATATATATTTCGGGTCGACTTAAAATTCCAAGACGATTTAATGATGTCTTCGTTTCTGTTCGTCTGTCTGTCTGTCCGTCTGTTGTAATCATTCTAGAGCCTTCAAAAATTGAGATATTGTGCTGAAATTTGGCACAGATACGTCTTTTCGATGCACGCTGATTAAGTTTTTGAACGGGACCAATCGGATCATATTTGGATATAGCTACTATATAGACCGATCTCCCGACAAAGGGTCAAAAGCCCATAAATGTTTTATTTTTTATCCGATTTAAATATCGCTGAAATTTGAAACGGTGAGTTGCTTTGAGCCTCCCGATATCTGATCTTAATATGGTTTGGATCGGATTATATTTAGATATAACTCTTATATAGACAGATCTGCCGATAAGGGTCTGAAACCCATAAAAACTTTATTTCTTATCAGATTTCGCTGAAATTTGAAACAGTCAGTAGTTTTAGGCCTCCCTACATCCAAGCCAAATATGGTTCATATCGGACTATATTTATATATAGCTGTCATATAGACCGATCTTCCTATAAAGGGTCTGAAGCCCATAAAAGCTTTATTTATTAACAGATTTCGTTGAAATTTGAAACAGTGAGTTGATTTAAGCTTCCCGATATCTAACCTTAACATGATTCAGATCGGACTATATTTAGACAAAGCGGCCATGTAACCGATCTCCCGATAATGGGTCTCAAACCCATAAAAGCTTTATTTTTTTATCCGATATCGATGGAATTGGACACAGTGACTTGTATTAAGCCTGCCGTCATCCCAGCAGCATGTGGTCCAGATCAAATTATATTTAGATATAGCTTTCATATTGACCGATCTTCTGATTAAGGGTCTTAATTCCATAAAAAGCGGATTTGTTGCCCCATTTTGCTGCACCTGTGACTTGTATAAGAGTTCTTGGTACCTCAATCATATTTGATCCAGATCAGCCGCGATTTGCATATCACAATGGGTACGGTAGTGGAGTTATTATTTTATTATTCTTCCGGGCCGAACTTTACATACCCTTCACCATTGATCGCATTTCTCGAGTTCATTGAATGACTTTTTATACCCACCACCGCAGGATGGGGGCAACACACCGAAATATCCATTTCAGACCCTATAAAATCCCAATTTGCCAAGTTTAAGACAGTGAGTTGTGTTAGACACCTTGAATTCTTTCTGCAATTTGGCCCAGATCGGTCCATCTTTAGATATAGCTGCCATATAGACCGATCTCTCGATTTAAGGCTTTGAGCCCTAAAAGGCGCATTTATTGTCCGATGTCGTCGAAATTTGGGACAGTGAGTTAAATTAAGCCCCTTGAAATATGTCTGCAATTTGGCTTAGATCGATCAAGATTTGCATATAGCTGCCATATAGACCGATTTCTTGATTTAAGGTTTTGGGCCCCTAAAAGGCGCATTTATTGTCCGATGTCGCCGAAATTTGGTACAGTGAGTTGTGGCAGCAATATCAAAACATGAACGATTTAGCCAATTTAAAATCCTACACTAATAAGAAAAATTTGTGCAAAATTTCATTCGCCTTGCTTTACTCCTACGAAAGTTGTGCTTTCGACAGACTAACAATAAGGTTTGGCATGGATGATACAAAGCGTTCAATACCGTTTGGTATTAAATAATGTAATATTGACTGGTAATGTTGACGTTCCGTCTTTTTTCTGTCAGTGTATATTCCTTATCAGCATGTCTGTCTGAATATAGCCCATTTGCAATCTCCAAATATCTAAAGCATGAAGAATTATCTGTGAAAAGTTCCAAGAGGTTGGACGGACGGATGAATAATATGGCTAGATAAACTTTGAATATTAAGACTTGCAATTTTTTATATTTTATGGTTTATCGGGCCAACACTTCGAGATGTGACCAACTGAATGGCGATATTGGTATACCCCTATCGTATGGTGGTTTAAATTTGATATTATTTTTACATTATAGAAATTGATTAAGATCAAATTGTAATTTTTAAAAAACTTGTTCCGGAGTATTTTGCCATGTTATGACATTGAAAACCCTTATTCAGTCTATCGCGATAAGGGAATTTAATTTTTGTTTGTTTTCTTCTGTGTGGGAAAACCTGTGCAAAAATCAAATCCAAATAATCAAGTGAAAACCAGAACCTTATGCCATTTGTTTGGATATTCAATACAATTTGAAGACATTAAAGCAGCAACAACCGAAACGCTTTTATTTATATTCATGTGTATGTGTGTTCCATACTGCATTCTATATACACGGATTTGAGTTTAATGGATCGCAAAGCAAAAATCTAGATGGAACTAACAACCCACAACGATGGTGAGATGATGCTAATGGTGTTGATGCTGATGTTGTTGGTACCAATGTTGCCTTGTACACATTTCAACGAACAATTTTCACACAAAAAAAAAGAAAAAATTCATCTACCCACCATCTAAGAAAATATTTAAATTTTTTATATAAAAATTAAAAAAAAATCTCTCGGAGAACATATAATTTTGAAAACACACAGCCTCACAATCTCTGCCTGCCGCAGTGCTACACAACGTCTCCTTCTGTATCTATTTCTGATAAAAGTTTATTTTTAGTCACTGTGCCCAGATACATAAGCGATAAAGTTTGTTGTATGTACGACGACAACGACGAACATAACGAATGAACGAACAACAACAGCAACTCAAATGAGGCAACAATTCACAAACAACGAAAATACTAAAAAGAATTTGCCAGTAAATATGAAGAAAGCAAAGCAGAAGAATAACGAAAGGAAGAATTACTTGAAAGTCTGAAAAGATCAGAGAACAGGCACAGTGGGCCTGGTGGGGCCACAAGCATAGGCGAAATACAATTTGCCAACACTTGGCCACTCAAATATGGATCGCATGCGCCTTTGGGCCATGTAGCAGGAAGTGAGAGAGCGTGTGTGTGTGAGAGAAGGTGAGCACAAAGAGCTTACTCCTTACGAATTGCAGTAATGACGATGGCGAAAAATGATCTGCTGTGAGTTTTCGACAAAAATATAGTCTGCCGTAAGTCGTCGGACCGTTCAGTCTTTTTCGTTCGAACAGTGCTTAACGAGTAGTGTGTTAGACCGCACACCTTTTTTTAATTCCTTAAGGTGAGTGCTGGTGGTGATTGAATTGAAAGTATATATAACCAAAAAGACAAAATTATAAAAAAAAAGAATTCCAATTAAAAGGAGCTGCCGCTGATTTGAAAAAAAGACAAAATAGTGAAATTAAAAAAATTAAATAATGGAAACTGGAATATTAAAGTCTTAAAAAAGAGTTAGAAGCAGTGCTATTTAATGACATAAAAATACATTGAGAAAAAAAGAAACAAAAAACTACAAATTTATGAAAAATTGAAAACCAATTAAGACCAAGGTGTCAAAAATAAATCAAAAACGATATTTTTTTTGAAATGCAAAAAATTTTTATTAATGAAGAGTGCTTATAATTATGTAATAGGTGTTGGTGTTTTTGTTTGTGTGATGTGATTGAAAATTTTAGACATTTTCAATTCTAGTATACATACACACTTGGCGAAACGAAAAAGAAAATTTCAACGAATATATTTTCAAAATTTTCACGCTGTGTGTATATGCGATGAATGAATGAGTACCTTGAGCAAAACTCTAGCCGTTGCCAGAAAATATATCAACCGAAGAGTGAAGGAATATATTTAAAAACCAACATTTTGTATAGAAGTTAAAAAATTTAAAGTTTTTGAAGAACATTGTCTGTCAAATGTTGTTGAACGCATAAACCTTCAATTATATCAAGCTAAACGGATTATCACCCAACTGTTCTTTTGTTTCAAGGTCTTCAACCCTCTGAACAATGTATACGGGGGTAGTATTATGCTTACCCAAAACGTAGCCCTCAACAAGCACAGTCACATACTACCATTTTTACTTTGCGAATTGAGCATTTTTTGAATTGAATTGAGATTTCAATACCCTTCACGTCTTGTTGTTGGCCAACATAGAATTTGAAATTTGATTTCATGCTATTTTTAGCACCACACAGAATGTATCCTATCCTCATCTATTTAGACCTGAGGAAAACAAACGAAGAAGATGAAATAACAACAACAAAACAGTATGCTATATATATGCTTAAAACGCAAGAGAGTCAGTTTATATGTATGTCAGCTAGTGCTAGTCGAAATATCATAATGAGTGGGTATGGGTGACCCACATAAAATTCATATATTCCAAAAACAACAAAAAAACATATTGAACACTGTCAATGTTGTTGGCAGATCACCCAACAAAAAATCACTGAAAAGCTCTCATAAACAACTCATACTTTGGCAAACAACTTGTAGGAGTTCTCTCATACATGCACACACACAAGCAGACACCCACATTTAAAAAGAGAAAATAGAATTTTTTTTTTAAATATGTATCTCATACACCTACGCCATAGAAACACACACACACACACAAACACCATGCCATACCCAGCCAAAACCCACGCATTATTTTCAACATCTTAGACTTGCATAAATGTTCACACATAATCATTGCTCTCTCCTGTGTTTTAGAAGAGTTTCGATTTTTGGGGTGTGTGGACACACGAAGGCATACGAGCCCGACCAACGATCGATTGCTCGTCATATATATGAGACATGCGCATAGAAATAACCAAACTGATATGGGCCTTATACGGCTTTCACAGGCTCAAATGAGTGCGAGGGAGAAGGCTGGCAAAAGGAAAAAGAGCAAAATTTTCATCAAATTATGATTTCGACATATTTTGGAAAAAATTGTTTTATATAAGTAACTTATATACACATATAGTATATGTATAAGTATTGAAGATTTATGTATATATACACACTAAAGTATATACACTTTTACTTGTATGGTTGTATATAATTCAATGAGAGATGTTCATTGTAGATTTAGTTACTGATATGTATGTGGATTTTTCTCGCATAGGTTGCTTTTTTTATAGCTAACCTAATGTTGTATGGGTGGCTTGATATTGAGAGTGGCAATTGTTTACTCTGTGATTTTCTTTTACATATTTTAAAAGAAAAAATCTAAATGAGTTTTTAAAAAGTTATGGGAAAGTTTAATGGAAAAATATAAAAAAAAAATTCAAGAAAAAACTATTGACTTTTCTAGACCATGTCAAGGCATAGGACTATTCAGTATGCAATCTTAGTGTTTTTTGTGTGTATTTTTTTGAAGACATTTAAAACTATTTATTAAATAAATTAGGGCTAAGGTTATCAATAGATCTTTTTTGTAGGTTATTAGACACAATAATGTAGGAATGAAGGTTATGTTTGATTCAACATTCCAAGAGGATTATTAACATTATTTTTTGATTAATTTAATTTGAACAAATTGCAACACTTCATTATATGAAGTTGTTTGATTTAAATCCGAATATAATCGATTTGTATTTATAGTTTGCCACTGACTGCTAGTTCCAATTTTAAATGTGATTACCCCCTTAATAGCATTTTGAACATTAAAAACTTCTCCTCAAGAGTTGAAGAGCCAAATCACAAGATCAATTCATATGAGGATATTAAAGATTAAAATGCTACCTCGATCATAATTGAAGGCAGCGTTAACAACTTAGTTGAAAACTCAATAAAAATGTACCAAGTTCGCCCAAGCCGAATCTTGAGAACCCCCATATGGTATCTGCTATAAATTAATACAAATGAACTTATATGGCAAATAAGCAACAATTTAAACTTCTAGGGGCCATAGAAGACTGGCCTGGAGACTGGTTTATATAGGAGCTTTATCAGGTTATAGACTGATGTTGACAATACTTACCATGGATTTTGAAAGTCATCATTTAATAATAAAAAATTCTCCGAGTTGTACTGGATGCTTGTTGACAATAAATTATCGATTCAAAATAAATTTCTTTTGTATAATCAAATGATCAAACCAATATGGACCTACGGAATACAGCTTTGGAGTTGCGCTGCCAAGAATGAATTACAAAAGATCCAAAAAACTCAAAATTTAATACGTACCATAGCTAATGCACCTTGGTACATATGAAACACTGCCTACACAGAGACTTAGGAGTGAGGACAATAACGGAAGAAATATCCATCCACGCCCTGAAACATGCGGACAAATTACAGAATCACGTTAACTCTGACTTAAACCATATTGTTCGAAAATATCCAGTCACCAGAAGACTCCAAAGAACTATACCAATGGATCTAGTCCCTTTAGAGGCCATAAATCCGAGGAGAAACGAGAATGTACTTACGGAACTACATTTCTACAACATGAACTCGAACTAGGCTAATTTTCTAGTTTATATTATATATCTATACGTTATTTTAGAATTACTAGATGAGTGTAACTCACAATCAACGCTTCCAGATGCTCAAGATATCAAATCTAGAGATCAGTTTATAAGGAAGCTAAATCAAGTTATACACCGTTTTAGACCATACTTACTACAGATATTGGATATTACTACAGAACACTGCGTGCAGGTAGGAGGCTACCGTAGCGTAGAGATTAGCATGTCCCCCTATGATGCTGAACGCCTGGGTTCGAATCCGGCGAGACCATCAGAAAAATGTTTTCAGCGGTGGTTTTCCCCTCATAACGCTGGCAACATTTTTAAGTTACTATGCCATGTAAAACTTCTCTCCAAAGATAATTGCGAAGGGCCATTTTGTATGGGAGATATATCCAATTCGATACCTGGCGAGACTATCAGAAAAATTTGTCAACGGTGGTTTTCCCCTTCTAATGCTGGCAACATTCGTGAGGTATCATGCCATGTAAAACTTTCCCCAAAGAGTAAAACTTCTCCCCAAAGAGTAAAACTTCTCCCCATAGTACCTCACAAATGTGGCCAGCATTAGGAGGTGATAGCCATCGCTGAAAAGTGGTCATGATATTCTCGCCAGGATGAGACGGCGGTATATTGACGGCGATGAAATATAATTTATCCATAATATTGCTTGGAATTAGATGGCATATTGCCTTTTACACATCGATAATATTGTGGCTAAGATGATACTTAGCTTGCGCCAGTTTTAAGCACTGATTTATTATAATCTCGTATGTTAAGGAACGTTTGGTTCATGCACTTGTAATGTTGTATTGCCTTGAGATATATTCTGCTACCACTGCAAGAAACAGGTTGAAGATTAGACTTGCTTGACAGTATGCATAGACTATGTATAAACTAGAAAAATACGTGACAGTATGTATAGACTAGAATACCCCATACTACGATTGTGGATATAAAAACTAGGGTTTTCATTTTGGATCCTAATTTAAATATTCAATTTAAACCAGGGGATTTCAATGTGACTTTTGATGAAAACCATATTGAACGAAACGAGGTAAAGCAGGTGAGGACGGTCCAAAGTCGGACAAAGTCGACATTTTGATACGCTACACCACATTGAGAATACCGACTAAGTCGTGGAAATTTTAATTTGCTGATCTGAAGAGTCATGAAAGAAACCTTTCTGTCCAAAATTCGTGATGAAAAATCGAAAATATATATAGGTGATCCGAAGAGACATAGAAGAAGATATTGAACAAAATTTTGAAAAAATCTATGAAAAATCCCCTGATAAAGGATGTAAGGGCGAAAATCGCACAAAGCTCAAAATATAAAACCATAACAGAGTTGAGGAGTATGATATGAAAATGAAGCGTTCTTACGAATATACCATTAACTGCGGGTAGACTTCTTTCATATTTATATCAAAATTTGCAAGATATCACTTTTTGATGAAGATTATGCAAAGAAAATTGAAGTATAGTTGATAGTTTTCAAGCAAATATTGTGCAAGTCCCACTCTGGCAAAAAGGGTTTTTTTGGCAATGAGTTTTTCTTTAATTTCCTTACGAAACAAACTTTTTCTTAATGTATAAAAAACTCTTTTAACATATAAAACAATTAAATTTTCAAAAAATTCCTGATAATTTTTATTTTTTTTTTTTAAATATTGAGTTTTGAATTATACAATAAAATTTTTTAATTTTCCATTTTTTAGACTCTTTACCTAAAACCACAAATACACCATGGCTGATGAAGAGGTGAGGTAAGTATCGCAAGCTACATGCATTCTCATAAAGAAACCAATATTTATTAGCATTTCTTTTCTCTCCCTTTCTTTCTTGCTCAACTCTAGTATATCGAAACAAACAACCAATGAAGCAGTTTTATAATGACTTAACAGGGGAAATATTGTGAAGGTGAATATCTTAAAAAAGAGTTAAAAAGTTGCAACAAACCATTCAAGCTTGCTTAAATTTTTTTCCAATGCTTCTTTTTTAACATGCCCAGAGGATTATGAGAAGGATTTATTGAGAATTAGAGCAACGCAAATCATAAAACTTTTCAACTCCAACTTTTATCAGTGCTTAACCCATTATTACTGCTTATAAAAGATATCAGCGAAGAAAATGCAATAAAAATCAAACATAGTCTAAACAAACATTATTCCCAAGAAAACATAAGTCTTTAAGGATTATAAGACATAAGTCTGTTTATAAATCGCTGCATGTGCTTATTGTTTGCATATTTTTTACAATGAATTAAAAACTAATTTCTTCTTTTTTTATGACTTTTATTTTTTAGAAAAAAGCAGCAGCACCGGCACCAGCAGCAGCTCCAGCTGCCGCACCAGCGGCGGCCGCAGCACCTGCAGCAGCTGCGGCTCCAGCCAAAGCAGCTGCCCCTGCTGCGGGAGCGGCTGCCCCTGCTGCTGGAGCAGCTGCCCCTGCCGCAGGAGCAGCAGCACCAGCTGCCGGAGCCGCCCCAGCCGCTGGAGCGAAGGGCGCTGCAGCAGCACCCGCAAAGAATGGCAAAGTCGACGAGGTATCCAGTCGTAAATGTCTTGTGCCAATAGATTTGTGTTCTTCCAAGTGTTATTATTCTACGTCATTTAATGTCTGCCTGTGCTGTTTACATTTTTCGTCACATTGTTTCTACCCGCCCCCCGTGCAAAAGCCACACAACTATAGCTGCAGCAACATCTAATGCGAAAATATTTTTCTCTCACAATGTTATAGGCTAAGAAGGCTAAACAAGCCGAAATTGAACGCAAGCGTGCTGAAGTACGCAAGCGTATGGAAGAAGCCTCCAAGGCTAAGAAGGCCAAGAAGGGTTTCATGACCCCCGAAAGAAAGAAGAAACTCAGGGTGAGTTAACAGAATAACAACACTTAAAATTAGGACCTTTCTTGACATTGGCATTTTTGGTTTTGCTTCTTGGTACTTATAGTTGTTGCTCCGCAAGAAAGCCGCTGAAGAATTGAAGAAAGAACAAGAACGCAAGGCCGCTGAACGCAGACGCATCATTGAAGAACGTTGTGGTAGCCCCAGGAATCTCAGTGATGCCAGCGAAGGTATGTTTGCTCAGATCCATTTTCACAATTCTCTATCAGATCTCGATTATTTTCTATCTCTTGAACTTCAAAACTGATATTAGAAAACCATATCCTCGAAAATTTAGCACATAAAAAAGATACATTCACAATTCACATAACCACAAACTCACACACAGCACTTTTATTTTTTAAAAATCATCATCAAAGTTTCTTGTCATTGGAAAAAGAAAAACAAACTTCTACTCTTTTTGGATCTGGCCTTTAGTTGATAAGTTTCTTTTTATTCTCTCTCTTTCACTCTGTTAAACCAAATTCTAAATTGAAAAAGCCAACGTTCTTCTTCAACTTTTTTAATCTTTTTAATCTTCATTTTGATCCCATTAAACACGATTTGTTATTTGTTGTCTACAGACGCACTTAAGACCATTTGCAAACAGTACCACGAAAGAATTGCCAGTTTGGAGAACCTTAAGTACGACTTCGAATACGTTGTCAAGCGCAAGGATGTTGAGGTACACAAAATCACAATACAAATTAAACAAAAAAATAAGAACTACAGCCACTGCAAATGCCACTACCACTACAAATGCCACTTCTCTCACAATTTTTTCAATTATTTACAATTTCAAACCAAAAACAACAAACAAACAACAAAGCAACGCACTCACTTACCACTTTATATAATTTTTTTCTCTTCTACTACTATTTCTCTTTCTAATAATCTTGTTCTTCAAACTAAAATTGATTGAAAAATTCAAAAAATATTTTTCTTTTGAACAAAACAGACAGCAGAGTAGGGTTCTGAGATTTTGTAATGTTATAAAATAGAAAAAAAATATAATAAAAAAATAAAATAAATTAAAATAAAATAAAATAAAATAAAATAAAATAAAATAAAATAAAATAAAATAAAATAAAATAAAATAAAATAAAATAAAATAAAATAAAATAAAATGAAATGAAATGAAATGAAATGAAATGAAATGAAATGAAATGAAATGAAATGAAATGAAATGAAATGAAATGAAATGAAATGAAATGAAATGAAATGAAATGAAATGAAATGAAATGAAATGAAATGAAATGAAATGAAATGAAATGAAATGAAATGAAATGAAATGAAATGAAATGAAATGAAATGAAATGAAATGAAATGAAATGAAACGAAACGAAATGAAATGAAATGAAATTAAATGAAATGAAACGAAATGAAATGAAATTTTTGTTTTTTTCTTGTAACTTTTTTTTGTATATGTAAATTTTCAAAGCAAAATCAAAGCCCTCACTCCTACAGAACTCGTTGCTGTCTATATGCGATTATAAATTTCAAATTATAGCCAATGCTTAAGAGGCAAGGAAAAGCGTTATGCCGCATTTAAGTGGCACCAGAGTTTTCGTTTATTTTAACCAAAAAAAAGTTTACACTTACCAAACAAATCAAACAACAAGCTCTAGCACTGTTGCACATTTAAGAACACACATTATACAACAACAATCACTACAGCAATGTATAAAATGTTCTTTTTCAAGAGCACCAACACAAAAAAAAAAAAAACAGCGAATTAAAACTGTGATAAAACGCAGGTGGAAATAAGCATTTAAAAGTCCTAAGAAGTTATACACATGCATATACATAGGTACTTGGAATACATTATAAAGGCCCTTGACCCCCTGATAAGAAGTACAATTTAGTCATATATATATACACACATACACACATGCAAAAATATGCTCAAATCACACATATTAGAACAAACACACATGCTTGCACATTAAGACATAAAAATATTTTGGAATTCATATACCTACTCATAGTGTTAGATGGATCCTCTTATCATGTTTTTTTGTAAAAAAAAGAAGAAAAGACATGCATTTTGTTTTGTAGGTTTCTGAAAGAGATTTTATCTATTCTCTCTCTCTCTCTCATCCCCTTCCTGTGTTTTTGTTTATATATCACTTTTTTTTGTCGAAGAGAAACGTTAATATTTTTGTTTTTTGAATTGCCTAATTAGGTACTCTGACTCAGATTTGTAAAGACTATCACAATAAAATCCTCAAATTGGAAGATCAGAAAATTGATCTTGAATATGAAGTTGCCCGCAAGGATTTCGAGGCAAGATTTTTCATTGATTTCTGTTTCATTTCTTTCTTACGGCCATATATATTTTTTTTTCTGTAGATTTGTTGAATTTAATTTTATTTCCTAATAATTTTTTACTCCAAACAGTTTTTGTAAACTTATTTCGATTTAAAAACAAGCAAACTTTCTAAAATATGTGTGTAGATTTTCTTTACCTATTCTTTTTTTTAATAATCTTATTCAACTCAGCTGTAGTTAGTCAATAACCCCTTACAACATTTTTTTAGCTAAAGCCAAATACAAAGCTGTCCTATTTTGATGAGCTATAGCTATGGGCTTTTGCCTTTTCTCAAAGGAAGAGGTTACAAAGAACAATCGCTTTCACCTCAAACTACAAAAGAAATCAAGGCGATTAAACAAGACCTCTCTTGCTACTTGTAGATCCTATTAATATCCCTAATTTGTGCATATCTATACCGTATTTTCTTTTTTTTTGTATTTTGCTATCTTAGAAGAAAGTTTAAGAAAAGGATTTTCTTAAATCTTGTACTTCATTCCCCTTTAATATTATTTTTCTTTCTTTCTTTTGATAAACAAAGGACTTAGTTTGTTTAATTTCCCACCAATAAGCTGTATAACTGATTTTGTTATTTTTCTATGCTTCTTTTTTTTTACATACAAGAAAATTAACCCTGTTTTTTTGCTTTTTGTTCTGTATAAGCTTAAATTGATTTTTGACAAGCTTTTACTAATTATAATTTTTGGAAAAAAGTGTATTTTTTGTATATTTTTGTAAATTTTCTTGAGAAATTTTAAGGGATTTCCATAGAATAAAGAAATCCCTATGTATTTTTTTGATATTCTACAACTACCTTGAAAAAAGGAGTTACTTATTTTTGAAAACTCTTTGTAAAAGGGAGTTATTATTTTTTTTTGTAAAATTATTTTAAGAAAATTTCATTTTGCACAAATTCTCCTTACATCCTTCCTTTCCAAAAAAATTTTACTCGAAACATAGCAGGCATCTCCTACAGATCATCATTTTTAGGGGTTGCAAAAGATTTTCTAATGAAAACATTGAAATACAATATGATTTTAGAATAATCAAAAACCCCCACTAAGTTCGGCCCAGCCGAACTGTAGACACCCATTACAATGGACTTTGGAAAGACAATTTGCAGGAATAATTTGATTTTGTATGTAATTTAATTTAAAGAAAGGCGATCGGTAAATGAATTTGGCTTTTAGGGGATCCTTTGGTTTTAATTGGGCTTTAATCTATGTATACACTCATAGAAAAAAGTTTGCTGAAAATAGCAAACACTGTCTGCTGAATATTAGAAGTTAATTTTGCTGCTATTGCGGCAGTAGTTCTTCTATTACAGCAGAAGTACTCCAATTTCAGAGTAGCAGGCTTACTGCTGAAAAGTCTGTTATTTGCTGAAAATGTCTGCTGCTTAATTATGAAGGGGATGTTAGAAGAAACAAGTAAAAGCGCGTAAGTTCGGCCAGGCCGAATCTTATATGTCCTCCGCCATGGATCGCATTTGTCGAGTTCTCTTCCCGGTGTCTCTTTTTAGGCAAACAAAGGAAAGGATATGATATGCTATTGGAGCTATATCAAGTCATGGTCCGATTAGGACCATAATGGATTGACCACAGTAGAAGTCATTGTGTAAAATTTCAGCCAAATGGATTAAGGATTTCGCCCTTTAGGGGCTCAAAAAATAAAATAAGGAGATCGTTTTATAGGGGGGAGCTGTATTATATTTGACACGTATGTTGATGGTCATGGAAGAAGCCGTTGTACAAAATTTCACCCAAATCAGATAATAATTGCGCCCTATAGAGGCTCAAGAAATCAAGACTCCAGATCGGTTATGCATCGATTTCACTCATACTTGACACAGTTATTGGAAATCATAACAAAATTTGGCAAAATTTGAGTCAAATCGTATAAGAATTACGTCTTCTGGTGGCTCAAGAAGTCAAGATTCCAGATCGGTTTATGTGGCAGCTATATCAGGTTATGGACTGATTTGAACCATACTTGGCACAGCTATTGGAAGTCATGACGAAATGCGTCGTGCAAAATGCGATCCAAATCGGATGGGAATTGCGCCTTCTAGAGGCTCAAGAAGTCAAGACCCCAGATCGATTTATATGACAGCTATATCAGGTTATGGACCGATATTCCACAAATTAAAATTATCTTTTCCAACAAAATTTCTAAAAAAAAAAATTAAAAAAAGAAATGCCTAAAGTAATCAAAACAAGTAACAGGCAACCATAAAAAGAAGCATACAATCTTTTTTTCAGCTGACTTGTGTACTCAGAACAGCAGATTTTGTTAGTTGAAATTGCAGTAAGAAATGTTTGCTAATACAGTAGCCCTATGTTTGCTGAAACAGTAGTAATGTCTGTTTTCCCATTTTTAGCACACAAAAACTGCTGTTTTAGCAAACATTTTTGCTGTTTTTAATAACAAATTTGGTTCAGTGTAGATTGATATCTGATTGCTTTATGGTCAGGGTGTTGAAAGGCCTATATATAAAAACATACGGAGCGGTTGTCAAAATCGTATTCTACGACAAATTCTAAGAAGATTTGTCCAGTAGACCATATTTTTAAAGTGAGTGGATTCATGGTCACATACCAAATTTTAGACAAATTTGCCAAAAAGTTAAATAGAAGTATCGATGTATGGGGTTTTATCCAAATCCAAGCTGATATGGTCTATCTCCAATTCCCAATGCCGCCCCTCAAAACCAAATTTGCCCACAAGTATTTTATTTAACAGTGGGGAGACTTCTACCATATCAATGAGTTCCGCCCTATTCAAGTTGAAGCTCAATGGCAAGGGACCTGACGTTTATATCTTAGTCCGAACGGTGTGCCGCAGAGCAAAACACGTTTTCAGAAAATTTGTAGATAAATGAATACCTCAATAAGTTCCGCCCTATTCAAGTCGAAGCTCAATGGCAAGGGAGCTGACTTTTATATCTTAGTCCGAACGGTGTGCCGCAGAGCAAAACACGTTTTCAGAGAAGTTTTTGATAAATTAATAAACAGTTCGTACACTGTCTTTATATATTTTTTTGACAGGCCATATGGCTGGGCATATGCAAATTTTGCCCATGAACATTCCACTAAGGAACAGGGACAAACTTCTCACATATCAATGAGTGCAGTCCGATTCAAGTTTAAGCTCAATGATAAGGCGTCTCCTTTTTATAGCCACATCCGAAAGGTGTGCCACACCTCTTTGGAGAGAAGTTTTACATGGCATAGTACCTCACAAATGTTGCCAGCATTAGGAGGGGAAAACTACCGCTGAAAATTTTTTTTCTGATGGTCTCGCCAGGATTTGAACCCAGGTGTTCAGCGTCATAGGCGGACATGCTAACCTCTGCCCTACTGTGAGGATATATATACCTGCCTTATAAACTCGAAGATAGACAATTTAAGATATAACAAAAGGAATTATGCAGTATCTATCATACCCAATATTCCATGGTGCAGGTTATGACTTTTGGACTTTGTTGTGTTTCCATGTTGATCTTCTAGATATTAAATTTAATATTTTCCCAAAATTCTGCTATACGTTTTGATTTGAATTATGAAGTAACTATCATACCCCATATTCCATGGTGCAGGTTATGACTTTTGGACTTTGTTGTGTTTCCATGTTAATCTTCTAGATGTTAAATTTAATATTTTCACAAGATTCTGCGATACGTTTTGTTTAGTAGGTTCTTATAATTACAACACAAAAGTATTGTATTGGAAACAAGGCGGATTTAAAAAGGTGGTCTCACGCGAACAGCTGTTTACAGCCGGTGAGGTTTGACGGTATTTAGATGTCAGATTTTTGTTTGTTTTTACTTTGTTGTTATCTTCTTTCTCCTATATTCTCAGCTCATATAAGCACACGCATATCACCCAAATTTCTTTGCGTGTGTTGGCGAAACGTCGATCGTCTTGATGACAAGATGGCGGGTTGCTCCATATGATTTGTGGTTGTTGTACAAATGAGAACACCTTTAATTGTTTCGCCATGTATTAGAAATATGTAATTCTGCTCTACGTTTGGTTACGTAGGCTGCACTAATTACACTACAATATTATAGTGTAATTGGTAATTATGCGATACGTTTAGTTGCGTAGGCTCCACTAATTACATTACAAAAACATTGCTTACAACTTCATGAACATAAAAAAATCATATAATTAAGTTTTAAAATGTATGAAAAAATGTTTATTTAAAGAATATTTCCGAATCTCTACTTTTCGATTATTGGTTACGTAGGTTAACCTAAATTACACGAGGAACATATTTTCACTTAAGAATATGAAGAAAAAAATTATATAATTAACATTGGCGGCCCTTAAAATTTCCTAATAGAAAAAATTAAACGTTCTAATAAACGGAAAATTTTGAGAGGGACATTGTTTACTTTTTTTTTAAATATTGAAAGGCCTTTTCCCGGCCAAACTGGCAGTTTAGTAACAAATTCTATTAGGTTCCAGATGCCCCTTAACCAACAGTTTTTCTTTACAAAAAAAAAAAAAAAAATATTTTCCAGACCTATTTTAAAAATATATTTCCTTTTTATTTCTATTTATTCTATATATTTTCTATGAAATTATCAAAAATTACCCTTTTAATACAAAAAAAAAATCAAACAATTTCAATTAATACTCTATATATGTCTGGTGGTTATGCAAAAATATTAAACAGCCGAACTACAAACTGTATGCAAAGAATATTGGCAACGTCTTTTCAAATTGGAGGGTGATAAATTTGATTTAGAGCATATTCAGAAAGTCAAAGCACAAGAGGTAAATAAACCAAAATTTAAAGAAATCAAAGAAATTTTGGTATTGTTTTTTTTCCTAATTTTCTATAGTTATATACAAATATATTATATATTTTTTTATAATTTTGAGTTTTCTAATACTGTAATAATTCTTAAATAAAAAAAAAAACAACTGCAATGCCATATTATTTTCCCAATTAAAAATCAATATATATACGCCCAAAAAAAAAAAGAGAAGAAAAGTGTTAACTCAAAGCCAAGTTAGGAAGCAAGATCTATTGCTAAAACAACAAAACCCAGCCCTTTTCAATTTCTTAACTAATTCCAAATCAAAACAATGTGGTTTGAAATCTTGAATCCCAAAACTCTTAAATTTTTTTTATTGTTTACAACCAATTTCTACTTATTTTGAGTTTTGTTCTTTTTATTATTATGGCTACTATTACTGATTGTGTGTGTGCGTGTGCCTTTTATGAAACCTTTACTCGAGCTCTGCCCCAAGTTCCTCTTTTACAAAAAGGAAGTATTGGTTTTATAGCCAAACCTTATAAGAAAAAAAAAATGTAAATCCCAGAAACACCAGCACCACCATTATCATGAAACCACTTTACCCATTTCGGGCAATTTTTCTTTCATATTCCCCAGAACATTCAAACACACAAAATATCCCCACACTCTAGAACACATAACATGGAAAATTTTATATATATTTAATTATTAAAAAAAAAAACTATCAATCTATCACAAAATTTCAGGTGAATTAATAGAAATCTGCGAAGAATACCATGAACGTATTTACTATACTGAAAGTTCGAAATTCGATTTGGAATACGAAGTCAGAAAAAAAGATTGGGAGGTACTGCCACAACAAAGAAGATTGATTGCCTTTTCAAATAGTAGAATTTTAACTCAAATGCAATTGACTAATGGTTTATTGTACTTTTTGTAGTGTTTTATGTCCATATGTCCCATGTTGCCGAGACTTTGTGTCATTCTCTGTCGTTATGTTCTATGTCAACATTTTTGCAATCGTTTAAGGCCCACAACAATACATTCACTCCACTCTACTCAAAACCACTTCACTTCAACTCAGTTTCGTATCGTTTCAAGGAATTTCGAAATTTCGCAGCCCATTTTAAGGAAATTTCACAAATTATTGTTTTGTTTTTCGTTTAAGTTTTCAATCGAATTCAATGTCAATGTGTGTGTTTTTTTTTTGTCTCATATTATTATTGTTTATACTATTTGTGAAATCATTACTTTATTGTTCAATACCCCTGTTCGTTCGCCTCCAATATTCCACAGGTCAATTACAAAAAATTTGTCAAGAATATTTCGATCGTATGTATACTTGCGAAGGCCAGAAATGGGATCTGGAATACGAAGTCAAGAAAAAAGACTGGGAGGTATAGCTATCAAATAATTAGACATTCACCTAATATAACTCTTATACAAACATTTTTTTTTTGTTAATGTTTTATATCTTTTATATACAGGGTGGCTGATGAATATTGCTACAATGATGAATATTGCTACATTTTTTTTTCGGTGTATGGAATACATTTTTCTTTTATTCATGTTAAATTAAATTATTAAATTAATTATTAAATTATTATTAATTAAATTAATTAATTAATTAATTAAATTAATTATTAAATTATTATTATTAAATAGAAAAAAAGTTATTACATTTTTTTTTGGTAGCGGCTTTCATCAGCCACCCTGTATATATACATATATTTTTTATTGATATCATATGTATTAGTTTTTTCTTTTTTAATTTTGACTTCACACATGTATCTGCTAAAGTTATTGTAATTTTACTCAATTGTTTTTTTCAACATACATCAATATGTTTTGCTTGTTTTTTTCGATTACAAGAAACTAAATAAGCAAAAGTAAAGAGATTTTATTAAAAATTCCACACTGAATATAACTTTGGTTTTTGCTACAGTGTTTTTGTTAACACAAGCACTGTTCTAGCACTTGAAAAGCTTCTCCACACATAATGTACACAAATAAAAAAAAATATATATATATAATAGAGTCTAGAGAAATTCCATTGTCCCTGCACAACCTTCCACAACCTTTCCCAATTATCCTTTATCCCCATAAGCCACATAACTCTACACAAACAGAAAACACTTAAAAATGAAATCCAAATTAGTTGCAAGGCCCATACATCCGTCAAAAAAATTGGAAAATATTCCTCAGAAATAATGCTGAAAGAAAGGCGACGACATGTCTTCCTCTTCCCACCAATGTGGTGACGACACTCTTCCCACCAGTGTGGTGACATACAGACAACAATGCGTTTTGCTTTTAAAATTTTCTGTTGCAATATTTAAAGAGTTCAACAACTATTCCAGTTTAAATCGCTATAGGCAGCTCTTTAATGCATCCAACAACTATGACCCGATTGCTATTTGTACACTCCTTCCAGTCTGTAACAGACTCAAAACTAGGTGGCTCTTTAATGCATCCTCAAATATGAGCCGATTACGATTTAAAACTAAAAAACTTCCTTCCAGCAGATCTCAACAATGCTAATTTGTCTATGAGCATTTCATTGAGGAACAGCGCTGATACTTTTCCATATCAATACTAGCTGCTCGATTAAATGATAGGGTCGTGCAGCAGAGCGACAGCTAAATACCTCACAAATAACGCCAGCTTTACAGACTTACTTCAAAAAATTTTAGTCCATTTCAGAGTAGCCAAAGAACAAATTCTTTGGTGGAAGTCGACCCCCCAACAACCTTCCAATTGTAATATGATCTCTCTAACAACTAAACAACCGGGTACGTCAAGCAGAATAATCTCCTGAAAAAGTTCTATGTAGTTAGAAAGACCGAAAATTAAAAGACTTAAGTTACGAACTTTACTTTACAAGCTCACGACCTCAAGACTTAGGACACAAACTTAATAGTGCAGATAAGGTTAAAGAAATTGATCGATGTAATGGGAACTCTCCTGAATAGAGGTATGCAGGTGATTCGTGATACTCACGACTGGCTCACGACAGTTATTACGACTCATGAGAAAATCTCGAGTCAACAGAAACTCACGAGAATATTTCGACTTACGAGTCAATCACGACTCACGAGAAAATCATGACTCATAAGAACACTCACGACTCACGAGATTTTTCGACACTTATTACGACTCATGGGAAAATCTCGAGTCAACAGAAACTTACGAGAATATCTCGACTTACGAGTCAATCACGACTCACGAGAAAATCATGACTCACAAGAACACTTATGACTCACGAGATTTTCTCGTGAGTTCTTCGAGTGTCTAGGGTGAAAAGAATTGTTCTCTTGTGAGTGAGCGTGAACGTGAGTTGACATTAAAAGTTGTGCTTGAGTATGAAGAAAACTATTTCTAGTAACTTGCGTGAAGGTGAGTGAAAAAACACTAACCACATAAAGACTAAGGCAAAAATCCTAGTTGCCCGATGAAGAATGGAACGCATGAAGTGGATGTCAACGGAAAGTTGCATTTCTTGCACTGAGTCTATGTCTGTCATGATTAAGACATGCTGTTGTTGTAGTAGCAGTGTGTGGTACACTGAGGCGGCAGCCCTTGCCGATGAAGGAATTCATCGGGTCAATCCGGTACATACAACCGGCTGCCATGGGATTGAGACATGCTCACCTTTTAGAACAACGCAACCTTTCGATTAAAGAAACTGCAAGTGACATTGAGAAAAGTGATCTACATACTATTTATTGACCTTTCGAATTATGTACAAAATAAGTATGTCTACAAAGTCTTATTATAGACTCTTCAATAATATGACCTTTAGCAAGATAAGCGCGAAATTTTACAAGTAAATTTATCGAATCAAGAACATTATCTAAAGACAGCCACACTTGTCACAACACAAAGAAATTTATTCTACACACATTATCCCAAACACATTGCACCAAAACAACTCCAACTTCCTTCTTTGTCCCACGAATTCTACAACATCTCACAAGCCTGCATACAGCCGCACATGCAATGCAATATCAATATTTTAAAAAGTGTGGATTTTTTCTTTATCGAATAGCAGAACGAATTTTCAATATTCAGCCAAGCGCAAATAAGTTGTGTATTTGTTTTTCGTTCTCACACCGTAATATTTGGATAATGATGTATGTTTTTTTTTTTTGTTAGACCATATACATATAATAATGATGTGATGACATTTTATATAATTTCTCAATAATGTTTTGTGTTTTTATTTGTTTTTATATCAAATACTATATCAAAGTTCTCAATGCTAATACAATACAACATTAATAGCTGAAGCTAAAAAAAAAAAACAGTAGCACTCTGTAAATCATGTTCATAACGAATGCCAAAATAAATACATATAGTTTTGTTTAATGAAATGTAATCAGAAGACACAGTAACACCAGAGCACACTCCAGCTTTGTTTTAGAGAAAGATTTTTTTTTTTAATTTTGAATTTTCTATTGTGGAAAAATTAAACCACGATTTCTGAACCTAAATTCAAAATTGTTTTCCGCAACCACCCACCACCACCACCAACCATTATGATCCATTTTTTTGTACTTTTTGTTTTTTTTTTTGTTCGTTGCACAAACAGAAATCTGTGACAAAAGATTTTGTTTTGTTTCATTTAGAACATGCATACATAGAAAAAGTTAATGTGTAAATCAATAAAAGTAATAAATATTTATTTTACAAAAAAAACGAGAGTTGACCAAAGAATGCAACAGTATGGCTCCCATATCAAAGATCTAAAGAAAATCCAAAGTGTTTTTTATTTGTTTATCAAAAAAAAATCTATGTGTGTTTTTTGTTTGTGCGTGTTTCCTTTTTTGTTTTTGTTTATAACAAAAATTTTTATCCTTTAAAGCTCCTTTGATTGTTGAATCTGCCAAAAAGACTAGCAACACTTTATACTAAAGTCCTATTCGTCCGTTAAATTCTAAACAAAAGCTATCCTAGAACCCAGGAAACCCCCAAATTAAAAAAAATATATATAACTCAACCTACAACAGCCAGCCCTCCTTTTGTTCAGTGCAAACTGTGTTGCCAATTGAATAAACCAAAACAAATATTTTGTATAAGGAAATAACTATAAATAAAACACAAACAAATAAAAACACAATACATTAAATGAAAAAAAAAAATGTTTGACATCATTTTAGTACCACCAGCCTATTAAGTACCAGTTTAGGGTTGATTCGAAAAAACCTGGGATGTTTTGATAGCACAAAAGTGTTTGATTTCTATTCTATATATCCTTCACTATTTCTTTCTCTCTCTCTCTATCTCTGTCTGTCTCTTTCTTTGTCTCTGTGATTGTAAGTTTGTGTGCCATACTGTGTGCAGTACCTCGTTTTTTTTAAATGAATTTTTGTTTCTATATTCACCGATATTCACCAATATTTTGTATGATTTTTGTTTTTCGTTTCGTATCACTCTGTTCACTCTACTCTTTTTTTATTGAACATTTTGTGTTGTGTATTTCACACTCACTACAATTGTCACGATTGTCTATACGTTTTGTGTAAATTGTAGATTCTCAGAATAAACCAAATAATTCTAAATGTTATGCTGTTCTAAGTAAGAAATACCCTTCGAAAAAACAGACCAAATTAAAAAAAAAAATATGCCAAAAAATTTTATAGAAAAATCTATTTTAGTCAAAATTACGCTCTTTATTAACCCTTTTACAAAATGAAAAAAAACTGCAGTGTTTATAAAACTAATGGCTTATCTATTTTACTGTGTATCTGTCAATCTGTATCTAAGCTTAAAAGCATGTCAAAATAATAAATCTCTATAAAATTGAACTATAATAATATAATGCATGTCTTGTCTAACTTCTATGGCTTACTTATTTTCAAGCAAAATTATAAAAACATTAAAACATTGAATGTTAATGGTTTATCTTTTTCTTCTATTATAACTTTGAACTTTAGATCAACGATCTCAATGCCCAAGTTAACGATCTTCGCGGCAAGTTGTAAGTATTTGTTAGCTAAACTGTAAATTTTACCAAAAGTCCTTGATAACTAAAATTTGTCGTGTTCTTTTTGCAAATTTATAGCGTTAAGCCTGCTTTGAAGAAGGTTTCCAAGTACGAAAACAAATTCGCCAAGCTCCAAAAGAAGGCTGCCGAATTCAACTTCCGTAACCAACTTAAGGTTGTCAAGAAGAAGGAATTCACATTGGAGGAAGAAGAGAAGGAGGTAAGTAATTCGATTTTGATCACCCATCCAATCAAACACCAAAAAATAGACATTAGACTAGATCAAAACAAAAAGAAAACAACACACATTTAGACTATCAAATAGTCTATTTCAAAAAATATTATATTTTCTCAAAGAGAGTGAAAAAATCCTGTGCATTTAATATCATCGACTTAGCACAGAGTGGTTGGAGTACATACAACAGTCAAACCAAAAGACTTAAGGCACAAACACAAAGCGCGACAACGGGCTCAAAGAATTAATAAAATTCCCGTTGTAAACAAAAGACTTCAGAGACAAACTCCGCTCTGGTTGTACTCTCATCGAAAGACTTAAGACACAAACTTTGACTTAACACCCAAGCTTACGACACAAAGACTTGGGACACAAACGCAGTAACCCGAAGAAGGCACGAAGCTGAAAAAATATTATATTTTCTCAAAGAGAGTGAAAAAATCCTGTGCATTTAATATCATCGACTTAGCACAGAGTGGTTGGAGTACATACAACAGTCAAACCAAAAGACTTAAGGCACAAACACAAAGCGCGACAACGGGCTCAAAGAATTAATAAAATTCCCGCTATAAACAAAAGACTTCAGAGACAAACTCCGCTCTGGTTGTAATCTCATCAAAAGACTTAAGACACAAACTTTGACTTAACACCCAAGCTTACGGCACAAAGACTTAGGACACAAACGCAGTAACCCGAAGAGAGCACGAAGCTAAAAGACTTAAGACACAAACTTCGATTTAACATCCAAGCTTCGCATAGAAAGACTTAGGACACAAACTCAGTTAACTGTATAGAGAGAGAACACGTTAAAGAGGACTCGAAGCGAAAAGACTTAAGACACAAACTTTGATTTAGATTTAGCATACAAACTCAATAAGCTGTAATAGGAAAATCTCATTAAAAGAGCACACGTTAACAAAAGACTGAAGGCACACACATTGGCTTTACATCCAAGCTCACTGATAAAAAACCGAAACACCGAAATAGTAGGAGAACGCGTAAAGAGCACACGTTAACAAAGACTTAAGACACAAAATTTAATTAAAACTCCAGCTCACGAAAGAAAGACTTAGGACATAAACACATTAATACCTAAATAGGAACAGAACTTGTTAACGAGGACATGAAAGCGAAACGACTAAAGACACAAACTTTAACTTAACACCCAAGCTTACGGCACAAAGACTTAAGACACATACGCAGTAACCCGAAGATGAGTTTGACGAAGAGAGCTCAATACTAAAAGACTTAAAACACAAACTTCGATTTAACATCCAAGCTCCGGATAGAAAGACTTAGGACACAAACTCAGTAACCTGAGAGCACACCATTAGAGAAGCTCAAGACACAAACTTTAATTAACACCCAAGCTCACGAAGGAAGGACATAGGACACAAACTCTATAACACGAATAGATAGAGAACGCGTTAAGTGGACACGAATGCGAAACGACTTCAGACACAAACATTGATTTGACACCACTTAACCGAAAAGGAATGCGAACGCGTATGAAAACAAAATGAAGAAAATTATAATAGTTAAAAAATAATTCAATGAAAAATTTCATTTAATTTTATTTTTTTGTTTTAACTTTATGAAATTTATATGACTGAAAATATTTTATAAAAAATGATTTTATAAAACGAAAGTTGCTTTTTTGATACGAATGCAAAATTTTTCAATTCCCGCGGCTTTGATTGAAAAGCTTTTTTATTATCAGTACTTCGTACATAAAGTTAAAAGTTATAACGAACAATTTAGCAAGTTTAGTCACTAAAAGAGATACGCGGGGTACTTAAAATGTAAAAGCGAGACTGTTAAGAAAATCCAACTTTGGTATATGAAACACCTGAGATAAACAATTAAAAATAAAGAAACAGCATTTTTATTTTATTAACTGTTTCTTTCCATATTCTACAACCATTTTTTATATTTTTTTTTTTGTGGTCTTATTTATCACCCAAATAGCCATATGAAACATTTCCAAAGAAATAAACACCATATCCCTTCAAGTGGCATATGAACAAAAATAGTATTGGGTTGCCCAAAAAGTAATTGCGGATTTTTCACATAGTCGGCGTTGACAAATTTTTTCACAGCTTGTGACTCTGTAATTGCATTCTTTCTTCTGTCAGTTGTCAGCTGTTACTTTTAGCTTGCTTTAGAAAAAAAGTGTAAAAAAAGTATATTTGATTAAAGTTCATTCTAAGTTTTATTAAAAATGCATTTACTTTCTTTTAAAAAATCCGCAATTACTTTTTGGGCAACCCAATATAATATCAATTAAATAGATATACAAAATATTTATCAATATTTCCTCAAAGCATAAAAACAGCATCAAACTTAAATATTGCCAGTACCATACTAATGCATTTTATTGTTATTTTTTTTTATATTACCCATAGAAAAAGATTAAAGACAATACACTAAAAGCCAAAAAGTGTAAGATATAAATTTAGATGAGTGTAATGTGTGTCAAAAGAAAAATGTTATGCAATTGTTGTGTCCACTATTTGTATTAAGTGATGAAAATGTCTCACCAGATTGATATGTAGACAAAACAAAAACTTAGTGCTCACTTTATGTAGAAAGAAAAGAACAGAAAATTAGCACAAATATGTATTTTTTTGGGCACCCCTACCAAAATCCTTTCAACTATGAAATTCCTCTTTAGTAAACACTTTTTAGACCTCCATGTGTTGTTTGTTAAACTTTTTTATAAGAGAAAACCAACGTTGTTATATGTTTTATGTTTTTCACATGGCCATTGCAAAATGTAAGATTATTAATAATTTTTATTTGTAACCATTTGCAGAAGAAACCCGACTGGTCCAAGGGCAAACCTGGTGATGCTAAGGTAAAGGAGGAAGCTGAAGTTGAAGCCTAAGTGTTCCCGATTTATACTATTATGACCGTATCCCGCCCTAATTTTAAATAAATCATTTATAACTTTTTTCAACCAATGTACATCTAAATTATATGAAAAAGAAAAAAACAGAAAACATTAAAAAAAAAACACCATAAACACATCTTTATTTCTAAATTTATAAAAATACATAAGAAAACATACAAACATGTAGCATCTATTTTATCTTTATGCAAGCAATGATTGATGATGATGATGATGATGATGGCACGACAATCCCATGTTTAAGAAATTCTATTAGTAAAGAAATAAATCAAAGAAAATAGAAATCGCAGGAAATTATTGGCATATTCCCAAACAACCTGAAAATAATTTTTATGCACATTTCCAAACCAAAAAAAAACAACAACAATATATATGTATATAAAGCACATTTTCAATGAGTTTGTTTTAATGAAAAAAATGGCTGCATATCAACGCACAGCTTGGTTTATCCCTGTAATTCATGCACTTCTTAGCACTGGAAAAGCTTTTGGATCCCTGGCGTTTTGTACTGGATCGATTTGTAAATAATTGGTTTTCCTCATTTTTATTTTTTAACACTAGGAACATGCTCCAGAGACTCCGGCTCCCGCCTAAGCTCTACCAAAATTTCTTCAAAACAAAATCCTTTAATTTATTTTTTGTTTGGTTTAAAATTACATTTTCTAAATACTTAACTATGTATTTTTAATTTTTAAATAAACATTTATAAAAATTATTAAAAATGTTGTAAATGTTTTTTGCTATATTATTCTTCGAAAATAAAGCATTAAACAATTTTTCACAGGTTGTGAAATTTGGTTCGGAAGGAGAAGTAAGCTATATAACTTTTTCATATCGAAAGGGGGGGCGGACCCTCCCACTTATCTTCAAAACGCCACTCACAATCAAAAATGGACCGATCGGGATAAAAGTACGAAAATGATTTAAAAAATTGTGTCCATGTACCTAGGGGGCCTCCCCGACCCCAAAACTCCCCAAATATGAAACTCAAAACAAAAGTGTTCGGATGTACATTACAAATATGACATTAAAAATGAGGTCCTAATAATGGGTGGCCGCTGCCCAAATCTCCTCCAAAGCCCATCAAATGGGAAAATTAGCCAATCATTGCTATATGGGGTTCAAATGAAAGCTATTTTGGAGTAGATTACGAATATGATCACAAACATTATGTCCAAATATCTGAGGACTCAGAGGAGCGGGACGAATTCAGCTAGTATACATATAAAAGATGTAAGGTTAGGTTGAAAAGAGGGTGCAGATATAAATCAGCCCCATGCCACTATTGCCCCATACAACTAAGCCAACAATCGACTTGTTGTGAGCTCTAAGTAATAAAAAACTAATCTCGAAAAAGCCAATCTAACTTAGGAATTCCGTGCTACTAACAAAATCCTTAATTGTTTTCCATGCCACGCCCCAAAGTTGGTTCATGTCTGGTATGGTATAGTCACCTAAGTGCCGGTATTTGTTAGACGCGAAAACCGGGCAATGACAAAGGAAATGCTCCAACGTTTCATTATCTACCCCGCATGCCCTACACATGCTATCACTTGCCGCAACGATTTGACATAAGTTAGCTCGTAGTCTCATTATGATACCCATAGTTACGCTGACCTCCTTCTAACTTCCTTTCAGTAATAGCCTCGTCTTCTCACGATTTGGATTCCCCCATAGGATTTTCACCGTCCTACCGATCGTTGCGCTGTTCCACAGGGTTGCATGAGCGTTCATCGTCCACGCCCTTAACTCGGACTGCGTCGAGCCAAAAGGCTTCGGGTAGACCAAGTTTATTGACGCAGTTTTCATCCGATCTTCTTTAAATTGGGTACTGGCATGTTTTTCGGCCTAGAGACGAAGCCTATTGAAATTGGAGAAAATCGGTTCAGATTTGGATATAGCTCCCATATATATGTTCGTCCGATTTACAGTAATACTGCAATAAAATGGTCATTTGTTAACCGATTCCCTCCCTGGGAGCTATATCCAAATCTGTATATATATATGTATATATTTAGATATATATATATAAATATATATGAGAGCTATATCTAAATCTGAACCGATTTCCATGAAATTCAGTAATTCAATCCTTCTTGCCAAATTTCGAGGGAATCGGTTATATATATTGCCCGATTTTCACTCCTACAGCCACTGCAAGCGCATTTTTTGAGCAATCTTCCTAAAACTTCGTACAACGCTTTTTGACGACTGTCACAGTATGTGAGAAGTTTGCTCGAAATCAGTTCAGATTTAGATATAGCAATATTGCAATAAAATGGTCTCTTGTAAACCGATTCTCTCAAAATTTGGCAGGAAGGATTTTCTCATGACTCTCGACATTACATGGAAATAGGTTGAGATTTATAAATAGCTCTCATATATATAAATTTCAACTTCTAGAGTCACAGCAAGCGCATTTATTGACCCATCTTGCCAACAATTTTGCAAAACGCTTTCCTCGAGGACTGTCACATTATCTGAGAAGTTAGCTCGAAATCGATTCAGATTTAGGTATAGCTCCCATATATATGTTCGCCCGATTTTGAGAAATATTGCAAGAATGTTTTCAGTTCCTGCAAAAGTTTGAAAGAATCCGTTTATTCTTTCAAACTTTTGCAGGAAGGATTTTCTTATGACTCTCGATATTACTGGTGAAAATTTCGACAACTACCACATTATCAGAGAAGTTTGCTCGAAATCGGTTCAGAATTAGATATAGCTCCTATATATATGTTCGTCAGTTTTTCTTTTATACAGCCCGACTTTTGTCCTTCCTTATTGGTTTTGTAATAAATTCTGTATGATTGGGAGGCCACCGTAGCGCAGAGGTTAGCATGTCCGCCTATGACGCTGAACGCCTGGGTTCGATTCCTGGCGAGACCATCAGAAAATTTTTTTGGTTTTTCCCTCCTAATGCTGGCTACATCGGACTCGGCTCGGCTATAAAAAGGAGGGCCCTTATCATTGAGCTTATAAACTTGAATCGGACTGCGCTCATTGATGTGTGAGAAGTTGCCCCTGTTCCTTAGTGGAATGTTCATGGGCAGAATTTGCATTTGCATGACGTAGATACTGCCATTCTATAATGGACGAAATATTACCGTTGCGCTATTAAAGGGGCAATTTATCCTTTTTGAATCACCATGTTCTATTGATTTACATTCGAATTTAAAATGTTTTGAAGTGATCACTATTTAACCTTAATTTTTAGGACGCTTAGTTATAAATACTACCAAATTAAGTTTTTGAACTGCAAATCGCCAATATGGACAATATTAGTTTAAAAGTTTCATGAATGAGATATTTATCTGCAAGTAAACTGGGATGCTAGTCTCTGTGATTGTTCGGCATCACAGATACCAATTAATAAATATGACAAAAATTAGCTACAAGCATGTGGGCATTAACAGAGCGATGGTAGTGGACAAGGAAGTTTGTAAAATTTAATTGCTTACACAATCTTTGAAACCTATATTTTAGAAATCCTTCTTATACCCACCAGCATAGGATGGGGGCATGCTAATTTAGTTGTTCCGTTTGTAATACCTTGAAATCTTTATCTAGACATCTATCAAGCAATGTTCGTCCGTCAGTTTTTGAACTGCAAATCGCCAATATGGACAATATTAGTTTAAAAGTTTCATGAATGAGATATTTATCTGCAAGTAAACTGGGATGCTAGTCTCTGTGATTGTTCGGCATCACAGATACCAATTAATAAATATGACAAAAATGAGCTACAAGCATGTGGACGTTAACAGAGCGATGGTAGTGGACAAGAAAGTTTGTAAAATTTAATTGCTTACACAATCTTTGAAACCCATATTTTACAAATCCTTTTTATACCCACCAGCATAGGATGGGGGCATGCTAATTTAGTTGTTCCGTTTGTAATACCTTGAAATTTTTATCTAGACATCGATCAAGCAATGTCCGTCCGACGGTCCGTCCATCCCTTTACCAGTCGAAATCGCGAATGAAACGAATAAAGATATCCGCTTGAAATTTTGCAAAGATACTTTTCGTTAGGGATTGCACATGGGACATATAGGTTTTGATTTGAATATAGCTCCCATATTAAATTGTCCTTCGATTTGACGTCTTGAGATTCGATCCGGCTGAATTCTACAGGTTTTACTTGTATAATTACTTTCTGTTTGATTTATTTTTATTTAAATAGTAATTTACCCTTTTTTCCAATAAAAAAAATATTTTGGCTTCTGTTTTCTTAAAATAAATCCCTTCCCTGTCCCTTTATCCATTTTCAACTGTTACGCAGGATAATACAGTAAACAGGATGTGTATCAAAATTTGTAACATAATTTTAGGCGCATTTAAAAATGGTCTATTGTGACTTGCGTTGCCACTTTTCATATTCCTTTATTTAGAGTAAAGATACTGTGTATCAAAATCTGTAACATAATTATAGGCGCATTCAAAAATGGTCTATTGTGACTTGCGTTGCCACTTGGCGAATAAAGTCAACTATTCCTTTTTATACACTCCATCATAGGATGGGGGTATACTAATTTGTCATTCTGCTTTTAACTCCTCCAAATATTCGTCTGAGACCCCATAAAGTATACAAATTCTGGACCGGATGACATTTAAAGCGATCTAGCCATGTCCGTCCATCTTTCTGTCGAAAGCACGCTAACTTTCGAAGGAGTGAAGCTAGACGCTTGATACAAATACTTCCTATTAGTGTAGGTCGGATGGGATTGTAAATGGGCCATATCGGTCCATGTTTTGATATAACTGCCCTATTAACCGATCCTGGATCTTGACTTCTTGAAGGGCACAATTATTATCCGATTTGGCTGCATTTTGGCATGAGGTGTTTTGTTATGATTTTCAATAACTGCGCTAAATATGTTTCGTTTTGAATTCCAACAACTGTGTTGAGTTTGGTTCAAATCGGTTTATAATCTGATATAGCTGCCATATAAACCGATATTAAATTTGGACTTCTTAAGCCACTAGAGGGCGCAATTCTTATCCAATTTGGCTGAAATTTTGCGTGACGTGCTTTGTTATGACTTCCAACAACTGTGTCAAATAAGGTTGAAGTCGGTCCATAACCTGATATAGCTGCCATATAAACCGATCTGGGATCTTGACTTCTTGAGCCTCTGGAGGGTGCAATTATTATCAGATTTGCCCATAGCCTGATACAGCTCCCCTTTAAAACGGTCTTCTATTTTTCCTTTTGAGCCCCTAAAGGCCGAAATTCTTATTCGATTTGGCTGAAATTTTACACCATGACTTCTACCATGGTCTCGAACATTCAGTTCAATTATGATCCGAATCGAACCATAGGCCTGTATATCATTTCTTTTTTTTTTTTGTACCATCACAATCTTACCTTCATATTTCATAAGAAATGATAGTTTTTTAGTATTTCCTTTGAATCTTAAGCGTAAAAACGAATTAATTTTTTTCACATATTTTTCATTTCCAATCATTTTTATATGGAGTTTAACAGTTGTTTATGTGAAAAGACGAACAGAGTACCAACCCTAATCAAGTGACCGCGATCAAAAAATTACAACTCACTTTGTTTTACTCTTTCATCACTCTTTCTTCTCGGCAGCGATGACCTTTTGCCCGAAATTACTTTTAAAACATAATAAAAAATTCTTATCTTTATAATAAAGCTGAATTCTAGGAAATTACAAGCATTTATTTCTTCTTGAGAATCATGTTTTAAAGGAACCGATATTCAATTCATTGTGAAATTCCGTAAATGGCAACTCTATATGAAATATTTGTTGCACACTTTCAGGCGCTCGCTATATTAACGAATTCAGACCAATCCTAATTTTCAAAATTCAAAGTAAAATTCCTCCTTCAGAATAAAGCAAATATATATGTACGTTGATCAATGATCAGTTTTGCTAATACGTTTATTTTTTTTTTATTATAATACGTTATTATTTTTTAAATATTGTGAATAAAATTTGCATTTAAAATTGAATATAAAACAAAACATATTCTTAGAGAAATATGTTTGTATGTAGCATGCATGCTAATGTGTACATATGCCTGCAGCAGTACTAATGTGAGTATCATGAGTTTCTATATAGTATAAATATTGCATATCGTTTTGTAATCAATTAATGAATGGCCTTTGTTTTCAAAAATAAATAATTTTTTTAATTATCATTAATGACTAGTCATAATCATCATCATCGCTGGCTTCCTCCAAATGCAGACAATGACGATTATCCAATTCTTCCAATTGCACTTCAATGAAATCTTGATCGCCACCACCACCAACAATGATGCCGCCACCAGGCACACCGCCACCTCCACAATCACCACTGCCACGTCGCACATCCATAAAGAGATCAATGTGATGCTAAAATGTCTGGGCATTACGGCAGACACCACACCCTAAGGCAAATTCCTCACCAGTGGGTGGATGTATTACATGAAGGGGACATTCTTCGCCCATCAGCTGTTTGGCCTTGGGCCCAGCTGGACATTGGGGTAATTTATTTTTCGGTATATTTGTTAGACGCTGAAAATCATCGTGACACGTATCGCAAAAGTGAGTGGTGCCAAAGCAAAAGAATACGGCCACCGAACAGCAGTAGCGGCATTTATATTCTAGAAAATCAGTACCATGTTTGGGACACATTTGGGCACGAGCCACATCGGAACAACCGCCACAAACCAATTCTTCGGGATTGAATTTCTCTCCAATTTCTACATCACAGCGAGCCTCACCACCATAATAGGCCTTTTGGCATTTAAAGCAAACATAGTAGGCATAACGATCCATGGCTAAATTTGTTAAGTCTCGACTTTCGGTGTCCTTGACAATGCCCTCGTATTTAATGCTGAAAGATATGGGAAAAATAATATTTTTGAGGATGATATTAACATGAATAAAAAAAATCGTTTATTCGACTGCGCCAAAGATTGGAGCTCCAAAGTCAGGCATTCAAAGAATCTAAGAGTAGACCTAATCAAAACGTCTGGAGTACGCTTTCACATTTCAAACATGCATTTTTTTAAGGGAAAGGGAGACACGACAAACCCAATACTAATACTCTACTCGTACTCTACGCTACCCACTCGTACTCCACTCTAACTACTCTTACTCTACTCTTACTCTACTTATACTCTACTCTTACTCTACTCTTACTGTACTCTTACTGTACTCTTACTCTACTCTTACCCTACTCTTACTCTACTCTTACTCTACTCTTACTCTACTCTTACTCTACTCTTACTCTACTCTTACTCTACTCTTACTCTCCTCTTACTCTACTCTTACTCTACTCTTACTCTACTCTTACTCTACTCTTACTCTACTCTTACTCTACTCTTACTCTACTCTTACTCTACTCTTACTCTACTCTTACTCTACTCTTACTCTACTCTTACTCTACTCTTACTCTATTCTTACTCTACTCTTACTCTACTCTTACTCTACTCTTACTCTACTCTTACTCTACTCTTACTCTACTCTTACTCTACTCTTACTCTACTCTTACTCTACTCTTACTCTACTCTTACTCTACTCTTACTCTACTCTTACTCTTACTCTACTCTTACTCTACTCTTACTCTTACTCTACTCTTACTCTACTCGTACTCTACTCGTACTCTACTCGTACTCTACTCGTACTCTTACTCTACTCTTACTCTACTCGTACTCTACTCGTACTCAACTCGCACCCTACCGTACTCTACGTGTAATCTGCTCTACTCGCACTCTACTCATACACTACTCGTACTCTACTCGCACTTTACTCATACCTTACTTATAATCTACTCGTACTCTAATCGTACTTTTCTGGTACTCAACTTGTACTCGTACTCTATTCGTACTCCTACTCCATTTATACTCTCTTCCACTCCTACTCTGTTCGTACTCTCATCCCACTCTATTTCTAATCCTTCTCTACTACTACTCATAGTCTTCTCTCACTCTATTCCTACTCTTCTCTTCAAATTCACTAATTAATTACATACCGCATTTGAGCTTTTCGTTTGACATCTTGCTTCAGAGCATTAATGGGCTCCAAGATTTCCGCCAACATGGGATGCTTTATATCAGCCTTGCATATGGGACACAAAGAAAATCCAAAAGTAATGCGGGGACCACTCCAGCGTTTCTCCAAAACAGCTTTGCAACAATGGAAATGGAAAACATGGCCGCATTCCAACTAGAAATCAAATTTAGGAAAATAAAGTTAGAAAATTGTTCTGGAAATCATTAAAAAAAAACCTTTCGTACCTGTATCGAAGGAGCACAGGCCAAAGCCTCAACAAAGCATATCATGCACATATCATCAGCATCCTGTGTCAGTTTGGGATCATTCAAGCCATCGGCCACATTATTCTCGCGAGCGTGACACACATGTTGCAGACAGGGCAAACATTTCTTCTCATTGACCACACCACCACAAACATGACCACACGATTTGGTTTTCAAGCAGGAGTTGGCAGCATATTCCTGGCATTGGGCATCCGCACAGACATTGCCAATTTCCAAGAGACCAGAATTTCCTGTAATGCCACAGAAGCGACAGCGACCCACAGAGTCCTGGGCTCCTGAAATAATAGTATGGCTGCCATCACGAAACTCCACCATGCCCTTGAGGGTTTTGGAATCAGCCAAGGCCAAAAGCCAGAAAAGTTTAGTGCGACCACAAGACTCATGAAGTTCGACACGTATGGCTTCCTCTTCTTCTTTGCAAACCTAGAGGGAATACCAATTTATTGGGGTCTCTTGATTACCTGTTTAAAGTCTTACCGTTCTTTTGTGAGTTCTGGTCTTGCGATTCAAATGCAGAAAACGATCGCAGTCTCCACACAGGGAACCACAACTTTCACACTGTATAATGGCCGAAGTTTCACCATCATCGTGATTGCTGCACATGGGACGGGTATCTGATATGGTCCACTGGCCAGAGGATAACTTCTCCACATGATCATTGTCCAGCACACAGAGACTGGCCAAAGCCAACCATAAGGTGGCCGTTTTTACACAATTCTCCGGGCAACGGAATATCTCATCCAAACGGGTTAAATTCAAAACCGCCTCAGCTATGGCAGCTTTGGTCATTTGAGACCATTTCTCACCTAGCTTGCCCTGCCAAGAAAGAAACATCAAAAATTAATACACCAAGTTGAGACATTAACCCATTTCTCTTACCGTTGCCAAATCTCTGATAAGCGAAATTATGCTCTCCGCCTGCTTGGTTGGTATAACTCCATTTAAGAACCATCTTTGATTGAGATTTTTGGTGGTCTCCTTCTTCACCTCCCTATGGATGGAGCGTGAAGTTTTCATTTCCATAGCCCGCTCATATTCAAAACCGTATTCCGTGCGAGAGAATGAATCTTCCGCTTCAGCAGTCACATGTTCCGCACTCATATGCATTTTTATCGTCTTTAGCAAATGCACCGACAAGTCCAAAGAATTGTAGAGGCGTATGAAAGAAGGAGTCTTTTCCATATTTGATTTGCCCCCAGCACTTTTAACCTTTACCTGTAACTGCAAAGATTTAGCTATGACCGCCAGGAATATGTCCAAGAGACCCAAGCTATCCATATCGAAATCTATGGCTATCTGATGGGCTATATTATAATCCGAAGGTGGCAAACGATGTACTCCCAAAATATCTGCAAAAGTTGCCGGAGAGATTTCTGGCAAGATACGCCTTAACAAGGAGGTGACCTGGCGCTGCACACGATCACTGCCAGTATGCAAGAGACTCAACAAATCTTTAATCAAGCCATGTTGATGGGAGAGATAAGAGCGGCCCACAACACTGCCCGACAAGGCCAAAACCATGCTCAACATCTCAAAGCAATAGGTGTCCGCCGTGCGTCCCCTTTCAGAAGTGGCATCCGTTTTGGATTCTTGGCCATTTGAACCAGTACCATTAGGATCCCGCAAAGAATTGGCTAAATTGACAGCGTCCCAGTCTTCTCTGGCCCTTCGAGCCTCCTTTTTTATGGCATGTACAATATGAACTATGACCTGCTTTTGCAAATGAGACAGCTTACTGCGCGAGAATAGAATTCCCACCATGTGCTCGCGTAGGTCGAGAGAGTCTGCCAGTATTGAGTTGGCACTGGTATCCATGCCCAAGGCATTTTGCGATAGACTTTTGCCAATAACACCAGCACTCTCGTCATTTGCGGGCTCCAAACTAATAAGTTTTCCAAATACTTGACCTAAAAAATTAAAAGAAGAAAACATGAAAAATTAAAAAGAAGTAAAAAGGCGTTAAGTTCGGCCCGGCCGAACTTTGAATACCCACCAATCTGAACCGATGAACTGAAACCGATCTGAACCATATACGACACGGATGTCGAAAAGCCTAACATTAGTCACTGTGTCAAATTTCAGCGAAATCGGATTCATTACTTTCCCTCTTTGGGGCCAAGTTTTTAAATCGAGAGATCGGTTTATATGACAGCTACATTCTAATCTGGACCGATCTGGGGCGAATTGAAAAGGGCTGTTGAAGGGCCTAACACAACTCATTGTCCCAAATTTCGGCGAATTCGGACAATAAATGCGCCTTTTATGGGCCCAAGACTCTTAATCGCCGGATCGGTCTATATGGGGCCTATATCAAGATATAGTCCGATATAGCCCATCTTCGAACTTAACCTGTTTTGGACAAAAAAAGAATCTGTGCAAAGTTTCAGCTCAATATCTCTATTTTTGAAGACTGGAGCGTGATTCAACAGAAAGACGGACGGACATGGCTAGATCATCTTAGATTTTTACGCTGATCAAAAATATATATACTTTATGGGGTCGGAAATGGATATTTCGATGTGTTGCAAACGGAATGACAAAATGAATATACCCCATTCTTCGAAATACTTGGAAGTCTTATGATACTGAACTTTGAAGAGTTTCAATAAAACTTTCGCAAATTGCTGAAAAATATTAATTAGGGTAAAATGCCTAGGGCAATACTTAAACAGGGTTGGAACCTCCCGTTGCGAAGTTTCGGGGAACTGGGCCTTGCTTTAATTTTTATAACAAATTCCAAGTCTACTTCCGAATGCCTTTCATTCTTATAGTAGTGATAGATCTATTGTTGATAGATCAATATATGCCCGTTTTAAGCACTTTTTGGGAAGGGGCGTTCCCTCAAGACCTTGTTCCCATAATAAAAAATCAGATTTGCGTTATTGGGTAGCTATTAGGGGATAAACAAAAATTCGCTTATCTCTGAAATATGTCGAATATATGGCAAAACATTGAGTACCCCTCACTTTCAATACACTTTGTATAAAGGTCGCACAGTGGGCCAAATGGCAAAAAAATTGGAAATAAGTCTACAACTTTTTATCTGTTGATTTTAGCCATACAAAATGTTCTAGACATTTGTAGAGGAGGACATAGGCTTTCAGAAAAGTGCTGTTGTTGGTCCATATCTTTAATACAGGGTGAGCTACAGGGTGTGAAAGTTGACCACTTTTGACTTCTCCAAGCTTCTGGGGGCCATAACTTTTGATCTACTCAACCGATTTACATGATTTAGGACTCTAGAGAAAGAGCTTGACAAGATCTAAAAAACTTATGCATAAAGTACCATGCCATCGTGTACTGTTAAGGAGTTATGAATTGTTTAATTTTAAAATATGAAAATTTGGCCTTGGTTTTTTTCAGTGTTTTTTTAATAACTCCGTCAATTTTAAAGCTATAAACTTCATACTTCACACAAATTATGCCAGCATATGTGTGCATAAAATACAAAAGGAATCACGTGAATATCTTTGGCGGTTTAAAAATGGCATCGTTTTCAATATGAAAAATATTTTTTTTGTCAAAAAATTGCAAAATTTTTCAAAAAAGATACTCCCATTTCCTTTAAGTTTTCGCAAACTTTGGCCGTCAAAGCATTATCATTTCTTTCCATTTTCACAAAGTCGAGGTATTAAGAAAAGTTTTAAGTGCTAATTTGGCTAATTTCGATATCAAACAACACCGTTATCTTAAGACCAAAATGGCCAATTTTTTTACTAAACTTCAAAAGTTTCTCACTGGAAAAAAAGTTCCACGGGGATTTTTTCGCTTTTTTTGAACTTAAATGAAAGCTTAAAATGTTCCCAACATTTTAAGGTATGTCTCGCCATATCCTAGCCATAAATGAGATCGTAGCGATCAAAATACTGAAAAAAGTCAATTTTCAAGTAGTGCTATATTCATTGCTAAAAAACAAGTATTACGTCACATTTTATTGCAAAGATGTTAAATAAACTTTTATTTGGTAACACTTCTTCTACAAAACACAAAAAGAATCATGGAAATATCTCTATTCTATTCCATTTTATGGAACCGGCAATAAAAAAGTCAATTTTTCAAAAAAGTCGAATTTCCCAAATTTTGTTTTTGTTGTCCTAATTGCACATGACACACTATAGCCATATTTACGCAACATACCTTATCGTAAAGGAAATTTTCATACCTTTCCAACGATGTATAAAACATTTCTCAACTCGGATTCTATCTACTCTAAAATTCATTTACACTTCATTAAACTCTATATAAAAATGTCTATTTGTGAAATGGAACCTTATATGGGGCCTACACTAAAACATTGATAGATTTGCCCAGGGTTTACAATACAAATGTGTTAGAATAAAAAAAGGTCTCCTGCCAAAGTTTAAAAAAATTGGAATAAAAATATGTGTTTTAGAGCGAAAACACTTCGCATCGGCGTGCGTTTGTATAGTACCTACATCTATTTTTAATGTAAGCTGATGATTTTTGAATAAAAAGTAACCTAGAAATATACCTGCATATATATATATATTTGTGTTAAGATTTGATGCAGACAAATGTTACCTGTTTCGCTATGTCGAATTCCCAGGAAATCCACCGTATCAATGAATGTGAAAAAACCTACCCATAAAAAATTCATTGTCATTTTTTTTAACCAAATTCGAGTCCAGGTAAATAATTATAGAAGAGTAAGTAAAAAGAGGCACTTTGGACCCCTTTTAACGATTGCGTCTGATACCTGAAATGGGTCATTAATTGTGAATATATTGCATAAATATTTGAACAAAATCCAAATTTTCTTCATTATATTTTGTAGAGGCGTAAAGGACATTTATAAGTTATGGAAGTCATACTGAAGTATTCCACTCTTTCGAAAATTGTATGGGACATCAAAAATGATTCCAAATCATACACGGAGTCATTTAAGGAACTTGTTTACACTTTGGACCACATATATGGAATAAGGCTAAATAAAGACGCTTTAGACAAACTTGAAAAATTCTACAAATCATTTGAGAGAAGGTTGCCAGAATGTTCATTCGCAAAAATCAAGTTTTTCAAAATGTATGAGAAGTGGCTGAAATCGGATCTACTTATTGAAATTAAACCGCTGATTCCCGGCCGGCCTAGCAAAGCATACGACGAAGTTACGGAGAAAACCAAAAAGAAAAAACAAGAGGAACTATTGGCGGCACATCCGCCAAATTTAATAAAAGATACGTTCAAAACAGCATTGTTAAAAACACAACCAAAAAATGTTGGACGAATTGTCGATGTTTTACCATTAGCATCTCCGAAAAGGGTAAAGAGAATGGTAGAAAGTATTCCAACTCCAAAATCGACTACAGAATTCACGGAGGAAGATGCACTGGCCCTGATTTTGAACCTAGGCCTCTCAAGAAACAAATACTCAACAATGAGGAAGGCTCTTCGTGAAAAAGGATGGGGTTGTTTACCCTCAAAACATAAATTGTACAACACCAGGACGAAAATGGTGCCATCAAATATATACGTGGACGAATTAAAAGCAAGAGTGAAACTTGCTGATCTTGTTGAAAATACAGCTGTTAGAATTATTTCTAATTTTACTGAAGAACAGTTGAACACATGTAATAATTCCGAAGTGGTTTTGATCAGCAAATGGGGTTGTGATGGATCATCTGGATTTTCCGAATATAAGCAACAAACAGAAATAGATACCAACTTCGCATCAATTTTCATGGCATCATTAGTACCATTGAGAATGAGATTGTACAAGGACCAATCTTCATCATCGAAAGAAAATGCATTTCAAGATATATGGATAAATAGAACACCTGGGTCAAAATATTTATGTCGCCCAATTCGGTTTGAGTATACAAAGGAAGACCGGAACACAACACGATCTTTGGTGAACGAAATAAAGGAAGAAATTGCTGCATTACCCATGATTGTTATAAACCAATTGGGAAGAAATATAAAAGTTTCGTTTCAACTACAACTCACTATGATCGATGGAAAGGTGGCAAACGCATTAACTGGCGTTATGTCCAATTGGAGATGCAATATTTGTGGCAAGAAGAATGGGCAATTCGAGGACAAGTCTGATGAAAATTTAGTAAACGAAAATGCGCTCAATTTCGGTATTTCGCCCCTGCACTGTAGAATTCGATTCATGGAGTATTGTTTGCATTTATCGTATGACCTTAAATATCGGACTAGCCCTGGAAACCGCGATGTCTCTGCTAGAAACAACCAAGATCTTCACAAAATGAGGCAGGAAGAGAAGAATCGAATCCAGTTGGAGTTTAAACAAAAGGGACTTATAATAGATAAACCTCTTTACGGATACGGAAGCACAAATGATGGCAACTCGGCAAGGCGGTTTTTTGAGGACCCCGTATCGACATCTAAAATAACCGGTCTTGATGAACACTTGCTAAGACGATTCAAAGTGATTTTGGCTGTAATCAATAGCAAAAAGATGATAAATTCAACCAAATTTGAAGCTTATAGTAATGACACAAAAAACATTTTATCTGATTTATATTCGTGGAAAGCTTTAACACCGACAGTACATAAAGTCTTACATCATGGCAAGGAAATTGTGGAATACAACATACTTCCGTTAGGAGAACTTACAGAAGAAGCTCAGGAATCCCGTAATAGAGATGTTAAACAGTTCCGGCTTTTCAATACCCGAAAGAGCACCAAATTTAACCAAAATTATGATTTACTTCAATATTTATTGTTATCGTCTGATCCGGTACTATACAGCATCAGAACTAAATGGCTACCAAAAATATGTGACGATATAGATAAGGACGATCCCGATGCCATTCAAATTAAAGAGCTTTTAAATTTTGATACCTTAGATTATTTGGTAGAGAATAAAATCAAATAATACAAAACTAAAATGCTTTTTTATTTTGGGAGTAGCTAATATACATATAAACGCACGCCGATGCGAAGTGTTTTCGCTCTAAAACACATATTTTTATTCCAATTTTTTTAAACTTTGGCAGGAGACCTTTTTTTATTCTAACACATTTGTATTGTAAACCCTGGGCAAATCTATCAATGTTTTAGTGTAGGCCCCATATAAGGTTCCATTTCACAAATAGACATTTTTATATAGAGTTTAATGAAGTGTAAATGAATTTTAGAGTAGATAGAATCCGAGTTGAGAAATGTTTTATACATCGTTGGAAAGGTATGAAAATTTCCTTTACGATAAGGTATGTTGCGTAAATATGGCTATAGTGTGTCATGTGCAATTAGGACAACAAAAACAAAATTTGGGAAATTCGACTTTTTTGAAAAATTGACTTTTTTATTGCCGGTTCCATAAAATGGAATAGAATAGAGATATTTCCATGATTCTTTTTGTGTTTTGTAGAAGAAGTGTTACCAAATAAAAGTTTATTTAACATCTTTGCAATAAAATGTGACGTAATACTTGTTTTTTAGCAATGAATATAGCACTACTTGAAAATTGACTTTTTTCAGTATTTTGATCGCTACGATCTCATTTATGGCTAGGATATGGCGAGACATACCTTAAAATGTTGGGAACATTTTAAGCTTTCATTTAAGTTCAAAAAAAGCGAAAAAATCCCCGTGGAACTTTTTTTCCAGTGAGAAACTTTTGAAGTTTAGTAAAAAAATTGGCCATTTTGGTCTTAAGATAACGGTGTTGTTTGATATCGAAATTAGCCAAATTAGCACTTAAAACTTTTCTTAATACCTCGACTTTGTGAAAATGGAAAGAAATGATAATGCTTTGACGGCCAAAGTTTGCGAAAACTTAAAGGAAATGGGAGTATCTTTTTTGAAAAATTTTGCAATTTTTTGACAAAAAAAATATTTTTCATATTGAAAACGATGCCATTTTTAAACCGCCAAAGATATTCACGTGATTCCTTTTGTATTTTATGCACACATATGCTGGCATAATTTGTGTGAAGTATGAAGTTTATAGCTTTAAAATTGACGGAGTTATTAAAAAAACACTGAAAAAAACCAAGGCCAAATTTTCATATTTTAAAATTAAACAATTCATAACTCCTTAACAGTACACGATGGCATGGTACTTTATGCATAAGTTTTTTAGATCTTGTCAAGCTCTTTCTCTAGAGTCCTAAATCATGTAAATCGGTTGAGTAGATCAAAAGTTATGGCCCCCAGAAGCTTGGAGAAGTCAAAAGTGGTCAACTTTCACACCCTGTAGCTCACCCTGTATTAAAGATATGGACCAACAACAGCACTTTTCTGAAAGCCTATGTCCTCCTCTACAAATGTCTAGAACATTTTGTATGGCTAAAATCAACAGATAAAAAGTTGTAGACTTATTTCCAATTTTTTTGCCATTTGGCCCACTGTGGGTCGTTTAGTTTGAGAACTCAAAACCTCGGGGTTTTTGCTCCATTGACCCTTGAAAATTCCAAATTCGGTGATGGTATAATCCGAATTTGGAATTTTCCACCCTTAGACCATGTTTTATTTTTCGACAGCTCCTTCTGTGTAACCTGCAATGACCCCCCTCTTATGCTTACCTGTTATCAATCGGAACACCCTCAATGTCTCCGCTTCACATATCTGCTGCTGTATACGCACTGCATTGGTCAACTTCATGTTGTATTTGAAGGCATGACCCTGTGATGAACTAGTCCCAGCCAAGTCATAAGGATTGGTCAGCTGATCGCCTGAACCACACATGGCAGCTGGTAGACCCAAAATTTTTATTTGCCGCACTCGCAAAGTATTCTCAGGCCCTGTGAACTCCAAACGGAAATGAGTGAAATTGTCATCGTTAATTTTTGTCGAGATCCATATGCATGCCTTGGCATCAACTTCAACGGATTTTATGAGACTTGTATCGCCCAAAGATTGGCCACCGTAGAAAGCCACCGTTGAGACCTTATTCTGTATGTCACGACTATTGTCGATGTGTATGAGTAGGATTTTGCAACAATAGGTCAATTTATTCATGGAGATTTCCACAATTTTACTCTTATTGCGATCCTCTTCATCACTTTCCCAGAACGTCTCCGTGGAGTTGTCAGTCAAAGACTCGGCCATGGCTTGGCGTGATGACACTGTGACATCAAAGTGCCCATTTAAATCGCTGTAGTAGATAATTTTGCCACCAGCATCGGGTACTGCATACAGATCCTTGGTCGAGGGCTCTTTGGCCTCAGCATCCTCGGGCAAGCCAAAGACTCCGGGCGATTCGTTTTGTTCGTCAGATTTGGAGAGGATTTTCGATATATTTCCAAAGACATGAGAACTATGCAAGAATTGATGATCGGTTTGACGAAAGCGTATGCCAAAGCATTGAATGGCAATGCGCTGCAGAGGGGAGCCCAAAGGCAAATGCAAAGTCAGATCAGCCACCGATTGCAGAAATGTGTGGAGACTTTCGGTAATCATATGCGAGAGACGGCCACTGATTTGTGTATAGGACACTGGATGCTCCAAGGCTGGTTCTAGCTCATCGAATTTGCCATCCATGGGATCACTGTTGGCTGGACCGGTGATGCTTAGCGAGGACACAAACCACCACATAAGATCATGCAGACAAACACTTTGCGTGACCGAGCGCAAAAGCCAATTCAAAGCTTGCAAGGAATAGTTGCGACACGTTGCAATGCGCAAACTTCTCTTCATGGCACTACGCAATTTCTTGAGATCATGCTTTTGGGTCATAAACGCCATGGAAGGCCTTTGCAGCAAGGCATTGACCTGATTTGCCGATTCGGCCTCGGAATTGTTTCTTTGATTTTGTTGTTTGCTTCCTTCGAACTCAAACTTGGCATCTTTACCATCTGCACTGGTTATGGAGTCTGCTCCCACCTCTGGCCCATGATGGGTTTTTTGGACCACCGATGTGGCTATTAACATGTGATCGGGTACCAAGCGCCTCAGATTCTCAGAAGGATAACAAATCAAGAGGGATCCATCAGAATCGGTGGTGGAGTTATTGCGCTTTCGAAATACCACCTTGGGATAGTAGGGCTCCTCACGGAAGTTGGTGTTGCTTTGCTGCTGCACAGCTCCCCAACCCTGGCCCATGGAATAGCTGCGATGAAATTTGGACAGAGTGCCAGTGCTGGAGGTCATACAACTTGGGGGGTTTGGCTGATCGAAATTGGCCAGATCTGCTGATTCATAGGATATCTCCGAAAGGGGCTGGAAAAAGGATGATAAAAGTTCACATTTCCAAAATAAGTATTTTTCCACCTACCCTGTCAAAACCGCTTTCATTGGGTCCCATGCCAAAAATTTCATAGGGCAAATCGTCTTTATTGGCGGGGCCAAAAGTTTCCAAGCAGGCAAATGTTTCAGGGGCCAGCCAAGGTTGCTCGGGGGAGCAGGCACCTGCGGTAAAACTTTTGCGCAGCAAAACATTTCCTAAACAAGAAGAAAAAGAAACTGCGAATTCTGTTTTCCTTTTATAATATTATCACTTACCTCCCAACTTTCCATTGATCCTCAGGCCAACTCGGCTGTGACGTTGCTGGGCTCCATCTCCCCGACTAGTGCTCGGCTTGTTCATTTCGCTCATATTGAAGTGCTGATGTTCTGCCACTACCGGCATATGTTGGGGCGATCTCTTGCTGGAGCCCAAACCACTCGTGACATTGCCAGAATCTGTGGGCAAATTCGAAACATTCGAAGAGAGCTCCAGCAAAAAGGTGGCATTCTCTCTCATGGTGTTGTAGATATCCGAATTGGCTATCAGGGTGGTCGTTTTTATGCCAAACAAATTCAGTTCATTGCAAGGACCTGCCGCATTGGTGTTGTTCAGATTGTTGGTGTTCTTATTGGTTGATATGTACTTGTCGCGGCAAGTGTCACACATCAGAAACCAACTGGAAGCTCCCTTGCCCCCTTCGCCACAATTTCCGGCCCAACCTTCACAGAAGATGCCCACACTGTTGTAACCCTTGCCCTTGGCCGATTTGCCACAGCCGGGATGGACAATGCGCATGTGATAGGTCACCGGTATGGGCAGAAACACCTGGCATATCTCACACCAGGAACCGTCGTCCTTCTTCTTCTTGGCCTTCTTATTCTCCTTATCTTTTGGTGTGGGCTTCTCTTTGGAATCACCATTGGCCTCACGCGAATTGAACTTCTCCTGGTTCAGGGAGTTCGATTGCACTATGTGAACACAATTCGAGCATATGTGTTCCCACAAATAGACTAGGCTGCGCAAAGCCGGTGGCAGGACAGTTACCACTTCGGGCAGGGCATGCAGCTTCTGCTTCTCTCCAATATCAGCTGCATTGCCATCGCCACCATCATTGGATAAACCTTTGCGATATTTGCGGTTGTTTACCGAAAAATTGCCACTCTTTGTTAGAGTCTCCAGGGTCGAGGGTCTAATGTTTAAATAGTTCCCAGCATTGGCCACCTCGACGGAGTGCCTCTGCTGGGCCTTCTGCTCTTTGGACAGTTGCTGCCGGCCCTCTCCATGATCTCTGCGAGTGACCACCGTGGTGCCCTCCTTCGGTAGATTGGGATGAAATTTCAAAAAACTCGCACAGGCCATGGCATCATGAACTATGCCCTCATGCCAAAGGAATGCTGCAAACACGGCCCGAATGCTCTCGGCAAATGAAGGAGGCATGGCCCGTTTTATGGGACCCATGGTGGTTTTCTTGGCTGCTGGCATGGATTTGAAGAAAGCATTCTGTGTGGCATTGCTTCCCGCCGAAGCTATCGGTTCCGGCCATATGGGTGGACTGGAGTTGTCAGTACTCGCTGTGGAATTGGTGTTGCGGGCATCTCCAAACAAAATCTGATCCTGCACTGTGCAGCCACCACCTCCCACAGCAGTGGAGGTGGTGGTGATTTGCATTAAACTCATCTCCTCCTCCAAATTGGAGATGTCTGACTCCTTTAGGGCAGCTGCCTCATTTGCCAAACACGATGCCCCACCGCCAGCTACCGACTTAGCGGCAGCACCAACACGGCGTGGTGAATGTTTGGGAGTACTCAGCAAGGCAGCTGTTTGGCTTGGGGTAAAGTGCGTCTTACGCATATTGGCCACATCGAAGTTTCCCACATCCAATTGAGTGGCCTCATCTTTGGCACTTCTTCCCGAATTACTGGAGTCTTGCAAAATGGAATTTTCCGCCGAAGTATCTGCTGAACGCCCACTGTTATTTGGACTATCGCCAGCTTTGTCATCTGCGGGAATTTTTATGGGACTACAAGAGCGCTGCGAGCCATTGCCATTGACCGTCCTCGTATCTTGTCCACCCATGACCCGCACTAGCTCTCTGACAGACACAGAAGCTATTTCGCCCACATCGGAGGGCTTAAACGAGTAGTCTCTTGCTCCCGAATGGGGTTCGTTATCCCCCTTAAACCATTTTTGCAAAGCTTGCAACTTTATGGCTCCACCTCCCACCACCCCGGCTATAGCAGAACCTATGGCATTGCTGCCACCCGAATTTCCTGCCCCAAATGGATCTTCCTTGGGTTCATCTTCAATGGCGCCACCTCCAAAGGGATGAGTTTGGTGTTCTCCAAGCGAATTTTTAGATTCGGTATCAGCACAAATGAAAGGATTGGTGGAAACATGCGGAAATTCTACCGGCTTCAAAGCATTATTGGGAAAATCAAACATTTTTTTATTGGGCGACTCCGACTTGGTAGTCGATGATGGTGATTCTATGCTGGCACTAACAGGTTCCAAATTTTCCAAAATATCACGCTGCCTATTTCTAGCCTCAGCAGGCATGGCCGAGGCCACTGGTACTGGCGACATGGGTTGGCTGTCCATGTTCATGTCAGTGGTGGTAGTCTCTCTTGGTCCTGGGGTATTTTCGATCACGGGATGTAACAAAGTCTTGGCCAAATGTTGATTGTACTGCAAACACCATGCCTCTGTGGGATACCAACCCATGGCACAGTGCTGCCTTATGGATTCTGTGGATAGTCGCAACCAAACACCATCATCATTCTCAATTTCGTCTATGAATGAAATGACTCCATTCAATTTAATAATACCCACTTGCTCGGATTGCAGGGTGGGATGAGATCGAATGCGTAGACCGGCGGTGTTCTCAGTGTAAAATTTTCTTAGTTTGTTGGGTGTATGATGATTCTTCATAACTCTCTTGTGGGCCGGAGGTGGTATGCTGCCCTCCTTAACCTCCACACGGTAGACCTCCTCCAGCAGTATGCCATCTATGGTTACTGTCAGACAATAGCTGCCCACCGCATTGGGTGTCCAATGGACACTGAATGTACCATCCTCCATATCTTGGGCAAACAGAGTCTCAGTGACTCGCGTCTGGATGGGACTATTGTAGCGCAACTCCTCAAAGGAGTAGTTGGTGTATGGCTTCATGAATGTTATGGCTTTGAAGCACATTTTCTCCTTAATTGTGGGTTCATAATTTTGCCGAGGAGGCGGTGCTACACCTCCAAAATAAGTATCAGTCTGTGAGGCACGGCGTACCTTAACATTTCCATTTCCTCCGGAGCCAGTGGGTATGGCTTTGATTTCAACCTGCAAAAAAAACAAAAAATAAAAGTTTAAATGAAGGAGCAGGAAACAGGGGAACGTGTCCGTTTATGATTTTTTTTTGGGGGGGGGGCGGCCCCTATACACGTGAGCTAACATTTTCATATCAAATACCTATCAGAATTAATTTCTGGTGTCAAATTTCAATCATCTGTATGTCCGTCCATCTGTCAGTTATCTGTCCGCCTTTCGAAACTCCGATAGCGTTTGATCGAATGAAGATCTTCTATCAGTTCGTCGGTCTGTTCATCTGTCTGTTAATCCGTCCATCTTCCGGTCCTTCTATCTGTTTATTGGTCTGTCTATCAGTCTGTCTGTTTACTCGTCTGTATGTCCGTGCGTTTGAACGAATGAAACCTTCCGGTTGACATTTTGCTAGTGTAGATCGTGGTCAAATTTTCTGGCCAAACAGTATTTCCCCTGTCTATGTAGAAATCCGGAAGAGAAAATGGACTTGGTTGGGTCATATTCTATGCCGCGCGATGATATAACGAGATATGTCCTAAACTGGAACCCGCAAGGACAGCGGAAATTCACCAGTTATGTGGGGAAGAAAATCTCTCTTGCAAAATTTCGTGAGAATCGGTAGAAAAATAATGATATTATTACAATCGGACGAACATTGAGAGAGTTGGGGTGACCAGATTAATAAATTTGTATCTTTTACTAATATGGCTGTCACAAAATTTCATTTGTAAGGTAGAAAAGTGACGAAATAAGAAAAATTTTGAGGTATAATTGAAAAAAAAATCAAAGGTAAAGAGGTATAATTGAACAAAAAAATCAAGGTTAAAAATTAAAAAAAAAAAAAATTTTTTTATGAATTTTTTTTTTTTTCAAATTTTTTTTTATGATTTTTTTAACTTTTTGATACATAGTTTTAAAATTTAGGAAATTCTCCACAAAAAACTCTTTAGGTGTTTTTAAATCCATTCATTTGTTTTTATGTAATAGTGGTTTCAACATTTTTCTGCTAAAACGTTTGAATCCTGATTAGGTGGCAACCCTGCATTACACCTAAGTCTATACTCATTCTTTTAGTTTTCACATTTGCTAAAAAATATGAACACTTTTTTAAAGTTTTTTTTTGGAGAATCGTACATAATTATTATATATGTACGCCAAATGTGATGGTTTCATACGTTCAAATGCTATCGGAATAACGACAGACGAACAAAAAGACAGAGGGACGGACAGACAGACAGACGGAGGGTAGAAAGAGTGATGGCCATACAGACGAACAGATGAAGGGCTTCATTCGATCGAACGCTATCGGAATTTCGACAGATAGGCAGACAAAAAAGACTGACGGACAGGTGGACGGACAGACGGACATGGCTAGATGGACTGTAGTTAGATTATGGAGATCATCAATAATTATTAAAATTATTTCAAGGTATTTCAAGATGATACAACCGCATAATGAATTTAGTCAATGGGGATGGCTATTAAAACGAAAATGCACCCCTAATGAAACATTTTGTTCCATTTAATGTACCAACAAGTAAAAAGGCGTTGAGTTCGGCCGGGCCGAACTTTGGATACCCACCACTTCGGGTATATATGTAAACCACCTTTCGTCATAATCCGGGTAAAAATGCATAATATATGCCCCTATAGCAGCTTTATCGAAATATGGTCCGATTTGGACCAAATTCGACAAGGATATTGAGAGGTGTAATAAGTACAAGTCAATTTGGTAGAACAAAATATTGGTCTTTTTGGTAGCCATATCCAAACATAGATCGATCTGAACCATATACGACACGGATGTCGAAAAGCCTAACATAAGTCACTGTGTCAAATTTTAGCGAAATCGTATTATAAATGTGCTTTTATGGGGCCAAGACTTTGAATCGAGAGATTGGTCTATATGGCAGCTATATCAAAAAATGAACCGATATGTGCCAAATTAAAGAGGGCTTTCGAAGGGCCTAACACAACACACTGTCCAAAATTTCGGCGAAATCGGACAATAAGTGCGCCTATTATGAGTCCAAAACCTTAAATCGAGAGATAGGTCTATATGACCGCTATATTCAAATCTGAACCGATCTGGGCCAAATTGCAGAAAGTTGTTGAGGAGCTTAACGCAACTCATTGTTCCAAATTTCGGCGAAATTGGACAATAAAAGCGCTTTTATGTGGCCAAAACGTTATATCGAGTGATCGGTCTATATGGCAGCTATATCCAAACCTGGACCGATCTGAGCAAAATTGCAGAAATTTGTCGAGGGGCTTAACTTAACTTAACTCACTGTCCCATATTTCGGAGAAATCGGAAAATAAATGCGCTTTTTATGGGTCCAAGACCTTAAATCAAGAGATCGGTCTTTATCGTAGCTATATCCAAACCTGAAGCGATCTGAGCCAAATTGCAGAAATATGTCGAGGGGCTTAACTTCACCCACTGTTCAAAATTTCGACGAAATCGGACGATAAATTCGCCTTTTTATGGGCCCAAAACCTTAAATCGAGATATCGGTCTATATGGCAGCTACATCCAACTCTAGATCGATCTAAGCCAAATTGCAGAAATATGTCGAGGGGATTAACTTAACCCACTGTCCCAAATTTTGGCAAAATCGCACAATAAATTCATCTTCAATGGGCCCTTTAATGGGCCCTATGGCAGCTATATCCAACTTTGGATCGATCTGTGCCATTTTGCTGAAATAAGTCGATGGGTCGTACTTAACTCACTGTCCCAACTTTTGGCGACATCGGACAATAAATGCACATTTATGGGCCCAAGATCTTAAATCGAGATATCGGTCTATATGGCAGCTATATCCAACTCTGGATCGATCTGTGCCATTTTGCTGAAATATGTCGAGGGGTCTAACTTACCTCACTGTCCCAAATTTTGGCGACATCGGACAATAAATGCATCTTTTATGGGCCCAAAACCTTAAATCGAGAGATCGGTCTATATGGCAGCTATATCAAAATCTGGACCGATCTGTGATATTTTGCAGAGAGATTTCGAGGGGCCTAACTTTACTTACTGTCCCAAATTTTGGCGACATGGGGAAAATAAATTCACCTTTTATGGACCCAAAACCTTAAATCGAGAGATCGGAATATATGGCAGCTATATCCAAATATAGACCGATCTGGGCCAAATTGAACAAGGCATCGAGGGGCCTAGCAAAACTCAATTTCTCAAATTTTGACGAAATCGGACAATAAATAAGGGCCCAAGACCTTAAATCGGCGGATCGGTCTATATGGCAGCTATATCCAAACCTGAACCGATCTGGGCCAAATTGAAAACGGATATCGACTGGCCTTATACAACTCACTGTCCCAAATTTCAGCAAAATCTAATAATAAATGTAGCTTTTATGGGCCTAAGAACCTAAATCGGCGGATCGGTCTAAATGGGTCCTATATGAAGGTATAGACCGATATAGCCCATCTTTGAGTTTAACCTGCTTATAGACAAAAAAGAATCTGTGCACAGTTTCTGCTCAATATCTCTATTTTTAAAGACTGTAGCATGATTTCAACAGACAGGCGGACGGACATGGCTAGATCGTCTTAGATTTTTACACTGATCAAGAATATATATACTTTAAAAGGGTCGGAAATCGATATTTCGATGTGTTGCAAACGGAATGATAAAATGGGTATAAAAGCCTCCACTGAACCAGTTTTGTTTTTCTCATTGTTCCACAAACGAAATATTTAAACCAAATCAAGAAATTGTTCCACTTACCTTCAACTCGGGCACCACAATTGCATCCCCATACTGATCTCTTATGGTCACAGTAATTTGTGTTGGCCAACCATAACGCAATGCTTCAGTGATTGTGTTCAACTCGCATCTATGGGAAATTGGAACACACAAAAAAGGGCAGCCATTTAATACAAATTGTTAAAAGTTTCCAAATTCCGTTATGGATTTTGTTCCATTAACGCGTGAAACATGCAACGGAAAGGGTGGTTGCATATCACCGCAACTGATGGTGGATGCTCTCTAGACACAGGTGTTGTTTGGATACTTACTTGTTGGGATCTAAACGCGGTTCCGGCTGCAGCCAAGCCGCCAAACGTGCTCCAGACGAGCCGGGGGCACCGCTAATGAAATCTTTTAGGAATTGCCTTTCATTTGACTGTGAACTGAAAATGGAAATGTAAAAAAGAAAAACAAAATTAATTTTTAGAATCTCATTAAGTGCTTGGGAAAATTATCGCTGAGATAAAGGGATTATAGCGGCTGTGTTGTTTTGAAAACTAAAAATAAATTCTACATAACGGCAGATTAGCCTGAAGTCTGAAGGTAGAGATGAAGTTAATGATTATTTTATGATGTCAACAAGAACATAGACCACCATATGATCAACTTTAACCCAACAGCAACCACTGCAGTTCAGGCTGGCAACCAATCATCCAACAAAGGCAAAATATGACAAACTAGCTACCTAAAGCGACAATGACCAGAACAACAACGCTGGGTAATATTATTTGTTATCAGTTATTGAACCACAATGCAGCTCATTGGGTTTATCTTCCTTACAGCGGGTCTATAGGAAACAAACAATATATGCAGCATGAGCATAGCATGAACGCAGGCCACACAGCTACACTGATATGCAGTAGAAATGACTGATTCAATTCGTGACTTGCTACCTGATATTTCAAGGCATGTCAAGTCATGTTTATTTCTAACTTTTTTTACTCAATGAAAAGAAATGAATGAAATTTCCGTTTATCTAGGAGAGTATTTTCAGTATTGATACACATTGTCGTAATATCAGTAAATAATTACTAATAAATAGTATTATCTAGTGAGTTAGCAAATAAGAGCCCATGTTACTCGGTAATAACTGGAACGTTAGCTATAATTTCAACAGAATAGAGTGGCATGCAACTTTTGACCTTTATAAACTCACAGTAGATTGTGATTTGGAAATATTATTAACAAATATTTGAACATAATCAAAGCCGAATTTCGGCAACGCCCCAGGTGAAACTGTTATGTGTAAAGATGAGAAAGAGAGGGAGAGATAGTGGGTTTAGGAACCCAATAAGTCTTAGCTATAACGAAACACATTAAAAATGAAAAAAATGAAATTCATATCAAATTTTCATTTAGACCATACCCATAGGACAGTATTTGACCGGACTCCTTTCCCATCAGAAGAAATATCCATGGGATTCAGGAACATGTAGAGCTTCTGCTGTGCAAGCTCTGTGTTCCCAGTGTTCCCACTTAAGGAGTTTTTTCCTACCAAAATTTAAGAGAAATCATACCAAATCCGACCGAACCCTACCAAATATACTACAATCAAGTTCGGCCGAGCCGAATCTTGTATACCCTCCACCATGGATCGCATGTGTCGAGTTCTTTTCCCGGCATCTCTTCTTAGACAAAAAAAGGATAAAAGAAAAGAATTGCTCTGCTATTAGAGCGATATCAAGATATGGTCCGGTTCGGACCACAATTAAATTATATGTTGGAGACCTGTGTAAAATGTCAGCCAATTCGAATATGAATTGCGCCCTTTGGGGGCTCAAGAAGTAAAATAGAGAGATACATTTATATGGGAGCTGTATCAGGCTAGAGACCGATTCAGACCATAATAAACACGTATGTTGATGAGAGGTTACGTCATACAAAATTTCAGCCAAATCCGATAATAATTGCGACCTCTAGAGGCTCAAGAAGTCAAGATCCCGTATCGGTGTTGGACTTTATTTGGCACAATTGTTAAGAGTTATAATAAAATACATCATGCAAAATTTCAGCCAAATCGGATAAGAATTGTTCCCTCTAGAAGCTCAAGAAATCAAGTCCCTAGATGGGTTTATATGGCAGGACCGATTTGAGCCATACTTGGCACAGTTGTTGGATATCGCAACAAAATACTTATTGCAAAATTTCATTCCAATCGGATAAGAATTGCGACCTCTAGTGGCTCAAGAGGTCAAGTCCCCAGATCTGGCAGCTATATCAGATTATTGACCGATTTGAACCTAACTTAGTACAGTTGTTGGAAGTCATAGCAAACCACGTCGTGCAAAATTTCATTCCAATCGGATCGGGCGATCGGTTTATGTGGATATTATTTATTTATATTTATTAACCGATTTGGACCGTACTTGGCACAGTTGTTAGAAGTCATTACAGAACCCTAAATGCAAACTTTCAGTCAAATCGGACAAAAATTGCGCCTTCCAGGGGCTCAAGAAGTCAAATCGGGGTCAAACCGGGAGATAGGTTTATATGGAAGCTATATCAGGTTATAAACCGATTTAGACCGTATAAATCGGGCATAAATTGCAACTTCCAGGGGCTCAAGAAATCTAATCGGGAGATCGGTTTATATGGGAGCTATGTCTATATCTGAACCGATATGGCCCATTTGTAGTCCCCAACGACCTTAATCAATATTAAGTATCTGTGCAAAATTTCAAGTAGATAGTTTTACGCGTTCGACCTCTATTGCGATTTCGAATAACGGACGAACATGGCTAGATCGTTTCAGAACGTCGAGACGATCAAGAATATATATACTTTAATGGGTCTTAGGCGAATATTTCGAGGTGTTATAAACGGAATAACAATATTAGTATACCGCCATCCTATGATGGTGGGTGTAAAAAGCGGATTGGTGGATAAATGCTCTGGCATAGGTCCTAAAAGTGAAAATCTGAAGATATTAATACATGGAAGCTATATCTAAATCTGAGCCGATTTCTAGGAAATCCACCAGTGAACTCAAGAGTCATTAGAGAAATCCTTGTAACAAATTTTGTCAGGATCAATTAACAAATGACCAAATTATTACCGTCTTAGTCAAAGTTGGACGAAAAGAAGTATGGGAGGTATATCTAATTCTGAAACGACTTGAAATTGGCACACATAGAAAAAGTCATAAAAGAAGAAACTGTGCAGAATTTTAAGAAAATCTCTTAAGAAATACGCCAACAAAAGCTCCAAAAGTGAAAATCTGGCCATATATATATATGGGAGATATATTTTGATCTAACAATGATCTATGGTATTGGACGCCATAGTGGGCGTGGGAGGTGCGCCCAAAGTATGACACACTAGAGCATAAATTATTGCATCCGGTTGTCAAAAATGCAATTGCAAATTTCGCCCATGAACATTCCACGAAGGAACAGGGGCAATGAGTGCAGTCCGATTCAAGTTTAAGCTCAATGATAAGGGGCCTACTTTTTATAGCCGAGTCCAAACTCCGTGCCGCAGTGCGACACCTCTTTGGAGAGAAGTTTTATATGGCATAGTACCTCACATATGTTGCCAGCATTAGGAGGGGAAAACCACCGCTGAGAACCCAGGCGTTCAGCGTCATAGGCGGACATGCTAACCTCTGCGCTACGGTGGCCTCCTAATACCCTAGGAAATACTTCACATGCAATTTTTCAGCCAAATTAGAAAGTAGTGGAGGCTTCTAGGGTCTCCAGAAGTCAAATTGGGTGATCATGTGATTGGATGATACGGAAGACCTTTAATATATGGTTTCTTCACACCTGACATTATTCGACCCATTTGAATGTTCATTGAGATGCGTACTTATAATTATATTTATGTACACACACACACAGTTACTTTGCTTTATTTACAGTCATTGTAAATGTTAATAACATTTAATTTGTTTTCCTATTTGGAAAATATGCACTTTTGCTACACTTCAATACAACCTCAAAAAAAAAAGAAAAGAAATCCCAGTGCCAACTGTATACAGCTACCCAATTACATTCACAGACATACTAGACAGATAGCCCCACCAGTCAGGCGTTCAGTTGAGTTCATTACATTTCGTCGTAGTTCTGTCTGTCCATCCATCCGACTGGACAATTTTCCTACTCAATAGAGTATAGACATTTACATGATAATTATAACATTAATAACTTTACAAAAGTTCAAAAAAAGGCTGAACAAAATCAAATGACATGAAAAAAAAATTAGTATAAAAGCAAACCAAACATAAGCTTTGAACAAGCTAAGGAGGGCAGAGGCGTTGTAGGAGGTTTGAAAAACTGATTGTTTTGTAATGACCCCATCTGCTTAGGGGATTGTAAATGTAAATGTGAACAACAATAATAACAACAACCCGCTGAAATCAACCACAACATTGACTTCACTTGTAATCACAATTCCGAATTCAGCATTAGATGCAATCCCTCAATGAAGTGCACATGCTTTGTTTATGAATTGGTGGGTCTGAAATTAAAAACAGAAAAAAAAAACATCTAAATGCGGATGCATTTTGATAAAGTTTGGATGCTTAAATATTTTAAGCGTTGTAACAACGAAGTGGGGTGATGGATATACAACATTTTGGATGCCTACAACTTTGACTGAGCAGTCATTGTGACGTCAATGACTGAAAGGAAACATGTTAATAATTGCTTGAAGTTATGAAATCAAAATCATTATTGTTTCTAAACAAATTCTTGGCAATGGGGAGGAAAATTCTGATATTTTTCACCCAAGAAAAATGTCATTAAATTTTTTCCAAATTAAAAATGTCATTAAATTTTTTCCAAATTAAAAATTTCTTGAATTTTTTTCTTTAATAAAATTCTCCTTTATAACAAAATTTTACTGAAACTTTTCCAAAAAGCAGGTCAATTTGGTAACGTAGTCGTATCACCAGTGCGTGGGCTCGATTACCACCAAAGGCCTGATCTGTCGCCTCTGTGGTATCATATCTGTTTGGAAAATAGACTGTCATTCAACCTTCCCAAATAGGTAAATTTCCCCTAATAGGAAAATAATTATTAAATTTTCCCTAAAAATTAAATGGAATTTTCCATTTTTTTGTTTGTTTCTCTTTCGAGCTCAATGAGATGCAAATGGAAAAGGAAAGCCAAAGATAGCAACAAACACCAACCACCATGGGACTCGTTTCGTCTTTAGTTGAAAGACTTTTCAACCATATTAGGTGTGATGGCTTCAAGGACCGTGCGTTGGTATATTGTATTTGAATCGTATTAATAGCGAAAACGCATCTATGATACAACTACCACATTAACCAAGCTCGACAACCCTGCTTATTAGCTGTACTTTTCCCAATGCATGTATTTTTGTGTAATGACAGACATTCTTTCTGTGACAAATGACACTTCTTCCGTACTACACATGATTCTGTGCATCTGTTGGAAGTTGTATTGATCGAACGCTAAGATAACGGCAATGGCGCTCGCTGTTGTTCCGTGTGCCTAGGTTCGATTCCTGGCCGGGCTCTGCCGAATTTTTAATTTTTTAAGTTTGTTTTTGCCTTTTTCTTTTTAGAGGTTAATTTATGTATAGATTTTAGAGCGCACAGCAAGCCAATTACTGGCTTAGATGTATGTCCATAGTGCCATGGGGCGGATTACTATCTGCACCTTCTTTTCAACCTAACCTAACCATGTACAAGTCTCCGAGATCTAGAGTCTTTTAAATTAAAGAAGGTTAGGTAAGGTTGAAAAGAGGGTGCTGATATTAATCTGTCCCATGCCACTATGGACATACACCTAAAGGCCTGGTTATACTCTTGTAAATGTAGTGTAAATGTAGAACAAATGCATCGTAAAAGTAAAGCGGCAGTTAAACTTATTACAAAACATAGCATTTGACATTTCAAACAAAACTATTTTTTTTAAGAAAAAGACTTTGAGGAGTGGTAGGGTCTGACGTCGGAGAACTTCAGGCATAACTCAAGGGCAGGTTGGAGAAGACCGCCCTCTATGCAGTTATTCCTGAATATTAAGACGGCATTTACCAACAAGGAGATGGGTCGACAATCACCGACCAGAGCCGCACGGGGATACAGAATACGACCAAGGTTGCCTTCTGGACACTACAGATGCAGTGGGTAGGCTGAGGACGGTTTCAGGAGACAGGGATTGGATTAGGGTTATATTGGGTTGCCCAAAAAGTAATTGCGGATTTTTTATATAGTCGTCGTTGATAATTTTTTTTACAGCTTGTGACTCTGTAATTGCATTCTTTCTTCTGTCAGTTATCAGCTGCTACTTTTAGCTTGCTTTAGAAAAAAAGTGTAAAAAAGTATATTTGATTAAAGTTAATTCTAAGTTTTATTAAGTATTATTATTTTATTAGTTTTATTAAAAATGCATTTATTTTCTTTTAAAAAATCCGCAATTACTTTTTGGGCAACCCACGCATAACATTTCAGGCAGAGCTATGTGCCATAGCGATAGACGAAAAAGAAATTCTGGAAAGGGATTTACAGTTTTCGAAATCAGTTGTTGTTGTAGCCACATTTGCATGTGGAGGTAGCGATCCCCGTCAAGCTCCAAAAGTTAGCATGCTCGTTCCGGTCCATAGGAACGATCGCCGCGGGAACGCTACGGCTATTGTTTGTTTAAAGACGCCAATAGATCGCCTTGTCGTATCGAGTATCACAGGCACTCAGTTTTAAAGAAAGAGCCGTTGCCGCCCGGCCTTTCACTGAGACACCCGAAGCATTCCACTATCCGCAACCTATGGACATGCCCAGTAGCTTTCAGCTGAGCTTCTCTAATGACATGAACAGCGAACAAATTGAAGCTCAGAGTGTCAATTGATGCGGTGCTTATAATCATACCGTGCCGGTTCGAAATCGGTATGTGTATATGGCGGCCCTGAACGCCGTTTTTTATAGTGGGATACCCATTCAACCTTTATTATTAACAATAAATTGTGATAAATCCCACACAGAAATCATAAAATAGGAGAAAAACAGTTTTCTAAATTAAAATTGTTGGTTTTGAAATTTCTTCAAACTTCATCTGACACGAAAACGGAACGTAAAATTTTGTTTTTACTGAATTCAACTTTTCATTTACGGTCGACAGACGTTCGGTAATCGTTTGCATGTATTTTCACAAAGCAAAACACGCTGACACGTTTTCTAACATTTACGGTATGTTTACGAGAGCATAACTCTGGCCTTAAGTCAGAGTAATTGGCAAACAGAAGATTATTAAAATTAAGGTAAGGGGGAGGAAAAAATTCGTTCAAAGTTTGTTATAATTAACTGAAATTTGTATGGAAAGTACAGTCATATCCTCGAACGCTTACACCAAATACGCACTCAATAAGTCCCTAAATGGAAAGAACACCCATATGAAGAAAGACCACTTTTTGACTACTTTTTTCCTTTAACGATCGCTGAGTAAAATTCATAGAAAAAACATACCGTTAGCTTTCTTATACATTCTCCTTTATTGATCTTTATGAAATTAAAACTAAATCTCCATAGTAGATTTTTTTTGTGTTGTTACACCTAGAAATGTCGGCCTTCTTTCCGATATGCATAAATCCCATACAGAATCACTTTGAAAACAAAACATGTGGGTGCCAACGACTGATAATGAAGAAAACATATATTCCAGTATTTACTTAATTGATAGTCAATGTCATTCACCGCCGAACCATATTATTAAATACAAATTATATTAACATGTCATAAACGTTACAACTCAATAGCCGTCTCCACATCATATCAGCCAAAGACAAAGAAATTCCACGAACAGGTTATCTCTTAACATCCTATCACTGCTCCCATAGCAAGAAGAAATAATTTTGGGATGGGAACACATAGAAAATTAACTTCACATCCGGACTTGGCATGGAAAATGTGATATAATGGCGATAATTCTATGCTTGCAGCACACCATTATCTATCGTTCAATACAAATATGAGGTGATGTGGTGGTGGTGGCAATGGCAATGGTATGATGACAAATAGAACAAATGGAACGTATGAAAGGAGATTCAGAATCAATCAAAGCATTTATGGTTATAAAATGAAACCCAAAAGTTCAATACCCATACACCATTGCAGCCGGCTGTTGTAGCTTTGTCATGAAATTAGTGCCTGATGATGGTAGTAGATATCTGTGTAAGCTAAACTAGTTTCATTGACACCATCACATTCTAGTGTGAAAGGAGTATTCAAGGCAATCACTGCACTTTAACATTCGTTGCTTGCCGAAGACAACAAAGATCAAAAAGTTATGAAAATCTATCTTGACAAAGTTGATCTTTAATAATTATAAAGACTGTCCTGGGAGAAATATAAAACATAAGCAGAAACAAGTCATCACTTTTACCACAAAAAAAAACAAGTAAAAAGGCATTAAATTCGGTCGGGCTGAACTTTGGATACCCACCACCTCGGGTATATATGTAAATCACATTTCGTCACAATCCGGTGAAAATTGGATAACTTTAGCACCAAAATTAGGCACGGACATTGAGTGGTCAATTTCAATTCAATTTTATAGAAAAAAAAAATATTGGTTTCTTTGGCAGATATATCCAATTATAAACCGGTCTGAACCATATTCAGGTCGGATATCGTGAGGCTCAGAAAAACTAACTGTTCCAAATTTCAGCGAAATCTGGTAATAACTAAAGCTTTTATGGGCTTCAGTCCCCTTATCGGCAGATCGGTCTATATGGCAGCTATATCTAAATATAGTCCGATCTGAACCATATTTAGGTCGGATGTTGGAGGCCACCGTAGCCACCTGATCGCCTGGTTTCGAATCCTGGCGAGACCATCAGAAAAAATTTTCAGCGGTGGTTTTCCCCTCCTAACATTTGTAAGGTACTATGCCATGTAAAACTTCTCTCCAAAGAGGTGTCGCACTGCGCCACGCCGTTCGGACTCGGCTATAAACAGGAGGCCACTTATCATTGAGCTTAAACTTGAATCGGACTGCACTCATTGATATGTGAGAAGTTTGCCCCTGTTCCTTAGTGGAATGTTCATGGGCAAAATTTGCAATTTGCATTTTTGTTGGGAGGTCTTAACCTACTCACTGTTTAAAAATTTCAGGGAAATCGCTTAATAAATAAAGCTTTTATGGGATTCAGGCCTTTTATCGGCAGATCGGTCCATATGGCAGCTAAATGTAAATATTGTCCGATCTGTACCATATTTGGGTCGGATGTTGGGAGGCTTAAAACTGCACACTATTCCCAATTTCATCGAAATCGGATAAAAAATAAAGCTTTATAGCCTTCAGACCCTTCGGCCTTCGGTTTATATGGTAGCTTAATCAAAATATAGTCCGATCTAAACCATATTTAGGTCGGATGTCGGAAAATTTCAGCGAAATCGGGTAATAAATAAAGTTTTTATATGCTTTAGACCCTTTATCGACAGATCGGTATATATGGCAGCTATATACAAATACAGTCCGATATAGACCATATTTGGGTCAGATTTCGGGAGGCCTAAAACTAATCACTCTTTCAAAGTTCAGCGAAATCGGATGAAAATTAAGTTTTTATGGGCAATAGACCCTGGAAATCCGGAAAATCGGTCTAAATAGCAGCTCTATCCAAATATGGTCCGATTTGGCCCGTTCAAGAACCTAACTAGCGTGCATCAAAAAGACAAAGACGTATCTGTGCCAAATTTCAGCTCAATATCTCAATTTTTGAAGGCGCTTGAGTGATTACAACAGACGGACGGACAGACACACGGACATCGTTAAATCGTCTTAGAATTTTACGACCATCCGAAGTATATATACCTTGTAGGGTCGGAAATTGATATTTCGATGTCTTGATATTTCGATGTTGTAGGGCATAAAAATAGAGTGATTAAAGAAATTTTCAATCAAAAAAAATTACTGAACAATTTTCCAGTTCCAGTTCCAGAGTTCTTTGCTGTGCTATTCTTTGAATAGAAAGCATTAAACAAAATGGTCTATTCGGACAATATACTGCAATGGAATCTCAATAAGATTTTAAGCGCAAACAGACAAACCAAACGAAAGCCACGTTGCATGTGGTATAGGTATCACAGCCAGTGTTGCCACTAAAAAAAATTATTTCCTACCAAAATTTAAAAAAAATCCTACCAAACCCGATCGAAGGTTATTGTTTAATTCAAAAAGATAAAATTTTCAATCATTAATTTTCAATCTTAACTGAAAAAAATTAGGATTCAGTCAAAAAATGATTGATTCAATTAATTTGTTAATTGAAAACATTCTTATTTTCAACTAAATTTTTAATTGAAAACATTCTTATTTTCAACTTAATTTTTAATTGAAAATAATTTTCGTGATATTTTTTCTGTGTATGGTCGATAGAGGTGATTTTTCGCCTTTATATACCCACCACCGACGGATGGGGGTATATTCATTTTGTCATTCCGTTTGCAACACATCGAAATATCCATTTCCGACCCTATAAAGTATATATATTCTTGATCAGCGTAAAAATCTAAGACGATCTAGACATGTCCGTCCGTCTGTCCGTCTGTCTGTTGAAATCACGCTACAGTCTTCAAAAATAGAGATATTGAGCTGAAACTTTGCACAGATTCTTTTTTTGTCCATAAGCAGGTTAAGTTCGAAGATGGACTATATCTTGATATAGCCCCCATATAGACCGATCCGCCGATTTAGGGTCTTAGGCCAATACAAGCCACATTTATTATCCGATTTTGCTGAAATTTGGGACAGTGAGTTGTCTTAGGCCCTCCGATATTCTCTGTCAATTTGGCTCAGATCGGTCCAGATTTGGATATAGCTGCCATATAGACCGATCCTCCGATTTAGGGTCATAGGCTCATAAAAGCCACATTTATTATCCAATTTTGCTGAAATTTGGGACAGTGAGTTTTGTTAGGCCCTTCAATATCCTCCGTCAATTTGGCTCAGATCGGTCCAGATTTAGATATAGCTGCCCTTTAGACCGATCCACCGATTTAGGGTCTTAGGCCCATTAAAGCCCCATTTATTATCCAATTTTGCTGAAATTTGGGTCAGTGAGTTGTCTTAGTCCCTGCGACATCCTTCGCCAATATGGCTCAGATCGGTTCAGATTTGGATATAGCTGCCATATAGACCGATCCTCCGATTTATGGTCTTAGGCCCATAAAAGCCATATTTATTATCCAATTTTGCGGAAATTTGGGACAGTGAGTTTTGTTAGGCCCTTCAACATCCTCCGTCAATTTGGCTCAGATCGGTCCAGATTTAGATATAGCTGCCCTATAGACCGATCTCTCGGTTTTAGGTTTTGGGGCCATAAAAAGCGCATTTGTTGTCCGATGATGCCGAAATTTAGGACAAAGAGCTAAGATAAGCCCCTCCACATATTTCTGCAATTTGGTCGAGATCGATCAAGGTTTTCATATAGCTGCCATATAGACCCATCTCTCGATTTGAAGTTTTGGCCCCATAAAAGGCCCTTTTTTAATCCGAATGCACTGAAATTTGACACATTGACTTATGTTAGGCTTTTCGACATCCGTGTCGTATATAGTTCAGATCGGTTTATTTTAAGATTTAGCTATTAAAAAGACCAATATTTTGTTATATACAATTGAACAATGACTATTATTACTATTTGGTCCAAATCGGAACATATATTGATATAGCTACTATGGGGCATAAGGTATGAGATTTGCACCGGATTTGGAGGAAAGGTGGTTTACATATATATCCGAGGTGGTGGGTATCCAAAGTTCGGCCCGGCCGAACTTAACGCCTTTTTACTTGTTTATGTATAATTTTACTAGCAAACGAACAAGTAAATTTTTTTAAGGCCAAATAAAATAACGCATAGTTTCTGTTACCACAGCCTCACACAGTACCAGTTTTTAAATACAAGTATCTTCATTTACTGTCTTATAATCTGAATCTTGTATTGACTATGACAGAACATTTGTTTCCCTAGCCAAACTCAGAATAGACTTCCAAGCGGCTAGATCTTCTACGCTCCTTCTTCAATTTCAGACACCTAGTTTCGAGATGTATTTCTTTACTTCATCTTTCCATTGGAGATTTGGTCTTTTGCGTGTTCCGTAATATGTACTTTCAAAATATTTCTTCGCTGAAGGTTCTTCATTCATTCATTCACACTATGCTATTGTGGCTACAAGTCGTCACACAGCTCGTTGTTATACGATGCCAATATTCTCTATTAATGAAGACTGGTCCTTAAATTTTATGAATAATCTTTTTTTAAACAATCCTAGAATTTGAATCTTGTATAAAATGTGGAGAAATACCTATATTCAATGTTCCCAATAACTACGGTATGACTGGGTATCTATTTGCTCCCATAAATTTGCATGTGCCCATCTCTTTGTGGTGGAGCGGAGTCTATAAGAGCTAATTCATCCTTCGAAATGATAAGAAATTCAACAATCATACAATTAGAATGTCAACAACGAATAGAATGTCACTCCCCCAACATAGTCAACAGAAAACTAAAGTCCCACAGGTTTAATCAAGATGTAGGGTTTCCGATTCTCTTCTATCCCTTCTGTCATATTTGCGAACCACTGCAGTTGGTCTCTCGGTGATTGCATAAAGCATCATGTCATATATCTTGCTAATCCTACAAAGCGTAGGATTATGTAGAAACTACTGACAACGAGTATAAATTTTGGGCAGTTCTTAGCGGAGAAAGTTCTTGTGAGAAAGATTTTCCTCGATTCATTTCCGAGTACAATTTCTGATTGAATTACAAGCTACGAGAATATCTGTAATTGGGTAAACAATTATCCAGAATTGGGTATGTCAGCGTAAACACTTCCATGTCATCGCCACGACGCTATGTACGAATAAAAATGTCTGACATAAAGTCGTCATTCACCAGCGTTCACATAATGCGTATGAGATGCAGTTATGTTTGGTGTCGGCTGATGAGATGACAAAAGTTATGATTTTTTTCTTCTTTGTCCGTCTTTATTTTATGTGATTTACGTCCCATTTGATTACATTGGATGGAGGAGCTGATTGCTACTTCTTATTCATTGTTCAAAAGTAAGCAGACAGATTCAATAGACGTACGAGCATGGCAGATCGACTTTATCCAACATTCTCCTACAATTGCCAGTCTGAAACTTAAATTGACAAAAAAAAAGACGAAAAGCATGTAATGCAAGAGCATTACAATAACAATACCCCCCACATGAAATTAAACATAATTCTGTGCCTCCTCGGCTATTCGATTAAGAAGTTTTCAACATCAAAACTTGCAACAAGGGCCTAACTCAATTTTTTAAATTGGGTTTCTGTTTATTCTGGAGGAAAAATGTCAGATGCACATTGCCTTCAAATTTCATATTTATAACGATTTCTAAAAAAATCCTATATAGTATTTTTATTCTCCTATGAAGTAACAAAAAATCGAGTTAGCTTTTTTCGTTTATTCTGGAAGACAAATGTCGGATACAACTTGCCTCAAAATTTCAGGTGGTTACAATTCAAATAAACGGCCTAATTCAAGTTCATTCCTTCTCCTGCGAAATAAAACAAAATCGATTTAGTCCCTTTTTTTATTAAGCCATCGATGTGCTCTCTACCTTTGTCACACTGCAGAGAGAATTGCATTGCGTTGGGAGATATATAGAGCATATCTGAAGTTGGCTTTGCTCAAATTGTCCCCACACTTATGCATACAAACTAACACAAACCCAACTCGTAATCGCTATCCTCAAACAATTCGATTCAATAGCATTTTGTGTCAATTTAAAACACCCCATGCAAAAATAAAATCAACATACCCCCCCACTAAAATGAAGTACTCGTTTAGAAATAAGAGCACCTACAAATACAACAACAATGACGAATAACCTACAACGACGTTGAACCTCAACACTACAATGGCAACAAAGACGACTACAAAGACCAGACCAAAGAAAAGGGCAAGTGAAAATAACTCTCCACCACCACTAAAACTAAGAGAAGCAACCCCACTTCCATGAAAACAAGTGTGTTTGAATGTGCATGCGTTGTTTCATTGAAAGTGAGTACGTGCGTATAAGGCTGCTTTAAATGTACGACGTTGTTGTCGTGTGTGCATGATGATGGATTGTATCTTTCGTCGCCGATCATCGTCTATTAACGAGGGCAGACTTAGTATGTGGGGGAAATTTTAAGAAAAAGAGACACTTAAAAGATGTGACAAAAACTGACACAGGGTATATGCTATTGTATATCTTAAAAAAAACTTCGCTGAAATAAGAAAGAAAAAAAATCACCATCTGTGAACCCAAAAAGTGTATTCGGGAAATCAGTCTATACCGATCATATTTTCCACATGATTTTCCGTTATACAATCCAGCAACCATGCCTTATATTGTTCGAATGGTTGGGTCATTATTTAGCAGTTGTCAAAATCGTATTTTATTACAAATTCTTAAAAGTTTGACAACCACTAAAAACTTAGCCAAAATGATTTCGACAGAACATAATAAATGAACGGATAAAAAATTGCGATCTGTACTTAGGAAAAAATTAACATAGACACACAGAAGGACATAGAAAGCGATTCTAAATCGAAAGCGATTCTAAATCGATTAGTATAACTCTCTTCCTTCTGTGCCACAGTAGTGAAGTAGGATGTTAAAACACTATCTAGAAATTACCCAATTTCCCAACCACCCTCACTTAACACTAGCTATAATAGCTTGAGATATTTATAAATACCCCCGATTCAAACATATGTTCGTATGCGAATGCATTTATAGTCGTTGTAATGGACAATATTTAAATCTTAATAACAAAAACAAGTTTCTGAAGTCTTTTTGCTACTCTGAACTCTCCCCAAACGACATTGGAACGAATAGCTAGTGATTGCTATTGTTCATGTCTCTACATGGGGCATTCATTTCGTTGAGTGGGGAGTTTCAGCACTCAACCACCGACACCACCACCACCGCCGGCAGCGGGTACCATGCATAACATAGCTTGAAGAACAATGTAAATGACAATAAACCAAAACAAAATGAAATAAACAAGATCAGCTGTAATAAAGGAAACGAAAGGAGAGAATAAATCTACCACCAATCACACCGATATTGTGGACATTGAATTCAACAAATGGCTAAATGGTGGTTTCTTGGGTACAAAAAACTAAATTAACTGTGTTAATCTATGTGTTTGTATGGGAGTTTTTGGTGGGGATAGATGTTCTCTCTTTGTCTGTAAGAGCGGCAGCATGATATTCACCAAAGGGGGAGAAAACAAAGCCTTGTTGTGTGAAGTTTAGATACCATTAACACAATATTACACGAAGACACACTAACACTCCCGTACGCAAGAATCTACGCACTCACGCAAGCACGACTTTATTAATGCAGCAGCTCTAATCTAATGAGAAAATTACAAAAAAAAGCAACAAATATTCTTGGGTCCAGGCGGGCAACCCGTATAATCACATTAATAGAATGTCCCTCATTTATTCTAGGCATATATTGGGGGTGTCCGAAAACGAATTGCCAGGGAATGAGAAAGAGAAGGTCGAAAGCAGGCGCTTAACAATATTATCAACGCTATGTAAACCAAACTATAAATCCTAGATAAGAATATTTTCTAGGTATGATTTCAACACAAATTGTTGCAAATGCAAATTTTGCACATGAACATTCCACTAAGGAACAGGGGCAAACTTCTCACATATCAATGAGTGCGGTCCGATTCAAGTTTAAGCTCAATGACAAGGGGCCTCCCTTTTACAGCCGAGTTCGAACGTCGTGCCGCAGTGCGACACCTCTTTGGAGAGAGTTTTACATGGCATATTACCTCACAAATGTTGCCAGCATTAGGAGGGGAAAACCACCACTGAACATTTTTTGTGTTGGTTTCGCCAGGATTCGAACCCAGGCTTTCAGCGTCATAGGCGGGCATGCTAACCTCTGCGCTACGGTGGCCTCCAACAAATTTCAACACAAATTGTTACGAAATTAAAATTGTCATGCATCCATCTTCATAAACTACAGAATATTTTCGATAAGAAAATTAAGTAATTTAAAAAAAATCAATTTTGTTGCATTCCTTTTAAAAAATATACTTTCGTGTTCGATATGCAGCCTTGTTCCGGCTCGTTTTGCGTTTTCGAAAACCGGAACAGTCCAGATTATTATTTTTTATACCTTCTACCATAGGATGGGGGAAAATAATTTCGTCATTCTGTATATATATATATATATATATATATATATATATATATATATATATATATATATATATATATATATATATATATATATATATATATATATATATATATATATATATATATATATATATATATATATATATATATATATATATATATATATATATCGATTCGATTCGATTCGGTTCGATACATATATATATATATATGTATCGAACCGAACACTGATTTTGGTAATAAAATTCAATGATTTGCAAGCGTTGCTCGTTAGTAAGTCTATTCATGATGAAATGTCAAAGCATACTGAGCATCTTTCTCTTTGACACCATGTCTGAAATCCCACGTGATCTGTCAAATACTAATGCATGAAAATCCTAACCTCAAAAAAATCACCCTTTAGAAGGGCGGTTGGGATTGCAAAATTGGCCATATCGGTCAGTTACCGTATAAACCGTTTTGTGTTGACTTCCAACAACTATGTCAAATATGGTCTTAATTGGTTCATAACCTGTTATAGCTCCCATATATACCGATCTCCGGATTATACTTCTTGAGCGTCTACAGGGCGCAGTTTTTAGCAGATTTGGCCAAAATTTTGCACAATGACCTCTGCTATGATCTCCCACATCCATACCAAGTAGGATCCAAATTGGTGCATAACATTAAATTGCTCCAATTGCGTAGCAATTATTATCTATTATTCTTTGTTTGCCTATAAAGTGATACAGGGTAGAGAACTAGACAAAAGCGATCCTTGGTGGAAGGTACATGTTATTTGGACCGGCCGAACTAAAAGCTAAAGCGAAGCCACCAAGTTTAACTTAAGCACGATTTTTCAATAAAGCGTATTATAATATTGCGGTTTTGACTGCAACTGTAATCAATCGTTATATACTTGGAAGCAGAATACGAATCGGTTGTTTACATTTAGGACTAAGTGTCTGAGGGTCGCCCCCCAAGCAAACCACCAAAGGGATATATTGATCCACCGGGACAGTATTGGACTCAAACGAAAATCCATAAAAGAAGTGCGATTCTACATGCAAAAAAAGAATTCGATTTAAATAAAGGAAATTTACTATAAGTAAACTTTTTTTGTGAAAACGTTGAACTTTGTTTACGATGAAAGTACATGTTTTTTGCGAAAACATGTACTTTCATGAAGCTTTTCTTACAATACCCGTCTTTCTCGGTATAAAAAACATGTTGTCTAGGGATTCAACAAGTTTTTCTGTACTTATAAATTAATTTAACGTCATGTTAGTTCAAACTGTTTCAGAGTTTATTTCGTTTTGATTATGATCTGTTATATTCGTTATGCTATAAATCAAACAAAAAAGTATTTATTGGAGTTGTTGTTTTCGCACATTTAAATACCTTCTTTTGGACGAATATTTCTTTATCGGGTAAATATTACCAAGCAACGTGTGTAGTTCTCGTAATTGTCAGCCATTTGTCTGTTACCCTAATTATTTTTGTCATTGGACACACCAGCATTTTTATATTACAGGCGAAACTTTATAAATTTTAACTTTTCAAGTTTACCATCCGCACTCGACCGAGCTGCTGACTGCTCTTTGATTAGTCAAAAAAGGAAGACATTTTATGTGTGAGAATGTGTCTATACCAGTAACGGGCACACAATTGCAATTATTTGCAGGCCCATGGGCTTGCTTTGAATTATTTTCTTGGGTTCGTACTCAGTAAGGTGATATAGTGTGATTGTTATTGCGCATCAAGGTCTATATGCTCAAATACTCAACCTTTCTCTCTAGAAAGAGAGACACAGGAGAATAATTGTTTGTCCGGTAAACGAATAATCGTTTGAGGCTATTGAAACACATTTACCAGTAAATAGTTTTTTGGTTTTACAAGAAAAGAAAGGTCCTTTTACCGTAGGTGAGACTACTGAAAAGTTTACAATGAACAAATATTTATAATGCTACGTTTATACCAAACTTTTGAGTTGTTGAAGCGAAACATTACACATAAAAATGCCGCACACGTTTTATTTGTTTGCGTCTAATATGTATATTTTGGGTAACGAATTAAGCCTGTATAGTCAAAGGGATAATTTGGTCGACCGGGAAAAATTATAGGCCATAGGGAGTCAAATACGAAGTTCATATGCAAATTTGGCGACATTCCAAAAAATTCTACCAAAAGGAAATGTGGGTCGATTGTGCAATATGGGATTTCAATAAAACGCCTTTGGGAGAAGAATACGAATTTGTTATCAATATTTTGGACGAAGAGCTTGTGGTAGAAAGGAGAAAATGTATTTGAAAGTAGATAACAAATACGGTGGATACGAGACAACCTGAAAATCTCGATGCAGCTTTCAAATAAAAAGACCATTGAGGGGTGGAGCGAAGCATGTCGGGCCAGCTAGTACTTGATATTCATATATAAAGAGCAGGGATTTGGAGCTAACCAAAACGGTGCCCAGAGTTAAAGAAGAGCAGCACAGTTTTTGGTGTAGTAGGAGCGGAAATTTTTCATTGCGAAGCGGAACGGTGTTAAGGCTAAATCACACTTCGACCACTATGATCCCCTTCGAATCAATAAAGTTAAGTCATGTTTTGAGAAGCCAAAAAAATAATTTGTGGATGCCTGGGGAATCACTGAAAATAAATAATTAAAGTGCAACAGTTACGAATGGTGGTGATTCAGTAATGGCTTGGGGTTGTATGTCAGCATAAGGAGTTGGAAGTATAATATTGGGTTGCCCAAAAATTAATTGCGGATTTTTCATATAGTCGGCGTTGACAAATTTTTTCACAGCTTGTGACTCTGTAATTGCATTCTTTCTTCTGTCAGTTATCAGCTGTTACTTTCAGCTTGCTTTAGAAAAAAAGTGTAAAAAAAAGGATATTTGATTAAATTTCATTCTAATTTTTATTAAAAATGCATTTACTTCCTTTTAAAAAATCCGCAATTACTTTTTGGGCAACCCAATACTATATTTCCAATTTATAGAATAATGGACGCCATAAGGTATTTAAACATTTGAATGCTAAATCTTCTCTCGGGCCCTGGTAAAATGCGTTTCATAAGGAGTTGGAAATATAGTATTTATTTATAGAATAATGGACGCCATAATGTATTTAAACATTTTAATGCTAAATCTTCTCTGGGGACCTGTTAAAATGGGTTTCCAACATAAAAAATTTATGTTTCAGGTAGATCAGGTAGATAACGATCCCACCAACACAGAATCGGACGTCAAAATTTGGCTAATTTGAGACAAAATTTACATCAAAACACTACTGCCAAGTCCAGACACCAACTTGATAGAAAATCCTTGGCACATTTGGAATCCCGGATTGGACAACTCCAAATTTCATCTAGGTCAACCCTTAAACTAGTGCTGCAGGAATAATGGCGCAAAACCACTTCAAAAATAGTCGAAAATTGGATGAATCGATGCCAAGACTAATAGAGGTCATCTGTACCATTACCATTCAAATACTAAATATAATCAATATATAGTGCTTACTTTGTGATAAATTTACCGACGAATACTTTTGTGAGCAAGATTTTTTTAGTTTTTCTATAATGCTTAGAAATAATTTAATAAAGGCATAGTCCGTTCTTAGGCATCTCGATAAAAATATTTTTACAAAAATGTTCATAGATTTACAAAAATATATTATATTGGAATAAATCAGAAAACGAATACTTATGTGAGTCACTGCATTTCAACATACGCTATGCTATATTTTCGAAAATAAAAACCTTCTCCTGTAAAGTTTTTATTTTGGAACTTCCAAAATCAGAACAGAAAAACCATTATTTTCCCAACAAAACCAGGCCACAACACATTGGTCTGCCTAAGACATATTTTTTTTTTTTTTTTTTTTTTTGATTCAGTTTATAAGCGTACATAGTGTAACATGTATTCATGGCATATTCCAACTGGCTACAAAAACAAACAACAAGTTTTTTGTTTTCATTCTCGGAGTACACCAACAAACTGGCTAGATGGATACGGCGAGTGCATTGGTTTCTACTAACTCTGCTATAGCAAGAATAGGGTTACCAAACTACAATGACGAGAGCGAGAATGGGAGAGAGCATCAAATCATTTAAAATATTCACCACAATCTGTTGCTGAAATAAAATTGGGTGTTGTTGGGTGTATGAATGAGCGAACCTTAAACAAAATAAAAACAAAACAACCTGTACAACTCCATAAAACCTCTGTATCTATCTGCCACTGCTCTCCCTCAATCGCACACACCACTATACTTACAAATGGGTGGTAATGTGAGAGAGCACACGAGTGCAAAGAGACAGTTTGAAGTGATTCTGTTGAGAGCAATCGTGTCTGACGGATGTATATCGTCAAAATACTCATTCATTCAGTCTTGTGTTAAAGGCGAATGTGATCATGTCGATACGAAGATTTTGCTGCGCCTATAGAAAAATGTTTAATCAATAAGAAGAAATATCGGTAGTGCGAGTTCAGTGCTTTTTGTTGCTTTCATCGAAATAGTAAAACAAATAAAAGAAAAACCAAATTCAAAGATAAAACAAATTTGGGTATCTTACGAAAAATTACAAGCAACAAAATATGTCTAAATGTAGAAGAATTAAAAAAAGAGTGTTAATTAAAATAAATAATCGTTGTGAGTGATTTTCTTGACGCTGCTGTGGCAAGTGAAAGCTTTGAATTAATAAAGAAAAGAAGTTACGTTACGCTCAAGCGTTAATTGCTTTGTCCAAAGCAAAACCGAAAAAAAATAAATTGTTTAAAGCAATTAATGAAATAAAGAAAATACGGAAAGGTGAAAATAGCCAAAAGTCCACAACCAAAAGAAAAAAAAAATGCTGCATTTAAAATAAATGATCATAGAGCAAAGTGAAGTTTTGGTTCCCAAGTCGTGGCGCCTCTTCCAGCTGAAGCAAAGATATCGTTAAACAAAAAACAAAGTCTCACAATTTCATAATATTTAAAATTAAACATCACACATACACACACACAAGCATATACTTACAAACACACTCATACAAAATGATCCGTCCCAAGCAATTATTATCATTTTCACCGCAAGCAACAAAAACCAGAACAACAACATCAACAACAATGTGGGTCATTGTCCAGTTTTGTTTGATTTTCTTACAAATCTTGGCGACAGCAATTCCCCCCGTTCACTGTGATAAAGATTTTCCCTCAACAAACTCAACAGCAGCGGCAGCCATAGTAGCCGCCGCATCCTCCATATCTGCGAGTCAAGGGAGCAATGCCATAGCCAACAGCCCCAGCAACAACGATAAACTATTACATCGAGTAGCGCGTTTAACAAAAGTCGACTATACATTGCTCAGCAATGATGAGGCCAACAATAATAGTCGAAGCCACAATGCTGGCGGTTGGCATCCCTACAATTCGGCAGCTTACTTGGCCTCGAATGGCCTGCGTACTCCGCTCAAACCGCAAAAGTTCTACACAAAAGAAGAACGTTTTCCTTCGGGCAACGGTGCGAAGGGGAAAAATGCAAATATGGTCACTTTGAATCTAGTCACGGAGCCAAGGAAAGACATTTGCAATGGCCATTGTCAGTGTGAGAAGAAAAATGCCTTCACCACGGTCATCTGCGATTTTAGAAAGAATTCAAAGGTAAGTTTTTATACTGTTTTTTTTTTTATCAAGGAAGCATATTTCTTGCATTCGTTTCTTTCTGTCTTTATGGTGGTAATTATTTATATTACAATATGTTCCACCATTTAGATAATTTTCATGATAATGGATGTGTGTCGTTTTCAATAAGAAAAACAATGTTTGTTTAAAGAAATGTTGTTTTTAATTTATGAAACTTAATGATAATCCATTGAATCAAAATGTTTTCTTTATGTTAATGGGCCGTTTACACTCACAGATTACCTAGAATTGTTTTTTAATGGCAACCACAATGCTTGAGGAAATAAAGGATGACAGCAGTTGTAAAAATTTTATAAACAAAATTTATGAATTTTTTATAGTTTGAGTTTTTTGGGAGACGTACTATAGGTTTATCTAAATTTGAATTGAAATGCTTCAGCTCCAACAAGCATGAGCTACTTTTTTCATGACAATAGGAAAATTAATCATGCTGACTTTAAATATGGCTGCAGAGACACTGATGACGCAAAATGCACATATAAATGAGGTGTTAAAAATTAAAACAAGTAAAATCGTGTGAACACCAGCGGTGGTGATCTCCTTACAAATGTTGGCGACGATAGGCGGCACGCCGTTCGGACTCGGCATAAAAAAAGGAGGCCCTATATCATTTAGCTAAAACTTGAATAGGACTGTACTCTTTGATATGAGAGAAGTAGCCCGTGTTCCTTAATGTTTATGAGAAAATATGTAAATAAGAACAAGTAAAAGCGTGCTAAGTTCGGCCGGGCTGAATCTTATATACCCTCCACCTCCATCGCATTTGTCAAGTTCTTTGAATGACTTTTTCGAATAGAAAAACACCACTTCGAAAATTTCAGGCAAATCGAGTAATAATTGCGCCCTCTAGAGGCTCAAAAAGTCAAACTGGGAGATCGGTTAATATGCCAGCTATATTAGATTAAATACCGACTTAGACCATACTTAGAACAATTGCAGCCTCCAGAAGCCCAAGAAGTCTAATCGGGAGATCGGTTTATATGGCGGCTATATCAGGATATGAACTGATTAAGAGCATACTTGACAAAGTTGTTGGAAGTCAAAATAAAACACTTCATGCAAAATTTCAGCCAAATTGGATTAGAATTACGCCCTCTAGAACCTCAAGAAGTCAAGACCCATGATTGGTTTATATGACAGATATATCAGGTTATGGACCGATTTGAATCAAACTTAGCACAGTTGTTGGATGTCATAACAAAACATGTCATACAAAGTTTCAGCCAAATCGGATAGGAATTACGCCCTCTAGAGGCTCAAGAAATCTATTCGGGAGATCGGTTTATATGACGGCTATATCAGGTTATGGACTGATTTAGACTATACTTGACACGGTTGCTGGTTGTCATACCAGAACACTTCATGCTAAATCGGATACGAATTGCGCCCTCTAGAGGCTAAAGAAGTCCAGACCCAAGATCGGTTTATATGGCAGCTATATCAAAACATGGACCGATTTGGCCCTACACAAATTAAAAGAATTTGTGCAAAATTTTAAGCGCCTAGCTTTAGTCCTTCGAAAATTAGCGTTTCGCCAGACGGACAGACGGACGGATATGGCTAGATCGGTTTAAAATGTCATGACGATCAAGAATATATACTTTATGGGGTCTTAGACGCATATTTCGAGGTGTTACAAACGGAATGCAAAATTAGTATAACTAACTGTCTAGGGGACGTCACACCACCATAGCAACCCCCAAATAGGACGTATTTGCTCACCAAGACAATTTGGGTCTTCAAGACAGTGGAGTTCGATATTCATAGTTTTTAGGGCCCATACCCTAAACCGGACATATTTGCTGGCTTTTTCAATAAGGTGTTTAAGTGAATGGTATTTGAGATTAAGAAACGAATTTGATACCCAATTTTGAGATCAATGGCAATATGGGGTTCAAATAAATGATATATACATAGATATATGAGAATAGAGCACGTTGCTGATATATTTTCAGGGTTTAGTGATTGGGGGACCACCCCACTTCTCAAAACACCCCTAAATCGGGAATATTTACCGATCATGTCAATTTTCCGATCATTGGGGGGAAGAGCAAAACTTGATACCCACTTTCGGAACCATTTTTCTGGTGACCTACCGCTTTCCCAAAATACCCCACAAATAGCAATTTTTTACTGGCCATCGCAATGTGGGGCTCAAATAAAGATATTTGGAAGTAGAATACAAATTTGATATCCAAATGTAGGACCATATATTTAAGGCATCACCCCTTCCCCTAAAACACCCCCCAATGGGTAAACATTTTTCGACCATGCCAATATGTGGCTCAAATGAAAGGTATTTGAGATTAGAAATCCCATTTGCTTGGGAACGCCTCATCCTGTAAACTCCCCTCAAAACGAATGGCAATATGGGGTTAAATAAATCGCATTTGAGAGAAGATCACGATGCTGATATTTTTTCAGGGCCAAGTGTCTGGGCGACCACCTCACCCTCGAAAACACCACTAAATCAGATATCATGAGAATATCGGGCTGAAATAAAGTATTCTAAGAATGGAGTGCACCCTACATCCAAAATTCGTATACCAATAAAGATCATATGGGATTCAGATAAATGCACTTATATTGGTAAATTGTTTGTCAAGCGGTATACTATTTCCGTAGCATGGTATTTCACTAAAAGCTATTTAATTGTCGAAAATAAATATTCCAAGGAAAATTTTGTTCCATATAAAGTAAAAAAAGGAGCAGCGGAGCGGGCCCGGTCCAGGTAGTAATTGACTATGAATAGAATTTTGATTTCGTTGAGCCGCGCTTAACAATTTTCTTCAGTGTTCACGTTGTACGTATTTAGCATTGTTGGTTCTATTAAAGTTTAAGTCGCTCTGCATTTCCCAATTGACCGCTGATTACCACCTCGTGTTATCCATTTTCGTTGAAACTCTTTATAGTTTAAAGATTTTTCTAAGTTGCTGAAAGTATGGTGGACTGAATAATCTCTAAACTTAATTTTGTACATGATTGTATTATAAAAACACATATTAAACCATTATTACACAATCTTCCACTTGTCAATAGGAATTAATATCGAACACCTATTTAATTTTTAAATTCTTTATACAGAAATTTGGAACATTTATGTTTTCCTATGTAAAAGAAAGATTTACAACAAATATAATTTTTAAAATTGATTTTTTCCGAATATCATTGAAATGTAAATCCTATATAAATCATATGACCTGGAAATGTCATTTAATATGTGCGTCTGTTTGTTTGTTTGTTTCGGGTTTTCACATTTCTCATAAAGATCATGTAATAAAGGCCATAATTATAATGAAGGCGCATCCCACGCATCCATAGACACCAGCCCAGCTAAGGTGAGGAAAGACAACATAAACTAAACATAGACATACAGACAGACGGACGGACAGACACATAGGACAGGCAGACAATGTAGATGAATATTCTTTTTTTATTGAAAGTGTCACAACAGTAGCATGAATGATGTTAAACTAAAAATACAACTCCATTGTAAGTCATTGGAAAGGGAGCAAAATGATTCTCACAAATCCCCACAATTATTATATTATTTATGACCAACGAAACAAAATTATAAAATAAAAAGAAAACTTCATTAGATTAGCAAATCAAAGATATTTAAGCTTTTCCACAGCCATGTTGATAATTCTTCCGCATTGTGATTTTTATTCAATTTCAATACCAAAACGCATCAACACCCCATTATCAATGGCATCTGGAATTTATGCAATTAATGGTGAGATGCAAGATAGACAACTAGCCAGTGAGCCATATTTTCTTAGAACCTAAACTCATTCTGCTACACATCTGTCTTTCTTTCTTGGGAATTTGAAAATTTTGAAATTTTATTTTGATGGAATGGTGTTTGCAGTGCTCTCTCTCTGTGTTATGCATTCCTTATGTTGGCGCAATCATGATATTCTAGACTTTTTGTAAGTTTAATGCTTATCCGCCAACACATTCCCAATGCCTTTGGGGACATGGCATTCCCAGAAGAATGCATTGCCATAATTACGTAATGTCCCATGATGTTTAGTTTTTATGTTTTAAAAAAGTTTTAAAAGATCTGGGGGTTTTAGTTCTTTTTATCAAGTTTGGCAAGACTTTTGGTTGTTAAATCTGTATGTAGTCAGTCCATACATCATTTGTCCTTAATTATAGATAAGAAGATATTTTTTAAGTGATTATTCTGTCAATGATCTTCTGCCTTAATGCAAATTTGAATACATCGTTTGTTTGGTTATTTTTTTTTAAGCTTTGGCTTTTTAGTTTATTTTTTATTTTTACAACTTGTTTGTGCTTTTTTATTTTTAAATGTGACATTTAGCAGCGAAATGCTTAAGTTTATGGTAGATTTTTATGGCTTTTGTCTAAATAAACTCTTAATAAGTGTGAAAAATGCTATGTTAGTTCTCATCTCAGGATTTTAAATCCGTATAAGCACATAATTATGGGAAGTTTTGGTATTTAAAACATTGCCGCAGTTTGTTATTGGAGATAAATAAAAATTTTCAAAAGAGCTTGATAATAGCCATACGTCTTTTAAATCAGAACTATATACATATATACAGCTAAATCATGAAGATAATTAATATTATTACCATTCGTGGATTTATTTAAGGAAGCATAGAATCTAGTTCTCTCGTTATGTTTTAGGTAGTCTTGCAAGCTCGTCTGTTCTACAGTTTCCAAGTATATATCTGGGACCCGGCACCCAGATCAAATGTTTTTAAAATTGTTCTGCCATTTCGATGCAGAGATAGTTTCTACACAAATTTAATGACTACCTGGCGGACAGAGATATTCATGGCAACTGCTGATAATACATTATATCTTAGGCGCTCCACAACTACTTTAATTGCAAAAAATCTCCGCTTGATAAATACTTCAGTCTTAGTATAGACTTCTCAATATGCCCAATTTTGTCATGGTCTTCTAGAATCATCCGTAGGTAGAAGTTTATATATCCTCTATTACCAGGGTTGTTTAAGGTCCTATAAAGGTATAGTTGAAGGATATTTGAAGCTCCCTCCACTAGACCACAACATCATACAGCAATATAAGTAGGACAACAGCCAGTGCATGACACGCAAACCCCTACTTATGACAATTATAGGACACGCCATTTTCAAAATGTTGGATTTAAAGTTCATTTTTCTGTCCAGCGAAATTCCCAAGTAATTTGCGTTTTCAGTAGATGGAACATTCTCTGCCTCCAAGGAGAAGCAACCTGCCAATGTGGGCACCTTCTTCTTTGAAAGGATTTACACCTAGACTAAACGCCTTTTCTTTTCCCGGTCTTAGCGACATCATTCATCACTTTCTTCTTTTTGTTTTAAATCGAATTCTTTCCAATGAGATGATATTCACTCTTTCCATTTCTAAGGGCCCGTTTTTTCCATGCACAGATCAAGTGGTGGCAGACACTTGGTGTCAGAGATTTTAGAATGAGCGCTGGAGATCGTGGCGCTTGGAACGCTATTCTGCGTTTGAATAGTGGAACAAATGTTCTGTCATTGCCAATTAAAGTGAGTAAGTTAAACGGAGGCCACCGTGGCGCGGAGGTTCGCATGTCCGCCTATGACGCCGAACGCCTCCTCACTAATGATGGCTACATTTATGAGGTAGCCCGCCATGTTAAAACGTCTCTACCAATTGGTGTCTTTATGCGGTACGCTGTTTGGATATATATGAATGGAGAAAACCTTATCATAGCTTAAAACTTTTATCGAACTGAACTCATTGATATGAGCATAATGTCCCCTGTTCCTTAATGGAATGTTCATAGAACATAAATTAGTTTATTAGTTAATAGTGCGCTAGGTTTACCAGCGCGGAGGTATCACAATAGGCTAACATTGTCTAAGGTAGTCTATTAAAACATGGCTGATACTTAAACCTAATCGAAAGTCTATATCTAGGTCTTTTTCGCTATTGTATAAAAAGATTCCTGAAGAATATATCTTCGAGTGCTGGATAGCTTTGCCCTAACCGCAATAGCCACGTCATCAGTACCAAATTTACATCCCCATTTTCTAGGGTCAATAACATATTGTCAATGGCTTTATTTCAACGTAGCAGAGACAGGTCACTTAGTTGAGATCTATAATGGTATTTAAGGTTTAGGATTTCTACCAATCTCTTTAAATCTACAAATCCCAATCGTTGTTGTAATACATATTTAAATTAGTACGTAAGTTATTCTAAACTTTCATACTTTCTCTCTTTCAAGATTGACGTTGGTTTTACGTTTTTAAGGCATTTTACAAGTCAAGAAATGCAATCATTCTATATTCCTTCGCAGCTAGAGTTTCAATCACGATATTGATTGATCCAATTAACTTTTTATTGAAACTGCTGCAATCACGATAATGATATATCAATCACCCATTTTGAATTAGTGATTGAAAAAATTTTCAATAAAAAAGATGCATATTCAAATAAAAAATGTAATATGGTGCTTAAGTAAAATCAATTAAAGGTTACAGTACAGATATTATAAAAGAAATCAATCCCATGGCAGCCGGTTGTACGTACCAGATTGACCCAATGGAGTACTTCATCGGCATGGGCTGCTGTGTCACACTGCTACATAACATAAAATAAAGGGTAAAGGTTCTAATTTGTAATTCAAACGATTCGATTCAATTAAAAAAATGATTGATTAAATTTATTTTCAATTGAAAATTAAGAAAAAAATCAATCACAATTGTGATTGAAAATTCTTTCAGATATAATAAAAAAAGGCAATCCCATGTCAGCCGGTTGTGTGTACTAGATTGACCAGTTGGAGTACTTCATCGGCATGAGCTACCGTGTACAACACACTGCTACACAACATAAAAGAAAGAGTAAAGGTTCTAACACCAATTTGTAATTCAAACATTTTTCGATTCAATTAACAAAATGATTGATTCAATTAATTTTCAATTGAAAATTCAAAAAAAAGTGCAATCACGACTTTGATTGAAAATTCTTTCAGATTCAAAAAAATTTATTGAATTAATTTTTTAATTGAAAAATGCAAAAATTTCAATTACGACTGCAAATGGAAAAAAACTCATATTCGATTAAAAAAAATTATTGAATCAATTAATTTTTCAATTGAAAACAATTTTATTTTCGATTAAATTTTTTAGCCGAAATATTCGTCCAAGACCCCAAAAAGTACATATATTCTTCATCGACATGACATTTCAAGTCGATCTAGCCATGTCCGTCCGTTCGGTAGTTACATATATACCCGAGGTGGTGGGTATCCAAAGTTCGGCCCGGCCACACTTGACGCCTTTTTACTTGCTATTTTGTCAATTTTCACTATATACCTAACTCGCCTTATCATCCAACCCAAATATGGAATTAACACAATAAATGAGGACTACCAAAAATCCTCAGCGATTTGCATGACTAAATTGTTTAATAATTCCAATTGTTTATATTAATAACAATATTCAACCGCATTTTGTGTGTGTGTTTTTTTAACGGAGGGAGCAAGACAATCAAGGAACCCGGCCGGGTACTAGTGAAGCTAATGAGACGGTGATGGGGCCGCAAAAATACAAAGGAATTGAATTGTAAGTTTATTTAAATATCAAAAAAAAAATAAATTACAGCAGCAAAAACGCCTTTTGTTGTTATTCGCTCGCATTTCGCAGCGATTGTTTAAATCTCAAAGTGAGTCACTGGCTGGCTTTTATTTTGTTTATTTTTTGTGTTATACCGAGACTTGAGAATTGCGCACTTTTGTCAGGTTGCTTTTAGTTTGGTGCTTGGTGATCGTTTTCTTCATTTTTTTTTTACTGCTAGACGATATTTTGTCATAATCAAATTATTATTCCAATTAACATGGAAGACATGTGTGGGAAGTTGGAAGAGGAGACGAGTCAACACACAAAAAACTTTATCGATAATATTTAGCAAACATTTGCTAGAATTACTAATCACGAACTGTTTGACTTATTCATTTGGATTTCGCATGGCATGACATCGGAAATGCGTTGATTAACAAAAATGACCTAATCTTAACAAATGACATGTGGACATTGCTTTAGAATGTTAACCTGATATTTACAATGTGCTGTTCAATTTCATCATAAAAAAATCATATTGATTTTTATTCAATCTTGTCTAAGGTAAATTGAATATTCAATAGTTGTATCAATTTGCCAATTAATGATTTGTGTATATGTATTTTTTTCTTCTTGGAATCGACTACTTTTATTAGCATTCCCCTTGAGTGTGAGTAATACTCCAAGAGGAAGTTGTATAATACGTATGAAATTTGTAGATCCAATAATAAATTAAATGGAACGAATATGGTGATTTATGATACATGGTCAATTGGCGAGGCGAGAACCAAGCCCTAAGTAAAACAAGTAAAAGGGCGTTAAGTTCGGACGGGCCGAACTTTGGATACCAACCACCTCGGGCATATATGTAAACCACCTTTCGTCAAATCCGGGGAAAATTGCATACCTTATGTCACATAGCAGTTATATCGAAATATCTTCCGGTTTGGACCAAATACTAATAAGCACAAGTCATTGTTTAATTGTGTATAACAAAATATTGGTCTTTTTAGCAGCTATATTTAAAAATAAACTGATCTGAACCAAGACTTTAAATGGGGCCAAGACTTAAAATCGAGATATCGTTCTATCTGGCAACTATATCCAAATTTGGACGGATTTTGAGCTGCAGAAAAAAGTCGAAGAGACTAACACAACTCACTGTCCCAAATTTCGACGCCATCGTACAATAAATGCGCTTTTTATAGCCCCAAAACCTAAAACCAAGAGATCGGTCTATATGGCAGCTATATCAAAATCTGGACCGATCTGTGCCATATTGCAGAGGTATGTCAAGGGGCTTAACTTAACTCACTGTCCCAAATTTAGACGCCATCGGACAATAAATGCGCCTTTTATGGGCACAAAACCTTAAATAGAGAGATCGCTCTATATGGCAGCTATATCCAAATCTAGACCGATCTGTGCCAAATTAAAGAAGGATGTCGAAGGCCCTAACACAACTCACGGTCCCAAATTTAGGCGCCATCGGACAAGAAATGAGCCTGTATGGCCCCAAAACCTTCAATCGAGGGATCGGTCTATATGGCAGCTATATCCAAATCTGATCCGATCAAGGCCAAATTGAAAAAGAATGTTGAAGGGCCTAACACAACTCACTGTCTCGAATTTCAGCAAAATCGGATAATTAATGTAGCTTTTTTGGACCTAAAACCTTAAATCGAGAGATCGGTCCATATGGCAGCTATATCCAAATCTGAACCCATCTAGGCCAAATTGAAGAAGGATATCGAAGGGCTTGCGACTACTCACAGTCCCAAATTTCAGCAAAATCGGATAATGAATGTGGCTTTTATGGGCCAAAGACCCTCAATCGGCGTATCGGTCTATATGGCAGCTATATCCTAATCTGAACCGATCTGGGCCAAATTGTAGAAGGATGTCGTAGTGCCTAACACAACTCACTGACCAAAATTTCAGCTAAATCGGATAACAAATGTGGGATTTTTGGGCCTAAGACCCCAAATCGGCGGATCGATCTATATGGGGGCTATATCAAGATACAGTGCGATATAGCCCATCTTCGAACTTAACCTGCTTATGTACAAAAAGAGAATCTGTGCAAAATTTCAGCTCAATATCTCTAGTTTTAAAGACCGTAGCGTGATTCCAACAGACAAACGGACATGGCTATATCGTCTTAGATTTTTACGCTGATCAAGATTATATACACCTTATAGGGTCGGAAATGGATATTTCGATGTGTTGCAAACGGAATGACAAAATTAATATACCCCTATCCTTCGGTGGTGGGTATAACTAGGCAGAATCGTTCATGCTCTCCATAATGGATCCCGTTGGTGTTATTTTTGTGTAGTTTTTATACCCTCCACCATAAGATGGGGGGTATACTAATTTCGTCATTCTGTTTGTAACTACTCGAAATATTCGTCTGAGACCCCATAAAGTATATATATTCTTGATCGTCGCGACATTTTATGTCGATCTAGCCATGTCCGTCCGTCCTTCCGTCTGTCTGTCGAAAGCACGCTAACTTCCGAAGAAAGCTAGCCGCTTGAAATTTTGCACAAATACTTCTTATTAGAGTAGGTCGGTTGGTTTTGTAAATGGGTCATATCGGTCCATGTTTTGATATAGCTGCCATATAAACCGATCTTGGGTCTTGACTTCTTGAGCCTCTAGAGTGCGCAATTCTTATCCGATTGGAATGAAATTTTGCACGACGTGTTTTGTTATGATATCCAACAACTGTGCCAAGTATGGTTCAAATCGGTCCATAACCTGATATAGCTGACATATAAACCGATCTGGGATCTTGACTTCTTGAGCCTCTAGAGGTCGCAATTATTATCCGATTTGCCTAAAATTATGTACTACGGATCCTCTCATGACCATCAACATACGTGTTTATTATGATCTGAATCGGTCTATAGCCCGATACAGCTCCCATATAAATCGATCTCTCGATTTTACTTCTTGACCCCCCAAAGGGCGCAATTCTTATTCGAATTGGCTGACATTTTACACAGGTCTCCAACATGTAATAATATAATAATAGCAGAGCAACTCTTTTCTTATATCCTTTTTTGCCTAAGAAGAGATGCCTGGAGAAGAACTCGGCAAATGCGATCCATGGTGGAGGGTATGTAAGATTCGGCCCGGCCGAACTTAGCACGCTTTTACTTGTTAAGTTTTTTTTTCTTCTCATAAACGATTGGCATATTTTGTTTTTTTTTTTTTTTTTGAAGATTCTGAGCTCTCTTGTTTTAATCTTTAACTTCATGAATTCTCCATTCTCTGGAAATTATAAAAGAAAACAAACTTTCACCGCTTATTTATGTTAGTTGTATACTGTAAAACAGTCATATTTATGGAACAAAGTATCCATTTAATATTTTTTATTGTCTGCAACGGACCATGGCCAGCAAGTTGTCAGCAGCTGTAAAGGGCTTTTATTGCAGAAAAACTTGCAAACCACAAAAAATAGACATTGTTAAGATATGTTTAAACTGTGAGATGCAGTTAAGGAAACTATTTTTAGAGCAAAATTTGTAAAATGATACACCTAGATGGGCTATAGAAACTGGGACAACAATTCCACCATAAGAAATCATCATTTCAATTGTAAATGGAGACTAAATTGTATCCTAAGTATGTAAACTCTAGCTGCTTGACGATTTTTTGTTTCTTTTTATGAATATGCTTAACGTTAAATTTTAATTTGCCTTAAGTTCTCACTCTCACCAACTACACCCATTTTTATGCAGTGTGTAATTGTCAAGTATTGTAGTATTTTTTCCAGTAGTTGTTTCTTTATTGTTTTCAAGATCTTTTTGCTCCCCGTGTATCATTTCTATGACATCGTTGAACCAGCTACTAGACACTTTGTGTCCTATGTTGTGCACAGTGTTGCTATTCTGAATTAAATTGAAGAAACCTTTTCAAAAATTTCAATGTATATTCTTTCAAATGTGTCTTCATTAAGGAACAGAAGGAAGATTTTTCTCATATCAATGAGTATTGCCAGATTTAAATTATTAGTGTAATGTAAATCAAACTAATGACCTGGACTTTACAAGATATTTTATGGTGATTTCGATTGTTCAAAAAAGTGTAGCATTTTTAAGACATGTTGCACTGAAATCGAAATTTTGTGTTCGTTTGCCAAAAAAATGTAACTCCACCTCCGGGTGCAGTGTTCGTTTGTAATGATGAGAGTAGAAAAATGTTGCATTGTTAACACCGTGCAAAGTCTACGGTTGAGAATGTCCCATTTAAAATCAGCGGCTATCATTCAAGCAAATTTTGTTTGAACAAAAGAAGAGAAAATTTGTTGAATTTTTGGAAAAAAGGAAAAATTGAACGGGTTTTATTGAGCTAACGAAATATTAGATGCATTGCTTGAAAGTTCTTCATCCGAAGACGAGGATACGATTTTTATACTCTCCACTATTTGGTCAGATTTGGACCAAATTCGGCACGGACATTGAGTGGTCTAATATATACAAGTCACTATTCCATTTTGGTTCAATATTGCACTTTTCCAGCTATATCCAAATATGCAAATAGATTTTTCAATAAGGTTAAAATTACTCTTCAATAAGGGCACCACAGAACTATGATATACATATATGTATGTGGTACATGTCTATCCATGATCTGTTCTGAGGCTTTTCCTGTCGCACTAGTATTATATTGATTTCTTGTATGCCGTATAAGGATGTGCTGAAAAAGGCAGGAAGATACACCCAAGGCCTCTAGGCTACGGAAGATTCTGCGTAAGATACATCAGAAGTTAGAAAATGTTTGAACAATGTCAATGAAGAAATCCTACAACTACTCTTGAATGCACATTTAAGTGGTTTTCACTGATATGCATTAGTAAGGGATTATTGAGGAAATTATTTTTGAATCAAGAGTCCTTTAAATAGCCAGACCCAGTTATTGTATTACCAGTTGAATTACAAGCTGGATACTGTAGGCTACCTACTGAAGGAGGAAGCGACACAAATGTCATTTTCATTCCAAAAGCAGGGAAATCCGTACTGACACGAAAGCTAAAACTTTTCGTTTCATTACTCTGCAAATCTTCATGTTAAAAAACTGTGGGAAGTTTGATAGATGCAAAAAAATAAACCGTAAAAGAAATTTTTACGACACACAAAATACTTTTATCACGAAGTTTTGCTTTGATTGAAACTTTGTAACCTTTCGCTTTAACATATGAAACGTTGGCCATAAACGTAGTACTATTGAACGTAACTTACTGGGGTTACTTTAAACACTTCGTCTACGGTAAAAGGATCTTCCTTAATTGCAAAAGTGCTTCTATAGCCGCAAACGATTATTCGTATACTGGACCAATAATTACTCTCTTGTGTTTCTTCTATTAGAGAGAAATAGTGAGTATTTGAGCGTATAGACCAGTAGTTGGTAAAAATATTGCGCATTACTTTGCATATACACAAGAAAATAGCAAATAGCAAAAAATTGCAATTGTGTACTCGTCACTGGTATAGATACATTCTCACACACAAAATTTTTTCCTTTTTTGTCAGAATATTGAGCAGCTCAGACGAGTGCGGATGGTAAACTCGAAAAGTGAACCTTCCTTGAACTCGGAAGGATGGAAGAGACAACTCTTGTCCCATACACATGCAAGAGGGTCACTGAAGAAAGTTGGAGGTTTAAACCGCATGTCATGCACTGGGCTGTACACTGCGGGTGTCAGACCTATAATACTTTAAGGTTTTGTGGTTTGGGGGACGGTTCATCAAAACTCAACTTACTGTTCAATATTTGGCAAAGTCGAAAAGACACCAACTGATGCACTGAATTAAATGCTAAATTTAATTTTTGTTGGCATTGTGGTTAGGCAAATTGCTGCGACCACCGCTGTATGGTTGAGTGAACCTTTTCTTCGGTTAACTAGCGGCTTCACACGCAAAAAAAAACTTGGGATATACAAATGTGTTTTCTGGAGAAAGATATATTTTTATAGTAACTGTGCAATATTTCCCTCCACACAAAATTTGACACATTTTGATGCAAAAGTCACTTCGCTTATGGTAAAACTTTAAGGAACTTCGTCTGTGGTAAAATATGACTCTTTTACCCGAAAATGTAAAACTTTTTTTGAGCCAAAAATGTTTTGTTAACAGCAAAACATGGTTGGTTAGAGGAAACGATGTTTCGTTTGGTTTGTTTATATCTTGTCTTTTACAAAAAAAAGACAAATTTTTAATTTTTTTCATTGAGAGGACCTCAGTCAGCCCCCAGACAGTATGGATAAAATCGCGATCGTATGCGGATATAAGCTCAAAAAGTGAAAATTTTTTAACATTTTACTTTTAATAGAGAAAATGATTATATTTACAATGCAACAAACAAGAACTTCTACAGCACCTAGTTTAACTATATTTTGTGCCATAAACAAACATCTATCCTTATTATTATTCGTTACAAATTCTTACAATTTTATCGTACATATATAAAAGTTTACTTGTCGAAAAGTTCGTTTATGCCAAATGAATTGTGTGTTTGCGTGCGGATACTGTGTTTTATTTGATACAATGCCTTATATAGCAGGCAGTGCTGACTACACATTGCCTTAGTCGATATTTGATAAGAAAAAGGACTGCACCATTATACATGAAAAAACCGATTGGAACTTTTATATCCCTAGTGACAGAGTGCCAAGTGGGCTTTGGAGTGTACTCAAAAGAACTTTAATTTCCAGAAACGAATTTCCGATAGATTAGATTTCCTAGGGAGTTGCAAAACAGACAAGCTCACAATACTAGGAACAACATTACACATTTTAGGGGAACTTAAATCTGTGGGTATGGCTTTAGTGACATGTTAGCTGATTCCTCAAGTTAAGACCCAAAGGACATGGATAAAAGATGGTCTCAAATGGCAGCATATGAAAACTACAAGATTTTGGAGCCCAATCTAAACATGAAAAGGACTACCGCTTAGCTCTCTTTGGATACATCAGAAGTTTTATTCATACTGTCCGTCATGACAGGTTAGTCTAATAGACTGAAGATAGCAAAAAACCGATTTCTGAAGAAGTTGTGAGGACTTTGAAGAAGAAGAAACTATGAAACAACTGCTGTGTGCATGTCCCGCAGTGGCAAGTAAGCGAGGGTTCAACTTTTCTTGAAGAGTTTCTTCTTGGCGACTTTCTGGAATTATTGGATGTGAATATTTGCATGGTATTGGAAGCCACTGCGGAGCAGAGGTTAGCATGTCCGCCTATAACTCTGAACGCCTGGGTCCAAATCCCGGCGTGAACATCAGAACATTTTTCAGCGTTGGTTATTCCCTTACTAATGCTGGCTACATTTGTGAGGTATTCTGCCATGTTAAAACTTCTCTACTAAGTGGTGTTGCTATGCGGCACACTTTTTGGTCTTGGCATAAATTTATATGAGAAATGTATCCCCTGTTCCTTATTGGAATGTTCGCGAGGAATCAAGTAGTAGTATTAGTGATGTTTAGCAAATATGTTATATTTAGCTTATCGCAAATCATTTCAATCACTTGTCGTCATGCAATGCAAAGTCTTCTTGAAGAGATTTATTGCTGCTTTAAATCGATCTGATTTAATCCTACATTTCTTAGTGTTCGGTATAGGTTTTAAAAGCTTTTTAGCTATGGAGTTATTACGTGGCATCAACACTGATAAAAGAAATTGTTACAAAACGTTCTTATTACGATACCATTTGGTATTGATAGTGAAGCAATTCCTCATGGTATCAAAACAATACCGTCTGACATGGATAAAATAAAAAACTATCAGTACCGTTGGCAGCAGATGTATTACCAAAGAGGTATTTCTTTTAATACCAAATTATTATTTACCAAATCGATATAGTTTTTATACTATTCTCGTTATGACTTGAACATTCCACCGCCTAATTGCTTTAAGACAATACCAAGAAAATAATTTCATTTTATTTTGTTTGCGTATGTTAAAAATATTACAAAAAATATTGTTTCACCTTCATCAATAATTCAATGCGATTTGTTTTATTCTGCAATTGATTCCTAGAAGTGGCATTTGTATGAACACACCAGCACACGGTTATGATCGGTAATGATAAGGACAATCAACGTGGCGCCGTCAATTCCTAATAGCTTGCTACGTTTGGTATTGCATTAATACCAAATGTTATGAAAATTAATGGTAATTAAATAATATTTTTTTTTTCTGTCAGTGTATGTGGTTCTAGAGTTTATGCATTTACTTAGTCAACAACTTGTTAATATTTTACCCCAAAATACTGTGCCTCACCACATCAGACTACAAAGATGAGGCTATGTGTGTGAAAAAATATCTTTTCCTATGTGCCTGTATGCACATATATTTCTCAATTACATCTCAACAAGTGAATGAGTGTGACTAAAGATGAGTCGTCTAGGTGGAACAAAGTGAGCAGAAAATAAATTCACAAGTACCCCATCAGCAGCATTTACCAATTGTTTCCAGTTCCATTTTGTACACTCGAAGTCGAAGCTTTATTTTTGCAATAGTCTAACAAGCAATGAACCAACACCTAATATGACAATTGGCATCATTTCTTATCTAAAGCGATAAAACCAGAATATGAAAGAAAAAGGCGAAAATCAGAGGAGATCATTGGAATATTTTATGATCAAAGTGTCAAAGTCTATAATTGATGGAGGGCTATAAGCAATTCCTGCTTGCTGAGGAATTAGCTAAGGCCTTTTATAAACATCATCTTAGAGCTATTTTTTCTATTTCTCCCTCATTCTGTCTCTCTTTTAGTTTTTTTGCTCAATGTTTTAAATTCTAGCATATGATTTGTCCGTCTATCCCTTCGTCTTCATATCTCTTCTTTTTTCAATCGCTTAATTTATTTACAAATATTCAACAGCCACTGTTTTTTTTTATTTTATTGGCATAGCTGTCGCTTTTGTTTTATCGCCCTGGAGAGGGCTTCTCCGTTTTTAGATATTTTTCGTTCATAGCTTTTCTTATGTTTCAAGGGGATGACTCTGCGGCAAAAGCCTATGGACTGGCCGAACATAAGTACGGCTATTTATCTATCTGTAAGAGAACATACAGGAACCTCAGACAAAACAGAACGGGACTGACTGACTGACAAACGGATGGATGGAATATTGGCGTTCTTGCTAGTTTTTTTTCTTCTTCATTTTACTTTAACAGTCGATCGACAAGTATGCTAATTTTTTGTGTTTGTCTCGTCTTTTGTAGGTTTTTTCTCAATTTTTTTGTTTTCTTGTTTTTTTTTTTCGATTTTCATGGGGTATTTTTGTTATTTATACAATTTTTTTGTTTTCTGTTTTTTCTCTCAACATATTGTGGTTTGTTTGTTGTTATGGCTAGAGCATATGGAGGAGGAGAAGTACTACTACAATGGATGAGGAACCTGACCAAAATGTGAAATTGTGAAATATATGCGCAAGTAGTATTCAGACGAGGTGTATTCACCCATAATAGTCAACTATAGACTCTATGGAGTGTGGATACATGCCTACCAATCAACATACAATTGTACATATGTATGTGTGCACATACGAGTATGTAAGTGAACAATATGTGCACATTAATGTTTATAAACATTTGTGCAACGCCTGGTACAGGGAGTTGATTGTTTGTATATAAACTTAAAATATTTCAGCAACTTTTAAACAGGGCTAAAAGTCGTGCAATGTTTACATTGTCATAACAGTTCAGAAAAATAAAATCATGTTTTATTTTTTTTCTTAAATTTGGACTCTGATCTCATCGCTTCAACAATTAATAAAAACAACTTTTATGAAAGGATTACACAAACCGGTCTTGTAAAACGTTGTTAGTAAGTAATAAAAGATAAATGGTTCATATGGTGTAAATTGGCAACAAAAATTGTACGTACATATGAATGCATATCCAAAAAAAATAAGACGCATTAAGTTCGACCGGGCCGAACTTTGTATACCCATCACCTGAGATCTGCAGATATATGCATCATATACGAACCAATAGCAGCAACATAGAAATATGGTTGGATCTGAACGGTACGGACGTGGAGAGGTCTCACACAAACCATTGTACTAAATTCTTGCGAAATGGGGTATTAAATGTGATTTTTTTTTTTGGGCCAAAACCTTAAATTGGGAGATCGGTATATATCGAAGGTATATCCAAATAAAGTGCGATTTGGGCCATGCTCGGAAGACACGCCTAGAGTCAGACATACATTGGCCTAAGACCTTAAATGTAAAGATCGGTATGTATAGAACCTATATCCAAACATAACGTGAACTGGGCCATAGAGTAATAGATATACCTTTTATGGCTTCAAGACCAAACTCAAAAAATTGTTAAACCCAACACTAGTTAAATTGAACTAAATTTAGGAAATATTAAACTTCCTATGGCGCTAAATATATATATGCGCGATACGAGTTCAATGATTTTACAACAGCTAGGAAATTATTTTTACAGAGTATTAGTTCACTTTGAACTTCCCAGAGGTAAAACATGAACTAACGGCCATTGAAACTGAAAGGTAAAATTATTGAAAAAAATCGCTATTTCCGAACTCTTTGAACCATCCAGTTGAAAATTGGCGGACACATCTTAATTACATAGCATATTTAGTTCCGCTTGAGTTACAGGGTAGCTGAAAGTGGATAGGTGAAGGGACAGCAGGATAAATAAGACTGGAAGCTATAAATCAACAAGACGTATGCATCAGTTTGTGGTGCGATAGGCCTAAGAGAACATGGACCCAAGGAAAGGAACCTCAAATTATTTAAGGTTTTCCTATTATATATGACTTATAAGTCATCTTAAAGGGTCTTAACATAACACAACAACATAGACTCTCATCCAAAAAATCCATCCATCCGTTTCGACTGGGCTGTGAAGATACGTCAATAAAGAACAGACTTTGTCGTTAGGAACCGGAAGCTCAATTTTGATTTTAGGTTCATAGTTTCTCGAACAAAAGTTCTTAGAATTCGTCGCAGATTACGATTTTGACAACCGCTTAGAGTGGCTTTTATCGTCCATACAAAACAAGAATTAAAATTCTTTTATTTTTATTTTATTAAAAGGTATTTCCACTCTAGCATAAAAACGAAAGTTGAAAGAAACTCAACTTGGTTTCTCTAGCCTACATTTCTTTTAGTGGATTAATACCGTGCAAGTCAACGTTAACATGTTTTCTTGCTCCCATAAACCATATGTACACATACTGGTAATTAGTTTCCCTCACTTATTTAATAGTTGACCAAATCCGGCATTATTAAGCTTTTGTTTATAACCTTGACTTTTAATGGGTTTCTCAATTGAGGCTTTCCAAATTTGATAACTACAATGCCATGAACAGAAAACGAAAAAAACACCAATGGATGGATATTTCATTATAAGAACAACAACAATGCAACTATTTAGACTAGACAGACCGAAAAACTACTCAGAGACATTCGTCACCTACATTCCCTCATACACAGATGATTTAAGAAGAAAAAAAACACAAACTCGGGACATGGGACATTGTAGATATGTATGTCTCCCATCACATATGTTGGCGACAATGGCGATGTCGACGGCCGATGTACTCTCCTGTTCATTTGCGTTGCGGTTTAACGAAATAAATGTTTGCGTTTACCCCCAAAGTACAACTTCCCTTTGTTCCCAAATATCTTTTGGTTAGACTTTCGACTACGATTGTTGCCTCAGACGCGTTCTCTTCATGTTTAAATTTTGTCTCCCATTTCTCATGCAAGTGAGTTTTGCATAAAGAAAAGGAATCGCTCATTAAAAGTTTGAGATTACGTTGCTGCAAGTGTTGCCATGAAAAATATTTTCTATGATAGCAGCAAATAACTTTAGACAAGTTTTTAATTTTTATGTGTTTTATTTAAACAAATTGGTCGCCCCGGTAGCCGAGTTGGTTGCGGGTTCGTATTACCAGGACGGATCTCGTGGATTCGATTAATATCAGAGTCCTGGGCTGCCGCTGCTGTAGTATCACAATGGATTAAAATAGTCTATATGTTTTTTTTTATATGAGAAAATAAACCGTTTGCAAACGATTTGTGTGATCAGTTCATATTTTGAAAATGACAGCGAGACACTTTCATATACAGCGAGTAATTTCTCAAAGCTGTAGCAGCGATGAATTCGAGATGAAAATACTCCCAGGCACTGAATGGTGGTTATTTTTCAAAATTCAAACTACTCAACAGCAACTTGTTCGTTTTACTCTATTTTTAGAGTCTCGCTCTTCAGTAGTCTTGAAATACAACATCATGTGGGTTCAGTGTTCACGAGTTCAGCAAAAACCGTCACCAATAAATGGTTTTGTGCCGACCTTTGATGCATATGCCGATCTCCCGATTTAAGTTCTTAGACCCAGACCTTTAATACATATGCCGATCTCCCGATTTAAGTTATTACACCCATAAAAGGTGAATTTTTTACCTATGAATTTGATACAATTGGTTGTGTTAGGCTCTTACAAAGCCTTCTTGAATATGGTGGAGATTGGACTTTATTTAGATATAGCTGCTATGGCTTCATAAATGATGCAATGTATATATCCGAGTTCGGCTCGCCTTTGTCTTGTTTTTATAATATATTATTCCATCTCTTTTTCATGAAGGTTTGATATTCTGTTCTGCTTTCGGAATAGTCGCGAAAATCTTGAAATGTTCCGCGAGCGGAATTTGACAGTCGTATTTTGTTTTTATTTTGATACTAAAAGACGTTTTTTCATCTGCATTTATGATTCTTTTATTTTTTTTCGCAAATAAATAAAATAACAAAAAGAAAAAATGATGTCAAGCGTGGCCACTAAAATTTCTTTTTGCCATTTTGCTCATTATAAACAGAGTACCACTTTTTCGCCTATTTTCCTCCAGCGTTTCGCTGACTTTTTTTAAAATGGAGTTTGACAGCATTCCGCCTGAAAAACAGAGCAGAATACTCAGCTTAACAATGGAAACCCCAATCAGCCATTTTATCGATGATCTATGGCAAAAAACCTCTAAAATGGCAACACTGATTGTCATATCGTCACCATTTAAAAACAAAACTTCTCTGGGCGCACGCTCTCTTTTCACACAGACATTCGTTTTTGATGATTTATGAGTAATGGGCCCAAGCATACTGTGGAAGTGTCTCTAGATTTGTCTACTAGCATGTATTGGGGAGTACGAATATTCTTTTAATTTCCTTGCCCCCGTCCCAAACATTGATTGTAGAGCAGCAATGAATTTTCTTATGGATGTTGTCGGCGGTGACTGATGATTGAAAGTGTGTGTATGTGTGGTTTTTTCATGTGTATGCGTGAGTGCATCAAGATTTTTTTTCTTAATTTTGATGTCAGCATCCGCTCGACACTTTTGAATAAATTTCCTCATAAGAGGGAGTTCAGATACAGCTAACAAATAAAAACTACGACAAATTTCTTACTTTCCTGTGTAGTTTTCTGAACAAAGGGGGAAAGGGGATTCAATTCCGCCAAGCCGGCTGCGGAAAGGAACCAAACAATTTATATTCATTATTTCAATATTTACAAAATTTCAAATTAATTTTATTTGCTTTATTTTTCTACGGAGTGTTGGGCATCAGAGGAAGGGCAACGAAGACAGGGGTGATCGGAGGGGGCAATAAAGGGATGTTTGTGATACTCAAGAGCCAACGACACCAATAACAAATCTCTGCAATTTTGTCTTGAAAATACACAAATTACTCAGAAGAACAAGAAGCACTTACATTTGGCCATATGGTGGCGGGGTGAGGGTGATGCCGGCAATGCAGTGTGCCGGTTGTGAGCATGAACAAACACAGAATTTAAACGCAGAAAAAGAGACATATCCATACCCCAGGCATTTATTTTTGGATGATTGAAAAATTCAAGCGATCTTTGTTTTCTCGCCTCTAAGAGGTGGGCAATGCTGGTCTTGCCGGCTCTTCATAGTGATGGTGGTGGCGATGGAGGCCGCTTTGCCTGGAATGTTATTTGGCCTCTCACTCGAATCGAACACTTAATTTTAGCGCATTTACTCTGTGGCACTTGCTGTTTAGCACTTCACTTAAGAGTTCAAAAAGTAATTTTTATATGGCTAAAGCTCTGTATACTTTTCTTTTTGTTAATTTCCTTTAATATTCCCAAATTGGTACATTAAGCAAAAATAACAAGCACTCGTTTTATGAGCTTGCTTACCACCACCACCACCAATGTATGAGTAATGATTTCTTGCAATGAATTTCATGTTCTTAATTTGTGTTTTTCTTTCGTTTTATTCGGCAAATATTAATGGGATTAGCCTAAAAAATGCCGCACATTAAGAGTAAAACAATGTTTGTGCAGTGGCCTAGTTAGTAAGCTAAAAATTAAAAAAAAATTATGAGTAGATAATAAATTGAAATGAAAAATTTAAAAAAAAAATTATAAATTAAAAAAAAAACATTTTAAAAAAATCTATAACCTCAATATATTATAAATTATACCCTGTACCACAGTTGTGGTATAACTTATAACTTAGTGAATTAGTTTGTATCACCCAAAAGGAAGAGAGATCGACTCAGAATAACTTTCTGATTCGATTTAGCTATGTCCGTCTGTCTGTCTTTCCGTCTGTCCATGTTCATTTGTGTACAAATTACAAGGCGCAGTTTTCCTCCGATCGTCTTCAAATTTGGTATGGGCGTGTTTTCCGGCCTAGAGACGAAGTCTATTGAAGTTGGAAAAAACGGTTCAGATTTGGATATAGTTCCCATATATATGTTTGTCCGATTTGCAGTGATACTGCAATGAAATGACAATTTGTTAAACGATTTTCTCGAAATTTAGCAGGTAGGATTTTCTTATGACTCCCGATATTACAGGTGAATATCATAGAAATCGGTTAAGATTTAGATATAGCTGCCATATATATGTTCGTCCGAATCGCAGTAATAATGCAATAAATTTGTCATTTGTTACCCGATTCTCTCGAAGTTTGGCAGGAAGGATTTTCTAATGACTCGCGATATTACTGATGAATTTCATGGTAATCGGTTCAGATTTAGATATAGTTTTCATATATATAGCGCCCGATTTTCACTCCTAGAGCCACTGCAAGCGCATTTATTGACCAATCTTCCCAAAACTTTGTACAACGCTTTCCTCGACGACTTTCACAATGTCTATAAAGTTTACTCGAAATCGGTTCAGATTTAGACATAGCTCTCATATATATATTCTCGTCCGATTTGCAGTAATATTGCAATCAATTGGTCATTTGTTAACCGATTTTCTCGAAATATGGCAGGGAGGATTTTCTCTTCCTTCTCGACATTACAGATGAATTTTATAGAAATCGGTTCAGATTTAGATATAGCCGTCATATATATATATCGCCCGATTTTACCTTCTAAAGCCACAGCAAGCGCAATTATTGACCCATCTTGCCAAAAATTTTGCAAAACGCTTTCCAAGACGATGCCACAGTATCTGAGAAGTTTGCTCGAAATAGGTTCAGATTTAAGTATAGCTCCCATATATATGTTCGTCCGATTTTGAGAAAGATTGCAAGCAAGTGCTCATTTTTTAACCGATTCTCTCGAAATTTTGCAGGAAGGATTTTCTTATAACTCTCGATATTAGTGGTGAATTACATAGAAATCATCCCAGATTTAGATATAGCTGTCATATATGTATATAGCCAGATTTTCACCCCAAGAGCCATTGCAAGCGCATTGTTTGACCAACTATGCCAAAAATTGTGCACGACGCTTTCTTCGACGACTTTGCTCTAAATCGGTTCAGAATTAGATATAGCTCCCATATATATGTTCGTCAGATTTTAGGTATTTTGCAATAATGTTGTCATTTGTCAACAGTAGTTATTTCAGTTTGAATATATTTGCTCGCCGAGGTCCATCAAAATTGGTTCAGAATTGGATATAGCTCCCACATTGTACAGTCGGCTTGACTTTTGCCCTTCCTTACTGGTTTTAATTAAAAAAATTCTTTTACAATAACAAAGCAACAAATAAAATCTATAAATTCTTCCCAAGCACCTTAAGCCATAAATAAATTATACATACATATATAGATAAAGAAATTGCAATTTGCACATAGACTGGTTGGTGACGCTTGTGAATATAGATAAATGAGAGTTATCTTAGAACATGTCGCAAGCAGAATTCTACGCTCAATGATATGCCGTTTGCATTTTCGAAAAATGTATTATTTCCTTTCCCGTGAAGGAAACTATGGGGTAAGGCTTCCAATATATGTATCTTTCTTTCTATTATTTCTGTTCTTTTCGCTGTAAATATGATTATTTTACTTTTTTCAGAAGAGCTGCTTGCTTAGAAAAAAATTTAATTATTACCAACGCCTATAAGCTTGATATTTCCTGTAAAATTTTGAGAGCACACAAATCCTGCACCTACTTTCGCAATTGCAAGACAGTCTCACAATAGGTGCTCAACCGCCTATGACTCCTCATCCCCACAAATCAAGCTTAAATCCACCATGTGACCAGCGCAAGGTCAAAGTGCTAACATTGCAATGGCTTTTCAGGAAATTCAGTAGAAAGAGCGGCAGATCCATCACATCTGGCAGAGGTCCCCTGAACACACTACAAATTACTTAGTGTTTTGGCAGCATATTATATCCACTCTGAGCGGCCACTTACCATGATGACAACGCACAGTGGGCCAAATGGCAAAAAAATTGGAAATAAGTCTACAACTTTTTATCTGTTGATTTTAGCCATACAAAATGTTCTAGACATTTGTAGAGGAGGACATAGGCTTTCAGAAAAGTGCTGTTGTTGGTCCATATCTTTAATACAGGGTGAGCTACAGGGTGTGAAAGTTGACCACTTTTGACTTCTCCAAGCTTCTGGGGGCCATAACTTTTGATCTACTCAACCGATTTACATGATTTAGGACTCTAGAGAAAGAGCTTGACAAGATCTAAAAAACTTATGCATAAAGTACCATGCCATCGTGTACTGTTAAGGAGTTATGAATTGTTTAATTTTAAAATATGAAAATTTGGCCTTGGTTTTTTTCAGTGTTTTTTTAATAACTCCGTCAATTTTAAAGCTATAAACTTCATACTTCACACAAATTATGCCAGCATATGTGTGCATAAAATACAAAAGGAATCACGTGAATATCTTTAGGGGTTTAAAAATGGCATCGTTTTCAATATGAAAAATATTTTTTTTGTCAAAAAATTGCAAAATTTTTCAAAAAAGATACTCCCATTTCCTTTAAGTTTTCGCAAACTTTGGCCATCAAAGCATTATCATTTCTTTCCATTTTCACAAAGTCGAGGTATTAAGAAAAGTTTTAAGTGCTAATTTGGCTAATTTCGATATCAAACAACACCGTTATCTTAAGACCAAAATGGCCAATTTTTTTACTAAACTTCAAAAGTTTCTCACTGGAAAAAAAGTTCCACGGGGATTTTTTCGCTTTTTTTGAACTTAAATGAAAGCTTAAAATGTTCCCAACATTTTAAGGTATGTCTCGCCATATCCTAGCCATAAATGAGATCGTAGCGATCAAAATACTGAAAAAAGTCAATTTTCAAGTAGTGCTATATTCATTGCTAAAAAACAAGTATTACGTCACATTTTATTGCAAAGATGTTAAATAAACTTTTATTTGGTAACACTTCTTCTACAAAACACAAAAAGAATCATGGAAATATCTCTATTCTATTCCATTTTATGGAACCGGCAATAAAAAAGTCAATTTTTCAAAAAAGTCGAATTTCCCAAATTTTGTTTTTGTTGTCCTAATTGCACATGACACACTATAGCCATATTTACGCAACATACCTTATCGTAAAGGAAATTTTCATACCTTTCCAACGATGTATAAAACATTTCTCAACTCGGATTCTATCTACTCTAAAATTCATTTACACTTCATTAAACTCTATATAAAAATGTCTATTTGTGAAATGGAACCTTATATGGGGCCTACACTAAAACATTGATAGATTTGCCCAGGGTTTACAATACAAATGTGTTAGAATAAAAAAAGGTCTCCTGCCAAAGTTTAAAAAAATTGGAATAAAAATATGTGTTTTAGAGCGAAAACACTTCGCATCGGCGTGCGTTTATATGTATATTAGCTACTCCCAAAATAAAAAAGCATTTTAGTTTTGTATTATTTGATTTTATTCTCTACCAAATAATCTAAGGTATCAAAATTTAAAAGCTCTTTAATTTGAATGGCATCGGGATCGTCCTTATCTATATCGTCACATATTTTTGGTAGCCATTTAGTTCTGATGCTGTATAGTACCGGATCAGACGATAACAATAAATATTGAAGTAAATCATAATTTTGGTTAAATTTGGTGCTCTTTCGGGTATTGAAAAGCCGGAACTGTTTAACATCTCTATTACGGGATTCCTGAGCTTCTTCTGTAAGTTCTCCTAACGGAAGTATGTTGTATTCCACAATTTCCTTGCCATGATGTAAGACTTTATGTACTGTCGGTGTTAAAGCTTTCCACGAATATAAATCAGATAAAATGTTTTTTGTGTCATTACTATAAGCTTCAAATTTGGTTGAATTTATCATCTTTTTGCTATTGATTACAGCCAAAATCACTTTGAATCGTCTTAGCAAGTGTTCATCAAGACCGGTTATTTTAGATGTCGATACGGGGTCCTCAAAAAACCGCCTTGCCGAGTTGCCATCATTTGTGCTTCCGTATCCGTAAAGAGGTTTATCTATTATAAGTCCCTTTTGTTTAAACTCCAACTGGATTCGATTCTTCTCTTCCTGCCTCATTTTGTGAAGATCTTGGTTGTTTCTAGCAGAGACATCGCGGTTTCCAGGGCTAGTCCGATATTTAAGGTCATACGATAAATGCAAACAATACTCCATGAATCGAATTCTACAGTGCAGGGGCGAAATACCGAAATTGAGCGCATTTTCGTTTACTAAATTTTCATCAGACTTGTCCTCGAATTGCCCATTCTTCTTGCCACAAATATTGCATCTCCAATTGGACATAACGCCAGTTAATGCGTTTGCCACCTTTCCATCGATCATAGTGAGTTGTAGTTGAAACGAAACTTTTATATTTCTTCCCAATTGGTTTATAACAATCATGGGTAATGCAGCAATTTCTTCCTTTATTTCGTTCACCAAAGATCGTGTTGTGTTCCGGTCTTCCTTTGTATACTCAAACCGAATTGGGCGACATAAATATTTTGACCCAGGTGTTCTATTTATCCATATATCTTGAAATGCATTTTCTTTCGATGATGAAGATTGGTCCTTGTACAATCTCATTCTCAATGGTACTAATGATGCCATGAAAATTGATGCGAAGTTGGTATCTATTTCTGTTTGTTGCTTATATTCGGAAAATCCAGATGATCCATCACAACCCCATTTGCTGATCAAAACCACTTCGGAATTATTACATGTGTTCAACTGTTCTTCAGTAAAATTAGAAATAATTCTAACAGCTGTATTTTCAACAAGATCAGCAAGTTTCACTCTTGCTTTTAATTCGTCCACGTATATATTTGATGGCACCATTTTCGTCCTGGTGTTGTACAATTTATGTTTTGAGGGTAAACAACCCCATCCTTTTTCACGAAGAGCCTTCCTCATTGTTGAGTATTTGTTTCTTGAGAGGCCTAGGTTCAAAATCAGGGCCAGTGCATCTTCCTCCGTGAATTCTGTAGTCGATTTTGGAGTTGGAATACTTTCTACCATTCTCTTTACCCTTTTCGGAGATGCTAATGGTAAAACATCGACAATTCGTCCAACATTTTTTGGTTGTGTTTTTAACAATGCTGTTTTGAACGTATCTTTTATTAAATTTGGCGGATGTGCCGCCAATAGTTCCTCTTGTTTTTTCTTTTTGGTTTTCTCCGTAACTTCGTCGTATGCTTTGCTAGGCCGGCCGGGAATCAGCGGTTTAATTTCAATAAGTAGATCCGATTTCAGCCACTTCTCATACATTTTGAAAAACTTGATTTTTGCGAATGAACATTCTGGCAACCTTCTCTCAAATGATTTGTAGAATTTTTCAAGTTTGTCTAAAGCGTCTTTATTTAGCCTTATTTCATATATGTGGTCCAAAGTGTAAACAAGTTCCTTAAATGACTCCGTGTATGATTTGGAATCATTTTTGATGTCCCATACAATTTTCGAAAGAGTGGAATACTTCAGTATGACTTCCATAACTTATAAATGTCCTTTACGCCTCTACAAAATATAATGAAGAAAATTTGGATTTTGTTCAAATATTTATGCAATATATTCACAATTAATGACCCATTTCAGGTATCAGACGCAATCGTAAAAAGGGGTCCAAAGTGCCTCTTTTTACTTACTCTTCTATAATTATTTACCTGGACTCGAATTTGGTTAAAAAAAATGACAATGAATTTTTTATGGGTAGGTTTTTTCACATTCATTGATACGGTGGATTTCCTGGGAATTCGACATAGCGAAACAGGTAACATTTGTCTGCATCAAATCTTAACACAAATATATATATATATGCAGGTATATTTCTAGGTTACTTTTTATTCAAAAATCATCAGCTTACATTAAAAATAGATGTAGGTACTATACAAACGCACGCCGATGCGAAGTGTTTTCGCTCTAAAACACATATTTTTATTCCAATTTTTTTAAACTTTGGCAGGAGACCTTTTTTTATTCTAACACATTTGTATTGTAAACCCTGGGCAAATCTATCAATGTTTTAGTGTAGGCCCCATATAAGGTTCCATTTCACAAATAGACATTTTTATATAGAGTTTAATGAAGTGTAAATGAATTTTAGAGTAGATAGAATCCGAGTTGAGAAATGTTTTATACATCGTTGGAAAGGTATGAAAATTTCCTTTACGATAAGGTATGTTGCGTAAATATGGCTATAGTGTGTCATGTGCAATTAGGACAACAAAAACAAAATTTGGGAAATTCGACTTTTTTGAAAAATTGACTTTTTTATTGCCGGTTCCATAAAATGGAATAGAATAGAGATATTTCCATGATTCTTTTTGTGTTTTGTAGAAGAAGTGTTACCAAATAAAAGTTTATTTAACATCTTTGCAATAAAATGTGACGTAATACTTGTTTTTTAGCAATGAATATAGCACTACTTGAAAATTGACTTTTTTCAGTATTTTGATCGCTACGATCTCATTTATGGCTAGGATATGGCGAGACATACCTTAAAATGTTGGGAACATTTTAAGCTTTCATTTAAGTTCAAAAAAAGCGAAAAAATCCCCGTGGAACTTTTTTTCCAGTGAGAAACTTTTGAAGTTTAGTAAAAAAATTGGCCATTTTGGTCTTAAGATAACGGTGTTGTTTGATATCGAAATTAGCCAAATTAGCACTTAAAACTTTTCTTAATACCTCGACTTTGTGAAAATGGAAAGAAATGATAATGCTTTGACGGCCAAAGTTTGCGAAAACTTAAAGGAAATGGGAGTATCTTTTTTGAAAAATTTTGCAATTTTTTGACAAAAAAAATATTTTTCATATTGAAAACGATGCCATTTTTAAACCGCCAAAGATATTCACGTGATTCCTTTTGTATTTTATGCACACATATGCTGGCATAATTTGTGTGAAGTATGAAGTTTATAGCTTTAAAATTGACGGAGTTATTAAAAAAACACTGAAAAAAACCAAGGCCAAATTTTCATATTTTAAAATTAAACAATTCATAACTCCTTAACAGTACACGATGGCATGGTACTTTATGCATAAGTTTTTTAGATCTTGTCAAGCTCTTTCTCTAGAGTCCTAAATCATGTAAATCGGTTGAGTAGATCAAAAGTTATGGCCCCCAGAAGCTTGGAGAAGTCAAAAGTGGTCAACTTTCACACCCTGTAGCTCACCCTGTATTAAAGATATGGACCAACAACAGCACTTTTCTGAAAGCCTATGTCCTCCTCTACAAATGTCTAGAACATTTTGTATGGCTAAAATCAACAGATAAAAAGTTGTAGACTTATTTCCAATTTTTTTGCCATTTGGCCCACTGTGAACGTCATCGTCGTAGTCAACAAACTTTTACTGTCCACTTAAAATGATCTGAAAACCAGACATATATCCAAGAGTCAAAGAGGGACACACAACCCCTCTCTGTGGTGATTCAGCTCTAATCACAATCTTCCTATTTGGTTCATTTGTTGGCATTCACTTGGTAGTTATCTACGACTACAATGACCTTATGAAAACTATTTCAACCTGTCATCATGGTAGTTTTGTGGGTTGTTGTTGTAGCCACATTGTCATGTGGAGGTGGCGATCCTTGCCAGGCTCCTGTAGGTGAGCAAGCTCGTTCCGGTACCGATCGCCACGAGAACAGGGTGGCCAGTTGGTTATTTGAAGGCGCCAATAACCCGACGTGTGATATCGAGCAGCATAGCCACTCAGTATTCATGAAAGAGTCGGTGGGCCTAACATAACTCACTGTCCCAAATTTCAGCAAAATCGGATGATAAATGTGGGTTGTATGGGTCTAAGACCCTAAATCGGCGGATCGGTCTATATGGGGGGGGGCTATATCAAAATATAGTCCGATATATCCCATCTTCGAACTTAACCTGCTTATAGACAAGAAAAGAATCTGTGCAATGTGTCAGCTCAATATCGCTGTTTTTAACGACTGTAGAGTGATGTTAACAGACAGACGCACGGACATGGCTAGATAGCCTTAGATTTTTTTTTTTGGTTATTTAAAGGCGCCAATAATCCGACTTGTCATATCGAGCATCATAGACACTCAGTATTTATGAAAGACTCTTAGCCGCCCGGCCTCTCACTGAGACTCTCCGCTCGATACCGCTGATTGTCCGCGACTACCGTTGCAGCTACTCTGTATGGAGCATTCCACTATCCGAATAGCAGCTCAGCTTCTCGCGACAGCAATGAAGACCACATAGATCGAACCTCAATATTCCAGCCAGTTTTGTGAGTAAAGCCTCTACCTTCAGAAGTATTTGGTATTTTGAACATTTTTTAAATATGTGTTTTCTTGACACCCAATAATTAATAAACTTTTTTTTGTTGTGATGATTGGTCGAAACAAATTTGCCCAAATTTTTAAATGTCAGGGTTAATTGTATTTTCTTCTCCCTGTTTACAAATTTTTACATATCAAGTTCACAAAAAATGTGCTTTGTTGTATCAATTTGCCGATGCGGCCACCTCATTAAATACGCCTTGGCTTAAGATCTCCGAGGCGACAAATGAAAATGTAAACAAGTCAATTTAACGAAATATTGCTCTATTTTGCTGTAAGTGATTTTTTAGTAACATTTTCTCAATCTAAATAAACGAACAATGATAAATGGAAAGATAAATTTCCAACTTCTAAACAATGATAAATGTCTACCGTCTAAAATTAAGTCCATGTGTCAATTCTCTTCTAGAAAGTCATTTATTTGGGCTCCCAAAATACCCAAACAAGAAGACATAGAAAACGTATTTCTCTAATTGAGTTCAAAACATGTTTTTGGTTATTTAGAAAGAAGAAAAAACAACAAAATAAAATAAGAAATTACAATAAATAATACAAAATCAAACTCACCTGAGCAAATACATGTACGAAAAATATTACAAATGGTCTAAGGAACAATCTGAAGACACTACGTGACATTTTATTGAAAAATAGGCTTGCTTGAAATCCTATAAGAATTTATATCGATATCGTGCACACACGCACAAAATCGGGGTGATCCTTTATTTGTCCAAGGGAATTTTGGAAAAACTCATGTTATCTTGTGTCCAACACGTTTGTTAATCAAAACAGACGTGATTTTTGCTAAGGAAATCCAATAAAACACGCGTGACTTTTAAAAGCCAGACTCAGAACAAGGCTTTAGTTTGAGAACATACCAATGTACAAAAACGTGCTCTTAAGCCTATGTGTATAGGACTATGTTATACATTATGTGTGTGTGTGTGTATGCCTAAGAAATAATGTGTTTAGTTGTTTGAAACAACGTATGTTGATCACGTGTTGAAAAACTGTGGGAAAACAAGCAAAGCAACACAGTAAAAAGCAACAATACCAAGAGCATCTCTGGCATGAGTAAGGGAATTGTTGCAGGCATGTTCCCTCTGGCACACTATAAACACTTTGTTGCTACAAAACAACTACAACTACAACAACAACATTATTTGGGAACAGTCACACAAGGGAACACTAGAATTGCATTAGCATGGCATTGACTTACAGGTAGAACAAATCTTTAGAGAGGCTTGGTGGTAAATGGTGGCCCTTTTGTTAACGGCAAGACACCATCATCATAAAAATGCCATAAAACACCATGGAAACTCAATCACGTTCATAATGTAAACACAACAGAAAAAATAGCAGTCACAGTAGTTCTACCATTCCAATAAGTCCATCGATCGATCAAACATTCTCCACTGGGGAAACATCAATGAATTTAAATTCAATTTAAAAGATCATTTAATTTGTGTTTTATGGAAATTTACACTGTTTGTGACACCATAGCCATAGCCATAGCGACAACAACAAGAGCAAACTCTCTTCTTACTACCCATTGCCATTTGTGGTGTTAAATAAATGCACCGAAGAGAGGGCTAAGAAAACGATAAAATCCCCCCAATATTTACAGCCACAGCAGATCAGTTTGCCATAGATCCTCCTACTTCTTCTCCTTAGCAAGGGCTTACCATACATGGTCATAACAAAATCAATATTCCGGTGTGTCTTCTTTCTCTGCTCATCTAAGATTCTAATAAATTTTATAGCCCAAAGTGAAAAAAGTTCTTCCTCACCATCATCATCATGACCAAATGCAAGACAATAAATTTGTCCATCTTTCCATTCCCAGATCCACCAGATAAACGAAACGGTATATCATCAAAATGCATTCGCTAGAGAGGTGCTCCTCTAATGCTTCTTCCCAAAAAAAAAAAAAATAGAAACAAATATTACCATGAAGTGCAACAATAATTTTTTAAATTTAGAATAGTCTGTCACTTTCACTATAAGAAGAAATATTTCGGCTGCCGCGTTTTGTTACACAGCTTCTTTCTTTTAGATTGTAATCGCACGCGTTTTTACTGGCGCATTTCATGTCGTCATGGTTTTGTTTTTTGGTTAGCTGCAGTAAAGAATTTCACAGTGAAGGGCAAATTTATAGCTGAAGAAAGAGAAAAAACAGCCAAACTGAAGAAATTAGAAACATGGGGTATTGGTTTTTATGGGGCGTCCCCCAAATATGAACAGTTATTGCTCATTTTGAATGCCCAATGATTAATAGAAAGTGCTGTCAACATTTTTGCTATTTTTCCATAAAAAAATCGCTGAAGACCAAATTTTGATAAAAAATTTTCTATAAACTAAATTTTGATTATATGTTCCTTAAAAACATTTTTTCCAGTGAAATAATTTCTATAAGATTTAATCTAAAGATAAACGGCTTCATTCATAAAATTTTATGATGCCTTAAAATAGGTTTATTTGACAGTTCTATAAGGGAAATATATCAAATAAATCTATTTCAAATCTACATTAAATTTTGTGCATAACTGACTTCGATTGTGTGAAAAGTTTTGCTAAACATCAATTAAATTTTGTGAATTCTCTCTTAGTACATTCTCTCTTAAACAGTTGTATATTGACATCATTGTTATCATATGGCTGTCAAATAAGTTAAAAACAAATTTTTCTACAAATTGGCAGTTTCAATTACAAAGCCATTCGTGTTGAAATCTATGCTACTTTTGTAGATCCTATCAGGCATAGTAATATCAGGAATTGTAATAGTACAGTACTTTTTATCAATAAGCGGCACAGACAGTGTGTAATCCATAATGCCTGGGAAGTCGGGCGTTGTATCAAGAATACCACAGTGTCCGTAGGCGCCGTTTGACCAAAGATAAAGCTCCCTTAGCCTCACAGCAGTGGTCGCAGCAATTTGTCTACCCACGATGGCCAGAGGCATTGAAGCGCCCTCCACCAGACCACAACACCATATAACATTATAGGTCTGTCAATGCCAGTATATACCCAGTGCATTTGGTTTAAACCCCCAACTTTTGCCAATAGCCCTCTTGCAGGTATATAGGGCAAGAGTTGATTTTGTTGCATTTTCCAAAATATTTGACTTGAAGTTAAATTTCCTCTCTAGCCAAAGACCCAGGTATTTTGCGCTTTAAGTAAATGAAACATACTCTCCTCCCAAAGAGACAGATGCCACTGTAAGTAACTTGTATCTCCTGCTGAAAAGACCTACTTATGTCTTGCACGGATTTACACCTAGACCACTTTCGGTAGCACATTTCGCTGCACGTAGAGCTTCCTGAAGTATATCTTATCTTAGAGCAGTGGGAAACTTTCCCCTAACCGCAATTGCCACGTCATCAGCATATACGACCACTTTTACACCCTTTTTCTTCAAGGGACAATAATATCTACATACCAAAGTAGTGGAGACAGTACACCTCCTTGAGGTGTTCCTCTGCTGACCCATCGTTTTAGATCTGCAGATCCCAGGCCCGTTGTAATGCATCTTTTAGTAAGTAAGTTATTAATAAACTTTCTTACCATAGTGTTGATGATGGAGAAAGTACAGGGTATTGTGGCGATGCTGATATCGAGGGCGACGAGGAGTGCTCCAAGAGCAGCACTGAATGCGATACTTGATCTGACCTTTGCACTTGTACGTGGAGAGAGTTGAGAACAGTCCTCTGACTGAGATAGTCAGGAACTCGTGCTCTTCGGATTTCGGGCATTCGTTTGTTCTACGGTAGGCCGATGGCGTGGGACGACTACATGGCATTGGCATTGCTAAACTAATCTTTCTTAGCTGGCGACTTGGGGTTTGTCTTCTCGGAGAGGTAAATTTAGGCTGGGGGCGTCCCGAAATTCTCTGTTCCCTCTATATACACAGATTGGTCCATATGAATGAGGGCACTGGATCAAAGATTTCTATTGAATTCTCGAAGATAAGAGAGTCACGTAGACTTCCGATCGGGTGTAGTGTCTTTCATATCCCAAATATCTCTACACAAAATAAAAAGACAACGTTTCTTAAAAAATTCCAATTAGCAATTTTGTAAACAGATGATTGTCATAGTTCGCTGCATTAGCAGACATGTACATTTAAAATCTGCGAAATTTGACAATGTTGCTAGCCACATGTTGAAATCATTTTGTAAAAAGAAGTTTTTTTGCAGAGCGTTTTGACAGTTATAGGGCGAAAACTCGAATTCAGTAGTAGGCTTTAATGAATAAAACTGATTAATAAAGTAATTTTGTTGAAAATATTGTAAAATAAATTTTGAAAAATGGGATTTAAAACTAAATTTTATTCTTTCAAATGCATTATCTCCCACATTCCAGGCCTCCGGTTCTTCTTACTGATACATCCACCTTTTCATCCAGAGTGAAATGTTTATTTATTAACATTATAGACAATTTTAACCAAAACCAATATTTCTAAAGTCCTATTGAAAACAGGTTTCACCTCATATCCAACCTGTGTTAAGTTGTTTGTTAAGCCATTAAAAAAAGGTGCCATGCATTCATTTACGGCAGCATAATTTAAATGTATTGTGTGTTCTTACTTTTCTGTATTCATTTGCATTTTAATTTCTCACAATTAAATGTTTACCCTAGACATGAATTAATGACCCAGACACAATTCGACAGGCCATACAAGGAACAATGTATTATGAAAGTGTGAATGCATTACTTAAAAAGACATGAAGATATTTCTTTCAGACAATGACTTTAAACTTTTAATTTGAATTTAGATTTTCACAGTTTTTGAATAGTTCGATATTCTACAAAATAGGCAAAGAGAAAAGGCCTAATTTAAGATTTAAAATAAGGTCATGAAAATTAAAGTTGAAATTAATTTTAAATGAAAATAAAAAATTTTTAAAAAGTTAAAAAAAAATCCAATATAAAATTTTAATTATTCCATTAAATTAGATACAAAAATTAATAAAAATTTCTATGAAAATTTAATTTTTGAATAAAATTTTCTATAAAACTTAAAAGTCCCAAATATTCTCCTCCAACAACAAAAGAGATGTTCCCTCTATTCAAAGCAAAGTTGAGGGAGAAGATTGTGTGCAAACTTGGGAGAGTAAAGAGCTACAAGAAAACTCACACATAAAATTCATTACATTAGTAGATGACCACATAAAGAAAACAAAAATATTTTTATACTATACGCTGACAAAGGAAGAAAACCCGTGGCAATAGAAAAGGATGGCTGCGACACGAAGATGAAACCGATTTTAGGTGAAATGTGTACTATGGCTCAGATCGGTCCAGATTTGGATATAGCTGCCATATATACCGATATCTCGATTTACGGTTTTGATCCCATAAAAAGCGCATTTATTGTCCAATGTCGCCAAAATTTGGTACAGTGAATTGTGCTAGGCCCTTCGACATTTCTTTTTAATGTGGCCCAAATCGGTACAGTTTTGAAAATAGCTGCCATATAGACCGATCTCTTAATTTAAGGTTTTGGGCCGATGGTGCCGAAATTTGGGACAGTGAGTTGTGTTAGGCTCTTCGACATATTTCTGCAACGTGGTCCAAAATCAGTCCAGATTTGGACATAGCTGCCATATAGAATGATATCTCGATTTAAGGCCTTGGCCCAATAAAAGGTGCAATTTTACTCCGATTTCACTAAAATTTGACACAGTGACTTATGTAAGGTTTTTCGACATCCGTTTCGTATATGGTTCAAATCGGTTTATTTTTAGATATAGCTAATAAAAATATCACTATTTTATTATACACAATTGAACAATGACTTGTACTTATTAGTATTTGGTCCAAATCGGAACATATTTCGATATAGCTGCAATGGGGCATAAGGTATGCAGTTTTTCACCGGATTTTGACGAAAGGTAGTTTACGTATATACCAGAGGTGGTGGATATCTAAAGTTCGGCCGGCCAAACTTAACGCCTTGTTACTTGTTTAAATTGTTTTTGTGTTAAGTTTAAATTTATTTATATTAAGAAACACTTATTCAGATTCGCTGTTTAATTACTAAATTCAATGTACTAAATTTGTTGAATGCAAAAAAACCGAAATCATTATATGTTTTTCTATATACAGTATAGCAGTAACATGCAGCGTGGCAGACAAGCGATTTGCTTAAACCATCAAAGTTAAGTGAGTTTAACATAAACAATGAAATAATTGTCATAAACAATGAAATAATTGTCAATTGTCACTTGTCTGCAAAAAACATGTTTCATGAAGTTATAACACTGCTTTACAAATTGTAATGATCAGATCAGCGGCGAACTTTGAAAAATGAGTTTTATTTTCTAAAGAAAGAATAAAACTCCAAAGAAGAGTATTATTTTCTAAAAGAAAAAATAAAACTCCTAAAAAGAGTTTTATTTTCTGAAGGAAAAAATAAAACTCCTGAAAAGAGTTTTATTTGTGATGGATAAATAAAACTCTCATTTTAAGAGTTTCATCCGATCTTTTATTTTACGTTGAAAAATAAGTTTTTTTTAAGTCACAAAATAACGATTAAAAAATAACTTTTTCGATAGCACTTATGACCGTTACAGTCCCAGGAAGAAAGTCATTTGAAATTGTTAGCAATAATGTAATTATTGAGAAAAAGAGAAAATTTTTTGTTTTTTGTTTTGTATATTAATTTTTAAATGTATAAAAATTTCAGTGAAATTTCCTGAGGAAGAAAACCGGTGGTTTTAGAACTATATTTTTCAATAATAAAATCATTGTCAATAATAATACCATTAGTTTTTTAAAAATTGTTTTAATGAGCTCAAGCCCAAAAAACCAGAATAGTATTAAATAAAAAGGTCAACCATACTCAAGAAAGCATAAAACTTAAAAAAAATTATGAAGATAAAATTTTTAAACGTTTTCATAGAAAATTATTATTATTGTCTGTTTGCGCTTTCTTTTTTTGATCTTAAAATCTTATTGAGATTCCATTGTAGAATATTGTCCGGTTTTAGACCATTTTTAATGCTTTTTTTTGCTAAACAATGGTCTAAAGCCGGACAGTATCCTGCAGTGAAATCTCAATTATTATTATTTTATGAAATATGCAGCGAAATTATTCATTCAATTTCAAATTTGTTTAAAAAAAAAAAATAACTTTTTTCAGGCTATGTTTTTAATTGAATATTCTGGTTTTCGGATTTACGTATTTCCTTTAATAAAAATTCCTATGGGTACAAAAATATGTGAAGATTTTTTTTCTTAATGTTATTTTTGAATTTTTTCACTTTGCTGAATTATAAAATTTTAATGTTTTTGAATACCTCTCGCATTAGGCTACCCCTTAAGAAATGGATAATAAAAACTTCTCATTAATGCTAGAACACCAAACACCACTTTCAATTTAGAACCAAAAAGTGAAACTATAATTTATACTTAATTATGGGAGTGTCTGATGCGTGGAACGTGCATTTTGCCCCAAAAATAAAAACAAAAATCCCAAAATGAATACAAGGAAATAAACAACAACAAAAATCATAGAAAAATGCAGCAACAAACAAACAAATCAAGACCAAATGATTATACACATGATGAAGATCACGATGAAAAAGATGATGATCATCATCCTAATCATTATTATAAGTTGGAACATCATCATCATTGTCATTACCTTCATCCACATCCTCAACCTTCTGGCTTGCCATTCACTACAAACTCATGACAAGTCCAAGAAGTTGGAAATATTTCTTCATGGGATTTTCTTATACCACTCACTAACAGGCTAAGATTCTTCTGATTGGAAATGCTTGTGCTGCTCTGAGTTTCCGGTTTAGCATAGATATCTAAAAATATTCCTTGTTATTCTTTTGCTAAGTGGATCCATGGTTTGTTGCTTGTTTTTGTTTTTTCTTTTTGGTGGAGTTTTCATCTTGAATTTCTTCCTTATGGCGAGAAAAATTGAAAAGTTCAAAGCGACTTCATGCATCAAGTTTTGACAGTTCTAATGGTCTAGGCTTTAAATGCATGTAGTGAGAAGTAAGCAAGTAAGTGAGTGAGTGCGTGCATGCCAGCGATTAGGTGGCCATTTGGCTCATCATTGCCACCACCAACACAAAATTGGAGGGAAAAAAATCCCCAAAATGGTTTCATTTTCCAATAATCTATTGTTGTTGTTGGCTCGGCACATGTGGACCACTTACTTAATACCCAATATTCAATTGTTTTTAGTTTTTTGTCTTGTTTTTTATGTGTTTTTTTTTTCTTTCTGCAATCTATAGAGACGCCAGCGATGATCGGAAGACACTGCTCCATTCTAAATGAGAAAATTACAAAAATGTCATGTGGGGTCAGAGTCAATCGTTGGCGTTCATATCATCAGCAATGCCATAGCAAAATTCACTTAATTGCTGTTTAGGTGGAGAGGGGCAAAGTCAAGTTTCCCCACGCAATTTTTAATTTAATTGATAGTTTAATGTCTGACAATCGACAAGCTATCGATGAAGCTTAAAAATTAACAAAAAAAAATAATAATAAAAATTTAAAATTTCTAGGAATATGATTTTATTTATAATATATGAAAGTAAAACAAGCAAACAGGCATTAAGTTGGGCCGGACCAAACTTTGGATATCCACCACCTCGGATATTTATGTATGTAAACCAACTTTCGTCATAATCCGGTGAAAAATTCATTATTTATGCAGCTATATCCAAATATGGTCCAATTTGAAACAAATTCGGCACGGACATTAAGTTATCTAATAAACACATGTCACTGTTCAATTTTAGTTCAATATTGGTCTTTTTGGCAGCTATATCCAAATATAGACCGATCTGAACCATATAGGACATGGATGTCGAAAAGCCTTACATAAGTGACTGTGTTCAGCGAAATCGGATAATAAATGCATCTTTTATGGGTCAAGACTTTAAATCAAGAGATCGGTCTACGTGGGTGTTTCGGAAACTTCTTAGCCTAGCACAAAAAGCGCGGTATGAACAGAGAAAAGTTAAGTGTTTTGGAAACTTCCATCTCTGCTCTGAGCACATGTTAAATTTTGTTTCGATCTGGCAACTCCTTCATATTGAAACAGGTGTTCACAAAAGACGCATCCGTCTTTTAAGTGTTTTGGAAACTTCCATCTCTGCTCTGAGCACATGTTAAATTTTGTTTCGATCTGGCAACTCCTTCATATAGAAACAGGTGTTCACAAAAGACGCATCCGCGATTTTCTTACAATGGAAAAATTAGAAATGCTTGGTGTCATTAAATATTTACATAAAAAAGGTTTATTGGGACAAAAAATTCATAGTGATATGGTGAATGTGTTAGGTGAAAGTGCTCCTTCATATGGAACAGTAAAAAATTGGGTGACTGAATTTAAACGTGGTCGTACAAGCATTGAAGATGAACCACGTAGCGAACGTAGGACGTCCAAAAACAGCAGCAACAACAGAAATTGTAGCCAAAGTGCATGATATGGTATTAAATGATCGATGAATAAAAGTGCGTGAAATAGCTAATATCATGGGCATCTCAAATGATCAAGTCCATTTAATTTTGCATGAAGAACTATAGATGAAAAAGGTGGGTGCCGCATTTGTTAACAGTCGACCAAAAACGCATAAGAATGAACATTTCTCAAGCTTGTTTGAATAGTTTTAAGCGAAATAAAATGGATTTCGTTTAACAAATGCAAATTAACATCCACCACTATACTCCAGAGACAGAAGAACAATCCAAACAAAGGACTGAAGCTGGAGGAAGTGCCCCAAAGAAGGCAAAAACAATTCAATCGGCTGGTAAGGTTATGGCAACGGTTTTTGGGACTTCAAAGGTATTTTATTGATTGACTATCTGCAAAAGGGTCAAACAATTGAGAGAAAAAAATGTTTAGGTTGTGAGGTATTTAGGGGGTAGGGCGGCGTCCCCCAAACACTTGATCCCACATTTGCAATACCAAATTCGTTTCATTGTAGCGCCTTATTACCATAGCCGGCAAGTATGTCTGGTTTGAGGGGTTTTTTTAGTGGTGGGCCCTGGAAAAATATCAGCTTATTTGATTCCCAATTTGCCAATGTTATTAAATACGAACTATTAGGGGGATGTTATGGGGTTGGGACGACCCCCAGACACTTGGTCCCGAATGTTGATTTCATATTCGTGCTCTTCCCCCAAATATTTTCCATAGTTGGCAATATATATCCAGTTTTGAGGGTGTTTAGGCGTGCACGGACACCGAGAGACTTGGTTCTGAAAAAAAATTAGATTCGTCCACTACTCTTAAATACCTTTTATATGAGCCCCATATAGTCATGATTGGCGGGTTTTGGGGATGGGGCTGCCCACCTCAAATTTATATACCAAAATTGTGTACCAAGATCTGGCGTTTTTGAAAATTTGGGTAAAAGCGAGTGCCCGCACCCCCTTTAGAAGTCAAAAAATGTAGTACCCCAGTTTACCCACAGGATCATTCTACACCCTCTGTGAAAATTTCAAGAAGCCGTTTCAGCCTGTTCAGGCATTTTGAATCTATTCGAAACATACAAACAAATAAACAGACATAGATATATTTATATATGTAAGACTAGCCGAATCGGCTGGGTGGGGACACTTCGCCCTGAATGCGGATGAACGCATTCGAATCCTGGCGAGAACATCGAACAAAGCGGTGTTTATCCCCTCTCAATGTTGGCGACATTTGCGAGGTACAATGCCATGCATAGTCATTTAAAAAAATTTCCCCAAAGCGGTGTCGCACTGGTGGATGCCGTTCATACTCGGCTATATAAAAAGGTCCCTTATCATTGAGTTTAAACTTAAATCGGAAAGCACTCATTGAGAGAATTTGCCCCTTCTCGGTTCCTGGTGGTAATGTTCTCATTTGGGGAGGGATGACACCTCAGACATTTCGACTCAAATATGTATATCAAATTCGTGCTGCACTTCCAAATCCCTTTAATTGGAGCTCCATATTTCCATGGCCGCTAAATATGAATCGTTTGGAGGGTGTTTTGGCGCTGGGGCGGCCACCGGCACTTTACACTGAAAATAGATATCAAATTCGTTCTTTATTCCCAACGGAAATTAAGTTCAGTTTAGGGGGTGCTTTAGGGCGTACCCTAAAACACTTGGCAACTCAAATACCTTTCGTTTGAAACCAATATTGTCATAATGGGTCAAATAACCTATTTGATGTTTCTTTAGGAGGAAAAGCGCAAATTTTAATGTCATATTCGAAATCTACTCCCTAATACCTTCCATTTGAGTCCCGTATAGCCATAGTCAGCTAATACGCCCACTCGGGGTATTTGGGGGGGAACTCCAATTACTTGGACCTAATGTTTTATGCCATATTTGTAATATATTGCCTAAAACCTTTCATTTGAGTCCCATATTGACATGAACTTCGAATATATCTGTTTAGAGAAGATTAGGTGTTGGGGAGGGCCCGCTGGGCATAAGGGGGAGGGTCCCTCCCCCTTCCGAAACCGAAAATATATATAGCGTATGTTTCCTTCCAGAGCAACCTACACAATATGCGAAAATTTCAAGGTAATCGGTTTTGCCGTTTTTGAGTCTATACGGAACAAACAAACAAACATACAATCAAACTCAATTTGAATTTTATATATAAGATTAAAAAAAAAAAAAGATTTTAAAAATATAACAATTTTTCCTATTTTAATTTTAATTGTGTGTTATGAATCTTCTTCAAAAAAAAAAAACCTAATTTATTTACTGTAACAAAATTTGAACTTTTTCTGTTCTAAGAAAACATAATTTCCTAAAATAATACTCTGCTTTGTGCTTTGAATCATTTTTCCTATATTCATTCTTAAAAAAAAAAAAGCAATATCATTTCTTAATTCCAAGAAATGCAAATGTGGAAAATAACGTCATGCATTTAAATGTCGTTATTAAATTATCATTACCTCCTATTGTTGATTCCTTTTTTGTTGTGGAAATGCCATTCATTCATTTGAACAGTCAACGCATACACACATCAACTGTTTTTCCCTGCGGAGTGACACCTTGGCCAGCTAAAACCTCAAGTCACAGTTTCATTCAAAATGTTTTACAGTTCAAACGTTTCCTTTTTTCTCTCTAAAGCTGATAAAAGATTGACAATATGGTATTTTTCATTTGACCACAGGGGAAAATCTCAAAAACAATGCCATTATATGCTTGCCCACCAGTTAGCCCATTGGGTGGTTTTGTTGATCACTAAGCGTGGGAGCGTTTTATGAATGAAACCCCAACAAATGTCAATAAAAACGCTTTTCTTTATTTTGGAACAACTCAAACAGAGATAAGTCGTTATCGATCCCAAAAAATAAGGCTTAACAGCTCTCTTGTTTGTGGCTGTTAACAATAAATCGAACTTAAACTGGGTTTGCTCTGTTATGCTGATAATAAATAGGCATTTAATGCTTAGATTAGATAGTTCCCATCTCGTTTTCATTAAAAAGCCTATACAAGTCAATTGAACATCAACAACGTTCAACCATTATCACATGCACACCCTTAGACTATTCTTTCGGATAACAACGGCTAAAGTTTATTTGTTTTTAGTTAAATAGCCGTAAAGGCGTAAACGAGTTTCATGAAGTACAAGGGTTAGGCTTTTTTTAACAAGTTTTATTCTAAAGCAACAATTCAATAAAACAAAATTAAAAAAAATACAATACAATGCAATACAATTTCAATGAAATTTCCTGTAAAAAAAAATTTTAAATGATTTTTTTTCTAATACAAACATTTAATGCAATTTTCTCCAAGCATAAAATTTCAATTTAATATTCTCTGATAGCAAAATGTCAATGAAACTTTCTCTAGAGACAAATTATTTTAATGAAATTTTCTCTAACTTCAAAATTTACATAAACCTTTCTCTAAAGACATACGGCCCTATTCACAAAAATTAATGTAGATTTGAAATAGGTTTATTTGACATATTTCCTTTATAGAACTGTCAAATAAACCTATTTTAAGGCGTTCAACCTTTATAGTGATTTCGACAGACGTTCGGACATGGCTAGTTCGAATCAGAATGTCGAGAGGATCCAGAATATATATACTTTATGGGATCACAGATTAATATTTCGAGGTGTTACAAACGGAATGACCAGATTAGTATACCCCCATCCTATGGTGGTGGGTATAAGAAAGGTGTTCATTTAGCCATAATCCTGAACCAATTCATGTTGTGCCACAATAGGTGCACAACCGTCATTCAGTGCGATTTCAAAGTCCAGACATTGCAATTGCTTGTTAGAAGCCCTATCAGATTACTTCATTTTGGTGAATAGCACCAACTTTATCTTTCAGGGGTTGACGTCATTGGCCATTGGCCAATCTTGGCAGCATACTACATGCTTTCTAAACGACCACACATTTTTTATGAAATTTTGCACACATATTAGGATGTCAAATAAAAGACCTCGTTCAAAATCTTTTTAAGATCCGACTAAAATTGTGGCTTCTACAGCTTTAAAATACCATATCGGATAAAAGATATATGTAGGAGCAATATCTTAATCTGGACCGATTTCACATATAAGAACGTCAAATAAAACACCTCCTCAAAAATTTTATAAAAATCGGACCAAAATTGTGGCTACTACAGCCTTAAAAGGCCATATCGGATGAAAGTTATATATGGAAGCTGTCTAAATTTCAACCGCTTTTTTCAAAATCAATAGCGTTCGTCCTTGGGCCAAAGAAGTGACATGAGCAAAATTTCATGACAAGCGGACAATAAATGCCTGGTGTACCTTGATCACAAGAATACATGGACAGAAAGAGAGACTGGCGGATATAGCTAAATCGAATCAGGAAACGATTCTAAGCCGATCGGTATACTTGTCAAGCCCTTCTCCTGCTTAGCGTTACAAACAAATGCACAAACTTCTAATACCCAGTGGTGTAGGGTATAAAAATGCTGACGAAGAAAATGTGAACACATTCCTTAGAAGTAGTAGTGAGTTCTATAAGCAAAATAGCAGCGACATGTCGCTGCGCCAATACAAATTTCGCTTCAATATTCAATCCCAATATTATTAAATGTTCACAAAATGAGTTTCAATCATGACATAATTACCAGGTAGAGTACCGTAAACAGCTGAATACAATTTTTTCTCGCGAAGTGCACTATCTCTCAACGAATTTTGGTTGAGTGTGTGTTTATGGTTAAGAACTGTGACACACACAAACAACGAAAAATGGTGCGAACCAGTAACATACACAAAATCAGAGTTGCACTTATCACTGATTTTGGCAGATAGTACACTCAATATTTTGTTGTTGGGCAACTGCCACTGCCTGTAAATGAATATTTCTCGGTTTCAATGATGTTAAACCTCGTTTATACTGCTCATCAAATCCGGACTTAAGGCTCTCGTCAGCTGATTTTATAAAGGGAAAACAGATGATCGAGCCATTAAATCCGGATTTAAAGAGCAGAGTAAACGGGGTTTTATCTTTACTGTGTGTTGTTGTTTGACTTTCTTTGTGTTTTGGCAAACAATGAGTTGGTCATGTTTCACAATAATTTAATAGGCATTTTCGCTGCGAATGAAGTCCACACAAGGCTTAAGGTCGAAAATGAACAGGAAATTTTTTCTTTTTTTAATATCAAAATTTAAGGAAGTAAAAAGTCATGGCCACTTAAAGCCAAAAATCTTAGACAATATGTTGTGAGTTATTCGCAAATGGACTTTCTGGCCGTCATTGAAATTTGTTATGATTTTGGTTTTTAACAACATAACAAATAAAAATATATTTTTGAAAAAATATTATTTATTATTAGGCCACAAAATGTGTGACGAATTTGAATATTAAAAACATGAGAAGGGGCTGGATACCCATCATGCATATGGAGAAACATGAAACAACATTTAGTAAACTATGACACAAACATGGGAATTTTCATATTTTTAGTGCTAATTTGAAAGAAAGAAAATAAAAAGTTTTTATGAGTTGCTGCAAAATACATACAAAACAAGGCGGCATGAGCAAAGTCATGAAAAAGTGCTATAAGAAAAAAATTTTGCTTAATAAACAGTGGGAAAATCGCGAAAAAAAGTGCAAAAATAAGGAAAAACCATTGTTGAAAAAAATATTTTTTTTTCTTAGAAATGAGATTTTATATTCTTTACTTCATTGTAAAAAGATTTTTGATTATTTTTCTTTTCCATAACAAATGGGATTTGTTTTCCAATGTGGCTGAAATTTTGTACAAGATTTTTCGTTGTGACTTCTAGCAATTTTGTCAAGTATAGTCCGAATTGGTTTATTTTTTTTTTATTTTTGTTTTCCAAAAATGGAATTTATTTTCTTTGCAATATTTCCTACACTCAACGAAATTTGTTATTTAAAACAGCAAAAATGTTTGCTAAAACAGCAGTTTTTGTCTGCTGAAAATGGGAAAGCAGGCATTATTGCTGTTTCAGCAAACATAGGGCTGCTGTATTAGCAAACATTTTTTACTGCTATTTCAACTATCAAAATCTGGTGTTCTGAGTACACAAGTCTGCTGAAAAAAAAATTGTATGCGATGATTTTAATAAGTAGAATATAGCTGTAAAGAAGCCACCAGATCCATCCATTGTTATGGATTTCGATGTGGCTGTGCTAGCTCCCTTTTTTGTCATTGCTCTACTAATGTGCATATGACTGGCATGGTTTTTTTGTATCTAAATTTAAGGAAACAATGTTATATAGAGAGTAAACATTCAGTGGTGATTATAAACATCCACTGAGATTTACATATATGTTCTTCTAAAATCCCCTTGATCATTAAGCAGCAGCCATTTTCAGCAAATAACAGACTTTTCAGCATCAATCCTTCTACTCTAAAATGTGATTTGATTTAGTGTTCCCCAAACATTCCATTGCGGAACAAATTAGAGCGAAACTAACTTTTCACAATATCAATTGAGTGCTGTCCGATTCAAAGTTAGGCTCATTGATAAGGGGACCTCCTGTTATATGCCGAGTCCGAACGTCGTGTCGCTGAAAAGTGACATCTCTTTGTTGAGAAGTTGTACATGGCTGAAATACTCACAAATGTTGCCAGCATTTGGTGAGGGGATAACCACCGCGGAAATATGTTTTAAGGTGTTCTCGCCGGCAGGATTTGAATGCGGCCGTTTGGGCACGATAGGCGGGCATGCTAACTTATGCACCACGGTGGCTAACGTTGCAGTACTACTGCTATAATAGCAGAACTACTGCTGCAATAGCAGCAAAATTAATTACTAATATTCAGCAGACAGTGTTTGCTATTTTCAGCAAACTTTTTTCTATGAGTGTATGGTGGTGGGTATAAAAATCTGCTGTTTCAACTATAAAATCAAAGTATTGTTGTTACGATGACAAATAAATTGCACTGCTTTGAGACCGTGTATATATTCGCATGAAATTTCGTATATAGTATTTTATTTTGTTTTACTCTCCCCCTTACAATACCTTAATAAAAGGAGCAGCAGATATTTTCAACAAACTACTGACTTTTTAGCAGGCAGCCTGCTGGTCTGAAATTGCAGACATTTTGCTATGACAGCAGAACTACTGCTGTAATAGCAGCAAAATTAACTGCTTACAGTCAGCAGAGGCCAGCGAAGCGCAGAGGTTAGCATGTCCGCCTATGACGCTGAACGCCTGAAAATTTTTCACTGGTGGTTTTCCCCTCCTAATGCTGGAAACATTTGTGAAATACTATGCCATGTAAAACTTCTCTCCAAAGATGTGTCGCACTGCGGCACGCTGTTCGGACTCGGCTATAAAAAGGAGGTCCCTTATCATTGAGCTCATGGGCAAAATTTGTATTTGTATTTTTGTATATTAATTTAATCCTTTTAAATGTCTGTTCCATCATTTTTATACCCTTCGCCATAGGATAAGGGCTTAGGCATAATTTATTTATCGTGATTTAGTTTGTAAAACATTCCTCTGAAACCCAAATAAAGTATATATATTCTTGATCGTCTTAACATTCCAAGTCGATTTAGCCGTGTTCGACCGTCAGTCTGTCTATCTATCGAAAGCACGCTAACTTCAGAAGAAGTAAAGCTAGGCGCTAGGAATTTTTCACAAATACTTCCTGTTGGTGTAGGTCGGTTGGGATTGTAAATGGGCCATATCGGTCCAAGTTTTAATACAGCTGCCGTATAAACCGATCTCGAATCTTGACTTCTTGAACCTCTAGACAGCGTCATTTTATCCGATGTGACTGAAATTTAGCACAAGGTGGTTTTTTTGGCTTCTTGGAACTTTATCAAGTATATTCCAAATCGATTCATAACCTGATATGTGTAGTTCAAGTAAACCGATTTCAGCTTTGACTTCTTGAAGTCACACGGTGGATGACATTTTGCATATAAAGTTTTGCTATGGCCTCCAACGGTCGTGCCATGTATGGTCCAAATAGGTTTATAACTTTATATAGCTCCGATTTGACTGAAATTTTATACTTGGTACAATATTTTTTATGAATTCTAATAGTCATGAAAAGTAAGGTCCATCTGTATCTGTAGTTGTATCTCCTATATATTTGAAAAGTCATTCGAAGAACGTATCAAATGGCATCCATGGTGTAGGGTATATACGATTCGGCCCGGCCGAACTCAAAGGAAAATTTACTTGTTATGTTATGCCCATGTTTTTTGCCTTCCTGGATTTTATGACCTCTAAATAAATAGCTTTGGACACCAGATGTACACATTTACTTCAATGGCAATCTTTGCGTGTTTACCATATTTTCCGGCAATAATTTATTTGAAAATATTCAGATTTCTTTTACGATTTGACAGTGATTGATTAATTATCTCAAATATAAAATAAATGTTATTCTAGAATTATTTCACTCCAATTAATTTATAAGGCATTCTAAAATGATACGACTTTGAAATTTGGCGAAGTGATTTATTAGCAAAAGTTTTATGTAAACAAAAACACAAAAGCAACACATTTCAAAACAAACAATGTTTGCTAACATTTTTTTCTTGGATATGATATCGAAAATTAAGAAGCCATCCATTTCATGCAAAATAATCATGAGCTAACCTATTTCTGTTTTCTTTCCATTGCAGTTAAATCCTATCTTTGACAAGACCTTCAAAATGCCTGAATTAGCCAAAAGCCTTGTAGTGAAACTTGGCCCCAAAACATTTTTTCGCCTGCAGGAAGGTTTCTTTCACAATGACACCATCAATCGTTTCATTATTGAGGGCAATATGAGTGAATATGAGAAAGTGGAAATCGGCACAGATGCCTTCCAGGGTAACAATGGTCCATTTCCTGAAATAGCCTTTACCAATGTATTTGCCATCATCATATTACAAAGGGCTTTCAAGCAAGCGAATTCTGGTGAGTCCTTTTATACACGAAATGATTTAAGAAAAAAAATCAAACTTCATTTTTTCTCTTTACTTTTCAGAAAGTTGTAAACTGAATGTGACAAATAGCAATGATGTCTTGCTATTTGAAAATTCATTTGAGAATACACAAATCAAGGGCACTTTTGTGGGCATTAAGGATTTGAGAATATCCGAAAAAGCATTTACTTCGGCACAAGCTAGGGTAAGTTTGAAGAGATTGGGAATACACAAAAAAAATCGTGAGGATTTTCAGAATTAAATTAAAAAAACTAAATTTTACTGCCAGGACGAATAACATTTTGTTACTCGATTTTTTCGCCAATTGAACAAAATCAGCTGTTTTTCCTCTATTTCGATGAATTTGCGAACGACACATAAGTGACAAAATTTTAGTGGATTTGGCCGTTAATATTTTATTAAGAATAAGGAATTCATTCCAAACTTTTAAACTTACAGTTTTTTAAATCTCATTTCTTCATAATTTTTTAATATTTTTTTTTTTTTTGAAATTATTCATAACCAGTGTTGCCACTCAAGAAAATTATTATTTTTTACCAAAATTAAAGAAAAATTCTACCAAACCCGACCAAAACCTACCAAATGTTCTCTAGCCAAAAATGCGGTATTTGTTTTTACAAACACCTCCAAAGATAAAGAACACATACCAACCACCATGGGACGCATTTCGTCTTTGGTTAGAAGACTTTTCAATCATATTAGGTGTGTTGGCTTCAAGGTCCGTACGTTGGTATGTTGTATTTGAATGATACAATTACCACATTAACCACGCCCGACAACCCCGTCTATTAGCTGTACTTTTTCCCAATGGATGTCTTTTCGTGTAATGACAGACTTTTTTCTGCATTTTGATATCTCTGGCTTTCTTTTTCAATTTGCAAAAATAATCTCCGATCATTGAGTTTTTCTCGAAAGAGAAACAATCGGAAATTGTGAAATTTAATGATCTTCGCCCTAACAGGCAAAATCTTAAAAATGGAAAAATTCGGCAGAGCCTGGCCGGGATCGAACCTGGGCACACGGAGCAACAGCGAGAGCCCTTGCCCTCGTCTAGCGTTCGAATTCATTAATACAACTTCAACAAATGCACAGCATCATGTGCACTATGGAAGCAGTGTAATTGTCGCAGAATAAAGTCTGTCATTACACGATCACACATGCATTGGGAAAAAGTACAGCTAATAGACAGGGTTGGCGAGCGTGGTTAATGTGGTAATTGTATCATAGAGGCGTTTTCGCAATAAATACGACCCAAATATAACAAAACAACGCACGGTCCTTGAAGCCGTTGCTGTTGTCTAGCGCGCGAAGCCATCAATACAACTTCCAACAGATGCACAGCATCATGTGCACCATGGAAGCAGTGTAATTGTCGCAGAAAAAAGTCTGACATTACACGAAAACACATGCATTGGAAAAAAGTACAGCTAATAGAGAGGGTTGTCGAGCGTGGTTAGTGTAGTATTTGTATCATAGAGGCGTTTTCACATTAAATGCGATTCAACGCATGGCCCTTGAAGCCATCACACCTAATATGGTTGAAAAGTACTCTTCTAACCAAAGACGATACGTGTCCCATAATGGTTGGTGTGTGTTGCGATCTCTGGGTTTCCTTTTCCATTTGCAAAGCAAATCTCCGATCATTGAGCTAGTCTCGAAAGAGAAATAAACAATTTCGAAATTTAATGATCTTCGCCCTAACAGGCAAAAAACTTAAAAATGGGAAGATTAGGAAAATTTGGCAATCCATTTGGAACACATCGGAGGCTACCGTAGTGCAGAGGTTAGCATGTTCGCCTATGACGCTGAACGCCTGGGTTCGAATCCTGGCGAGACCGTCAGAAAAAAAATTTCATTTGTGGTTTTCTCCTCCTAATGCTGGTAACATTTGTGAGGTACTATGCCATGTAAAACTTCTCTCCAAAGAGGTGTCGCACTGCGGCACGCCGTTCGGACTCGGCTATAAAAAGGAGGCCCCTAATCGTTGAGGTTAAACTTGAATCGGACTACGCTCATTGATATGTGATAAGTTTGCCCCTGTTCCTTAGTGGAATGTTCATGGGCAAAATTTGCATTTGAATTTGGAAGACGTCAAATTATACATTTTCAACGCTACAAAGTATTAGATTGTCGTCATTCATAAAGTATGTTAACATGTCCGTCCGTCTGCCTTACGTTTAAAGATTACCTATATCTTGGTATAGCACCCTTTATACCGATCTTCTAGAATAAGAAATCTTAAGTTCATAAAGTCGTATTTTTATTCCAATTTCAATGAACAACCGTGGATCAAGCGATCTCCCGAATTAAATGTTTGAGCGAAGGAATGCGCTTTCACTTCCCATTTTCGCCGTTACAGTGAGTTGCATGGACTCTTCGAAATCTGAGTATGGTGAAGTACTGACCATATTTGTATGCAGCTGCCACAGGCCTTTTGTTCTGTTGAGGGTACAAAAGCCGCATTTTCTACCCAGAATTCTCAAAATTTGAAAGAGATCCCTTAACACTCGTATCAGTTACAGTCAATATCGGAACTTACACCCTTTTTACTGAAATTTGAAGCAGTGAGACTCCTTGTAGCAGTATTTGGCCCCTCGACATCCATGGTTTTATTCTGCACAGGAACGACAGGAATTGACACTGTTCATAACTTGTATATTTTCATTTTATTTCTCTTTCGGGGCGAACCTTTTCCTAGCCTCTTATTATTTTATAATTAATATTTTTTTTTTTATTGTTTTAGCTTCACATTGAATCCTCAAATATCGATAACATTTATCGCTTCGATGCCTCCATACGTGAAATAAAATTTGTAAAATGTACCATAGGCACCATAAATCCAGGAGCTTTTGATGTCAACAACATACATTCGATTATTTTTGAATCGTGTCGAATTGATGCCATTAAATCAAGAGCAATTACAGAGAAGGTAAGCAAATAGAAACATTTTAATTTTTAGTAGAAGAAAAAAAGTATGTCCCAAAAATTAAAAAAAAAAAACAAACATAGAACACAACAAAACTACATAAAATAATAACAGAGTCTAAAATTAAAAATATTAAACTATTACAAAATATGGAATACTAGCTGGACAGGGCCCGCTCCGCTGCGCCTTATTTACCTCTCTAATATTTTTTTTAGGGTAGGGACACTTCGCCCTGAATATGGATATTGAATTTGTGCTACTGTAGTCTATGTCCACCTATGACGCTGAACGCCTGCGTTCGAATCCTGGCGAGAACTTCGGACAAAATTTAAAGCGGTGGTTATCCCCTCCAAATGATGGCGACATTTGCGAGGTACCATGCCATGTATGGTCATGTAAAAAATTCTCCCCAAAGAGGAGTCGTACTGCGGCACGCCGTTCAGACTCGGCTATAAAAAAGGTGCCTTATCGTTGATAAACTCAACTTGAATCGCAAAACACTCATTGATGGGTGAGAAGTTTGCCCCTACTCGGTTCCTGGGCAAATTTTTACTCTATCCCAAATGCCTTTCTTTTGAGTCCCATATTACCGTATTGGTAAATATTTCTGGTTTAGGATAAAGTAAATATTAGAATCGTGCTCTACTTTCATAAATATTTCATATGAGTCCCATAATGGCATGATCGGCAAATAAGTTGTGTTTGACGGTGGAGTGGACCCCAGGGGTTTAGTCCCGAAAATGAATATAAATTTCCGGAAAATCAATAAATTCCCACCCCAAATAGCTTTTATAAAATAGGGATTTATTGTGGGGTGGGCGGCTCCCCAAACACATGGCTCTATATTGTTGTGATTGGTCTATATATCCATTTGGCTGGTTTTGGGCGGTCCCTGCGGCACCCGTCCCCAACAATAGAAACAAGTTTTTTTTTGTGACTGTTTAAGTGCAAAAAATTTCAAACGAATCACAGGGTAGGGTAATGAGAAGTGCTTTCTAGGGAAGATTTTTCGACTCAAATATGGTTATCAATTCGTGTCCACTATCAAATCCCTTTACTTTGAGCCCCATATTATCATGGTCGGTAAGAATGAACCGTTTGGAGGGTGTTTTGGGGCTAGGGCGACCACTGGCACTTTGCCCTGAAAATAGATATCAAATTCGTTCTTTACTCCCAAATATCGTTGATTTGAGCACCATATTGCTATAGTCGGAAATAAAGTTAAGTTTAGGGGGTGATTTAGGGCGTACCCCCAAAATTGGATATCAAATTTGTTTTCTTCACACAAATACCTTTCATTTGAGTCCCATATTGCCATAATGGGTCAAATAACCTATTCGACGTATTTTTAGAAGGAAAAGCGTCACCTAGACTTGAACGCAAATTTTAATGTCACATTTTTAATCTACTCCAAAATATCTTTCATTTGAATCCCATATAGGCATTTGGGGGTGTGGCGACCTCCCATTACTCGTAGCAAATTTTTTATGCCATATTCGTAATCTACTTCCGATTACTTTTCATTTCAGTCCCATATTGATTAGAACGTCGAATATATCTGTATAGAAGAGTTTTGGGGTTGGGGCGGCCCGCTGGTGTACATGGACTCAAAATTTAATACGATATTCATTTTCTAGTCTCCAATACCTTTCACTTGATACCCATATTGTGCATATCACTCAACTTTTAGTTTCGGATGGCGTTGTTAGGGTAAGGAGGAGGGTCAGCCACCATCCGATATCTAAAAACTATATAACCTATGTTTCCTTTTTTTGATTCAACGGAACAAACAAACACACCGAGTCTCATATAGACATGGTGGGTCTTATGCACATTTGGGGCGTTTTTGGGGGGTGGGGTGACCCCCTAAACTTCGACCTGATTTTGTATGCCAGATTCGTAATCTACTCCCGAATACCTTTCATTTAAGCCCCATATTGATATGGACGATCAATTTGTCTGCTTTTAGAAATGTTGGTGTTAGTGCGACTTCCTGCGTACTTTGACCCAATCTTGAACACCATATTCGTATTCTACTCTTCAAAACCTTTCATTTGATATCCACGATATCATTTTTATCGGTCCGCTTTTGATTTTGGGTTGTGTTTTTGGTGTAACGGGGGAAGGTCCGCCCTCTTCCAATATCAACAAATTATAAAGCCTATTCCTTCTTCCCGACCATATTAGTAATCTAGTCCCGAATACCTTTAATTTGAGTCCCATATTGTCATGCTCGTCCAATAAAACTATTTTAGGGAGTTTTGGGGTTGGGGCGGCCCCCCAGTTACTTTGACCCAATTTTTATCATAAAATTCGTACTCTACTCCTGAATCCCATATTGTCCCGATCGGTCCACTTTTATTTTTGGGTAGTACTTTTGGGGTAAGGGGGAGGGTCCGCCCCCCTCCCGACATCAAAAAATTAAATAGCCTATGTTTCCTTCCAGACAAACCTACACAATCTGTGAAACTTTCTAGATAATCGGTTCAGCCGTTTTTGAGTCTATACGCAAAACCACAAACCAATCGACAAACAAACACAAATTAATTTTTATATATAAGATATTCCCACAGAACCTAGTTAGTAAAAACAGCAAAAGTGTTTGCTGTAACAGCAGAAAATCTGCTGAAATTGGGATAGGAGTAATTTTTCGTTTCTATTATTACAAATAAGTGCTTATTCTTGAGCTTCATTGAATGTTGTATGTAATGACATTCGTACTACCGGTAACACAGATGGTATTCCTGTTGATAATTCGTTTTAGCAGCTGGTAAATTTAAGGATAATGAGTACTCCATTATTTTACATGCCAAGTTTTTGCTGGGTATACATACTCCAAATGCTTCAACTGTTGTTTTGAAGTTCAACGAATTTTGAATGATTTCATTCAAAAGTTGAAAAGTTTTTATCAAAAGAAAATGCTTGCTGATATCAGACTAATTTCTCTGATAATAAAACTAAAATACGACAAACTATTGGGACAGCTAATTTTAGCATAGAGGAGTCATTCCACCTAAAACAATAGCAAAATAATTATTTATTGTTATGTAACTTGTCTTGCCATTAACATGACTATTAATTATTGTATGGTTTTAATTCTTTTCATTAAATTCAGCTCTATAGTGAACATGTCTCCATAACTGGAGCCTCCATTGGCCTTATCGAAAGTGATGCAATTTATGGTAGTGGCATTAAAGAGCTAAAAATTACCAACAACAAGTGGGTACAAACAAATGTTAGCCGATAAGCATAAGCATTTATAGTAACGACGCTTTGTTTTTTTCTTTTCTTTCAGAATCGATACCATTTCCGAAAATGCAATCTACGTGACATCCATTTATGTCAACATATCGGGTAATAACGTCAAACACCTGGGCACCAAGTGGCTACACGTCAAAGACTGGAATCGCGTCACGGTTACCGGCAATCAATTCGGCGTTTTTGGTCACATGCTTTTGGAGAGTAGCAAAAGTAGCGAGAGTTGCGCATTTGAGTCCAACTCCTTGACCAGCCCGCAGGATGGTAGTTTGAATTTCACCAAACCCTATTGCCGGGTACGAGAGATCTCGGTTAATAAGGCCTGTCGTTGTGATACTCAGTGGCTGGAGCGTTTATCCGATCATGATCTAAGATCGGAAATCTATTGCACCATAGATGACAAGCTGGGAAATTGCTTCAATGCCACCATATTGAACTTCCTCAAATATTACAATGAAGTCTGTGATGATACCAAGACCATTTTGGATTGCAAGAATAACAAGAATTTGAAAAAGATTCAGGGACGTTTCTTTACCGCAGAGGAATTGGCTGCCAAGAATAAGGATTTGCCAGAACTCATCATAATTGGGGCTGGAGTTTTGATTTCCATTATCATTTTAGTGTTATTCGTATGCTGTTTGTGGAGGCGTTTAACGAAGCAATCCCATGCTGACAATTCGCATGGACGCAGCCATGTTCATGAATTCTCCCAGGAAGAGCGAGTGATAATCAATCAATCCTCGCAATTGATACAGAAAAAACATCCGGAATATTATAAAAAGTTCAATGAACTTATACAGATCATGTATATACAGGATTTGCCGGAGAAGAAGTGCGTAAAGACGATCAGTCAAATTGTTAACCTCTTGAATAAAGTGAAAAATCCTGGCACTGACTTTATGGCACTTAATCGAGTGCTCACCGAACATCTACAATCGCCTTTGCCCACAGCACCACCGGCCGATCATACACCCATATACTCGGAGCCCAGCATGACGGGGATGGATGAAGATTTCAATACCTCGACAACATTTTCAGGCCTTCCAAGCGATGGTTTCTTGGGTACTGTGGGAGCTGTTGGCGGGCCTGAACATATATATGCTGAACCTAGCTGTGCCCAACAGCCATTGCTGCCCAACGAATATGCCTCACCGGCCGATGGTCATTTGGAAACCGTGGATGTGTATACGGAGCCCATTAACGAAAGAGGTATGCATGATATGATGGTAAATCTAAGAGGGATTTATACTACACACTATTAGGAAGCATCCACAAAAATGTCACTCCCCAAAAATTTCCCCAAAAGCACCCACCACAGACACACACAGTAAGAACCAAAACGACTACACAAAGTAAGTTTGACCATTCAACCATTTTGGTGAAAAGCTACCATATTTGGAATCAGCTTTCAAACAAAAAAAAAAAAAAACACGAATCATGCTAAACCATGAAAAACATTTTCTTCTGCTATTTTAGTTCTCTGTTAGAGTAGTAGTAGAACCACCTACTTGTAGACCTTATATACCTATAGGTAATAAAATTTAAATTAAATATAAAAAACAGCACACAAATTCAAACTTCGCCTTCGACCTTGATGTATGCAGTGAAATTCTCAAAATTTGTTGCATACTCTTAGGCTTTAAAAATACCATTTGGCTCCTCGAATATTTAGTTTTTATCTAATTTGGATGAAAATTTATATCTACTGTACACTATAACCACCATCACCCAAACCAAATACAGTCCATAATAGTTAATGCTAAAGTCTAAAGATCAAATATCCTACTTTATGACTGCTTGAGCCTTAAATGTCTCAATTTTCAAAAGATTTAAATTTAATTCTTAAATAGATGCAAATGCAAATTGTCTAAATACTAACATTCCATAAAAGAGTTGGTGACACTTTCTCATATCAGTGAGAGCAGTCCGAATATAATTTAAACTCAATAGCAGATAGCCTTCGATTAATAGATATAGACTGCGTATAAACCACGATTTCACTTTTTTATTCTGCCCTCACTAAACTAATTTTTATACAATCCTTAGTAAATCCTTGATAGCCAATGTTTACCACGGCTGAACTCGCGTTTTCGCTTGCTTTAACACCTAAGGCCAGAAAAGAATGAGCTGATGAGCCTTGGTTTTGAGCGTCGCGTTGCAAAAAATGCAACTTGCACTCAAATTCCATAAAAGCAACACGGAAAAGTTAAGCTATTCAAAATGTAGCATACTTTAGGGAGTTCAAAGAAACACTTGACATGCATACCACCGATTGGAATATGTTTTAAGACTTTGTTATACTTGTACAATTTCAATAACAAGACTTTCATTCAGAGTACCTTTTTTTGCAAATGTTGAGATTTAGAATAAATTGTGTAATATGTAGAACATAAACGAATCACATCATTTCTGCTATAACTCCCTTAAAACCAAACTACTAATCCTAGTCCTTAACCAACCCTTAACATTTGTAACCTTAACATTTTTTTATCTAACTATGTTTGCTAATCCCCATTATCAATTTCAGAATCGAATCTTACTACACCCTATGCTGTAACAAGACCTCGACCCACATATCAAAGTCCATATAGGCCCATGCCATATGCCACACCCCCGCGAACACAATACACCCATCAACAACGACAACTGCCAGACGTTTTGTCACAACATAACACACTCAACCCTCATCCTGCGACAAGAACTACAGCCCCTACCAATACCATAACGATTGCGCGACGCATGGCCCAAGAGTTGCAGGACAAAACTAATTTTAATCCCATAGCAAAACCTCGTAACATGCATTTAGTAGCACCGCCCACTTACACCGCTCCCGATATAAGACATAAGCAATTATTAAAAAATCCCTTCACAGTAGCCGTAGGCGCTGGTATTGCTGCCCGGGGACCCAGTGAAGATATCGAATTGGATATGCGTGGTGCTACAGCATTACCCACGGCCACAGATTCGGGCTCAAATCATTCGGGTGGCAGTAATGAGACCGTTCAAATCGATGATGCCATTCAATATGCAGACTCTTAAAGAGTGGCCAGTCATTGATAGAAAATATCGTATTGTAAATCTGCCAAACCAAGTCCTAGGTTTTGCAGCCAGTCATAGGTTATTGTTATTGTTAGTGTTCCAGTCATCGGCTGATTTGAATGTTTATAAATAGGGAATGCTTTTGGGGGAAGAATATTGGAACATTGTATGGCAATTGAACAAAACAGGAAAGTGTTTAACCGGGAATTTTCAGATTTCCTCAGTGTAACATAATTTTCCTACCATGTATGCTTCATGGAAATTCGAAATAGGAATTGTCTAGAAGATGATAAACTCCATCATTTAAGCTTACAAAAGTTAACTAATCGTTATTTCAACGAAACTCGAGATGAATTTCATTGCTTTTTCCCACAGCATGTACAGTCCAAATTGGACATAAGCCCATTTTGCTTAGATTATCTAATGCAAAGTTGTATAACAATTTTAACATAGCAATAACTAAACGTGATTTAAATGGTTTAAATATAGATTCAATGGTAACCCTAAAAGTAGGCCAGGAAAATTATTAGTATTTTTAATTTATGTATAATGATAGAAAAATAATACAACAAAATAAGTTTTGATAAATTGAGTCCCTATTTAAACCAGTTTTAAATCTTAATTCGCAATCAGGATCATTTTGAAAGTAAGACAATTATACAACTTATATTCACAAATGTCATATTAAAACATTTTAAGATAATTTCTCTCACAATTACAAATTATGAGAAAATCGTTCTGGGCGATGTTACAATTTTTAATTGCATTTAAAGAAATTAATGTTTTTAGTTTGTTTTAAAAATCCAAATAGCGGCATTATTAAAAATATCCCAAAAATATGCAAAAATTATTTCTGTGTAACAACATAATCAGTGTTGCCGTTGTATGACTGAAAGGGAAATTTGAAAAAAAAAAATTTTAGCGTTCCTAACTTAATCTTCTTTACGACTGAAATTATAATGTAACAAGGAATCCCAGAACTTGTCTATCAATTTAAAATTGAAGTAAAATTTCGACAATTTTAAATTGATAGAAAATTTCTGTTTATTTCAAAAAAAAAAAATGTTATAAAAAAATGTATTATAAAATGTTTAGAAAATTTTGCAAAAATTTTATTTCTATAGCAAATTTAATATTCAAAGAAAATAAAAAAAACTTTATTTTTGCATTTTTTTTTAATTTATTGCTAAAAAAATTTTTTCTCCAAATTTTTTATATCGAAAATTTTTTCAAAATTTTGTTTTTATAACAAGATTTGTTCAAATTGTATTTCTTTAAAAAAAAACTGATGAAAGAGATAATATTGTCAGTATTTTATGTCTACAAAAAATTTGCAATAATTTTTTTTCTAATGAAAAAATTTTTAAAATTATAAAGATAAATTATTTGAATTAAATTTATTTCATACTATATATCTTATTTAATTATATTTTAGTTAATATTTTGTTGTATTTTATACTATTCAATTTTATTATATTTCATTATTTTATTTTCTTTTATTTTTATTTTATTAAATTTTATTTTATATTGTTTTATTTAATTTTGTTTTATGTTTTTATACAAAAAAATAATCGCTTTTTATATACAAATTTTAATATAATCTTTTTTCTTGTATTTTATACTATTCCATTTTATTTTTTTATTTTGTATTAATTTTTTATATTTTTTATTCTATTTTAATTTTATTAAATTTTAATTTTATTTCATTTTGTTTTATGTTTTTATACAAAAATAGCTTTTTATATACAATTTTGAATATAATATTTTTTTGTAAAAATGTAATGTTAATACTTTTTTCTACATTTTCTTGTTTCATTTCTTTTTTTTGTTTTATTTATTTTTTTTTTTTTTGTATATATTTATATACAAAATTGTTTCTTTAAAAAATTTCATAAAATTTATTTTTTTATTATTATTGTAAAAATAATTTTCTGTTGATAAACATAAAAAGACTTGTATTTAAATTTTATTTTACCGTATTTTCAAAAGTTTTCATATTTATTAATGTTGGAATTCAGTTTTTTGAATATCTTAAAGAAGAGGGTTTCGTTATCTTAAAAAAATGTTTCTCCCTTTCGAAAAATGTTAACGGAAACGCTTAGCGCTATATATTAGTTGTATGTTATCAGTCTGGAAAAAGTAGAAGCATTATATACCATATAGTGGCCTTATAGATTAAAAACAAGTTTTGGTTATAAAAATGTACTTTATGAAACCCAGCCTGGAAGTATGCAACATAAATTATTTCAAATGTTGTTTCTCAGATTATACGTTGTATAGTTACTATTTGATGTCCCTTAATACTTATTCCTCAAAAGTCCATTTGTAAACATTCACGATGACAAAGACGAACATACATTTTATTATATGTAATTACAATTATAATAATGATACTATCATTATAATTTAAAACAAAATATTTTGAAAACAGGCTTGTGATTTTAACCATTTTTTTAATTTTAGACTTATTTAAATCTATGGCTTGAAGCATATTGAGCAATATGCCAAAAAGCCAATCAATTCTCTATCTCTCTCTAAATAAGAATTTTCACAAACTTTTGTTGTAAGCTTAGTTTAAATCTAGTTGCCTAAGTATTTAAGAATTGTTTTTATTTCTGTTTATTTAAAATTTATTTTTATTTTGCATCAAATGTCAAATATTCTTCTTCCTCTCATTGTTGTTAACAAACAAGTGCATTTTGTAAAATATTAAAACAAAGTTAAGATTTTTATTTTAAACTTTTGTATATATTTTTTTTTTTCTAAGTTAAAAATTACACGGCGTAAAGCTCTTTGTATTCCTTTCATAAGAAAAGTCGAAAACGAGAAGAAATGTTCCAACAAAGCGAATATTCGTCAATCATAGTCATCACGCACATGCAAACTATACTCTACTCACACTGCAAGCAACTTTACCATTGTAATTATTTTTGAAATTTGAGATTTTTCAATTGTGGTTAAAATAGAATGCAGTAAAGCAGAAAAGAAGTAAACCTTTTCCTAATATAACGAAACGAAATTATTTTCTAAGTAGTATTTGTAATAAAAATATATAAATACTATATACATGACTAAAAGCAAATGAAAACAATACAAAAATAGAAAGTCTAGTTTATTTTACCCTGGGCTTGGGTCTCAACTGGAGCACCTAGTTTGGTTTGTCTTGGTGTGGTTTTATTATTTTCTCACCTGGATGGATGGCTGGTTGGCCGCTTAGATGCTTGAATGGGTGGAGAAACACTTGCATTATCTTCTCAAGTGTTACTTTAATCTCAGATGGAGCCGTTTTGTTACTCATGAAATGCACCAAAGCATTGCTTGATGGCTTAATGGGAATGTGGTTACTGTTATCTGCAGAGATCTTTGGTTTCAGTACGGTTGGTTTTTTTTTTGTGAAAGAGTTTTATCTATTGGGTTGCCCAAAAAGTAATTGCGGATTTTTCATATAGTCGGCGTTGACAAATTTTTTCACAGCTTGTGACTCTGTAATTGCATTCTTTCTTCTGTCAGTTATCAGCTGTTACTTTTAGCTTGCTTTAGAAAAAAAGTCTAAAAAAAGTATATTTGATTAAAGTTCATTCTAAGTTTTATTAAAAATGCATTTACTTTCTTTTAAAAAATCCGCAATTACTCTTTGAGCAACCCAATATATTTCATATTATATTCACCTTTTCTTTAAAATGGGTGAAATGATAATGAAAATGTGTCAGAGCTAAGAAAATTCTGATGGGAAAATTGTTTTTGAACCACAAAAAATCTATAACTCAGCAATATAATATAATAATAATATAACACAACACTACAACAATCCCATGGCAGCCGGTTGTACGCACCGGATTGGCCCGATGGGACTCCTCATCGTCGTCTTTTTTTCATCATGGGAAAGGCACATCCCGTAGTGCCTTCTCCGCACGCTTCTGGTCCGTGCCGGGATTGAAAAGATCACCGGACCCTGGTTCTGTTCAGTTTCCCAGAACCGCCTCCATCATCGATCGGTGTCGGTGAGGTGCAACCGGTGCATGGAGTGGATACATTTCCGATCTTGCTCTGGCCTCACTTCACTACGGGAATATAGTCATACTGGATATGGTGCAAGGTGCTGTGCGAACATAGCCAGCAGTGAGTCACAAGCGTCGTCGTCGTCGTAGGACTACTACGTCGTCGTAGGGACTATCTGGCCATAATCGTTCTAGGGGACTTTAATGCGCATCACACTTCATAGCATTCTCCCCTAAGTAACGACCAGCGTGGCATAGCTTTGGCAGAACAGATAGAAGGCTCCACGTTTTGCACAGTGAATGAGGATGCCTCCACTAGGATTACAAGGAGGTGAAGCAACTCCCCAGACATTTCCATTGCATCCCCTGATCTCCTGAGTGACGTATACTCTTCGGGGTCAGACCACCTACCCATAATTCTCACCATCGACCGACCAAACGACTTCATAACCTCTGAGCGCCGGACGTTTATAAATCATAAATAGGCCGATTGAGCTGGCTTCAGAGAGTATACCAATCGCCGCGTCAGTGAACAGCCACCCCCCTCGGATGTGCTAGTGGACGAGAGAAAATTCCGCGACATCATTAACGCAGCAGCCGCTCGCTTTATACCAGCCGGTCGAAAACCTCAAGTGCGGCCCAATTTCCCGGCGAAGGCAGTGGTACTCGCAGAGGAACGTGATGAGATTCATTGTTTGGACCCCACAAACCCCTGAATCAGTGAGCTGAATCTTGAAATAAACAGGGTAGTCAACGAACATAAACGGAATTTGTGGCTGGAACACTTGGAGCAATGTAACTTAGGCACCAGTTTAGGCAAACTGTGGTCTACTGTTAAGTCACTCTCGAACTCTGGTAGAAGGGATGACAGAACCTCAGTCACTTTTGGCGAAATAACCGTGACTGATCCGAAGAGATGCGCCAGGTTGTTCAACCGTCAATTTATTGTGCATCCCGAAAGTGACAAGGCAAGAAGGAGAGCCATTCGCCGCATTCGCGGTCTCCGAGCCGATGAACAGCCACCACAATTTACGTGGGCGAAGTTACGAATATCAACCGTGGCGCCAAATCATCCAAGGTGTTGGGCCCCGACGGAATCTCCACATTGATGTTGCAGAATCTGGATTTACCTTGAGTTGAGTAGCTTACTAATCTCCTGAACCTGTCTTTGAACACTCTTATAGTTCCCATTGTCTGGTAAATGGGCAGAGTGATCCCGCTACTGAGGCTGGAAAGGAACCGAGTTTGGGGGAGTCGTACAGACCGATCTCCCTTTTCTCACCAGTAACAAAGACGCTTGAGGCATTACTCGTCCTGAGCCTCGTAGGAGAATTTCCATTTGCCGAGCATCAACATGGATTTCGAAGACTGCACACATTTGCCGTGGCGTCAATAAGCCCAGGCCATGTGATAGGACGGTCCTCGTGACACTGGACCTATCGAAGGCATTCGACACGGTCAGCCATGCCAAACTATTTGAGGACATCACCAACACGTCCCTCCAGCCAGGCTTGAAACGCTGGGTCGCGAATTATCTGTGTGGTCGCCAGTCATTTGTGGAATTTTGGGATAAGAAGTCGAAGAACCTTAGAGTAAAACAGGGAGTTCCCCAAGGTGGGGTGATATATTTGGGTGATGGTTGTACTTATGCAAGCGAACTTTTGTTAATACCTTTATGGCTCAAAACCATGGAACTGTTAGAAAACTTTGGAGTCAAATAACCTGGAGGGACGCTTTACTTCCAGAACTCGCGTAATTGATGGGGGACACAATCAGGACAATATGAGTGTCAAATGAAGTGTTTTAAAAGTTGAGTACCAATCTGATATACAAATAGGACATCTATGACTGTGGAGGAGCCCCACCCGCAAATTCATATGTAGGGTATCAAATGAAAGGTTTCTGGAAGCAAAGTACTAATGCGGCATAAAAATATGCACCAAGTGTTTAGGGGACTAGTCCACTCAAAAAAAACCCGCGAGTCGGGACAATTTGGAACTAAAATGAAAGGTCTTTGAGAGTATTATAATCTGATATTAAGTGTTAGGGAAACTGCCCCACACCCAAAAATCTCCAAGCGGACATGTAGATGTATGGGAGTTGAGTATGAATCTGATTTACAAATTGGGGACAACTATCTTGGGGCCGGACACCCCCATACAGACCTCTAGACCGATCAAAACAAAAAAAGGAGTCCTCCAATTATTCCGAATAGGTCAGAATAGTCCGCAGCAGTGGAAGCAACCCATAAGAAAATATTTTTTTGCGCCGTGACGTCTCCCCAACAGCAGGGATGAGCTATATAATAGACGTGAGCCGCCCTAACCCTCACGAGGGTTCAACCTAGTATACCTTATTGGACCAATCTTATATATATAAATCAATTTGTGTTTGTTTGTTCCGTATAGACTCAAAAAAGGCTGAACCAATTACCTCGAAATTTTCACAGATTGTGTAGGTTGGTCTGGAAGGAAACATAGGCTTCATAATTTTTTCATATCGGAAGGGGGCGGACCCTCCCCCTTACCCCAAAAACAAAAGTGGACCGATCGGGACAATATAGGATTCAAATGAAAGGTATTCAAGAGTAGAGTACGAATTTCATAATAAATGTTGAGTCCAAGCACTTAGGGGCTGCCCCAGCCCCAAAACCACTAAAAATAGGTTTATTTGACGATCATGACAATATGGGACTCATATGAAATGTATTCGGGAGTAGATTGTGAATATGGTCAGGAAGTAGGAATAGGCTTTATAATTTATTGATAACGGTATATTTATAGGGGGTAACAGGGTAAAGTGGACCGATCGGGACAATATAGGTATCATATGAAAGGTATTGGAGTTTAGAATACGAATATGGTATTAAAATTTGAGTCTAAGTACCCATCGGGCCGCCCCAACCCCAAAACACCCCCAAACAGACATATTGGACCTTCATTTCATATGGGGCTCAACTGAAAGGTATACGGGAGTAGATTTCGAATCTGGCATACAAAATCCGATCGAAGTATAGGGGGTCACGCCACCCCTCAAAAACGCCATTAGACCCATTATGACCATATGATACTTGGCTGAACCGATTTTCTTAAAATTTTCATAGATTGTGTACGTTTGTCTAGAAGGAAGCATAGGTTATATAATTTTTAGATATCGGGTGGAGACGGACCCTCCCCTTAACCCCAAAAACGCCGCCCAAATTCGAAAGTGGTCCGATGGGTACAATAAGGGTATCAAATGAAAGGTATTGAAGACCAGAAAACGAATATGGTATTAAAATTTGGGTCCAAGTAACCAGTTTTCGGTCACCTTCTTTTTCTGAATAGACTTGGGTACTTAAAAAATAATCTGGACCAAGGGTTTTCAATTTATTCACACTTTTAGCTGTTATACGGCCTCAAATGCTGCAAAATCTGGTTAAAAGTCGGGCCATTCCGGAAACATGCCCAAAATCATTTTTAAAATTAAATAACAAACCCTTATCTTTAAAATAAACTTTTTAAACTGTTGTTTATTCACACCACTTAAAAAAATTCACAAAATTCACTTTTTCTCTTACTCTCTCTCATGTCTTACTCGTAAATGTAAAATGAAAAAAAAACTCAATAATTGTTTCAATTTACATAGAACCGCCCCAATATTCATATTGTACAAGTCGGAGTAAAACAATTTATAGAATAATCGCCTTAAAACAGTTTAATTGCGATTTCAATATGGTGAACAATGAATGATAATGAAAGAAAGAAACACCGTTTAATATGTTTTGCATATCAATTAAATTCCAGGATTTAGTTGGTTAAAAATAAAAAAATAAACTTCTTTGTTACTATGCAATTGTAGGAAAACAAAAACACAAAAAAAAAACTCACTAAAATTTATCAATATAACCCCTCTTAGAAATTACCTATTGACCCTAATGTATTGTTATGCGAGCGCGCATTGTGATTAAATTAACATTAATTAACAGTTCACACATTTCAAACATATAAACTTTCCTACAGACAGACGACATTCACATGCGTATCTGTGCATTCTTCAATCGTGCAAAGCAGCCTCACTCACTGGCGGCTGGGTCATTCATTCATTCAGATCATTTAGCTTACGAGTGAAAAGAAAGAAAAGAAAGGCATCTCTATTGGGACAATCAAACCTACACACAAAATTCCAGCGATGGCATAGAACAAAAACTCCACATACTTACTATTTTCATGTAGGAACGTTTGTTTGAGTCCGCCATCACTATTGTTTTTGCCCTGAACTTAGTGGACAATAAGTCTCCCGCAAAAACAATAGAAGAATGTATAAACAAATATACAATACAAAAAAGAAGCCCAAACTTATGAAAAGAAAAACAAAAACATAATAAACACAAGCCCCCATACTCTCTCTCTCTCTCTCTCCCTTCCTTACAAACATATAACGGAAAAAATAAAAGAGTTTACATCTAAATCTCTGCACTCTTCTTAACTCATTTAGGCAAATACTTTCTACACACACTTCTGCAGTTTATACATAAAGTCTCCAAAGCAAGTCAGCACAAAGTTATTAAGGTAGTGTTGCCACTCTATTGCGAATAAGGACGTTTTTGTAGCAAACTTGGAAGAAGAGACAATTTGTAGACAACTTGATCAAGATTGCGGGTTTATAATTAATCATATAAATCAAAATATCAATCATAACATGCACGGCGTTGTCAAGAGTGAAGTGTTCTTTTGATGTTATCCATCATAAATGTGGAGACAACTATCCAAAGCGTAAAGTCGAAAGGGGAAATATCTTGCATTACATATGTATGTATCAATATGATTATTTCTACAGCGTTCAAACAATTTTCTATCTTTCAAAAAATAAATAAAACATATTTAAATTTTTTTGCGACAATATTTGATGTCTATATAGAACATTTAGTTAAAAAAAAAAACTTTTTTTCAAATTGTACGTCCACAAAATTTTGTTTCTCAAAATTTTAACTATCGCATAATTTTCCCAAAATGTTATCTGTATTTATCTTATTTCACAAAAAAATTGCATTGAAGTTTTATTTATAATTCTTAAAAATCATATTTCATTTTTATTTTAATTTGTATAAAGCAAGAAATAAAACAAAGGCAAAAATTACACAAATTTTACGAAGTGGTAGAATTTTTTTTTTCTTAAAGTATGTGCATTTTTTGTACCCTACAAAACATGTGGAAGTGTGTTCCAAAGACGCACGAAGCTTATTAAAAATGCTATTCAGAAACAAAGCTTCGTCGCCTAAGAGGTATAATTAACGTTCCTCTGTTGGATCTAGCGAATTTGAATCTTTTAAAGAGATATTCTGATAATCGCCTAGAAATAATTCCATGAAGAAATTGTAAAGATTTCAATGTGAGGAGGGAGTTAAAACTGTATCCATAAAGGCAACTGGTATAGTTGGAGACTTGTTGGGTTCTTCTTAAGCGATACACATATCGTATTTTGGCATTGGTTTGAATATGATTTTGACTAAGAGGCCTCGTATTCAAAGTGGTGTAAATGAATACGTAAGCCATAGTGTACATAGTTCAGTAAAAGTCTGTCCAACGGTTGCATAAATAGGATTCTTCCAACTAAGTAAACTTTTAAATATTACCCCCAAATTCGTCGCAGTAGGGACTTTCTGAATTTTTTCTCTGTCAACATATGCGTCGATATTTTGCAAGGAGATTTTCTTGTTCTTGTGTATAATTAAACATTTTGATTTGCTAGGGTTCAAGAAGAGAGCATGTCGCAGTATACTATTGAGGTTCAAGATGGATTGGTTAATGCCATTCCGATGGCTACTCAAGTAAATTTGAAGGTCGTCTGCATACATATGCACTCGTCTATGTATCAGTTTGTTAGGAAGATCATTCGCAAAAATGGAAAAAAGGTGGAAGTGAAAAAGTGGACCATAATTGATCCTTGAGGAACTCCTTTTCCTTCTGCTAATGGTTGCGATCTCGAGCTCCCTACGTACACCGATTGTGTTCTTTGAGAGGTAGGACATTAGAAGTATCATAGACGTAGTAAAAAACCTGAAAAAATTACGAAGTTTGAAGAAAAGATTCTGGTGGTCAATGCCATCGAACGCTTTCGAGTGCTCAAGGAGGACAAGAAATCACGCCTTGTCATCAATATCGCCCATAATATATTCAGAAACTTCTAACAAAGCTGCAAAACCAGATTACACATCACTTAGTAGAGACCCCATGCGGAGATACTACGTGATTTGTATATGCATGATTTTCTCAGAAATTTGAGAGATAGCATAAAAGGGCAATTGGCCGATATTCTTTCTCAGTTTTTTTCTCCGTTTTGCGATATTGGGATAATTATTGCATGCTTCCAATCTGATGCATAAGTGCTAGAACTGAGGATATTATTAAAGAAGTGAGTTATGAAGGGTATAAAATAAGGAACTAGAATTCGTATAAATCTAGGGTCGTATAAATCTAGGTTGACAAACGCTTTGTTCAGTTTTTCGGGTCTTCGTGACAAATAACAATCTCATTAGTTTTCCCAACTCCCTTAATAATTCTCCATTTACCTTTGGAGTCTAGGGCAGAACTAAATTGATTGGATTAGTATTCAGTTTTTGCTGCTTTTATCAAAGAAGTGTTAATCTCCTCGTGGTTCGAAATTCATTATGTAGCTCCGGAGTTTCGACCCTCCTCCACATGGAATACGCCTTGTCCCTATCTTTTATGTCACTCTTAATATATGAGTCAAACCAAGGTAAGATTTGTGTCGGTGTCGGTGGAACAAAGGCTTTGAATAGGAACAGTCACATTGATTTATTAAAATCGCAACAAATTTCATTCACTGTCGTATATAAAAAAAAACTAAAGGCCCTAAGTGCATAAAGGAACTACAGGCCAAGTCGTACGGAAACTTAGGACGCGGCACCCAATGTGTTAACTGGAATCAAACAACTCGACAAAAAAAAACTTCCCCTTTATGTTTCTTAAAGGGATGTTTATTTGAACATTTTCGAATCTGTTGAGAGTAACTTGATGCGTATGATTGATATTAACAGATATAGCTCATACCCCTTAATCGAAATCAGTTTTTAATGCAATATTTTCCTAAACTTGTTCTTTGTTCTAGTCTTCTGAGATGGCAACCCTTAACACTAATCAATAAATTAACAAATCAGAGCCAGCCACTGCACTAACATCACCACACACGTGGTCATGCCTACCTCCATCTCATTAATACACACACACACATTTACTTACTTGTGGACAAACGAAAGCCAAACACAAAAAGTCTACAAAATTTATTAAAATCTGTCAGAGCTTATAGTGGCTTTCTTGTGCAAATACACACCGACAGGGAGCAAGAGAGAAAATGCAAAATATATAGGAGCGAAACACACAAAAAGGGGAGAACTTTGGTGTTTATCAGCTCCCACCACACTCACTGACCAAACAACAAATAACAGTTGTCGGGCTGCAAACGTTGACTGCCAAACAAGTGTGATCAGTGTAGATTTAGACGTTTGAGGCTACAGAGCCCCCACTACGATTCACCTCTCTCTAAAACGAAATACAATTGCAACAACAACAATAAGACGTGCGACAAACGGTAATCGAAAGAAACAGCGGTGCTTTTAGAGGCGTTTTATTAAATTCGCTGCAGAAGTGTGTATGTGTGTGAGCGCGCGTTTCCATGATTTCTATTTGTTAATTGTACATGAATGGTTTCGGTCTCGGGTCAGAAAGCAGCACGAATTGAAAATATCTGTGATTCTATTGCGTCTGTCTGCCTCAACGTCTTTGCGGTCTCATAGTCAGCCGTGCGTGTTTGCCAAATGTACAACCAATGCTAAACATTGGCAGCGACGACGGCAGCAATAGAATGTGCGGAATATGAAATCGTGTGAATTTTTTCCTCTTCTGCTGAATGTTTTTTACTGGTGTGTGGTGTTCATTTGTTTGCCATTTTTGTTTGTTATATTAAACAAATAACATAAAGCTTATTTTTACTATTTTTTTTTTGTGCTTCGCAAAAACACACAGACATTTTTTTTCAAAACTAACCATAAAATTGGCTTTAAAGTGTTTTTTTGCGACGTCTTATTTTGCATTTGAACATTGGTGGCCAAACGTCAACTAGCTACGTAATCGATGGATTTAAAGCTCCGTGATATCAACGTACATAATAATAATATAGAAATGAATGGAAAAATTAATAAACCAACAGTAATGGGGAAGAATGAAATTTAATTATTTCTTGATATTTATGCCCCGAGCACAACAAAGCAAACATTTTGACAATATTCGAATTCCGTTCTTGAGATCACAATACCATCAAAGATGGCAAGACAAAAACAACAGCAACAACAAAAGAATATAAAAATTTAATTCTTAACGACGTAATTTTTAAGTTAATTAATTTCTCTACAATTGCCCTCCAAGCGAATTATGAATGGATAAAAATATTATGTGCAAAAAAGTTCGCAAGCAACAATAATTCTTGATGTATGTAAATGTGAAGTGTTTTGTTTGTGGCATTTGTGTGTGTGTGTGTGTGAGTGTCAATATTCTCGATATATTGTATATGTATGTATTATGCATTCTTATCTCACATCTTACTTAAATCTGCATCACTACTCGTGTGTTAAGCGCAACAAACAAACAAACAACAACAAAAAGCTTCAGAGCCATCATAATGTTCTCGCCTGCATATGATGTATATCGCCATCGTTAATGCTTTCTTCCTTTACTTCTACTCTCAAGTGCTGCAATCTGTGCGATCATTGTTGTTTATTTTTTAATTTGCTTTTTTGGTTCTGACCAAAATGCCCATTAGGAAATATGGCTTAAATTTAGCATACAAAAAAAACTTGACGTAATTCAATTTTAAATTTGGAAGTGATGATGATGATAAAAATCAATTTCAGGAAGTTTGTTGTTCCATAAAATAGTTATAGCTTTAATAGCGACAAAAAAGGAATATTGATTATTTATATTAGGGGAGGAGTTACCGTTTAAATAATCCAAAAAACTTTTGTTCGTTTGAAATTAAGTTATGAAGTTTAAAGAAAGAAGCTAAAGGTAGCAACGTAGTTCATAGGTTAGTATACAGCCTGGGTTCAAAATCATGCTGCTCACGAATAAATTACAGCCGTGAGGTCAAATTCTGATCGTTTTTGGCAACATTTGGATCCGCATGTCAGCAATAAGTCTATTCAATATGTAATGGCAAACTATACTAAGCATAAATCCAGTGACAGCTATCAAAACTCCCAGCCAAAAATAAAGCAACTCAGGGAGACTTGACTATCCTGTCACTACACTACCTGATGTCATCGTTTTAGGTTATTTTTATTTAGTCGGTAATGGTTCCATCATCGGGTCCCTGTTCATTAAGCTTTATTGGGTTTCCATTCCCTGTACTGCTTAATGTTTCAATATTAGGATCTTTGCCTATCTTAGCCTTCCAAATCTTAAGTAAATGAGCTTCTTGGCTCCCTGTTCGTTGGGTTGCATTGGATCTTTACTTATTCCAGTATTCCGCATCTTGAAGTCGGTGATGGGTCCGTCGTCGGGTTCCTGTTTGTTGGCCGCTGTTGATTCACCTGCCACCTGATGAAGACCGTAGCCCTTGTGAGCTGGGGGATATCCAACATTCTCACTAGATCGAGCTTTGGGCCCTCCCAGGGAGCGTGAATACCTCTGACGAGCTGTTTGACGGTATCAATACATTCCGCCGACGCAAAACGCAGATGTCCCCTCTAAACTGGCAGCTCATCATTTGTATGGGTGGACCCTCTACAGAGTTCCACACATGTTCAAAAATCCGATCGCTAACCAGATCCTCCACTTGGAACCGTTGATCTGGATGCACAGCCGATATTGATGACTGCATAAGTCAGCTCATCTCTGTTATGCTTCCTTGCCACTCTGGCGTAAGAGGGCGGCTCCTTACCATTCTCAGCGACCATTTTCCCCTTCCGTGATGGCTGTGGCCTCCTATTGGAAGTCACAGTCCTCCATGAAGACTCAGGGGCCGTGTGCGCCTCCCTCGTTCGTGTTCCGACTTTGTCTACCTCCGCAGAACACTGTCTAGAGTCTCCACGGCGGGATAACTGGTTTGGTTTTCCCAGAGAACTTGAAAGCGGGATGCTTTTTTTCTTCTTCTTTGGCACTTTAGCAGTGTTATGCTCTTCGGGAGATCTGGTTCTTTTTCCAGCTTCCGTAGAAGTGCTTGGAATGTCAGTTCTATCCCTTCCAGCAACCTGCACTTTCGCCCGATTACGCTGCCGGTACATACTCCTCTGTCATTGTTATGTGAGAAGTTTGCTCGTGTTCCTTAGAGGAATGGGCAAATTTTGCATTTACTCGAAATGACCGAAATTTCAATGAGAAATAATGAGGCTGCATTATTATGAAAGATGCACGCATTACCTTGAAACAAAACAGCCGAATTTTGGCTTTCTTGATACGAAATTTAGTGCAGTGTGGACCTATTTTGTCTGCCATGACAGGTAATGAGCCCTACATATTTTGAATGGGGTTAGTTGTTGTGCCTTAGGTTTAAGCCTGACATCTGTCGCCCGTAGTCCTGCTATAATCGCTTGATAGTGGAACCAAAATCAATCCTCGTTGATAATGAGTTTATACGCTCTAGTCTGAATGAACAAAATTACAGTGAAAAATAATGAAGCTGCATCAGATTATGGGTTGCCAACTAGCCTATAATGATTGGAAGGGTCTACTCTCAGAAGCTTCTATGTGTATGTGCAATCTTGTGAAAACAATTCACACAAACTGATGTTGCGAGATCGGCTTTCTTGATACTCTATTCCGTGCAGTTTAGATTCATCTCGTTTGCCATGGTAGTGATCCCTACATTGAATTATGAGTGATTGCATGATTACGCTAAATATCTCCATTGCGTCACCCAGTCTATTAAATGAAGCCAGATACCGATTTGACCAAAATAGAATCATACAGACCGATTTTCCTTCCCTCGGGCCAGTAGCTTTAACGCTTGAGGCACTACTCCTACTGGCCCTTGCTGAAGAATTTTCAAGTGCTTACCATTAGAATTTCGTAACTTTTTTTACCACACCAACTGAAGGTTTAAGTCAGGTCGAACATTACGCATTAACCGAGGTTTGATTAAGGCCAAACCGTTCCATAGCCAGCTCTTGATGCATTTAACTATATCCAACATGCCTCCCGTTAAGGTCTAAAATGTTGGAAAGCTCATTATTTGTGTGATCGCCAGTCGTATGTGAACATTAGGGATAAAAAGATGAAACCTACAACCCCGTAGAGTGGAATAGGGAGTTCCCACGATGGAGTTGAATAGTGGCGGAGACCAATTAAACTTTACCTATCCTCTATTACACTCCCTACATTGTACGATCATAAACTCGCTTTGGACAGAGGGTAAAACAGGTGGGATGGAAAATTTGGGAAAGATGTTTTAGTATAGAAATGTACCACTATGCATTGATAGAGTGTATCGGCCTATCATTAACTAGCACCATATATGACAACATCGGGTTAAATATTAGTCTATTGTGATACCACAGGAACAAAAGCAGCAAGATGCCTTCTAGTTCCTACACTTCAATCAGCCAGAAAGTGACAGTGATGGACACGCTGTGTGACACTTCTGTTATACCCAACTACAACAAAGCTGTAGACCTCTTCAAATTTATATTGGGCCACATAGTCTTGGAGCGTTTAAAGCTCAAAATATCTGACCATCTGTAATCCGTTGGTTTTTTTTTACCCTTACCTCGAAGAATAGCTTACATGTCACTAAAGGCATACCACAGATTCTGTTATGTATAAGGTATATAGTAGTGTTATAAAATCGTCTGCTCTTCAATTCTCAGGGATATCTCCAGAACAGGTTTCAGCTATCTTGTTGAGCGGTCTGCGACATTCGAGAGGGAGTTTTGAATCCAGAAATGTGGTCTCCACAGATTAATTGGCAGACTGATAAGTTATTTATGCCAACTGTGACTGATATATTATAACAAAGAGGAAACATCTTGAAACAGAAATTGAAAAATAAACGGAAACAAGTAGAAGCGTGCTAAGTTCGGCCGAGCCGAATCTTGAGAACCCACCACCATGGATTCTGCTAGAATACCAGAACACTATGTGCAAAATTTCAATCAAATCGGATGAAAATTGGGGCTCAAGATGTCAAATCGGGGGATCGGTTTATATTGGAGCTTTATCCAAATTTGAAACGATATGGCCCGTTTGCAATCCCCAATGAGCTACATCAATATTAAGTATCTGTGCTATCCTCATTTCGACAAACGGACGGATGGGCATGACTAGTTCGAATCAGAATGTCGAGACGATCAAGAATACATATACTTTATGGGGTCCTAGATCAATATTTCGAGGTGTTACAAACGGAATGACTAGATTAGTATACCCCCATCTAATAGTGGCGGGTATAAAAATTTAGGAAGCATGGCAAATGCTAGAGTCAAATTTGCCACTAAAATGACACAATCGACGCCATAAAAATTGGTTTATTTATATATCACAAATAGAGCGTGTTTGTACAACCGTTCCATTCCAACTTACGGCTCGCATTGAAAAACATGTATTCTATTTTTATTGGTTTTCACTTAGTACACCATTAACTTAAGTCTCTGAATTTAAAATGAAAACCATAAAAATAAGCAAATTTTATGTAAATTTATTATTGCTGCAAATCACTGATTAGAATATATTTTAGAAGTAGTTTGCAACAATAAAAATTGTAGCTTGTATTTTACACGTTCATATATTAAGCGGTTTAATGGCTACACTTTATGTATTCAAAAAAATAAGAGCTTACATCATTATAATAAAAATGTAAAATTTTTTTATCGTTAAAATTTGAAATGGTGGAGTTAGGCTCATTTTGTCGATAAGCCTTTGACATAAATTAACTTAATTTCTTTGGGGATCGGAAGAGTTTTTTCGTCTTCAATAAAGGGTGCGGGAATACTAACTTTCATTTGTACTAAATTTCCCATGAACAATCCATCAAGGAACGGGGGATACTTCTCTCATGTCAATAAGTACAGTCGAATAAAGCTTAAGCTCCTTTTTTATGCTTAGTCCGAACGGCGTGCCGCATAGCGACACAAGTTGATAGAGAAGTTTTAACGTGGCAGGATACCTCACATATGTAGCCAGCATTAGTAAGAGGATAACCAAACTTAAAAATTCTTCTGATGTTCACGACGGCGTTCGGCTTCATAGGCTGACATGCTAACCTATGCGTCCCGAGGGCCACCACTTTCATTTGTAAAACCTTGAAATATTGATCTGAGACTTCGTAAAGTATTTTTCACACGCGTGACTCGTGATATTTATTCAATCTAGCCCCTCCGCTGATCGGCTGGGTTTAGTTATAGCTCCAACATTAACCGAATTTTCTTCTGGAGACTATACACATCGCAATTTCTAATAGATTTGGGTTAAAATTTCATGTTGACATTTATTATGACGTCCAACTTACATACCAATTATGGTCCAAATCAGTCTGAATTTGATATAGCTCCCATATAAACACATCTGCCGATATTGTCTATTAAGCCTTTAGCATAATGACTTTAAACATCTATGATTTGTGTGGCTAAAGTCAGTCTACAAATTCTAATTGGACTACTTAGGAGTTCTGTTATGACTTTCGACATTTGTGAAAAGTATAGTGTAGACTTTAAATAGCGTCAATATTAACAGATGCAACAATTCTTGCGAATACAATCCGATTTTAAGTTGAGGACATTGTTTCTATTTCTGACATTATCACAAATTTCTGTAGCATGTGCGAAGGACCTGTAAAGACTCTCAATTGAGATAATTGGCGATTGGTGTTTTTACGCCATTGACCCTTACATTCACCGTACTTCCACTCTCCATGCAGTGAACAATGTGGCCAAAGATTTCGTGGCAGTTATCTTTCTTACGAAATAAAGAACTAAATCGACAAGATAGCCAGGTTAGGTAGCCCAAATATCATCAACGTGAGGGAGATATATTTCCATGGGCGGAGATATACAATATTTCCTCTCTGTTTCACGCTTCGATTTCTTATCTCGAAATTCCCTATAGGACTGGCAACCACACAAATAATATGCAATCAGGCCTGGCCAGGGGGACATGTTTTGCTGATCTGTCATTGCTGAGCATATCAAAAGCCTTCGATAAGTCAAGAGGCACGAGCACCATCCTATAGCACAGTTTGACCTGTTTAAGACCTTGGCTTATATTTTAAACGGTGAGTTTCGGAAGCTCTTTTTTTAATAGCTATGCTCAGATGATTAAATACATGTCTTTGTGTATGTCTGCTGAAATCACCGAAAAGGCTTCGAAACAAGTAAAGAAAGGCTAAAGTCTGCCAAATCCGGTATAGGTAAAGGTTTAGAACTATAATATGACTTTAGTACTAGAGTATTAATTTTGCACAAGTGTACTAATTGAGCATAAGGGTATAAAATAATAACACAGATACAAATTTACTACAAGGTTACGAATTAAGTACAATAAAAACATTTAGTACAAAAGTCCTATTTCAGAAAAAACTACAAACTAAGTAACAAAGTACTACATTAGTAAGAAAGTACTATTGGGTTGCCCAAAAAGTAATTGCGGATTTTTCATATAGTCGGCGTTGACAAATTTTTTCACAGCTTGTGACTCTGTAATTGCATTCTTTCTTCTGTCAGTTATCTGCTGTTACTTTTAGCTTGCTTTAGAAAAAAGTGTAAAAAAAGTATATTTGATTAAAGTTCATTCTAAGTTTTATTAAAAATGCATTTACTTTCTTTTAAAAAAAATCCGCAATTACTTTTTGGGCAACCCAATATATAAGTAAAAATTTACTAGTTGTACAATGTACGATGCACAAAATTATTTTGGCTCATTTTACAAAATAACTAATTTAGCACAAAAATAAAAATTAAGTACAAAGATACAAATTTCGTACAATTACGTTCAAAGGTACTAAACTAGTTCAATGTAGTACAAAACTACTAATTAAGTACAAAGCTAGTAATTTAGTACAATAGCAATAATTTAGCACAAAAGCACTAATTTAATACAAAAGTAATTATTTAAGTACAAAAATACCAATTTAGTACAAAAACTTAAATTTAGTACAAAAGTACATATTTAGTAGAAAAAAAACTTATGTAAAGTAAAATAACTAATTTGGTATTTAATAAAAGAGTACAAATTAAGCACAAAGACACAAAAATAGCATATAAAAGTAATTTTGTTGCATAAAAGTACTAATTTAGTACAAGTGTTCAAAGTAAGTACAACAACACTAATGTTATTACATTAGTTCCAGTTAGTTAGTTCCTAATGTTACTACATAAGTTCCAGTTAAGTACAAATGTTGTAATTTAGTACAAAAGTATTAGTTTATTACAAGAGCACTAATTTGGTGTAGAAGTAGTAATGCTGTGCAAGGGTACTAATCTAGTACAAGAATACTAATTTGGAACAAGTCTACTAATGTCGAACAAAAGTTCTCATTTAATACAATTGTACTAATTTACTACAATCCTATGGTGGGGGGTATAAAAACACCATCACTGGTTGTTGTTGTTGTTATATGTTGGCTTGCAAAGAGTGCTTTTCTACAACAAATTTGTACTTTGGGTCGTTGAGATTCAAAATAAATTGCTGCAGGAAAATTAACAACTTTGGTTTGTTTGTTTTTTCGACCAAAGTTGTTGTTTTCAAAATTACTTTTATCTGTGTACCAAGTTAAGCCACTTTACTCAATTGATAAGAATTAAATAAAAATATAATAAATTATTTTCCAGTTGGAAAACATTTGCCCAAGTGTTTTGAAAACAAGCTAAACTTTTGAGCAATGTTGTAAAAAAGAGAACACAACAAATGCAAAAAATGAGCTTTTCATTTCAAGAACACAAACCATATGCAAAACTATGATGGATATATTATAATTACAAGTGCAACTGCATTTGAATTTCAATTAAATTGTGTATTGGAAATTCAAGTTGTCATACAGCAACTAATGGCTGTCAGTTGGCAATGCCATTTAAGGGGCGGAATATTTTATTGCGTGTTTGCCATGCTTAAAGCAAAGCAAATTTTAAAAAAAAAATCTTGAAGCGGCTGAAATGGCAATGCAAAGGGGTTCGTTTGTTTATATTAAGTAAATTTATTTAACTCATTTTTTTGAAATGCAAATAAATCGTCATCAGTTTTTTTTGTCACCGCCTAATATCAGTGCAAACAAACTTGACCTTTAGTTTGGTCAGTTTTACATGAAACCATTAAAATTGTTTACTCTGGTCATGGCATGGCCAGGCATCACACAAGCGTCACGCATCTTCTCAAGACTTTGTCTCATGTACTTGAATCCCCTTTACAAAAATTAATTGATCAAATAAAAATGTCATTGAATATATGTATGTTTGGAAAAAGAAAAAACAAAAGTTAAAAGGAAGTTACGATGAATGTACACAGAAAAAAAATCAATGCAGGAAAAATCCAACAACTTTATTTGTATGTGAAAAGAGCTGATGATCAATAATTTTGGTAATTGAATTGATGATTTAATTTGTTAAAATGCGTCTTTTGATACTTGACAGGGAAAATCATTGAAATTTAACGGATTTTCAACAAATTAGTTTTAGTTTTTTGAGATAATTTTTGGTAGCCAAGGAGGTTTTGTTTAACAAAAACATGCCAGTTTGGTGTTGAAAAAATGTGCGTTAAATGCCAAATCTACGATTTACCAACAAATATTTTGTAATATTTTGAGCTCAACAAACTATGTACAAACTTTGTTGTTGAGAATACAATTTATTTGTTGACTTCCTAAGCGAATGATTGCTAACACCCAATTTGTACACTGGGTTGCTAAAATATTAATTTGATTTGTTGCAGGAAAATTAACAAATTTTGTAGTTGATTTTTCAAAAAAACTTGTTGCTTTTCAAAATTATTTTTATCTGTGTATGTATGCCTTTTTCACAACACCCCAAAAGTCGCTAAGGTCTAAATCAATTATCATGAAGCCGCAAAAATAAATATTGAATATGATCTCAGTGATTTTAATTTTTTTTTCTTTCCATTTGTTGCCTACACCAGCAAAATTTTACTCGTGGAAATAAAAAGCACAAATTAATGTAAAATAAACAAATTCTTTAATTTGCTGATATGTCAAAAAAACGGCGACGATTCATTCATTCGAATTGAAATACTTTTGTAACTTGACACCTAGGGAAACCAAACGGACAAACAGACATACATTTCAACTGCAACTGACAGCTAATGCGCACATTGCTGCTTCAAAGAAATATGGTTTTGTGAAATTTTCACTGTAAAAGATGATAATTGAAAACATCAACTATTGTGTAAGAATTATTGCGGGTACAATGATGTCTACAACTCCCAAGACCCTTTCACTTTTCGACCTTTGGTCGTGGATAACTGAAATCATTCATTTTCATTTCAATACAAAACTCAATAACTATAGAAGTATTAACTTGGCATAGTGGTCATATTTAGTAGTTAAGACTTACTTAGTACATGGTAATAAATTTTACAAGTAAGAGCGTGCTAAGTTCGGCCGGGCCGAATCTTATATACCCTCTACCATGGATCGCATTTGTCTAGTTCTAAGCGCGGTAGCTCTTTTTAGGCAAACAAGAATATTGAATAAGAACTGTCATCATTCATTAATGATCCGAATCGGACCATTAATGAATGATGAACATTGTAGAAGGCATTGTGCAATATTTCAGTTCATTCGGATGAGAATTGCACCTTGTAGGGGCTCAAGAAGCAAAATCGGGAGATAGGTTTATATGGGAGCTGTATCAAGCTATTCATCGATTCAGACCATATTAGACACGTATGTTGAAGGTCATGTGATAAGCCGTTGTACAAAATTCCTTCTAAATCGAATGAGAATTGCGCCCTCTAGAAGCTCAAGATGTCAAGATCGCAGATCAGTTTTTATGGCAGCCATATCAGGTAATGCACCGATTTGCGCCATACTTAGCACAGTTGTTGGAAGTCATAACAAAACAGCTCAGGCGAAATTTCAGCCAAATCGGATGAGAATTGCGCGCTCTATCGGCTCAAAAAGTCAAGATCCAAGATCGGTTTATGTGACAGCTATACCAGATTATTAAACGATTTGGATCATACTAAACACAGTTATTTGAAGTGATACCAAAACACTACGTGCAAAATTTCAGTCAAATCGGAAAAGAATTGCGCCCTCTAGTCAAGACCCAACATCGGTTTATATGGCAGCTATATCAAAACATGGACCGATTTGAACCACTTGGAAGTGATACCAAAACACCACGTGCAAAATTGCAGTCAAATCGAACGAGAATTGCGACCTCTAGAGGCTCAAGAAGTCAAGACCCAACAACGGTTTATATGGCAGCTATATCAAAACATGAACCGATTTGGCCCATTTACAATCCCAACCGACCTACACTAATTAAAAGTATTTGTACAAAATTTCAAGCGGCTAGCTTTACTCCTTCCAAAGTTTACGTGCTTTCGACATATAGACGGACGGACGGATATGATGACATGACGACCAAGAATGTATATACTTTATAGGGTCTCAGACGCATATTTCGAGGTGTTACAAACAGAGGAGGCCACCGTACGCAGAGGTTAGCATGTCCGCCTATGCCGCTGAACGCCTGGATTCTAATCCCGACGAGACCATCAGAAAAAATTTTCAGCGGTGGTTTTCCCTTCCTAATGCTAGCAACATTTGTGAGGTACTATGCCATGTAAAACTTCTCTCCAAAGAGGTGTCGCACTGCGGCACGCAGTTCGGACTCGGTTATAAAAAGGAGGCCTCTTTTCATTGAGCTTTAACTTGAATCGGACTGCACTCATTGATGTGTGAGAAGTTTGCCCCTGTTCCTTAGTCGAATGTTCATGGGCAAAATTTGCAATTTACCTACAGAATGACGAAATTAGTATACCCCCATCCTATGGTGGAGGGTATACAAATATTTTCAACATTATTTGGACTGAGTCAACGTAACTACAATGACCGGATAGTTGCATATGGAATTCGTTATCTTATCGTACGAAAACAGCATACATACATGGGCATTGGAATGATATCGCAACGAATGAATGATAAGATAAACAAAAGAACCCACACTTGCACTCACACAAAAACAAAAACAAAAAGTCTACAAAATGTTTGATATGTAATACAATTACCAATACAGTGACCCTTTTTTTTTTTTGTTTGCTATTCACAAAGAATTTTTCACTTTGAGTAAAGGAAGTAATCGTTTTGCTAAACGACAATTCACAGCGCGAAATATCTGCTTAATCAACGTAATAGTCACTCGCTCAATCAGTTGTGTCATTTGCGGAGTACAAAGAAGAGTCACTTTCTTACTCCAATTTCATATTGCTGGAAAAATCAAAGAAAACTAAAAATGATTTTCTGATGTTGTGTATTTTTTAGCAGACAATATAAAATGTAAAACAAATCTCCCGAAATAATGCAAAATGCCAACGATGAAACGATATTTGAACATTGCCTGCGAATACCATGGCCTAAGGATAGCCACCGCAGCTTTAATTTTATCATTGATCCTTACAAATCAACGATGGATGACAGGAGTAGCTGCTGTAGCCACAACGAGACGTAATGTCAGTTGTATTCCCTATGAGGTTCAATTTACCTGTGATTGTGCCATGTCAGATGAGGTAGGAGTTTTTTTTTTAGTGGTATGGTGAGAGCCTAAAATGATGTGTCTTTTCTTTAACAGGACCTGGTGCTACCCCCACTGATTGGTTCAGCCTATCAATTGGAAATACGTAATTGTAAATCTTTTACAATTGATTCGAATGTCCTAAGAGATATCCAGCATCTGCACAAAATTACTTTCAAGAATGTGGATAATTTGGTACTCAATCAATATGCCCTATCTCTGCCAGACTATAGCAGTAGTACACCATTGATACTATCATTTGAAAAGGTAAGTTTCAATTCCAAAAATCCTTTTCGCCGCTTTAACACGGTTCTAATTTTTAGGTTAAGGTGAAGCTAATCGATTCTCTTGCCATAAATGGACAAATTGAAGAAATTACATTTGTCGATTGCTATTTAGAATCCGTAAGACCTTTTGCATTTAATATTTTGAAAAACAATGCCTTACGCTTTACCATGGATAAAGTAAGGATTGATAGAATTGATCCACAGGTAAGTTGATAAAGGAACTGTTGGCAATGTAACGCTACAGTTTATCGTATATTGTCTCTTATTTCATGCAAAGTACAATAACGTTTGAAATGGACTTTTTAAGCTTCTACAAAAACTACTTCCAAACACCAACTTATTACAGCATCTTTTCTTGACTCCCTTTAGGCCTTTAAAAAACTGGTTGTAGAAAAAATTGACATACACGATTGTGTCTTCCTAACGAATGTGCCATCGAAGACGTTCTACGATATCGAAGTTACGGATTCATTTTTATTGAACAATGTTCGATTTAGAACAGTTCACTCAAAAGCTTTTTCATTTAAAAGTAAGTAGACCTAAGAAATATCGGAATTGCATTTGCGATTCATTCTCCATGCGAACTAAGACTCTTTTTTTTCATCTCTAACTAATACTTGTTTTCTTATCTCTACACAGTGATCTCTAAGTTAACTATAGCCAATAATTACTTTGAAGCTATCGATGCAGAATGGCTGGAAGCTTTTGTCAAGAAAAGTCCACAAATTAGAGATAATTATTTTGGAAACACAAGTGAAATTTCCTTCAAAGGTAAGCTTAATCAAATTAAGAAAAAGGCGTAAAAACGCATTTAGTTTGGTCGGATCGAACTTTGGATAGAAATAACACAAATTCCAGTGAAAATTGCGCCTTTTATGGGCCAAAAACCCAAAATCGAAAAGTTGCAAATGCAAATTATGCCCATGAACATTCCACTAAGGAATAGGGGCAAACTTCTCACAATGAGTGCAGTCCGATTCAAGTTTAAGCTCAATGATAAGGGGCCTCCTTTTTATAGTCGAGTCCGAACGGCGTGCCGCAGTGCGACACCTCTTTGGAGAGAAGTTTTACATGGCATAGAACCTCATAAATGTTGCCAGCATTAGGAGGGGAAAACCACCGCTGAAAAAATTTTTCTGATGGTCTCGCCAGGATTCGAACCCAGGCGTTCAGCGTCATAGACGGACATGCTAACCTATGCGCTACGGTGTCCTCCGAAACGAAAAATTGGTATATATAATAGTTGAATCCAATGACGTCCGATCTGAAACATACCTCGTAAGGATATTGAAGATTGTGCTAAATTTCAGCGAAATTGTTTAAAACTTTCAACTTTTATGCGCAAAATACTTTAAATCGGGAAATCGGTATGTATGATAGCTATATGTATCCAAAGCAGAGCACCATAGGGCAGAGGTTAGCATGTCTGCCTACGACTCTGAACGCCTGGGTTCGAATCTAGGCGAAAACATCAGAAACAAGTAAAAACGTCCTAAGTTCGTCCGAGCCGAATCTTATATACCCTCCACAATGGATCGCATTTGTCGAGTTCTTTCCCGGTATCTCTTTTTAGATAAACAAAGGATATAAGAAAAGAATTGCTTTGCTAATTGAATTGAATGTTGGAGACCACAGAAGAAGTATATGTGTAAAATTTCAACCAAAGCGAATAAGAATTGAGCCTTTTAAAGTAAAATAGGGAGATCGGTTTATAGGGGAGCTGTATCAGACCGATTTAGACCATATTTGACACGTATGTTAAAGGTCATGGAAGAAGCCGTTGTATAAAATTTCAGCCAAATCGGATAATAATGAGGCCTTCTTGAGGCTTAAGAAGGTTTATATGGCAGCTATATCAGGTTATAGATCGATTTAAATCATATCACATATCACGATTGTTGGAAGTCATAACAAAACAACTCATAGTGGGTAAAGAAGTCCAGATTCAAGATCGGTTTATGTGGCAGCTACATCAGGTTATGGATCGATTTAAATCATACTTGGCACAGTTATTGGAAGTCATAACGAAACACGTGATGCAAAATTTCAGCCACATCGGATAGAAATTGTGCCCTCTAGAGGCTCAAGAAGTCAAGACCACATATCGGTTTATATGACAGCTATATCAGGTTATGGACCGATTTGAACCATACTCAACACAGTTGTTGGAAATCATAACAAAACACCTCGTGCAAAATTTCAGCCAAATCGGATAAGAATTGCGTCCTCTAGGCTCAAGAAGTCAAGATCCCAGATCGGTTTATATGGCAGCCACATCAAAACATGGACCGATACGGCCCATTTACAATCCCAACCGACCTACACTAATAAGAAGTATTTGTGCAAAATTTCAAGAGGCTAGCTTTACTCCTTCGAAAGTTAGCGTGCTTTCGACAGACAGACGGACGGACATGGCTAGATCGATATAAAATAACATGGAGATCAAGAATATATATACTTTATGGGGTCATAGACGCATGGGGTCTAACGAAATGACGGAGTGACCGAAGGAATTTACCCCCATTCTTCGATATAAAAAAAGTATCTCTAATGGAAATCAGATTTCGGCTTAAATTAAAAATTAAAAACGAGTTTAGTTTGGCTTAGGCTTAAGATATGGGTTAGGTCATCATCATATCCCAGCGAGAAAGGAAGTGTAGGTGAGAAAGCTAAGAGCTAGTTGAATACCCAGATCAAACACAAAGAGAAGATAAGGAGATGAAAAAATAAAACTAGTAGGAAGCAAGGGTCCATTCCACATGCCCTCCGGAAGCCTAATTGTGATTTTAAGTTCCATGAAAATTTTTCGTAGTTTATCATTTTGAGAATCTACCCACCCCAAATTTGGAGCACCGATTCATGTCCCAACACATCGATCAGACACTTGCTCTGTGTGTTCGAACCCGTGTTACTGCGTTTCTAGGCGCACATAACCCCGAGTAGGATTTTAACGTTTTTGAGGAGTTCACTTAAAGATATATTTGCAAGATCATCTAGACCAAGGTTAGGTTAGGTTAAAAAAGGGTGCGGATGTTTATCCGCCCCATGCCATTATGGGCATACATCTAAGCCAGTAATCGGCTTTTTGTGCTCTCTAAATACTAAGAAAAACTGTGACACATTAATGCAGCTTTAAAAGATGTGTGCCATCTTTCTATCATCCCGTTTGATTGGAAATGATAGCCTGTTATTCGCTTTGGTTTCGATCCAGTTAAATTAACAAGTGCTTTGAATAAACCAGCTTCGAATTGGTTCCCTTGATCTGTTGTTATCACCTTAGGACAACCAAAACGTGAAATCTAATTTGACAAAAATACAGTTGCCACGGTTTGTGCTGACATGTTTTCAAAGGCACTGCTTCTGGCCAACGCGAAAAGCGAACCATCATCGTATGGCAATATCTGTAACCTTGAACCAGAGGCATCACAAAAATTTCTAGGTGGACATGATGAAATCGATGATCGGAAACATCTATTTTGATGGGTGTAAGTCGGTTATGTCTGGTAACCTTGGATCTTTGGCACGAAAGACAGAAGCGAAACCAATACAAAATTTCCTTGTTCCTTCCAGGCCAAATGTACCTTTCACGAAGCTGTTGAAGACTAGCACGTTCACTGGAATGTGACAGATTGTGAATGGAGTTGAAAGCTTGTTCACGTCCTTTCTGGCATATTTATACCATTGTGTCCAGGCACTCATGTCTTCGCTATGTCATGAACCCGAAGATTATCCTGAGATTTTATATGTAAATTCTCTCACGCAGTCTAGGCGACATACCGATAACGAGTGCATCGAAGAAAACCCCCCATTCCCGCTCCTATCTCTATCTTGAAATAATCAGTAAATAGCGAGTTCTCATGGTCCTTAAGTACAGCATTTGTCTCCCAATCCTTTCCTTCAATAAAATGAATTCTTAAGATATTATTTCGAATCTGTCTCAGTGCCAAGTAGTTAAACACCTTCCTCAGACTACTCTACATTCTTAGTCATGCCCAGCTTCATGAGTGTAGCATGTGTTTAACTTTGTCCAGCGCAGATCAGTCTGTGGAACTTCTCTACCTCCCTGCTACGAGTGATCCTTCAATCATATGCCGCATATGTCAGCACTGGTCTCACAAAGGCCGTGTTCAACCAGTAAATCAGCTTTTGGCTAACTCTCCACTTCCTACCGAACCTCCTGCAAGAGTAGATACTAAATTTCAGCCAAATATCGTAAAAAATTTGGTTCTTAAGGGCTTAAGAGGCCAGATAGGACATCGATTTACAAGATGCTCTTTCTATATATGGAACTTTTTGGAACGTTATCGAATATGTAAATGTCGGCTCACGTAGAAAGGGAGGAAGAAACTTCGATCCGGCAGCCCAAGTAGAGAAAGACATATTGAAACTAAGATACTTGGGATGAAGAACCGACGATCGAATTTTTTTCTAAGTTAGGTTAGGTAAGAGTGGCAGTCCTTTACAGACTCACTTGGACAATTTTAAGTTCATTGTGATACCACAGTACCGACAGACCAAGGCTTCTGGCGGGAATCGACTCCTGGACTGGTAATCCAAGCACGCTGCCAACTCGGCTAAGTAGCGAAATTTTACACAGCCGGTTACCTCATAACAGTGGTTAATTGTAATCTCTATCGAAATATGAACCATTACGACTTATTTGCACTCTTCAACAACCTTTCAAGCGAACAGATTTGAAGACGGTTAGCCTTAAAGAAATAGGAGTACTCCATTTCTTGATATATCCCTTTCCCAACTTTTCCCAACAAAAGCCATATCTCGAAGATAGGTGCAACGATGCAACGATAATGCAAGTGACTCTTAGTGTAGCCCAAAAACATAACCATAGATTGGTTATTGATATAATACTACTCTCTCTTCAACAAAATTTGCTATGGTAAAATTTTGATGAACTTATTTTTAAAATCCAATTTGATTAAATTTTATTTATTTTTATTACTATATATTTTATATTTTTCAGCTATTAGGGTGCATCGCGACTATGGCAGCAGTGAAAAAATGGAGTTGCGTTTTAGCAACAACACCATACGTTTTCCCTACGATGTCCACCCATTGGAGTTCAGTAGAGATTTCACTCTCAACATTAAACAATTAAACTACGATAATCCATATCCCTGCACAGATTATGATACAAATCTACAGCCGCCCAGACCAAGAACTGAATTTTTTAATCATTACCAACATAATATCTATTTTCGTCCAGACGCGGAAGCATCCGGGCCACCATCTAATGGCCAGCAGCAAATAACCTCAAAGAATAACTTTAAGGCCTTACATGAAATTCTGGCAGGTGATTGCAATCGCTTCCCCTACTGGATATACATAATAATAGGCATGGCCATATTGATAGTGGTAATAGCCTTGATTCTGATCATTGCCTGTTGGCATGTGAGTAAAAAACGCAGAGCCAAAAGAAAAATGGACATTATACAACCGGAACCGCGTACCTACAAGGAAACCCAGATAGTTTATCAAATTGAAAATGCCGGACTACTAAAGACTGACTTTTAAAGCTTGTAAAGAGTTAAGGGATCGATAAAGGGAGCGCGAAATGCTGCTTCGAAATAGATTTGTTGTTGTTGTTGCAAATTAAAGACGCTAAAAAACACCGAAATTCCACCAAAAATCAAATATTTAATATTTTTTAATTAATTTAATTCTTATTAAACCAAATAAATTTCTTAAGTTAAAAAAAAATTGTTAATAATTGTATGTATTTAATTGCTTATAATATGTAGGTTATTTATATTCAAAAACAAAATATTGCATAACAGATAAAAAACCGAAACAAAACTTGTATATAATTATTTAAATAGGTACTAAGAAAGAATTGGAAAATAAATAAAATAATAATGCCATCCTTATTAAAGGCATTTCTTAAATATTGTTTTGTTTGACTTTAGAACATCTTCAAAAAAGGATCAAAAACTGTGAAGCAAAGAAGAGGCATAGCCAATAAGGCAGCTGCGGATGCTCCAAACCTACAAAGTTTTTAGTTAGGTGAAACTAGGTCAAAGATGTTTGTGTGTAGCTCAAGATTGAAACTTTCAAAGTAAGTTGATTTTTCTGTATCTTTGCTACCTATTAAGAACTTGACTTGCCAATCTTTCTTCAAATTGATCAAATGGAAATCCATATTTCACATATGCAGTAATGGGGAGCACAAAACAAAAACAACCTTAAACATACACTTTTCACATCAATGTTTGTCATTGCACTACTCACTATTCGTGAGCGGGAGTCCTAATTTAAATCATTGAGCGAATTATACTGCTGAAGGATTCGCAAAAGTGTAATCTTCTTTAAGTTTGACTCATTATTAAAATTAAGCAGAAATCAATCTTGAATTCTTTATAAAGACTTACCCTATTGGCAAATATGATTCCAATGCTTGATGTATGGTTAAGTCAGGCTCGGCTAATGCCAATCCCTTGGATAGCAAAGTGAAGTGTGTGCTTATTGTTTCACTTATGGTTGATAAGTCTTCGACATCCTTGTCATCTGGAAGTTAAGAGAAATAATGATTATTAGATGATTATCCATAAAGAGCAGCTTCGGTGGTTTCTACCTGGAAGACTTAGGTTTTTCTTCATCAGATTGCCACTGCACATGCCACCCAAATACGAGAGTTCTTGCTCTATGCGAACTAAGCAAGAATTATTGCTGTTTAACTGAAAGTACAAGTCATTATTAAAAGGATAAGAAATAAGGAGTAGAATGATATCGAAGAAAAAAATCAAAAATCGCAAACTATGTGGCAGTCTACAACAAGACTCACTTAGCCACTTTAGTCCAACTGTAGTAGAAAGGAAAGGAATGCAGGCCACCGAAAAAAAATGGAGGCCACCGTAGCGCAGAAGTTAGCATGTCCGCCTATGACGCTGAACGCCTGGGTTTGAATCCTGGTGAGACCATCAGAAAAATTTTCAGCGGTGGTTTTCCCCTCCTAATGCTGGCAACATTTGTGAGGTACTATGCCATGTAAAAAACTTCTGTTCAATGAGGTATCCCACTGCGGCACGCCGTTTGGACTCGGTTATAAAAAGGAGGCCCCTTATCATTGAGCTTAAACTTGAATCGGACTGCGCTCATTGAAATGTGAAAAGAACAAGCAAGGAAATTTTGAAAATCGGGCCATTAATGCGCTTTTGGCAGCCCGAACAAAATTTTGTAGGACCGAGGTGATCAACTAGGAAGGCCCACTAATAGGCCCCCGGGTATTCTAGCGCCCTAAAATTCCGCACATCAATTGATTAACACCTCAGCTATAACCATCTGATTGATTTAGTGGTGATATCTTTATCCGTTGAAAAATTACAGATTTATTTCCACTAATTTTTCCCCCCAACCCACTGTGCAACGCCTACAAAGTACTTTCAAGTCCACTGTGTAAGAGAATGAGTTCAGAGTAGCAGATACCAGGCTGAAGAACAGCAAGTCTGTGCAATTTAACTAGAAATACAACGACAATATTCCATACACAAGAAAGAAGACAAGACAGTACGTGGCAACTACAGTACGCCCATGGCATACATTTGAGCGTACTGTGTGGGAGTTAACATTTTAAAGTCAACTAGATAATTGTGCCCTGGGGTTTTTAGACTTGATAAATCTGCTATAGACCAAAGCAAGGAGGGAAATGACGAACACATCATTCTACGTTCACAGTAGTTTCTAGTCACATCTGAGTTTGGTACCCTGCAAAATTGATACGACATTGCAGGATGTCACAATAATCACACCGGAGTCACGTGATTGAGAGATCCAAATCGATATCTTTTGTGATCGAGATTGAATTAAAAATCTTCGTGCGTGAGCGAGAGTGAGTGAAATCATGCTCACGACACTAATCGCGACTCACGAGAAAATTCCGACTCACAAAACTCTCACGAGACACTCACGACTAACGGTTAAACATTTTTTTGAATGTGTCTCAAATCACATTTTAACTTAAGAAGCCTATGACGCTGAACGCCTGGGTTTGAATCTTGGCCTGAACAATTTTCAGCGGTGGTTATCCCCTCCTAATGCTGGCTGGCGACTTTTCTGAGGTATTGTACCATTTGGTATGGCAGCCATGTAAAAACTTCTCCACAAAGAGGTGTCGCACTGCGTTCGGACTGGGCGATAAAAAGGAGGGCCCTTATTATTGAGCCTAAACTTAAATAGGGCAGCGATCATTGATATGTGAGGAGTTTGCCCTTGTTTCTTAATTTGCATTGCATTATGGAATAAGTAGAAGAGCAAATAACTTGTTATGCCTCGGTAGACTGGAGGTAGTTCTTGAAGTGTTTGAGAGAAAGATTCTTTGTAAACTTTTTTCCCCACTCTGCATTTATGGAGAATATCGCAGTCATAAGTCTTTAGAACAGCTTTAAAGTCTTATAAACATACACACCGGTGGAAAGAGCAAATGGAAAAAGATATTCCGAAACTTTAAATTCAGTTTTGAATTCGGCTAGTTCAACAAACGTTCTATGATAGGCAACTTAATAAATAAACGAGAGAGTGGACGCATCTAAAAGACTTCTCTTGGCGAAATAAAATACAATCTCACAAATGTCCCGCAAACAATACTAAGCACTGCAGAATATAACTTACCAAAACAGGATTATCATAACCAACAACCAAGCACTTGAAGCCAAAACGGTTGACGCGCGGATCTTGGGCATATAAAGAAGAAGTTTCCAAAGAAAACTCCACACAATTTCCTGGTAATATCATAACATTCTGTAGCCAGTTTGAGGATCTATAAAAAAAACACTTCAATATAAAGAAAGTTTCAAAAAACAAAATGTTAAAGCTTACGTGTTAAACTTTTTCACCACAAACCAGTCGGGTTCGCTCTTATGTTCCGCCTCCTTTTGCGCCGTTGTCTTATAGCATGATGTCAGCAATGAGGCATTTTTGCATTGAGTCCCTTCAGCACTACGATGACTTTTCACATTATTATCCAAAATATCATAGTAGTCCTCATTGGCATGACACATTTCCGACGAAATCAAGGGTCTCATGGGCACAGATACCAGCAGATAGTCCTCCAATTGGGCTGTGCCACACTGAGCATCGAATTCGATGGTCAGCCATTGGACACAGGGAGGAAATTCCACACGATAACAATTTATGGAAGCATTTCTATAAGGATGCTCACTTTCCACGATACAGTAGTGATTGCTGGTGGTTGGTATATCGCTGGTGGGCGAATGATCATTGGGTGGATTAGACGATGCTGCTGCCACCAAGGCATTGCTGCAAGCTTCATTGACCAGATCTAATTTCTTATGGAATAAATCGAATGAAGGCCTTAAGCGGGGCAGATTGCCTGGCACACCAGTCTCCTTGTTCAGGCTCAGTTGATTGAGAGCCGCAATATGGGGCAAAATATCTTTGATCAGACCCAGTATTTGAACAGAACTCTGCAATTAATAAAAATATTAGATTGATAAAAGGATTTTTTTTTATGAAACCTACTTTGGCATCATTACATGCCAGATTTGCAATATGTGCATAGACCAATGGCAATAGAGTATGAAACAAATTCGATGAACCATAATTGAAAACGTCCAATATCTGTGAGGCTGCCATATGGGCAGGAGTATCCTCAGAGTCAGCGCGAGCCATGGCCACCGGATGGAATTGTGATGAAGCTCCCATTAAGCTTTCCACCGCCTCGGCTCCCACGCGTTCATTGCCATTGAATTTTGTAATTTGGCCATTGCGGAAATTTAAATCATGTATGGAAGAACTTTCCTCAATCATCAAATCCTTGGGATGTATCTCTGTGGCTCCAATTTCAATTTCCATTTCAAATGGATTGGTAGATCTCTTTTCAAACTTCAAAGTTTCAATGATGCCCTTTGAGAAGGACTCCAGCCTTTTGGATAAATCCCTTGCTGCAGACAAGCCTCCAGCTTCAGCGGGCAAATGTGAGGTTCTTGAATTGTTGGCCCAGTTAATATCCATATGCTCTTCAATGGGTGTAATATTATGCTCCGAGTCTATAGTCTGCGAGTGATTTGAGGAATTGTCCGATGGCGATAAAGAGGCAGCCAAAGTGTTGCGAGCCAAAACTAAAAGTTCCGAACATTTCTTAGTTATATCCGAAGCTATTTGTAAAGCTGTGTCCCTCATGGTGGTCTCATTGGACAAAGACACATCGTTGGAAGTGCTGCCATTTGAGCCAAATGTTCCACCATTGCAGCCATTTGTCTCAGATTTAATGGGAGTGCTGTAGTAGAGAATACATGGTATCTGGCCACGATGGGCATTGGTGCCATTAAAACTCAAGTCGCAGGCATAAAATTGGAAGGTAGTGCCACAAGGACCTCTTACTGAAGGCAAACCACCATCTCCTGAACATGTTCGATGACCTTGAGAACAAAATCTCAAAGCATAGCGGGAATTTTCCTTTAAATAAATGGAAAAAAGAAAACATTTATTTTCAAATGTGATTTATAATTTTCTGAAAACTCACCTTTATTAAAACCGAACGTTCAAATTTCACCTCAGCCATATCGTTTTGTACCACAGTCTGATCATAGGTCCCCGACACTGATTCCAGAGTTTCCCATTTATGCTGCTGTTGCTGCAATGGCTGTTGTTGCTGCAAATCCCCCGAAGTATCACATAACAATTCCAATTGATATTCATAACTTCCGGATCCGGTGTATACCATACAACCGGCCACTGCTATGCCACTACGATCTACTGAGAAGGCAATTGCATCGGGACCAAAGCTACCGGTATTCCAAGTGCGGCTCTGATCACAACGAGCAAATCTTGAACCAGACGAGTGCAGAGTACGCGGAGGCACAAACATTTTGTCATACTGTAATTAGAGAATAGAAAACAAGTAAAAATGCGTTAAGTTCGGCCGGGCCGAATCTTATATAGCCTCCACCATAGATCGCATGTGAAAAGTTCTTTGAATGACTTGAGCTGCATCAAGTTACAGAACGTACTTTTCGCTAAAGACTTAAACTGTTCATGCCTCAATCAATGCTTTAATTGAGCTGAATCCTCTTAGAACATGTTAAGCTATTTAACTAGGAGCATTTGTTCACAATTTATAACGGTACTTTCGTTATAAATTCGTTAAGTGGAACGGGAAAGCGACAAGCGAAAAAATGTAAACAAATCCGGACCAATCTTGACGCTCTCAATCTGTTGCAACCTTCATGCAAAATCTCAAAATTTTAGTTTTCGCCGTTTTGTCTAGACGTTGGCTATTATTCCACCTTTCAATATACATCTGTACTATAATTGAGGTAAAACATGTCCGATCATGCCCAAATTGCTACCTTTGTACCAATGACTCTTACCTATAAATTTGAAGTCGATAGCTCAACTTATACTACAATTGTTGACGCACCCGCTCATACAAATTTTAATGAGTTGCATCCTATGGTGGAGGGTATAAAAATGTAGCATGCGAGGCTTAAAAGCTTATCTAAAAATTTAAATGCTGCAAATTTTCCCACAAACATTTCAAGCAATTTATACTTACGTCTCCTATGGCCGTTTGATAAACTATCTCCGCCAACACTCTTGCCAACAAATGACAACAGTTGTCAATTAGACCCTGATTGAAGTCCTTACTACAATAACTACTGCTTGAATATGTGTAAGGCACACTCCTATTGTAGATGTTCTCCAAACGATCCCTTATGGGATTAGCAATAATATCCAGAAGACGCATTAACACATCCTTAAAAGTCCAGGAATTACTTAGAAAATCACGTTTCTCCTGTTGCGTGCGATAGATCATCTGCTCCACTAATATGGGATATTGATGTGAATCGGTTGAGGAAAGCATGGGTAGTCCAGAATTATCACTGGGACTGACAATTGAATGCCGATCATTGCCATGGTTAAGCAAAGCAAAGGTTGATCTTAATTTAACCGTTGGCGAACAAAGCCCAGCCAATATGGCACTCAGCAAACGGGAATGCAAAGTTCCTTGCTAAAATCACAACAGAGAATTAGAGTCTTATCTCCTTTGGGAGAAACTAAAGCACATACCTTATCCATCTCCGATAGTAAGTCACACAAACAATTCCATTTCAAAGTAGATGTGGGATAGAAAACCCCAAAACAAGCCACAAAACTTATATGGCATTCATCCAATATCTCCAAGGCCATGGATAGGGCCTCATCGCTGCTAATGTCCTGGAAGATGTCATCACAGAAGATACCTATCAACATGGCCCTAACATTGCCAATGCATTCGGCCAGTTGTATATTCTCCATGTTGGATTTCTTCATGGGTGATTGATTGCCTACGCCAGACCCAGATACTCCGCCGCCTGCACCGCCAATGTTGTCATTGAAATATTTTGTCAACAGACTGTTGGAGGGTTTTGTAAATTTCGTAACATCCTTTTCCGTTCTATTGCCCATAGTCTTGTGAGTCGAGGCTGTTGAAATGTATTCGGCTATTTCATCTGATGTTCCATACTGAGGATAAATTTCATTTGTATACTTTCGCAGTAGGCGTAAGCAGGACTTATTGACATGTATCAAATATTCCAGAGATTGCTTGACCTGCAATTGATGGGACATATCACGCTGCTCCCTTAGATAGCCTTTGAACGCCTCCCAGGACCAGTTTAGCATTAAGACCAAACTCTCGAAGCATTCTTTGGTAACGCTGTTGGCAAATTCTTTGGTAACCCGTTTCACTGGATCTATATCGACTGGTGCCGGAGGCTGTTTAGATTCTTGGGTGATAAGTCGATATAATATGGCTGGAATCTGACCAGAATTAACATCGGTTCCATTGTTGGCTTTCTTCGAAGATTTAAAAGTGAAGACAACTTGATCTTCGGTTGTCACTGTTGCCTGGCCACATGAGCCACAATCTGAGGAAGGGCCTGCAATGCGGGCCCATACCAAATACCAGCGTCCTGCGGTGATACTCACCGCCTTGGGTAACAGAATATGGTATTTACTGCGAGCAGGGCATTCAAAGGGAATTTCTTTGGTTTCACTTATCAATGTACCCTCCTTCTCATAGCCGCCACCGTCGCAGCCCATGTCGTAAAGCTTAAGTTTACAAGAATATTCGCCACGGCCGCCGAACATGCCAAAGCCATCTGTGAAAAAAAAAACGAGTCTCCGATCAGTTTTAAGGTGTGCCGTTGGAGTTAGTATAAACTTACAAATCATTACATCGGTATCAGCCGAAAATCGTATAGCCTCCACACTATGTCCTGAATAGCCCCAACCTCCTCCAAAGTTGTCAAAACGATTGCATATCTGATACTGATTGTCCTTTTGCTCTTTGCTTTGATTATCCTCCTTGGGAGAAATGTCTTCGAAACAAGCAGGTCTAGGCCCGGAAAAAAAATATTTCCATCAACAATCTTCAAAAAGCTGGCAATTCAAAGACTTACATGAAATCCTGAGCCGATGTCAGCACATCCAAACAGGCCAATAAATTGAGTGAGGCATGCAAGCGAGATATTTTCGAATCCAATTTATTTGGCAATGATAACTCAGGTGTTAACAAAGCCCTATAGTTCGAGGAGTTCTGCAGAGGATTGAAAGAATTATCAAAATTTAGACGGTGCTTATACATATTTCCCCATACCATTCCACTCTGTTGTATCTCACTGGCCAGCACGTTATAGCTGAGCACCTTCTTTTGATTGCAATCGTAAACCCACAAAATATTGTACATGGGATCCATGGCAAATGCTAATTTTGTATAGGTTTTATCATTTATTGCAGCCGTTGACGAAGAGGCCGCCGCCTTGGGCGAAGATGGGCTCTTTAAAGACCCCTTGGCATATTCGCGATTTCGCTCCTTACGCTGTATACTAGACGAGGGGTTATGCATGTGATTGTCTTGCAAGTCGAACATTTGATTTCTTGCCTCATGCATACTTCGGGACATTTGCTCATTAATGGCATTGGAGGAGCTGGGACCCAGTTGCACCATAGTGTTCTGATCTACATTTTGATTGACTTCGGGCACCACCTTGGGCTTATTCGAATGTTCCATTTTAGCAAAGTCCACTTGATTGTAGTAATGAGCTGTACAATTGCCATCGCGACGATTTATGGAAATTGCACTAAATGTCAAGGGTATTGTGGGTATCATTACTGGCAAATGAAAAGAAAATACAAAACCGTTTTAAAATTTAATTTTCAGAAAATAAATATCGTCAAAATTTGACTTTTGATGAAAAACTAAATGACCCGAAGAAAAATTTTAAAATTAGATAGCTTTTTAAATAATTTGTGGCTAGTGCCCAGACCCATTGGCATTGAAGCCACATTATTTATTTTCTTTTTTTAAATATTTGCTATCCACTTTAAAAATCACGCCATAAAGCTATCTCGACGAACATATCTTATAAAAGAATCACATATTTTTTTCTGGCCAAGTCGGCCTAATTTTCCGCTTAGGTCTTTTTTGGCGTGGGAGCTCCCAGGGATATCAGATTCGTACCTTAGGTTAGGTTAGGTTGAAAAGAGGGTGCAGATATTAATCCGCCCCATGTCACTATGGACATGCACCTAAGCCAGTAATCGGCTTGTTGGGCGCTCTAAAAACTATAAAGTAGCCTCTAAAAAGAAAATTATAAGTTATGAATTCCGTGCTACTTACAAAATCCTTAATTGTATCACTCCCCTAAGTTGGTTCAGTAATAGCCTCGTCTTCTCACCATCTAGATCCCCCTATTGGACTTTCGCCGTCCTACCGATCGTTTCGCTATTCCACAATGTTGCATGCGCATTCGTCGCCCACTCCAAGTTTATTGACGGCAGTCCTCTGGCCTTCACCGCCAAATCGTTCGCCCTTTCATTTCCCCTTAATCCGTTATGGCCCGGCACCCAAACGTTGTTGATTTTCCCATCCTCAGAGACGGCGTTAATCTCCTTCTTACACTGCAAGACTGTTCGTGACCTTACCGTCCTGGTGTTATTGCCCTTATGGAAATTTTACTGTCGGTAAAGATATTCAAACTCGACGTCCTCGCGATAGCACCACATCACTTCACGCATTCCCTGATCATCCGGATCTCCGCCTGCAGGACCGTATTATGGTCAGGCAGTCTAAAACTGATCTCAGTCCCTGGGTTCTCAATGTAAACCCCCAATGTCCACTCTGTCCTCTAGCTTTGATCCATCCGTGTAACATGATCTTCCAGATGACAATACTAGGGTTCCGTCAATCCAAGACTGTGCCGATAGCAGCAGTGCCTCGCACTCAACTTCAAGGTTCATCTCAGGTATCCGATCGGAAACCTCTTCCCTTTCTTCCAGGTTTGATTGAAAATGTGATGTTTTTCAAATAAATAAGAACAACCTACACCTCTAAATTTTTTTCTTTTTGGCATTCGATTCGTTCGCCAATTCATTGATTGAACGAACAGAGTGACACAAAGAAAAAAATGTTTAGTGGTCTAGGCAGTAAGTTCTTTCAATCATTTTTTAACTGAATCAGAAAATCTCATTGTAGTACAGTTGGGTCTAAACAAGTTATGACTGTCCGTTTTGGAGAAGTCTAACCGCTCGAAATTTTAATAAATACTTTCTCTATATAGAAGATAAAATCCCCCAACAAAGACAGCCTTTCGACTAAATTTTTTTTTCTAATCTCAAATACCTTTCATTTGAGCCATATATTGGCATGGTCGAAAATGTTTCACCTTTGGGGGTGTTTAGAGGAAGGGGTGATGCCCTAAATACATGTATATCAAATTCGTACTCTACTCCCAAATACCTTTATTTGTGCCCTATTTTGCTATGGTGAGTAAAAAATTGCTGTTTATGGGGTATTTTGGGAAAGGGGTAGACCCTCAGAAAATTGGTCCCGAAAGTGGGTATCAATTCTTGCTCTACTTGGTGGTCCTCCAATCGCTAAGGCCTGAAAATGTATTCGCAACGTGCTCTATTCTCATATATTTGAACCCCATATTGACATTGGCCTCAAAATTGAATATCAAATTCGTTTTCTAATCTCAAATACCATTCACTTAAACCCCTTATTGAAAAAGCCAGCAAATATGTCCGGTTTAGAGTACGGACCCTAAAAACTATGAATATCGAGCTCCACTGTCTTGAAGACCCAAATTGACTTGATAAGCAAATAGGTCCTATTTGGAGGTTGTTATGGTGGTGGGACGTCCCCTAGGCAGTTGGTCCCGAATGTTGATGTCAGATTCATGGTCTACTCCCAAATACCCTTCATTTGAGCTCCATTTTTCCATAATCGCCAAAGATGACCGATTTGGGGGTTAGGTTGGCCACTGAATGACTTGGCTTTGAAAATATATATCAGATTCGTGTTCTACTCTAAAATACCTCTTATATGAGCCTCATATTGCAATGGTCAGCAAATACTTCCTATTTGTGTGGTTTTATGGGGGTGTGGTGGCCCCATAGACACTTTTCCCTAACATTGATATCAGATTCGTGCTTTACTTCCAAAGACCTTTCATTTGAGCTCCATATTGCTATGGTCGTAAATTTGTCTTCTGTGTTGGATGTTCTCGGGGATGGGCGGCCTCTTAAACACTTGGTCCCACATCTGGATTTCAGATTAGTATTCTACACTCAAATACCTTTTATTTAGGCCCCATATTGCCATGGTCAGTAAATAAGTCCTGTTTGGGGGAATACCAAATTTTTGTTTGTAGGTTACTACAAAAGAGAACACAAAATTTCGCTTAAATCGCAAAACCGATCTCCGAGATCTGGCGTTTCTTAAAATTAGGGTAAAGGGGAGGGTCCGCTCCCCCTTCAGATATCAAAAAATGTAGTACTCTATTTTCACCACGGGATCATTATGCACCATCTGCGAAAGTTTCAAGAAAATCGGTTCAGCCGTTTCTAAGTCTATAAGGACCACACAAACAAACAAACATAAATTGATTTTTATATATAAGATTTGCATATTTTCTATAAAATTTTAATTGGATCAATTAAAAATTTAATTGAATAATTTGGAAATTTCAATCATCTTTTAATTGGATCAATTAAAAAATTTTATGCATTTTTTTTTTTGGAAATTTTTTCAATCACCTTTTTCAAAAACTGTGAATGATATTATCGTTTTCGTGATTGAAGCAGTTTCAATTAGAAAATTAATTAAAAATTAATCATTTAATTTCGTGATTGAAGTCGATTATTATTTTTTTCTGGGTATTCACATTTTATAAACCCCAAATGTCAAGCCTTATAATCTTTCTTCTCTTCGTATTTTACAAAGCTTCATAATCCCATAAGATTTGCCATTCCTTCCTCGTGGTATACAGGGTTCAAACAAGTTTGGTTCTAGGGTAACTTCCTTCAAAAATCGATAATGCCTGTGCTGTTCGAGCAAGCAATTGACAACAATGAACCCATTTAATTCTAGATACACCCCAGAAAGACAAGGGCGAGTCTCAGAACTACAAGACTACTCGTCCCTCTGGCGCGCTAGTCAACCATGCTTGCATGTCTTCGGATACAGGTAAATGTAAAATTTCCATGCATATTCCATTAAGGAACAGGGGATGTTTCCCTAATATTAAGGAGTGCAGTCCGATTAAAGTTTAAGCTCAGTGATAAAGGATCTCTTTTTTAATGCTGAACTCAATCGATGTGCCGCTTAACGACACTACTTAGGTGAGAAGTTTTAACATTGCAGGATACCCCATAAATGAAGTCAGCATTAGTAAGGGAAAATGTTTTCTCATGTTCACGTCGGGATTCGAACTCGACATTATAGGCGGTCATGATAACCTCTTCGCATCTATGGCCTCCACCGGATGCATGTGCAGCAGTTCTCAGAGGACTATGAGATAAGTTTAATATTTCTATCGATTCCCCGAAGATTAAATTCCCTAAAGGTTAATTACGTTTTTATGGGACCATACATACGTATTGTTTTCTTATTGGCAGCCACATTCATTTTTGGCAGCATCTGTGTGGTTATTAAGGATTCATCCAATTTAATAAATGTCTGGTCACCGCTTGCTCCTATCCAGGTAGCCTTTTTGCCAAAACTAGGACCTATACCACTGTAAAAATAAAAACTTTATTATACTTTCCATCCCAAAATTGATAAAAATCAGACTTACAATACCACTCCTGGAGTGCAATGCCACAAAATCTTTTGCCTTTGTGATATAAGTTGAGCCACCGTGGCCTTTTCCGGCAGCGATTCACTATTAACCAAAGCCTCGCGAAATTGGGCAGCACTACTGGCTTTCTCACCATCACCGCGAGAATTCGAGCCCTTCTGTTGAAAGTCATGGGGTAAACGACCTAGCTGGCCTTTTTGGAAGTTGCCGAAGGTATAAACCAGACCCTTATAGGTCAAGAGTACAGTGTGATTGCTACCAGCAGCCACCTGGCAAACATTGCCAGGAACATTAACACGCACTGGTCCGCTAACTGGTTGCATGTCACCAGTACCCAATTGCCCGAATTGATTACTGCCAAAGGCGTAAACTTCTCCAGAGAGTGTTAAGAGGACGGTATGATGGAGGCCACAGGATACTTGAACCACAGGAGATGTGGAAGGCATCTGCAAAAGCTGAGGAGCCAAGGGGGCCACACGAGGTGGATTTTCTTCGGCATGACTGCTAGTATCATCAATGGACTTCTTATCCTTGCGACGCATAATAAGACTCTTGGAGCGTTGACGGTTGAGTTGTTTATTCGAGTCCTTGGTGTCTGAAACTTTATAAGAAGTTGTGAAAAAGTACTCAATTTTTAAAAAGCATTTAAAATACCAACCATTTTCAGCTTCCTGCACCGCAATACAAGTGGCGCAAAGGCCACATTTGGAACAGCCAGCATCACCATGGCCACAGGCACATATACTACAAAAAAAAAAGCATTTAAGTCCAATTAGCATTATTTCTATGTCTTCTCTTTTAAAACTTACGCTCCTCCCACTCTTTCCTCCAGTGGCACATTCAAGGAGGATACGCAGGACACATTGTAACCGGTGCATTCCCTACAAACCACACACACCCTACACTGGCCCTGAACCACGCTGTGATCGTCGTAGTCACACAAATTGGAAAAATCGAATTTCAATTTCTTTAGACTTTGCGATTTACCACCTCCATTGGCCGAGCCATCAACGTTTACCGAGGGCGAACTGCTGTTTTCCTTCGATTTGTTGTAGACATGGCCACACTGGCCCTTGTTATTCAAGCCAAACGTAAATACTTGACCCTTGGCATTGAGAGCCACACAGTGGGCTTTGCCCAAACTCACTTTCTGAATATGCTGGTCAGAGAAATCGCTGACAAAGCCCTGGGAATCGCAGTGCACGGTGTCCTTGCCAAACATGATCAGCTTTCCAGTTTTGGTAACAAAGGCCGATGTTCCATTATTACAGGCAGCTTGCACAATAACATGACCCTCAATCTTGGTCATTTTCTTTGGTTTGACCGCCTTGGGTTGACGTCTATTCTTCGAGATGTCGCCATCCTCACCGCGACGAGCTGTGCCAGCAAAATACACAGTACCATCATCATTCACCAGCAGTGCATGGATACCATCATGGCCCACAGCAATGTGGATAATTCGTGATATCTTCGAGATAATCAATTCGGTGAGCTTCATAATAGGTGTTCGACCCACGGATTTCAAACCTAAGGAACTCGATTTGCCATAGTAGTAGACTTTGCCATTGGCACACACCAAACCAAACTCCTTGCCGCAAACAATCTCCTGCAGGTCCACATCATTGGGTATCTTGGGCTCAAAGATGTTATAGGATGCTTGAATTTTCAAGATTTGGTTTTGATTCAATACTTCCTCCTCAAAAGTGGCATACCCCAAGATGCGGAAGCGCTTACGGGACAACTGCAAAGGCAATTCCACCGGCAGGCTATTGTCGCGATCAGCAGTGCGATTTTGATGGCCTATATTCAAGCGGCGCACCACCAAGGAATCCTAAACCAAACAAAAATCAAATTATGCAGCATGTTTTGTGGAGACAAGAAGACACTCAACTTACATCTCTATTGGTGCATATGGCATTGAGGGAATCCTCATCGGTGAAAAGGGTGTAGTTGAAACCCTCCCTTATGGGTAGCATATTGACAGGATTCATGCTCTTTATGGTCAGCAATTCGGTATTGACCAAATGCAAATGATCGGCATTTCGTTTTGAATTCCTACGATAGTAGAGTTGACCATTGCTGTAGCCCAACCAACCGGTTTTCTCTTTGGTAAACTCATCATTCTGCATATAAATGTGTCCTTTATAGGACCCATTGTAGCCAGTTCCAATCTTAAGAAGGGCACCACCCAACAGCAAATATAAATATGTGCCATCCGAAGCCAAAGCTGGTTCCGTAAAGCCTCCAAAGGGAGCCTTGATGTTGAACTGTAAACAAATAGAGGTTAGTAAATAAGTTGGAACCCATTAAAGCAAAGATTCCTACTGCTATAATCTCATATATGCTTCCATTTACCTCATCCACCAATGAATTAACCGGCACACCCTTTGTATAAAACTCCGGACATGTGGGCTTGGCCAAGGCAGCGCTTATCACTGTACGCTGTAACATTCCCAAGACTGCGGGCATTTGAATGCGCTGAATCGACAAGTGCCTTGGTGACATAATAAGAGCCGCTATAGCTTTCAACATTTTTCCAGTATCTCCTCGGGCAATACACAGGCCCACCAAAGCTGAACAGGCCACTGCAGACCAATCACCTTCATTGCCGGCCACACCAGCACTACTCTCTGTGGTGGTGCCCGTGCTCATGGTGGCCAAATCCAGCAATAAATCATACAAAGGATTTATAAGTTCCTCGGGTTCATGCTTAAATGACTCCGGCTGTTGGCCTTGAATAACATCGAGCAAGGCTTTTAAAGCCTTCGAGCAAAGCATTGGTTGAATATGACGTGCCTCTGAAATCAATTCAAAGAGACTGCGTAAACCCGCACCCACAATCAGTGGAACAGAGACAATTTTAGTCTCCTTCTCAATGCACTCCTCAGAGTCCGATTCCACATCACTGTTGGCAGAGTCTTGGCGCGAACGTTTGCCACCTCCCACACCACCTGGTGCTGGGGCCACAACTCCAGCCCCATTGGCACCTCCAACTTGTTGCAGTGCATTTAGAGTATGGCAAGAACACTCTATAGACTGATTGCTGGCCAAACAGGAGCCACAAAGGAGGCAACATGTTGAATTGATGTTGGGTAAATGTCTTACATTACCGCTTAGCTCGTAGAATAATAAACGCCTAGTTTCTGCTTCCAGAACGGTGGAACGTATGGCAGAAAATACTGCAAATTGGGAGGCATTCGATTGCAGTTCGATGTGTGCCACTGGAAATGCTGGACACAATAGAAGTTGTTCCTTAATTAATGGTGGATCCAAAGGATTAAGCACACGCAGCTCAGGATTTCCATCCAAAATAGCTATTGGCGATTTCTTATCCTTGTTTTTACGTTTGCCTTGTTTTCGTTCATTTTGAACTTTCCTGTAAAGACAAAGTTGGAAAAATGTTAGATTAGGTTAGGTTGAAAAGAGGGTGCGTATATTAATCCGCTCCATGCCACTATGGACATACCCCTAAGCCAGTAAAAAATAAGTAAGAGCGTGCTAAGTTCGTCCGGGCCGAATCTTATATACCCTCCACCATGGATCGCAATTGTCGAGTTGTATGCGCGGTATCTCTTTTTCGGCAAACAAAGAATATTGAATTAGAATATGCTATCGTGTAATATTTCACTTCATTCGGATAAGAATTGCGCCTTGTAGGGACTCAAGAAGCAAAATCGGGGGATCGGCTTATATGGGAACTGTATCTAGCTATTGATCGATTCAGACCATATTAGACACGTATGTTGAAGGTCATGAGAGAAGCCGTTATACAAAATTTCTTCCAAATCGTATGAGAATTGCGCCCCCTAGAGGCTCAATAAGTCAAGATCTCAGATCGGTTTATATGGCAGCTATATCAGGTTCTATACCGATCTACGCCATACTCAACACAGTTATTGGAAAAGATACCAAAACACTACATGCAAAATTTCAGTCAAATCGGACAAAAATTGGGCCCTCTAGAGGCTAAAGAAGTCAAAACCCAAGATCGGTTTATATGGCAGCTATATCAACATATTGACCGATTTGGCCCATTTACAATCCCAATCGACCTACACTTATAAAAAATATTTGTGCAAAATTTCAAGCGTCTAGCTTTACTCCTTCGTGCTTTCGACAGACAGCGTGCTTTCGACAGACAGACGGACGGACGGACGGACGGACAAGGCTAAATCGACATAAAATGTCATGATGATCAAGAATATATAAACTTTATGGGGTCTTAGACGCATATTTCGAGATGTTACAAACAGAATGACCCCCATCCTATGGTGGAGGGTATAAAAAATTAAATTTCCCAAAACGTACCCATAACGGAACATATTGGACGTACTTTGTTTCAATTGGCTATGACAGAACATTTGTTTCACTAGTCGAACTCAGAATAGATTTCCATTCATTCTGACAGCTACGTAGACACTTCTCTCATTTCATCTGCGTGCCGGGCCACAGAGATATCCCAGGGAAGTGTTAAGCGAACGAGCTTGCGAGACTAGGAACTACTCAACACATTCCAGGGATACTGGAATCTGTGGATATGCCTCTAGAGACATGTAAGTTTAGTTTTCTGGAACAGCCCCGAAGGACAACGAATGGTAGATGATCACAAAGAGAGGGCTGTGAGCAATCGAAAACTATATGGCCTAATCTAGAAGAGGTCTACCGCTTTGCTGTCATTGACTAGAACAGTCGTCTCAGTCATTGTGTCCGTCATAACTGGTCACTGTCTAATCGAAAAACATGCTGACAGACTGAAGGTTACCAGCAACGGATTTTGCAGAAGCTATGAGGACATCGAAGAAGAAGAGACCATAGAACACCTTCGGTGTGTGTGTCACTAGCATTCAGAAGGAGCTCCACTTTAGGTTTTCATTTCTTTGAGAATCTTTCTGATTTAGAAGATGTGAACATTCGCAAGTTTTTCGGCTTTTTAAAGCGATATGTATGGTTCGTGGATTCTGCTAAAAATTTATACAAAATAAATTTAGTTGAAGGGCATATTTTTATTCTACATACCAAACTTTTGTCAAACCAGCAAAAACTAAAGCTTCTAGGAACCGAACAAGGGTGATCGAGGGACCGGTTTACATAAGATCTATATCAGGTTATTGACTGATTTGGACCGTATTTGGCACATTGGTGGAAGTTGTAACAGAACACCACATGCAAAATTTCAGCCAAATCGGACAAAAATTGGGCCTTGTAAGGGCTCAAGAAGTCAAATCGGAAGATCGGTTTGTATGGAGCTATATCATTTATAGACCGATTTGGTCCGTTCTTGGCAAAGTCATAACAGAACACTACATGCAAAATTTCAGCAAAATCGGACAAAAATGGCGGCTTGTAGAGGCTCAAGATGTCAAATCGGGAGATCGGTTTATATGGGAGCTGAAGCAGGTTATAGACCGAATTTGAACCGTACTAGGCACAGTTGTTGGAAGTCATAACATAACATTTTAGCCAATTCGGACAAAAATTGCGACTCAAGAAGTCAAATCGTAAGATCGGTTTATATGCGAGCTATATATAAATCTAAAACATTTGCAATACCCAACGACCTACGTCAATATTAAGTATCTGTGCAAAATTTCAAGCGGGTAGCTATACGAGTTCGACCGCTAGAGTGATTTCGACAGACGGACGGACATGGCTAGATCGACTCCCAACGTCGAGACGAACAAGAATATGGGATCTAAACGGAATGACTAGATTAGTATACCCCAATCCTATTATGGTGGGTATAAAAACTAAACTATGTTTGTATGTACAAACAACTTCAATTAGGGGATCCCTTATTGAAGTTGTTTGGTGAAATAACAACAGTGCCTCAATCGTACGAACCCATACGAAGTTGTTTACAGTGTACGGTGGTTCTTCCTATGCCCGAGGGTGTGTCACTGCCCATCTTCAAATTATAAGTATGCACCTCATATTTAAAGTGCCCCGCTTTTGGCGAGATTGTCCCGCTTTTTTTTAACGTTCCCACTTTTTTCCAATCCCGCCAAATCTTAGTTTTCTTAAAAAATTAACACTTTATCGAAAAATGTCCCACTTTTTTATATAAATACATACAAAGTAAGATATAGATTTGGTGTTTTTAATTCATAAAAATTCTAAAAAGTATTTTTGAGGAACCTTTTCCAAAATGTGTTTAAATTTTCTCAAAGAACTAAAAAATAAAATTTCGCGTTAAAGGGTCGATTTTTAATTAAGTTTTTATTATTACAGGCGACATCGCACAGTGGCGCTGTTTGAGTTTTTTTTTTTTTTTTGTTGCCAAAATATCTAAATATCTATCATATCTGTTGACCGAATAAGATAATTGAATGATTTAAACGGCATATGAAATATAAGAGTTAAGCCTATAAAATGAATATTTAATAAAAAGGGTGCTGCGCGGACTAAATTTTTTTTTTTAATTTAAGGATTTTTTTCTCCTTTTCTAAGGCTTGAATATCTTAAAATTATCAACCAAAACTTAAATTTTTTTTCAAAAATTTGTTTTTAATTTTCATCATAATTCGTAATTTATTTTTTCGGAAATTTTAAGTTATGAAGATTGCCCTTTAATAGGAAAGGGCAATCTTTATCAATTTTTTTTTTTTGTTATTCGGAGAATTTTGTAATCTTTCCAATGACATAATCGAATTTGCAATTGGTAAATGAATAGTTCTACAATTCCTGAAATCTTAAAAAAAAATTTTTTTACTCCAATATCTCATAAAAAGTTATCTATGCGCGTTTTTTTGAGATTTTTAGATCTCTATCTTTTGCGAAAAAAAATCATGACGATCGGTCTACAAATGCCTATTTGGCACTACTTCAAAATTTGAAATGCTAAAGGTGATCTACATTCACGCCACATGTCAGCCTCCGCATCTACAAGGGACTCCAAATTTTGCATAATTATTGGAAACCAAGTTTCGTGTAGATATTCTTTTCCGTTCAAAGGTTATAGACTGTGGAACATGTCCTCCAAACACTTCTTGAACAAGGTCTTTTCAACATTTTTTTAATAGAATATGACCAAAATTTCGATCATGATCGTTATTGAAAACAGTTGAGATTCAATTAAAAAAAAGAGTGAAACAATAATTTTTTTAATTAAAAATTACCAAAAATTGCAATTACGATGGTAATTGAAAAAAAGATCCGGATTCAATTTGAAAGAAATGATTGATTCAATTAATTTTTTAATTGAAAAAATTTATATATTAAATTAAATATTTAATTGAAAAACATTTGTTGATATTGTTTTCTGTGTAGTCTTCATTAAAATCCTTCCATCCATGTGACTTCTTGAACTTAAATTTTCGACAAAATCGAGAATAAATTTTGCATATAAATCCATTCTAGTTGATATCCAAGGTAAAAACTTGCGTCTTTTTTATTTCAGTATTCATTCATTCCAATAGTCAAATTTCCAACAATGTTTACAAAAACAAAAATTAAATCCACGCAGGACAATGCCCTAAAGAATGCAGACACATGATTTTGTTTTGTTTATCAACAAACATTTCACCAGGACCTACATCAACACAGCAGGTGTCTATGTGGTGCGGTATGAGCCGACAATGAATCAAGGTCGTTGACTTTCGAATATCGAAAATAGAAAATAAACAAACAAAAAAACTACTGAAAAATGTAAACAAACATGCCGGCAATCAGCTGTTTACAAAAATCAGCTGATGTCGAAAAGGATTCAAAAACCACCACCACCACTGCACCTCTACCACCCTGCAATCATATGGCATTGCAACCACCAATTTTTCGTATCTAGTCTATACAGCTTGCGTTGTGTGTGTGTGTGTCGTTTTACCAATTGGGTATACATGACAAATTATCCTTTGAAAGGTTTCATTTAAGCATTTTAATTTTTGTTTAAAACAATTTACACCAAAAATGTATAGAAAAACTTTTAATTTTCATATTTCACATAAATAAACTTAAATTTTTTGTCACCGAGAGTGCTAATAACGACTTGCACATATTGAAAAATCAATACCGAACAATGAGTCAATGCGAAGACTTCTGTATCACAGACTTTAGTATACCGAATTTTTCTTGAAGAAAATTTGTATTTTTCACTTTTTTCCATTAATTCTTGTGCACTTTTATTACCTTCTTGTAGTTAAAGTATATAAATCGTAAAAATTTCCACCATATTTTATGGGATTAAGTAATCCGACCATCTTTAGATCGGCTTATGGTTAACACCCACTTTTTTCTTTATACGTATTCTAATTTTCATTGATTTCAACAATTTTTATTTTATTTAATTCCACTAAATGCTATGGATATTATCCATTTTTCGCACAAACTTTATATATGTTTTTATTTATTTAATTATAATTTTTCTATAACGCAAAGCGATCCGCTTTTATTGACACGAAGTGCTATTCGCAGGATGACAAACGAGAAATGTCCTTTTGCATTGAATCTAACCCCCAAAGAACCGAGAATCAGTGACGACATACAATGAATTTATGAATGAATTTGGCACACAAACACACATTTCGTTTAAATGTGCTTGCGTGTGTGTGACTTTCGTTTTCGAAAACCCCTTCAGGGATGTCAATGCATTTCTGGATAATGCATTTGAAATTTTCCAATATGGGAGAAAACTCATACAACAAGTAAAAGCGTGTTCATTTCGGAAGGCCCAAACTTTGGATACCCACTACCACGGTTATATAGATATATTAATATATTGTTTCGCATAGAAATTTTCACAGATTCTCAGGGTGGTGACAATATGGGGCTCAAATTAAAGGCATTCGGTTGTAGAGTAAAAAAATAAATTATTACCCAATTCGGGACCATGTGTGTTGCCGCGTTACCCCAGAGGAACATGTGGGACGATCAAGACTCAAAAGGTCATCGAAAGTATAGTACAAATTGAATTCAAGTCTTTATTTTTATTTGTTCCGAATCAGCTCCTATTGCGGGCAGGTACCAGAAATTGGTGCCAAAACGATTCTCTGGATACCCACCACCTTGCAAGAGTGAATATCATTAGTTCTGCTATGTGCGATTGCGAGGTAACACAATCTTTGGACCATTTGACATTTGAATGCCCAAATGGCGACGCCAACCACAGACGCACAGTTGCGGGCTAATGGTGCCAGCAGACTTTAAATTGATACAATACTCTGACTCAGGATGAGTTAAGCCAAGCAATCAGCCGTCATACAATATTTTTAATTTTTAGCAGTACATGGCATTCTTTTCTCCCATTTGATGACATTTTCAATCGGCAGATTTGACATCTTTAATGATGTTCATGGGGCCTATCCACTTTATGTTTTCGCAAGAGACCTAACCTTCTATTAGTGAATCCTGACTCAGACTGTACAACCAGAAAATTTTCCTGATATTACGCAGATTCTACCACAAGACAAATATCCAGATATAAACCTCAACAATAATCCGAAAATTACACACGAAATCCCCACAAAGGTGTCGTTAGATCTGGTATCTCTTGCACCTTTTGATTAATCCACGGTGACAGCTGTCTCAGTGTCGAAGAAGAAGAAGAGAGTTTGGCAAAAATAAATAAAAATGGGCAAAAACAAGCATTCAAGATCCTTAAAAAAATCAAAATCTAAGAAAAATTTGCATCAGGGAGAAGTGGAACGGATACCCATTCCTTCATACTGTGGAAGTAATGCGAAAGTGGAGGTTGAAAGCTATCTAAAGCATCCGAAAATCAAAATAAAACTACAACAAAAACAATTGCGGCAAGTCCCGGCATGTTATGAGACGGCTACTGATGTCCTAGCTGCAAATTCTGGAATAGGTAAGGGATCAATTCTCAGCTTTAAAATTTTTATTTGGCTAATTTTTTAGTGGTGCATGAAAGCATGTCGTCCTTGATATGTGTATATCTATTGCAAAAAGTTGTGAAATTCTGAGAGGCTCCCTTGTATGTATAAGCCGCCAAATACGAATTCATATCTGCAGCTTAGAAAATATATAGGAAAATGCAAAAGTTGGTGCGGTTGCCGACTAAAAACTCGTATGCGTTTTTAACTGTTGCCACCTAATGTATTTTAAATTGTTTTCATTTTTCGGGCCGGACAGTAGGAAGTTGTAGTTCCATCGAGGTTGTTGACTCCACAAACCCTTTTTCGAATAACAATGGATTTGAATTTGCCAACGACTGCGTCTCGGATTCTTTGTGTGGCACAAAGGCAGAAAAACATAAAAAAGAAATAAACAAAGAAAACATGATGGAAAATCCTCAAACTCCTGGCTACAACCAAAGAAAATTTGATATTTGCCATGACCTATTGGAAAGTCTAAGTCAGGAGTTCACGTGTCTTAAAAATGCTTTCAATGAAATAATTAAGAATGAACAAATGAAGTTGCTCAAAAACGAGGAGGAACTAGAACAATTGAATAAATACTCGGCCGAGTTAAAGACGGAAGAAACTGTGCTGAAACGTGGTACCTGGTGCATAAGATGCGAAAGACCCGCAATATATCTAAACGTCAGAGGGAAGAGATTTTGTTCGGAAGAATGCGAGGGCTTGTATGATTCGCCCAATAATTATATGCCAGATTCTCAACCTCTATACAAAAAGTTTGTGTAACATAACAAAATTCCCCGCCTCCTCTATCAAATATTCCATCGTAGCACATAACATCCTTTTAATATTGATTAATTTAAAATTTTCCTACTTTTAGTTGTATATAGGTAATTAAGTTATCTCTTTGTTTTTTTAATTTAAAACATCTAGTCGGTGTGTATTTGGAAATTTTCTTCTTTAGTTAAAAATCTAGCATTTAGTTAGAAAATTTTGCGTTATCGGAAAAATCGTTTAAGTAACTCGATAAGTCATAGTTTTACCAAAATTTAACAGTACTTCTGGTTCTAAGCCTTGATCTCATTTGTAATACTGGAATATATTAAAAAGTATGTGCGTTGTACAATATATTAAGTTAAAAAGGGGCACGAACTCTTAAATTTAAATTTTTAATGAATTAACAAAAAAACAACTTTGTGTTAAAATACGTAGTATGAATAAAGAAAACAAAATGTGATCAGCTTTAGTTGCAATGAGTAATAATCCTAATTAACACTGAAAGATTAACCATTAGACTAATGGCAACAGATACAGATAATGAATTTGAAGAGAACAGTGTACAATACACTGCTACAACAACAACAACATGAAGAAAACATTTTCCAAAACTGTTGGTATCCGATAATAGTAGTAACTAGGATCATTCCGAACAAATCTTTGATGACTCTATTGGGATTATTCTGGTTAGGCGATGCCAGAATGGCGTCATAAAAGTAATAATGCGGTAGTAGAATATTAGGCAGAACGTTTTGGTTGCCAGCAGAGCTGTAATATTGGTTGAAGTAGACAGGCCCGGGGTATGACAAAATTCACACAATTTTTTTAAATTCGTAAAATTTGGCGTGAATGGCAGTCCCCTTGTTTTAAAAGAGTAAAATTCTATTCTTGATTCGTATTATAAGCGGGAGAAAACGTATGTACGTTTAAAGCTATTATTGGTAGCATTTTGTACATTCTTTGCGGATTAAGCTAGATCTCTAAATTTTGCTTTAGGTAATACAATTACGACATAACGTAGATAAAAAAAAATCGATAGGATATGGATACACATAGATACCAAAACGTACAAAATAATTGCTTACCTTACCAGCAATGGACATGAATGGCTTTTCAAATCGTAATTGGGGCAATGGCCTGAGGACTCCCTTGGGGCGATAATTTTTGATATTGCCTAGGGTTGAGGGACGCTAAAAATGCTCTAGACTATGTAGGACTTTCACGGGCCAACACTGATCTATTTTGCATATTCGTACACCTGGGGCCTCCGCCCAAAAAAGAGACTTCAGATTCATGTGGCTGGGGTCAACATTAGGGGGTTGCAACAAATTAAAAAAAAAAATCGTATTACGCCCTATAAAGTACATTTTTACCTACTATATCAATGGCCTCCAGCGTGAATTCCTATAGTTCAGCTTAAATGATACTTTTCCAATAAAAAGTACTGCTGACAAAGAAACCTTGTTGACCACGTACAAAGTAATTGTCCGGTCTGTGGTAAGTTATGCAGCACCAGTGTGGTCTCATCAGCTCTGTGGCATGCAGTTGAAAAATATTTAGATCAGTTAGAACGCCGATTTTCGAACTCCGACAGGCTGTCTCCTCAGTTCTTACGTGGACCACCTCTATCAGAAGGCAAACATCCCACCTGTGCGAAGACATAACTACATGCTGTCTAAGCAATACCTTCTCCTTCCACCCAAATCATTATCATGTGGATAGGTATCCACCGCCCAGAAGACTTAAGGTAGATCTATATGATCTAGATCGTGAAGTCCAGCGCAACAAGAGAGAAACTTTAGATCAAGCGGTATATTATGCGGGCCTAGAAAACATTCATGCAGACGAAGAAATTGCCATCCCCCGGCAAACCAGAGTGGTTCTGATCCAATTACATGCGGGATGTATATTCCGACACACGTCACCTGCTTAACTGTCCTGTCGGACACACTCGCCTCAGATACAGATCCCTCTGGACGCACCCATCTTAGTCGCAGAGTTTCTGAACCTGGATACTCAACAAAATCAAGCGGACGAAAGGTATAACACAACACACTGCTACAACAACTATCAATCCCATGGCAGCCGGTTGTACGTACCGAATTGACCCGTTGAAGGGCTTCATCACCAAGGGCTGAGACCTCAGTGTACAACACACTGCTACAACAGCAACTGTTGTTGTTGTAGCAGTGTGATGTGTTTCATCCAATCGCCAAATCTGGGAACTCTGCGAATAAGATAGGGTGTCTTCAGAGGACTCTGGTCCTATGTCGAGTAGGATTAGCTGGGCCGATAGCGTGTGGTTCCAATTGAGACACAAATCCAACAAGCTGGGATTAATCCGCTGAACCTAACGCTCTAGATCATTTAGATCCACCCTGATCTTTTCGGGGGCGGTGGATGCCTATCCACAAGATGGTAAATGGTATGGTTTCCAACCATGATCGTACAACCGCCAGCATTTGATTCCGATGCCATCCGGAGGGTGTGGAATAGAGGAGATGTAGAGGTTAAACAGTGCCAGATATATCACCGCGCCTACGGGAACTTTCGGTTTCACTTTACGGGGCTTCGTATATTGCTAACCTTTGCCAATCGATATGATAGATCTATCAAGGCAACCAGTTACTGCAGCCTTTGGAAAGAGAAAAAACTAAACCACTAAAGTAGGTCGTAAGCAGTTAGAGCCAACATTTCAACACGTCAGCTAAAAACCGGGCACAAAAATCACAGAAAATTCATAACTATAACTTTAAAATAATCTGGGATTTTATCCACCTTTGTGCTGCTACCACCAAAGCAAAATCATCCGTTTCTAAATCGAAAGAGGTATTTCATTGACCAATTGATTGCTCTTTGGTCTAAGTAAGAAATTTAAGACCACTCCCTATTTTACCATTACCACTTTTCATAACTTTCAAACTTCTCCCCAAAGGGGTGTCGCAATGCGGTCCCTTTACATTGAGCTTAAACTTGAATCGAACAGCACTCATTGATCTGTGAGAAGTTTGCCCCTGTTCCTTGATGGAATGTTCATGGGCAAATTTGCAATTCGCATTTTTGCTTTTTATATTCACGACCAAAAGTCTTAAAACAAATTGTATGTTTAAAATGTAAGAACTTTATTTTATTGCGAAACATTTTCGTTTATTCTTAATATTGGAAATGTCATAAGCAGCAAGAGTAGTTATATTGCCAACTGTTGCCACAAAAATATTTATTTGTATGTATGTAAAATTTATAAAAAAAAAATAATAAAGCAAACTTCGAATATATAACAAATTTAATACTAAAGTGGTACAAAAAGAAGTTGCCTTTAAAAATAGTAATCACATACGAATGCACTGCGTATGTACAAAAATATGTATCATGTTTTGTTTTTTCAATAGTATAATGTATAGGTCTAAAATATATTTTCTAAAGTACTTGAGAATGTATTACCAATTCTTGTATTGTAAATGCAGTATTGGTATGTCTTGTGCATTACCGTCTCGGCGACACTTAAAGAGTAAATCTCTACAAAAAGCATTCATTTTCCTAATATGAGTGTTACCACCAACACTTAATCGGCTACACAATCAATATAGTATGCACATACAGTTGTATGTAGTATAAAATTACATATTGCAAAATAGTTCAATTGAGGTTAAGGAATTTTCTGAGTCTGCTTCTAACCCATATATTGATAGGAGGCACATACTGGTTCTTGGCCAGCATGTGAAGACGATTGTAGTGAGAGGCATTGTAAATGGCATGAACGACATAGAAGGCGATTGTCCAGGGGGTAGCAACGCTTGTCTGGTTCATCTGTTAACTGCATGCCACAGTTTTCACAAATATAACAGTCAACATGGAAATCCTTATCCATGGAAACAACACGTACCGTCTCATCGGTGCCCTCAACAGGAGTTATACCTGTAAATAAAATACAAAAAATTAATGTAAGTTAAAATTGAAAAGCCAAAGTCTACATACCCTTGCCACAACTAGCGCATTTAGGAGCAAACATACGATGATAGTCATTGACACAATAGATTTTGTGATCTACATCCACTGTGAAAGGAACACCATCTAGACATTCATTGCAGATACAGCAACGGAAACAACCGGGATGATAAGATTTGCCCATGGCTTGTAAAATCTGCAAAGGATTTGAAAGGAAAAATTTCATGGAATGAAAACTGATATAGCATCGCAAACGGGTTGTTCTCACCATCTCCATTATCAAGTGACCACAAATAGCACACTTTTCGGCTGTTTGTTGAAAACCAGAATACTGCAATAAACAAGAACAGAAATTTATATGTAGTGATAACAGAATACAAATTCAAACAAATAAAGAAAGGCAAATGCCGGTCGATGCTGTCTATATAATACTCTACACCTACCCTTTAAGTTGAAATTGGAAGCTATATCTATTTTTGAACCTAATTTGATGGACTTTGGTGGATGTTTTCGGTTGGGTTATAAAACAATCCCTATCAAATTTCAAGCAAATGTGTTCAATATTGCTCTATATATGCAAATAGGGCGATGTATATATGTTTACGGAAGCTAAATATAAATCTGAACCGATTTTGATAAAATTTAACAAAACTGTCAACAGTCATAAGAGAATTATATGTGCCAATTTTTGTGGCTATCTATTGACAAATGACCGACCAAAATTAAAAATTTTATGCAAATTTTTGCCCATGAACATTCCACTACGGAACAGGGGCAAACTTCTCACATATCAATAAGTGCAGTCCGATTCAAGTTTTTAAGCTCAATGATAAGGGGTCTCCTTTTTATAGCCGAGTCCGAACGGCGTGCCGCAGGGCGACACCTTTTTTGGAGAGAAGTTTTACATAGCATTGTACCGCACAAATGTTGCCAGCATTAGGAGGGGAAAACCACCGCTGAAAATGTTTTCTGATGGTCTCGCCAGGTTTCGACGCCAGGCGTTCAGCGTCATAGGCGGACATGCTAACCTATGCGCTACGGTTGCCTCCATGACCGATCACATTATTGAAATGTACTCAAAGTCGGACGAACATATATATGTATATATCTTAATCTGAACCGATTGCGACCAAACTCCTAAGATGTTGTGGTAGCTGTTGTTGTAGCAGTGAGGACTCCATCGGCCAATTCAATACTTACAACCGGCTGCCATGGCATTGATTGCGGTAGTCGTAGGAGAAAGCGTAATGCAATAGGGAAGATGAGTCAATAAATGCGTTGGCAATGGCTTTAGATTTGAAACATTTTAACATTAAGGCGGTACATTTTTTTTCTTTTAAATCGTATAGCAAAAAACGTAAACTACATAAATTTACATAAAACTTCTCCGAAGAAACCATGTATGTAAAATAAAATCCTAATCCGAGACCCTCTGCTTGTATGTATATGCCTGCCTTGCCAAAAATATAAATGCTAGAAATAAAAAGCTATTATTTCTAGCATTTATAGTTTGGTCAATTCAGAGACGCGGTTAAGGGTTTGATTTTATATCCAAATCAACCCGACCTAATATACATTCTAGCATACTCCCGGTCCAATAAATACTGCTAATCTGTTCCTGTACACCAATTTCGAGAGCCCCAGCGCTATCCGTAAAGAATGTACCATTTCGTACTATTTTCTACTTTTTTGTACTTAATATATATTGTCAAAGTGTAACTGTATGCCAATTTTGCTCTTTCCCAGTCTTTGAAGAAAGTACCATATATACTACCAAGGTGCAACTGTATCGCAATTATGAGAGTTCCAACTCGGAAAACTCTTGTAGTCGACTAATATACATTGTCAATGTAAAGGGTGATTTTTTTGAGGTTAGGATTTTCATGCATTAGTATTTGACAGATCACGTGGGATTTCAGACATGGTGTCAAAGAGAAAGATGCTCAGTATGCTTTGACATTTCATCATGAATAGACTTACTAACGAGCAACGCTTGCAAATCATTGAATTTTATTACCAAAATCAGTGATCGGTTCGAAATGTGTTCATTCACCGTAACGTTGCGTCCAACAGCATCTTTGAAAAAATACGGTCCAATGATTCCACCAGCGTACAAACCACACCAAACAGTGCATTTTTCGGGATGCATGGGCAGTTCTTGAACGGCTTCTGGTTGCTCTTCACTCCAAATGCGGCAATTTTGCTTATTTACGTAGCCATTCAACCAGAAATGAGCCTCATCGCTGAACAAAATTTGTCGATAAAAAAGCGGATTTTCTGCCAACTTTTCTAGGGCCCATTCACTGAAAATGATTTGCAAGCGTTGCTCGTTAGTAAGTCTATTCATGATGAAATGTCAAAGCATACTGAGCATCTTTCTCTTTGACACCATGTCTGAAATCCCACGTGATCTGTCAAATAATAATGCATGAAAATCCTAACCTCAAAAAAATCACCCTTTATAACTGTACCCCAATTTTGAGAGCTTTAGCTCTATCTGTGAAGAAAGTACCTAATTGTACGTTTTAGTACCTAAATGTACGAACACCGCAAAAATCTTCTAGTCGGCCAATGTGTACTGTCAAGGTGTACCTGTATCCCAAATTTCAGAGCTCTATCTCAATCTGTAAAGAAAGTACTATTATGTTCGCTTTAGTACCTAAATGTACGAATTTCATTAAAAATCTCCGCCCGATACGTACTGTCATAGTTATCTGTATCCACATTTTGAGCCCTTTAACTCAATCATTGATGAAGGTACCATTTGGTACGTTTTAGTACCTGTACTTATCTATTTCAAAAAGTATTCTAGTCGCTCAATAAATACTGTCAAGTTATACCTGTATCCTAAATTTCGGAGCTGAAGCTCAATCTGTAAGAAAGTACCATTTCAATTCCAAGGCAGCCGATTGTACGTACAAGGCAGCCGGTTGTAGACCCGATGAAGTCCTTCATCGACAAGGGCTGCCGCCTCAGTGTACAACACACTGCTACAACAACAACAACCATTTTGTACGTGTTAGTCGCTCATATTTATTGCCAAAAAGTAACGGTATCCCGATTTGAGCGCTTTAGCTGAATTCGTAAAGAAAGTACCATTTTCTAAGTTTTACTACCTAAATGTACGAATTTAATAAAAATCTTCAAGGCGCATGATAAATACTGCCAGCTTGTACCTGCATCCCAAATTTCAGAGAGCCAGAGCCAATCAGTACAGAAGTACCAAATGGTTCCAATTGCGATACTAAACGTACGTTTTCTCCCGTTTCCAGTACTATTTTTCACACTTTTTCCTTCCACCCTTAATTTTTTTAAGCTGAGTTTCCAAGTTCTAGCTCTGCCCGTTGGCTTGTGCAAAGTTAACCCATGTCGTACTGTTTTAGTAACCATGTGTAAAGATTTTCGAAATCACATCCAATTTAGGTTGCCAATATGTACCTAACTTCCAAACTTCAGAGTTCTATCTCAATTTACCAAAAAGTTACAGTAAATAATTGGAGCATTTAATGTACCATTTCTTCTACTTTCGGTACGATTTTTACTAAACCTTATTTTTGTCGAGACGCTCTTTAATTTGAGCCCAAATAATTTTCATAATTCTCGCCCATTTGGTGCGCCCCGGGCAAAATGTCACCACTTTAGTACTATAAGGTACTGTGAAGTGATCAACCAGTCAGTCAGTCAATCAAGCGTCTCTCTTCTATATAATCACTGCCGCCTCAGTGTACAACACACTGCTACAACAACAACAGCGGTGGGCACCACAAAGATCGGACTCCAAAGTTCCATCCTGTGTGGTGCTCATAACTATTCGGGGTGCCGGGATAACGGCAATCGATGCTCAATTCACATGTATTATTATTCTCTTGATTTCAGTCGTTGTTGAGACAGCAATGGGTGAAAATGCGCATGGGTGTACGCATCGTTTTTGTGCTTTCGTTTAAAAAACAATGTTTTTTTCAGATTAAGCGCTTGTTAAGGAAGGAAAAATTAATGTTTTGTTTAATATTATGTTTTTTTTAAACATCAATCTTTTTATCAGATAAATGAATTTTCATTTGTAAAAAATTATGGACAGTAATTTACGCATACAGTCTTATTTTCGAATTTGGCGTACCATTACAGTCGCAGACAATCAGCGGTCTCGAGTGGAAATTCTCAGTGAGAGGTCGGGTGGCACTGGCTATTACATAAATTCTGAGTGCTAAGATGCTCGATATGGCAAGGAGAGTTATTGGCGCCTTTAAATAACTAATGGTCATTATGTGCCGACGGAGATCGATCCTACAGACCGGAACGAGATTTTTTTTTTTTGTTTTACTCACCATATAATCCTCTTCACAATAAACACGGCCATGCACATTGTAAAATGCTTTGCCACGCAAAGCACGGCCACAGGAACAGCATATAAAACAATTGGTGTGGTAAAGATTGCCCATAGCCTGACATGCTTGGCCGGCACCCTTTACCTTCTCACCGCATGTGTGACAAATGCCTGTAAAATAAAAAATATATTAAAAAAAAAACAACAAAAAAGTGACATAGGTTCATATAAAATTTAGTAAAAAGTTTTTATTTTTTTCTTTTCATCATTACTTTACTTAAATTGTATCATCCAACTCACCAAAATATTCTCCTTGCTCTTCGCTTTGCTCAATTTCCTCTTCAAGCTGCCTAGTTAATTCTTCAATTTTTCTTTGTGCCTCAGACGGACCAGCCGGGCGCTTTGTTACGCTATATGGTAGAAGATTCTTAGCTAAGCCTCCTGGCAAAGAAAAGACATAAGCATTTTATAAAACATTGGGTTTTCATAACCCCTACCTGTGCTACTAGTTTGTGATGGTGTGGGTGAAGTTGCCGGTAGACTATTGCCACTATGGTTAGCCTGTATGGGCGTGAATAGCTTACTATTATTTGACGCTGTATTTGGAATGCCACCAGTCGGTGAGACTCGACGATTTTCCACATTTGCTTGAGTTAAGTTGGACTTTTGCCCTGAACCACCTCCTGATGTGTTCTCCAGTGTATTGTACGACGGCAATGGCTTTTGTGGTTTCAAAAGAGGACTATTGTTTAGATTAGCAGTCATGCAGACATAGTCGGAACTATTGATTTCTTCAATGTAATTTGGGTTGACCGAAACGTTTATACCGGCAGTGTTATGCTGGAAATGTTGGTTGTGTTCAAATAGGATGTTTTTTTAAGCTTAAGTTCGAATAACTTACCGTTGTTTTTAAGGGAGTGTGTTGATGCAACTTATAATCGTTTGGGCCACCCATGCTGGAGCTGGAACTTGTATATGATTTCGATGGCGAAATTGCTGTGTTGCTCATATGACTGGGCAAGGAAAGATTTCGATAGCGTTGTGTTGGTGAGTTTGGTTCGCATCCCACTGCACCACCACTCAATGTTTGCGGTTGTGCCGCTGTTTTAAGCGAAGAATTGGAAGTGCTCCGCCTGTGCATTGGAGAAGCCAATAGATCCAAGGTGTTTACACCCAAGTTATTGCTAGCTTGACCCTCGGAAAGCTCAAGTGAAGAATGTTGCTGATGAAGTTGTTGTTGTTGCTGTTGCAAACGGGCTGCATGCAGATTGCCATGATGTTGGGGTGAAGCTAAAACCGAATCAATATTGTGATGCTGGTAAATAGTTGCCGTAGCTGGTGAAGCCTGCGGCTGGGCCCTCTGGCCTGAATTTGGAATGACCCGCATATTTTCATAAATTGGGGTGGAGTCTGGATCCGGCACTGGAGTGTGAGCGTAGCGCAATGACGAATTCCCCGTAATGGGTGGTTGCATTACCATATAATGGCCTCTTTGTGTATGCTGAGATTGCCCCATGGAAGCCGGACTTTGTGGCTGTGCTCGTTTATTGATGGCAGCCACCACTCCCGTTGAACTCTGATAAAAATCCAAATTTTCATAAACAGGCGAGTTGGTGCCATTCAAAGGAATGTCGGCATTCAATCTGGGTGAGTATTGCAATTGTTCGATATGTTTAGGTGTGGCATACTTGGAGGCCGTCGTAATGTTTGCCCTTTCGTACATGCGATAGTCCTCATGAGTTGGTTGCAGTTGCTGCTGCTGTTGTGTTTGTTGTCTTTGGGTTCTTTGAATACTGTTGCTATTGGAATTACCACCATGATTGGCAGTACCAATGTGTAATCGCTGCATTAGAAACTCATAGTCATTTGAAGACTCATTAACTTGAGAAGCCATTGTGTTGCGTGCTGTTGAATTGCTCCCCTCCTTTTCAAGACTAAGAATACACTATTGTTTAAATGTTACGTAAAATTCTAAGCCAAAGGATGATACAGAACCGAAAAGAACAACGCCCCTTGTCCTTTGTATGGGGTATCACACGAATGTAATCCGTATAGCCTGGCTTTTTTGTTTTTTCAATCGTCGTTCTTTTTGCTGAAGCAGAATTAAAAGTTTGTATGTTGTGATTATAATTACACAAACTTAATAGTATAAAAAAAGCTTTTACTTTCGCTTGTTATAGCAAAACACTTCCATGTTACTCCGGATATAATATTGGAATTTGAAATGATATTTATTTATTTATCGTTTTCAATAGTTTTTATTTCGTCTGAATCAATTTGTTAATTGGAGAATCGTCGACGAATAAAAGTGGGCAGGGAAAATCAAGTGACAGTTTTGAGAATACGTCTACACACCGCAGATGTCGCTTTTGTTCACATGTTAAATTGGCCGAAAACGTGGCATTGCCAGCAATAAAAGACACTATAGGGTACGTAAATTTTCTTTGAGTTGAGTTTGAGTTGAGAAAATGCAACAATCCAAATGGAATAATTGTAGGTAGCAAATTCAGATATAGATCCAGGAACTCCGCCACTTAGGTGGGGTGTGTCCAGAGGAAACTGGGTTGTTGTTGTTGTTGCTGGCTGGGCAGTTTAACAGATATCGTGTGGTCCCAGGTTAAATCCTGCACGTTGGCATCAATCCCTGCCCTTTAGGAGTTGAGGCGGCTGCATCTTCCGGGTCGTAATTGAGTCGGAACTACTCTGGTTTGCCCAGCTAGGTCAATTTCTTCAGATGAGTTCGTTCTCCAAGGACCATATTTACCCAGTAGCTATTCACCGCATCTGCTGCCGAGACAATCCGTCGCAGTTCGAAGAGCGCCATCCTGGCAGATATGAATATTGTTCCACTACGTGCCAAAGAGCTGACGAGACCACACTGGCGCTGCATAACTTACCACGACAATTGCTTTTTACGTGATCAACCGGGTTTCTTTGATAGCACTCCAAGTGCTGCCGACAAGTGACTTGAGAACTTTGTGTCTAATTCTGACCTTAACGCAATTTGCAGTGACATGTGAGGAGAATTTGTAAGAGCTGACAATGGGATAAGAGGCATATTCTTTGAGGTAGACGTTTAACCTGTGGCAGATATCACCAATGGGTTGGGGCTTGATGCCATGATCTTACAACCCTCCACATATGATATGATATTTATGCCGTCTGGAGGGGGTGGAATAGAGGATAGGTATTGGTTCAACAGTACCGGAGACATCAGCCCGACTTGGGGAGATATCACCCCTTTCTCTTCTTAACCCAAAATTCCACAAATGACTGGCGACCACACAGATTATTCGCGACCCAGGCCTGGCTGGAGTGACGTATTGGCGGTGTCCCCAAAGAGTTTGGCATGACTGACCGTGTCGAATGCCTTCGATAAATCCAATGCCACGAGGACCGTCCTATCAGATGGCCTGGGCTGATTGAAACCACGGCAAATGTGTGCGGTGATGGCATGCAAAGCTGTTGTTGTGCTATGCAGTCTTCGAAATCCATGCTGATGCTCTGCGAATGGAAATTCTTTTACGAGGCTCGGAAGAAGTAATTCCTCAATCGTCTTGACTACTGGTAAGAAAAGGGAGATCGGTCTGTACGACTTCCCCAAAATCGAGTCCTTTCCAGGCTTCATAAGCGGGATAACTCTGTCCATTTTCCGGACATCGGGAACAAAGACAGGTTGACGACAGTAGTAAGGTACTCAATTCCAGGTAGATCCAGATTCTACAGCATCATTGTAGTGATTCCGTCGTGGCCTTGGATGACTTAGCGCCACGGAAGACATTTGTAACTTCTTCTATGGTAGATTCGGATATCTCGGAATTTCCTCTCGGCAACTAGCACAATTGAGGGCGGTGTCAGTTCACTGAAGCAGCGATTAGTATACTCATTGAAGCCGACCCCATCGGCATTTTTAATGATAAACGTCCGGCGCTCAGATGTTATGAAGTCGGGTGGTCGGTTGATGGTAAGAATTATGCGAAAGTGGTCTGATCCCAAAGAATTGCCTGGTTACGTCACACAGGAGATCCAATGGAAATGTCTGGCGAGCTCCTCGTAATCCTAGTGGGGCATCCTCATTCACCGTGCAAGACTACCAAAACTATACCCAGCTGATCGTTACCCAGGGGAGAATGCCATGAAAATTGATGCGCACAAAAGTCTCCTAGAATCGGATGGGCCATCCTAGAATCAGATAGGCCATAAAGTAGTCCATTTATGTCGGGCTTGTACGCTTGGCTATTAACTGGGTCACAACCGCCAACCAGCTGTATGTACAAGTTGTGTAGCTGTATCTGGGCAGTACCGGACCTGACTGCTATCAAAACATACTTCATGTTGGGGCCACTATCTTTCATCCGACTGACAACACAGCTGATTTCTTTATGTTTTTGTCAGAGAAATATTGCACACTCTAATCGAAAAAATAACATGTGTTATTTTGAAATGTGATTGTTATATGTTAGTTTCATTCGTATCACACATAGTGTGCAAATTAAACAAAACAAAATTTGGCATGTCATAAGACAAACACGTATAGTGTGATAGCAGCTTTAGCGAAAAGCGAACATAGTACAGGGTGCGCCAGAGACAATTACTTATTTGAAAAAACTCCCGAGCGATGAATTTGGTGGGGAGGGGGTCGCATCTGTGCAAAGTGCATTCCGCGCTCGCTTTGAAATACCTCCTCAGACTCGTTCCGGCCCGAAATTCGATTCTGTCGGGTTAACTCATTTCGGGAGTGTGGAAGTGTTACTAAACCCAGAAGTGCATTTCAAAGCACCATCAGAATTCCGAAAAATATCGAAAGAGCGATATTTTCCGGAATTCTTGTACGTTCTCCCCGGCGTAAGGCCGGGAGAGAACGTTTCCTATTCTCGTAACAGGAAAATAATCGAGGAATTTCTCTATGGAACCACTCAATATGGACCCACTCAATAAGGCTCTATGAATTTGTTGCGACAAAAGTAGGTGTATTGTATTCTCAAATAAACAAGGTTTGAGGCAATAACTGAATTATTTTAGTTTTTTTACGTTTCAAATAAGTAAATTTCTCTGGGGTACCCTGTACCCTAGGTACCCTGTTCAAATAGATATTTTTGTTTATGCTGGCAGTTCCACATTTCTCCTTTTGATCAGTTAAAATTTCCGAAGGAAGAAATCATCTGCTTGCATGAAAAACGACATCTGCGGCGTGTAGACTAACTAAACTATTTCAAGTTCTTTTTCTACCTTCATTCGTCGACGATTCCCACAATACCCAAATCTCAAATTGTAGCAGACGGAATTGAATTGAATATTAATAAAACTTCCTCCAATCTGTAATGTTATAATAGGAATAAGTAGAAAATATCAAAATGGATTTCGGCGCACTACTTCATATGGCCAAAAAGAACAACGAAAGCAACAAAAATGATGTAAGTAAAAAGTATATAGAGCTCTAGAAATTACTCCACACAACCACATTTCACCATACGGAGAGAGATTCGTTCATTGACACGGGCTCTAACTCCCTTGGTAAAATGTTAAAACGAAAAGTGACACACATAAGTTGATATTTTGAGACAACGTAAAATGCCTACAATTTTATTGGCAACCACATGCATTGTTTTCATTAATGTACTACTACTTCTATTTTTCATGTATAGGGAAAATATTACAGCACAAAATTTGCTCCTCCCAAGAAGGAATCCAAAGAAAAAAAGTTGTCGGACAATATACAAAAGTTTCTGCAGAAAAAAGAGCAAGAGGAAAAGGCTAAGCAAAAGGAGCAGCAGGAGAAGCTAAACAATTTGCTCTCCATGCGCGATGAAAAGTCCAAGAATAAAATAAGGAAAATGTTAAAGGTCACAAAATCAGCCAATCGATCTGTGCTTGAGGATGCGGTCAACACTGAACACACTGCTATAACAATGACAGGACCCGATCAACCCGATCAGGACGATTACGGTTATGTCTCCACAGAGGCAAATTCTTTCTATCAGAAATACATAGATAAGGTATGTATAAAAGCCAAATGCCAATCCAAGTCAACTGTTTTTTACTATTTCTATTTTTTTAGGTAAAAGATGTCAAGGAGGACAAAGGGTTTGCTCCCAGTAGGCCACAATCTTTAAAAGATTTAACCGGAACCAAGGAACGTGTCAAGGCTGCTATAACCCGTGAAATTGAAGAAAAAAATAATCACACTAGAACAAGAACTCCAAAGGAACACTCAACATCCTCAAGCGCAGGAGGTGTCGCCGTGGCTCGTTCATATAAAGTTTCATCTTCATCCAAAACTTTGTATGACCCTGAGGCTGAAAGAAGGGCTGAAGAGGAAGAACGCAAAAAACGCGAGGAAGAGGCAAGGAAAAAAAGACAGGAGAGTAAGAAAATGCCACCACCTCCCATGGATTTTCAGGCACTTCTTAAACTGGCTGAAACAAAACAGCACCAACCCATAAATTTGCCAGTTGCCGTTCCCAAGAAAAAAGAACCCGAAAGGCTTTTAACATTAAAGGAGAAAAGGGAAATGGAGGAGAGGCAGCGCGCTAAAGAGGCCAGAGAACAAAGGCAGCGAGAGCGCCTTGAAGAATCTAAAAAAGGTCCCTCTAAAAGTTCGCCATCAGCAGCATCATCCGTACAAAGAATGGAACCAAATGGAAGGATTCCCAAGCTAAGTCAAGCTGGGTCATCATCAAGTGGAAGCAGCGCCAAATCAAGCACCATTTCTGAAAAGAAACCCTCTTCGGATAATATGAAAAAACCTTCACACAGTTCAAGCTCATCTTCAACACAAATGACCAAAACCTCTTCCAGCAGCAGTGCAACATCCTCAACGAAAAGCTCAACAAGTAGTTCGTCATCAAGTACAAAATCTTTTAATAAATCAAGTGCCTCTTCGAGTAACAGCGCTGTGTCAAATAAAACTCCATATGCTACCACAGTACCCAGTAAGAATCCATATAGTAGTAACAGTAAACCATCCCACAATGGACCTACTCGCGAATTTCCACCCCGTGATATAAAATCGGTAAAGGCGCGAGAATTTCCACCCCCAGATGTGCAAAAGAGCAGACAATTTCCTCCACCCGATGTCCGAAGGGGCCCACCACCATCCTCTTCTGCGAGCCGTTATGGTGATGGTAAAAAGTCTTCGGCTCCTAAACGTAATAATTTATTATCAGAAAATCAAAATAGATAACAAACATGTTTTAATTGTTTCATTGTTATGGTTTAGGTCGCATTTTGGATGATGATGATGATTCAGAATATGATTCTGAACTGGACGATTTCATTGACGATGGCGAAGAGGAAGAAGACTATTCATCGCATATCAAGGCTATATTCGGATATGATAAATCAAAGTAAAATGCGAAACAAAAGACAAAATAGTTCAAGAATTCAATCTAAAATATTTTAATTCTCTTTTCAGGTATAGGGATATGGATGAGGAAGATGATCGCATGATGGAAGCTAGTTTTGCACAAATTCAAAGAGAAGAATTTATTAGTAAAAAGATTGGTATGTATTTCTATCTTTATGCAATATAAGACAGTGTTTCAAAACTTGTGTTCTTTTTCAAAAAAAAAAAAATCTAGGAATGCAAGAAGATTTGGAAGATATGAAATTGGAAGCTATGGAAAAGAAACGTAAAATGATGATGAAGAAGCGCCGTCTTCATGACTAGATATTTTAATTTCGTGTACATACTTATATATTTATGCTTACTCATGCTTTCATTTTGTGGAATACGGATTTAATATTATAGCCAAACACAAGAAAAAAAAACCATCTCTTATCGTATATATATCCTACAATTATCTTACGATTTATATTTATACCTGTTTATCTTTAACCATAAGTAGAAAATGATGAAAAACTATTTTATAATAAAATAACAATATATCTGAAAGACATAAATGCTAAGGTTGAAAAAAGGAGTCAATTTTTTGATTTGTTCTATTTATTTTCTAATTTAGCCAGGCCAGGAGACTAGGTTAACATGGCCGGTTAAAGATGCGGAAATATTTAAATACCTTGTATGTTAAACATTTCCCTTAGTTCCTTATGTTCTACTTCATATACAAATCATATTTTGAATCTAACTGCGGCAGCCTCAATTAGTCTTCAAATTCTCTTTGTTAATTGAGTCTAGTGTTCACTAAAGAAAGTTAAGTCGGGCAAGTGACTTAACTGATAAAATATTCCGATTCAGAGTTGTATCCAGATACACTCTTTTATGGCTGGTACCATGGCATAATTACCAGGTTGTGTACCGTAAACAGCTGAGTACAATTTTTCTCGCGAAGTGCACTATCTATCAACAAGTATTGGTTGTGGGTGTGTGTATTAAGAACCATAACACAAACAAAGAAAAATGTCGCGAACTAGTTACATACACAAAATCAGAGTTGCACTAATCACTGATTTTGACAGATAGTGCACTCAATATTTTGTTGGTGCGCAACTGCCACTACCTGAATTTATCTTGGATGGTACCATGACATAATTACCAGGTACTGTACCGTAAACAGCTGGGCACAATTTTTTCTCGCGAGTGCACTAGCAACTACACAACGAAATATAGTGTGAACTAATAACTTACACAAAATGAGATTTGCACTTATCACTAATAACTTACACAAAATCAGATTTGCACTTATACTGATTTTGACAGGCATAGCACTCAATATTTTGTTGTTGGACAACTGCCACTACGTTTAAATGTATATATCTTGGCTGGTACCATAGCGAAACAATTAAATGTGGTCTCATTTGTACAACAAGCACAAATCATCAAGCTGATCGCCGTTTTGCCAACACACGCAAACAAATTTGTTTGCGTGCGTGTGTGTATACGTGTGCGTACATGAGCAGAGCATATGAGAAAAAGAAGATAACAACAAAGAGAATGGAAACAAAAATCTGACATGTTAATACCGTCAAACCCTGCCGACTGTTAACAGCTGTTTGCGTGAGACCACCCTTTTTAAATCTGCCTTGGGTTGTACACCGGATGCACTTATAAGGTGAGGTCATGCGAACAGCTGAATACAATTTTTTATTTTTATTTAGATTTTGCAGTAAATCTAAATGTCAAAGCCTTGAAATCACAGCTGTGATATTTTTCTAAAATCTTAAAAAGATGTTCTATTTCATCGGATATTTCACACATAAGGAACAAAACAGGGTTATAATGATGAAAATGGAACTATAAAACACATTTCTAAAAGATAAGTTGTAAAAGAGTTTATTTCTAAAAACACTAACATTTCAATTTAAGGCATTTGCTAGTCAAGGTAGTTTCATTGGGGGTAGATTTTTGCTGTTGTGCTAAAGATACTACCTCTTAGTTGTACCCAAGATATATTCATTTACAGGTAGTGGCCATGTGCCATCAAGCTGATCGACGTTATGCCAACGCACACAAAAATATGTGTGTACACTTGTGCGTATATGAGCAGAGAATATGCTAGAAAGAAGATAACAACAAAGAGAATTCAAATAAAAACTGACATATTAAAACCGTCAAACCTGGCCGGATGTTAACAGCTGTTCGTGTGTGCCACCTTGTTAAATCCGCCTTGAATCCTCAATGCCAAGTACTGCCAAACATTAAATAAATTTATGTCGGCAAATTGCTTGGCTTAACTTAACAGAACAACAAACATCTACCCCAAACGAAAGTACCTTGAGTGGCAAATGCAGTAAATTGAAATGTCAAAGTGATTTTAGAAGTAAACAATGTTTTACAAATTATCTTCTTCAAATGTGCTTTATATTTGTATTTTCATCATTATAACACTGTTCAGTTGCTTATGTTTGGAATATCAAATCAAATAGAACAACTTTTTAATATTTTAGATATAAACACCAGCTGTGTTGGACATATAGATTTACAGCAAAATCGAAACACAAATAAAGAAAATTGTACTCAGCTGTTCGCTTGACCTCACTCTAAAAGTGCATCCTGCTTATGGCGAAACAATTAAATTCCATATGGTGGAATCCACCATGTCAAGCTGATCGACGTTTTGTCAACACACATATAGAAATTTGTGTGCGTGTGTGTATACATGTGCGTACATGAGCGGAAAATATGCGAGGAAGAAGATAACAAAAAAAGAATGCCACAAAAATCTGGCATCTTAATACTGTTAAACCTGGCCGGCTCTTAACAACTGTTCGCGTGAGACGAACAGCTATATATTCTTTTATATGTAGTGGCAGTTGCCCAACAACAAAATATTGAGTGTACTATCTATCAAAATCAGTGCTTAGTGCAACTCTGATTTTGTGTATGTTTCTAGTTCGCGTCACTTTTCGTTGTTTGTGTGTGTTGTGGTTCTTAACTATAATACACATACACAACCAAATCTAGCTGACAGATAGTGCACTCCGCGAAGAGAAAATTGTACTCAGCTGTTTACGGTACACTACCTGATAATTATGTCATGTGCTAAACTAAGGTATATTCATTTACAGGTATTGGCAGTTGCCCAACAACAAAATATTGAGTGCATTATCTGTCAAAATCAGTGATTAGTGCAACTCTGATTTTGTTTGTGTATGCTATGGTTCTTAATTATAAAACAAAACTCGTTGACAGATAGCGCACTCGCGGGAAAAATTTTACTCAGCTGTTTATTATTTTTTCATCATTATAACACTACTTTGTTACTTATGTGTGGAATATCGGATCAATCAGAAACAGATTACGTTTTCTCCTATTTTATGACATTTTCAATCGGTAGATTTCACATCCTTAAATGAAGCTCATGCGGCTTATCCTGTGTATGTTTTCTCAAGTGACCTAACCTTCTGTTACTGAATCCTGACAAGCATTTGATATATAAATTTTTGGCAAAATCAAAACAAATTGTACTCACCTGTTCGTATGATCTCGCCTTATAAGTGCATCCTACCTCAACATGAAAATACAATAAAAAATGTGGCTGCAAATACAACAAGGCGGATTTAAAAAGGTGGTCCCAACCGAACAGCTGTTAACAGCCGGCCAGCTTTGACGGTATTAAGATTACAGATTTTTGTTTGCATTCTCTTTGTTGTTATCTTTTTTCTCGCATATTTTCTGCTCATGTACTCACACTTATTCGACGTGCGTTGGCAAAACGTCGATCAGCTTGATGACAAGAAGGCGGATTACACCATATGATTTATGCTTGTTGTACTAATGAGACCACCTTTAATTGTTTTGCTATGCAAATACAATAACAAATTTATATAGGAGCGCTATATCTGAATCTGATTAACATTCGCATTCTGATTAAAATTCAAAAAAGTCGACTTTTAGCGATTATTCGATTTTTTTGCCACTAGAAATCGACTTCGACTTTTTTACGCCAAATGTCGAAAGTGACTTTTAGATCCCTAGTGGAAATGTCGAAATGTCATTCCATTCATTAACCAAGTTTTTATCGACGAATCCAATCCGTACCGCGTGTAATTTTCATGAGAATTGCCCTAAACAATTTGTCCCTAAATTGCGCCTAGCCCCTAAACAATTTATCCAAACAATAGTGGATCGTGTTCTAAATAATCTTGGAAGTGTTTTAGGTGTAAAATAAGTGTGTTTTTAGTTTGTATTCTCAATCGAATCGCGGAATGAGTGAAACGCGTGAACAAGTCTTGGAAGAAATTAAAATACAAGGTGATTTGGTACGAAAGCTAAAGGCGGCCAAGGAACCCAAAGAAAAGGTACGTTTTGGCATTGCTCACTGACACTCTCGCCTCCCACCTTCCCTCATAAGTGGCTATCCCGTACGCATTGGCGACATTGAATTAATGGGGGAATAGCAACAGCATGTTTATAACCATTAGGACAGCGTAAAAGTTTATCATATTTATTTAAAGTATTTAGTTGCGTTTAGAAGGAGACACAATTCACTTTTTTTGTACTTCTACTAACCCTTTTGTTGTACCGTATCTCCTCCTCATACGTATGTACCTCAATACATATGTTGTGTGTTGGTTGTGTGCGTCTGTATGTTTCGTTTTTGAAAAGTGTATGTATCATAAAGTTTAATGGAAATCTCAATTTCTCAATTCGTTTTAGACGATTTTATCTTCGTAACTAATCATTTGATATTTTGGTACATTTCTTAGGCCCATTTTTTTACAAAAACGAAATGTGTACATCTGTTATAAATTTAAAAAATATTTCATCATCATTATCATCGAACAAATGGCATCGCAAGAAGGTTCTGTCTGTCTAACTGGATGGCTGGCTGAACAAATCAATCCATTTTCATTGCTTTATTTTGGTTGACTGTTTGTTTGTTTGCCATTATGCACAGTTTTGTAGGGGTATACGAGCTATCGCACAACTGAGTGCATTGCTTGTGAGTACCTTCGCATTCTTTGTTTCGTTGGCGTCGGCTCCCCAAATGGAGTAAAGCTTGATTTATAACTTCAACTCTCACCTTAAAAAAATAGCTTTTAGACAATTGCTTTTTCGTGCAATATTTTGGTAATTAGCCCTAGATTCAAACAACGGAAAACCAGTTTCAAACAATGAATGGTGCTTGGTTGGCATTTAAACATTATATGCTATTTACACGTTTGGTAGGCCTCCCGTTTTGGAATCTTGTAACTTTATGGGGGAGCTAAAGGGAATTTCCGCGTTTTAAATCAGCTGTTGTTTATTTGCTATTCTTACCTGTTTACATTTTACCGACCCGCTATAATGAAAACAAACAAACAAACATTATCTTGCTCTTCTTTGTTGTTTTTTTTTCCTGTGATTCTTGGTTGCGATGGGCTATTGGTGGGTGGTGGTGGCATTTGCTTTTTCCCCTTGTTGCCATTGTTGTAGCATATTGGTATCGGTACGTGCTTGTGGAAGCTGGCTCCTCCTTGAGTTGCTAATTACAAAAGTATTTTGAGAAGTTGTCTGTAGTTGTAACAGGAATTGTCCTTAATGTACCTATGAGTTAATCAATAGCCAATTAATTTCGAGGAGTTATCTTTAAAATTGACTGCAATTTCTATAGGGAAATCATTGATTTTGCAATTAAATTCATAATTTATTTTTACTAAATCAACAGTAAAAATAATTTTTTTACTAAATCAACCCCGGCACGGGATAGCTGTGAGACCACACAGGCTGGAACTTTGAGCTCCGATCTGTGTGGTGTTTATTGTTATCACGAGATGCTTAGCTGCTACTCCATACGGAGTAGCTCGAAATGACAAGGCGAGTTGTTGGCGCCTTTAAATAATCAATGGCCTTGATGTTCCTGCGGCGATAGGTCCTTTGGACCGAAACGAGCTTTATCACCTATAGGAGCTAGATGATAGGATCGCCACCTCCACATACAGACATGGGGCTACAGCAACAACACAATTAACAAGCACCTTTTATAAAAGCTGTGCCACTAATCTACATTACTGCAATTTAAGCGAAGATTCCAACAATAGTAGCCGAATATAGTGGACTTTTAAAAAATACAGTTATGACTACACGCAAATGCCACTAAATAATGAATAAGTGAAAAGAAATTTCGTAGTACAGTACTACCTCGATTAACGTCGTCTAGGTAAACGTCGCACAGTCGCGCGGACAGAGGAAACAGTAGGCAAAAATCAAAATGTTCATGTGCGTCTACGAAATTTGAAATAACAAAGCTTCTTGGTTTGGCTCGAGATCATCGAACAATTTACAAAAAACAGGTGTTGGTGTTTTATATAATTGTTTATTTCGTAATTTTTACCAATATTTCGACCACCGCCGGTGAGGCTTATGTAAAGCTTTCCATCGATTTCAAAAATAGTGCGTAAAAAATGTTTAGGTAGTATGACCGTTCGAAGTTGACCATTTTCAAAAAAACGCGCAATTTTAATTTGGTTCATTTGTAAGTGTAATATCTCGAAAACTGGATGAGGGATTGTCATTTATTATTTTTCTCTTGCTGTTGGATATATATAATAAATTTTGAATTATCCAAAAAAAAAAAAAACAATTTTTTTAAGCTTCACCAGATTAATCACTATTTAAAAGTGAAATTTTTCGCTAATTTTAAACTTTGATGGAAAATAAAAAAAAGCTATTCCTACCCTTTTATACCCTCGCAATAATTTCCAAATTTGCTCTTTGACTGCTTTTTGATTCATATACAGTTGAACCTTGATTATCCGCGCCTCTATTAACCAGTTACCCCTGTTAATCGGCATGCTGTGCTTTTGGTGCTTTACAGACTGAATGTAATTTGATATTCAACTTTAACTCAAAATAAAAAAAAAGAATCCCAGAAGTGTACATCAAAAATTTTGAGTGGTGCACTGATAATCGAGGTTCAACTGTATTTTAAAACATGTGATGTAAAGCCATCACGCCTATTAGGCAATTACACAATGTATATTCATGCATCAATGCATTTTCGCTTAGAGGCTAAAAATGTAAACTACTGACTTTGCTATTCAGTTTGTAATACCTCGATATATCAATATAAGACCCCATAAGCAATGTTTTTAACATTTGAGTTGAATTTATTATTGTTAAGCGTGTTAACAGAATAATGAAAATTAAAAGAAGACGAATGCACCAATGCCAGTTTCTATCTCTAAAAAATTGCTCACGCTTTGTAGCTATAGGTCTGTTCGCGTACTTTTTCCAGTAAAAATTTGCAGGAGAGTAAGATCCATTTTACTCTCTTTAAAAAATTTGGAAGCAAAAGTACGCGAACGACCAGTAAAAATTTGGAGAAAAACATGATTTTTGTTTTGGTTGTTTTATAATTTGCTTGCTTAGAAAATAATTTTTTTAAATAAGAAATGCTGGCGATACTTGTGAGGTATTTCCTTAAGATAAACATCAATTTATTGACTCGAGAGTGAAAAGGCTAGAAGGGGAGCCATTCGTATATCAGTGCCGCTGGACAGTCATCACAAATTACCGTACAATTCCATGGCAGCCGCTTGTAAGTACCGCATTGAGCCGGTGGAGTCTTTCATTGGGCCGATGGAATCTTTCAGTGTACAACACACTGCTACAACAACAACCGTGCACGAAGCTACGAATGTCATCCGTGGGGCCAAGTCGCGCAAAGCGCTGGTTCCACAAAGAATCTCTACACTGATGCTGAATAATCTGGATCTGCTGGAGTCGATTACCTTACAACTGTCTCCAGCCTATCTGAACACTATTATAGTACCCGATGTTTGGAAGATGGGCAGTCTGATCCTGCTACTGAAACCTGAAAAGGACACGAGCAAAGGGGAGTCGTACAGACCGATCTCCCTTCTGTCTTCAGTAGCCAAGGCGCATGAGGGACTACTCCTTCCGCTCCTCTCGTTGGACAATTTCCATTCGCCGAGCATCAGCATGCATTTCGAAGGCTGCATAGGACTACAACTGCTTTACATGTCATCACCGTATACAAAAGTACACTTGTTGTGCTGACAATGATACCTTACACTAACCATCTAATGCTTTTGGATATTGTGGTTAGATAAATTGCTACGACCACTGATGTGAGGCTAAGGGAGTTTTCTATTTGGTCATGTGGCGGCTACGAACACTTCGTTATCATTGAAGATATCTGTATCCGTTCACAATTGGCACTCTAATTTGGGCTAATTTTTTCTAATCCCACTGTGCATCACTTGTTTGACTGCCCAGCTGGACCCACTCAATCCCATGGCAGCATCTGAATTTCGACAAATTTAATATAATCTTTGAGGCCAAAAAATTTAAATTGCCATACAAAATAGTATAATATTTGTCAGTATCTTATTTGCAGGCGTAATTATAGTGATCTGTGTGAGTTTAAGGGATAGGTAAAGCAAACATTATGCACGTATATTCAAGTAGGCGACACGGACGACATAACAATGTATCCGTGAAAAAGTAATTGTACGTTCACAATAAGTCCTATTTCAATAAAAAAATTGTTTGAAAACTTGGTTGGATTAGGTAATTATAGAACTATGCCCTACAGAAGAGCTATGGACAAAAATGACCAAATTACGAAACCAAAACAAAAGTATGAATTTTCGTAAGATCGATGTCATATTGAAATTTTTTAAAACTTGATTTCTGTAAGTCATGCCCCCTTATCCCAGCTATTTTAAGACTAGCAAGAAAATTGAAATATAATGGTTTTAACTTGTCTTTTCTACAGTTTTAACACAATTTTAATGCAGTTTCCGCTAATCTGAATAAACGATTGATCACTTTTTAAGATAAATAATTTGAAGTACGCAAAGACTTGCAGATGCTAACTGGTCTCAATCCTCGGCATTTTTACATAAAAATTACTATAAACATGTTTCTAAATTCAAATAAGAGCTTGTGCAAGGTAAGTGATTACAAGTTTTCCACAACCAACTCTATTGTTGGATACAATGCTCTTATTTTAGCTCTTAAATGAAAACAACTAAGGATTGAGTAAAATGGTTATACAACTTGTATGCATATAGTGCATTGATCGAATTTCAGGATTATTTTTAACAATACGACGAAGCGTTGCTTTTGTTTTGCACGACACTGTATATATTCTTGATCGTCTTGACACTAAGTTGATCTAGCCATGTCTGTCCGTCTGTCGAAAGCACGCTAACTTTGGAAGAAGTGAAGCTATCCGCTTGAAATTTCGCAAAGATACTTCTTACTAATATAGTTTGCGAATGTAAATGGGCCAAATCGGTTCATATTATACTTCTTGGGAGGGAGGGAGGGGTAGAGGGAGCAATTATTATATGATATGGCTGAAATTTTGCTCGTGAGGTTTTGTTATGACTCGCAACAACCATGCCAGGGATGGTATAAATCATGCAAAAGTTTGTAAAGATCGGACCAAAATTGTGGCTTCTACAGCCTCAAAAGGCCAAGTCGGATGAAAGATATATATGGGAGCTATATCTAAATCTGAACCGATTTTTATGAAATTTTGCACAAATATGGTAGACCTCAAATAAAATACCCAATGCCAAATTTTGTAAAGATCGGGCGAAAATTTTGACTTTTACAGCCTAAAAAGCCATATCGGATGAAAAATATATACGGGTGCTATATGTAAATCTGAACCGATTTTTTTTCAAAATCAATAGCGTTTGTCCTTGGCCAAAAAAGTGACATGTGCAAAATTTCGTGAGAATCGGACCACAAATACGACCTGCAGTATGATTACAAGAATACATGGACTCACAGACGGACATGGCTAAATCGAATCAGAAAGTGATTCTGAGTCGATCGGTATACTTATCAGTGGATCTAGCCCTTCTCCTTCTTAGCGTTGCAAACAAATGCACAAATCTATAATACCCCGTACCACAGTGGTCGTGTAGGGTATAAAAATAGCTTTTGGTTTTTTGGGACATTCTAATGTCCTCACATCAAGCTTTTTTTTATTTCAAATTAGGTCCATGAAGTTAAATTTGGTAGATAAAGTTTTCTCAATTGGAAAATTTATTCTAGAGAACACGATTTTTTTCGAAAATTCACCACGTTCGTGCCAGCGGAGCTACACCTTTTCATTTCATTTATTTATTTACATCAATTCAAAAGGAAGCTTTCAAGTCTAAATTTTTTGCGTGTGTCTTGTGGAACTTGCAATGGTTTACCTTGAGGTCATTTTTTAATTTTAATTTAAATATTGTCAAATCTTTAGCCATTTGATGGTCACTTCCGGGAGGATTTCTTTTAATTCGAGCTAGCACTCTTCAAAAAAATTCAGGTGTAGTTGCAGTTTTTTTTTGGACCACCGCCATGGCGTTCGGCTACCTTACCAGTATCATTATAAAGATTTATGCTGCGATACTCAAACATTTCGTTCACTTTAAAGTGTTTCAGTTCGCCAACAGGAGTCGGTTAAACTCCATAAAGGATAACTTTCTTTTTCATTAAGAGAATATAATGCTTGCCTCTAGCAGGATTGCAGATCAATATATCGAGGTGTTACAAACGGAATGACTAAGTTAGTATACACCCCATTCTATTGTATGATGGTGGGTATAAAAATTCTTAACGGGGTCCCTTAGGTAGTACTACTTCCAACATTGGACGTGGTGGGCCAAAGGGTATGTTTTTAAAAAAAATAACTTAGTTTTTTGCATCACTCTAATGTCCTCGCATCGAGAACTTTTTTATTTCAAATAATATTAGCTCCATGAAGTTAAATTAGGTAGATAAAGTTTTCTCAATTGGAAATTTTTTCGTGAGAGAACATGATTTTTTTCGAAAATTCAGTTTTTTTTTGGACCACCGCCATGGCGTTTGGCAACCCTACCAGCATTATTATAACGATTTATGCTGTGATACTCAAACATTTCGTTCACTTTAAAGTGTTTCAGTTCGCCAACAGGAGTCGGTTAAACTCCATAAAGGATAACTTTCTTTTTTCATTAAGGGAAAAAATGCAGGATTGCAATATTTCAAGGTGTTTCAAACGGAATGACTAAGTTAGTATACACCCCATTCTATGATGGTGGGTATAAAAATTCTTAAGGGGGTCCCTTAGGTATTACTCCTTCCAACATTGGACGTGGTGGGCCAAAGGGTAAGTTTTAAAAAAAATAACTTTTGGTTTTTTTGGTTCACTCTAATGTTCTCACATCAAGCACTTTTTTTATTTCAAATAATATTAGCTCCATGAAGTTAAATTAGATAGATAAAGTTTTCTCAATTGGAAATTTTTTCGTCAGAGAACATGATTTTTGTCAAAAGTTCAGTTTTTTTTTGGACCACCGCCATGGCATTCGGCATCCCTACCAGTATCATTATAACGACTTATGCTGCGATACTCAAACATTTCGTTCACTTTGAAGTGTTTCAGTTCGCCAACAGGAGTCGGTTAAACTCCATAAAGGATAACTTTCTTTTTCATTAAGAGAAAATAATGCTTGCCTCAAGCAGGGTTGCAGATCAATATTTCGAGGTGTTACAAACGGAATGACTAAGTTAGTATACACCCCCATTCTATGATGGTGGGTATAAAAATTCTTAACGGGGTCCCTTAGGTAGTACTATTTCCAACATTGGACGTGGTGGGCCAAAGGGTATGTTTTAAAAAAAAATAACTTTTGGTTTTTTGGATCACTCTAATGTTCTCACATCAAGCATTATTTTGTATTTCAAATAATATTAGCTCCATGAAGTTAAATTAGGTAGATAAAGTTTTCTCAATTGGAAATTTTTTCGTCAGAGAACATGATTTTTTTTCGAAAATTCAGTTTTTTTTTGGACCACCGCCATGGCGTTTGGCAACCCTATCAGTATCATTATAACGATTTATGCTGCGATACTCAAACATTTCGTTCACTTTAAAGTGTTTCAGTTCTCCAACAAAAGCCGGTTGAACTCCATCAAGGAAAACTTTCTTTTTCATTAAGGATTTAAAATGCTTACCTCAAGCAGAGTACTGTGTTCGGCTGTCGGAATAGTTGAGAAAAACTTTAACAAACTATCTATACTTTTTTTAAGCAATTCTGTATCATTTGTTTTGTACCAACAAAAATGTGCTTTCAACATATTATATATAGAATTTATTGTTTTTTTATTGATCTCTTTTAATTCTTGGCGTGAAAACGCGTTAATTTTTTACTTATACATGAGCCAATTTTTATTTCATTTGTATTTCATTTGTAATTTTTGTTGTTACCACCTTCAATTCCATGGCAAGCTAGTTCTGGTCCCAAGGACCAAACGCCATGCGAAAAAGATAGACGGCCATTGGTTAGTTAAAGGCGCTAATAACTCGCCTTGTCATAGCGAGCATCATAGGCAGTCAGTATTTGTGCAAGAGCCAGTGCCGCCCGGCCCCTCACTGAGACTCTCCGCTCGATACCACTGATTGTCCGCGATTGCCGTTGCAGCTACTCCGTATGGAGCATTTCACTATCCGCAACCGGTAGCTCAGCTAAGCGCTACTGGTGACCGCAATGAACACCACGCAATGTTCCTCAATGTCCCAGCCAGTGTAGTACTCACAGCTATCCCGTGTCGTCTTTGTAACTTTTGTTTTATTTTTGGAGTGTGACAGTGAAAAGATTAAGTAAAGAGTACCAACTCTTAATTTGAACATTAAGTAGTGGTACCGTTATTAAGTAAAGAGTGCCAACTCTTAATCTAAACATTAAGAATTGGAACTCAAGGCTTGTTAAAGTTTAAATTATTTTGCCTAACCAATTGACCGTCGTTGCTGGGACGTAGCACATTGTCGTTTCTGTTTTTTTTGTTTTATTTGATAAAAATGTATTTTGTCCGAATTTGAACCGTTTTTTTTCTATAGTTTTGTTGTACATAATGATAATTTGGATTTTGTATTATACAAGTAATGGAGTTTACCCACCTACCTACCTATTTATGTAATTTGCCACACATTGTATATGAATTCATACTAATCAGCTTTTGGCTTTCCACCCATCTACTACGTATGTATGTATGTATGTATGTATTGACTACTTACTAACCAACTCACCATTTTTTTGCATTTTGTGTAAAACGTATGCATCATTTTATTTGTGCATCTTTTTAATCATAATAGTGTGTTGTGTTGTTCATAATAATAAGAATAAGAATAATAGAATTACGTACACCCCAGTAAATAGGCATTGAAAAAAAAAGTACAATAAACACTAATTTCGCAACTAAGTTAAATATCATCATCAAAAAAAAAAAACAAAAAAACAATAAGCCTAAAGAAAAGAACAAACTCTCCCTCTTAGCCAATTCTAATGCAGTCTCATTATTATTGTTGTTGTCCTTGTTGTCTAGGTCTAAGACTTGAAACGATCAAACTTGCTAATCTCTCTCAACTCATAAAATCAAGCTTCTTCTATCTATCCCATTGAAAAAAAAGCATACACAAAAAGACAAAGAAAAACTAAAAAGTTGAAATCTGAGTTTTAATTGCTAAAATCCTAACAAAATGTTACGTTCGGCTGTGTTGAGCGTGCGTTTCGCGAAGAAAAGTTTTAAACAAACGGCGGCGACCTATTGCTTTTGTCGCCATCGTTCCTTAGCGACACAACAACAAAGGCCATCATCAAAGGTGGAAATAGCCAACAATAATAATGACACTGATGATGGAGTTGGTAGTGGTGGTAGTGGTACCGTTATAAGTCATCGGCAACTGGAATTGGACAAGGTTAGCATTAAAATGTTTTACTCTTCACAAGTTTGTCCATGGTAAATCATAAAGCGGTGATGTTCTCCATACTTGAATCCATTTTGCAGATTGATGAGGAGGTGGCAAAGCTATTGGCCCTCAAGGCCAAACTGGGAGATGAGCCAGCACAAAATCAGAAATTCACTCTAAAGACTCCCAAAGGAACCCGAGACTATGCACCCCAGCAGATGATGCTAAGACAGAATGTACTGGACAGAATTGTGGCAGTCTTTAAGAAACATGGTGGTGAGGCCATTGATACCCCAGTATTTGAATTGAAGGTAAATGCGCTACATTAGCACATTAATTTATTCGAAAATTATTGAAATTTTGCCTGTTTTCATGTTTTTAGGAAGTATTAACCGGCAAATATGGTGAAGATTCCAAATTGATTTATGATCTGAAGGATCAAGGTGGTGAAATTTTATCTCTGCGATATGACCTGACAGTTCCTTTGGCCCGATATTTGGCCATGAGCAAAATCTCTAGCATTAAGCGTTACCACATTGCCAAAGTCTATCGCAGAGATAATCCGGCCATGACACGCGGCCGCTATCGCGAGTTTTACCAATGCGTAAGTTTGAACAACTTCTCATTCTACTTATTTTTTTCTAAAAAAATGTTCGTTTCAGGACTTTGATATTGCTGGCTCCTACGATCCTATGCTGCCAGACGCTGAATGTGTTAAAATTGTCTCTGAAATCTTAGACACCTTAGATATAGGCGAATATGTAATCAAGTTGAACCATCGGCAACTCTTAGATGGCATGTTTGAGGCTTGTGGAGTGCCAGCGGATAAATTCCGCTCCATATGCTCGGCTGTAGATAAATTGGACAAAGTATTTGATGATGATGAAGCAAAAAAATAGTTTATTTTAAATGATATTCCCTTTTTTAGTCACCCTGGGCCGAGGTTCGTCGTGAAATGATTGAGGAGAAGGGCTTGGATGCCTCAACAGCTGATCAAATTGGCGAATATGTTCAGCTGAGTGGAGGCACTGATTTGGTGGAAAAACTTTTGGCAGATCCCAAATTGAAGGCTGTTAACGCTGCCGTTAAAGGCCTAGAGGGGATGCAACTGCTACTGAAATATTGTGGAGCCATGGGTCTATCAAATAAGATTAGTTTTGACCTGAGTTTGGCTCGTGGTCTGGACTACTACACGGGTGTCATCTATGAATGTGTTCTCAAGGCCGAACCAAAAATCCTGGCCAATGGCGCTACCGAAGAACAGGGCACCGTAGGCTCTGTGGCCGGCGGTGGACGTTATGACAACCTAGTAGGCATGTTTGATCCAAAAGGCAAGCAGGTGCCTTGCGTGGGTGTTTCCATAGGTGTCGAGCGTATATTTTCTGTACTAGAGGCCAAAGCATCTGCAGCTGGCCTCAAACCTCGTACCAACGAAGTGGAGGTTTATGTAGCATCAGCCCACAAGGGTTTGCATGAAAAACGTCTTAGCATTCTAAATGATTTATGGAACCAAGGCGTCAAGGTTAGTAAATGCTTTCCTTTAATTAAGAAAACATGTTCTTATGTTTGTGTCTATTTCTAGGCTGAACATTCATACAAATTGAATCCCAAACTTTTAGCACAATTGCAACATTGCGAAGAACAACAAATTCCCCTGGCCGTGGTGTTTGGTGACTCGGAATTGGAAAAAGGCATAGTAAAGTTGCGCGAAGTTAGCAGTCGTAAAGAGGAAGACATACCTTTGGCCGAGTTGGCCAACGAAATCAAAAAGAGACTGCGCAACTAAAATTTTTTTGGACAGCATTGCCAAAATATCCAAAAACTTGATACTCCCAATTTATTTAAATCTCTATTATGTTGTATTAAAGCGGCACGGCTTTCAAAGAAAACAAGGCTTCTTAAAAAAAAGACAAAATTCAAAATATTATGAAACGCTTTAGCAAGCTCAGAATGAAGGCTTTTAAATACATCTTAAAATACACAAGAACTATTTTTGTTGTTTTATTCCTAATGGATGGAAATGGATGTTAGGATGTTTTTTTTTTTTTTGTATTAATCTATCATTCAGTATTAACACACATCTTTAAATATCCCCCAGAATATATACATATGTATCAATTTGATTTTACCATTGAAAACGCGCAATGACCTTTCCTTTTTGTGGAAATTTCGTTTGCTTGCATTTTTACTTTCAGATCTTTGTGGTGGACCCAATTGACTTGATCAGTTTGTTTGTGACCAACAAACAATGCCCGATTTATTTGTAAATACTTTTGTAAACGCCTCAATGCTTCTTAATGCACCTAAAAAGCCGGGCAAGCGTAGAGGACGGAAACCCAAAGCTAAAAAGCTTCCCATGTACGATGTCCAACCGCCTCCGCCACCTACGCCCCAAATGCCACAATTACCACCGCAACTTTACAACGATTATGTTAACGAATATCAACATCAGACGCCGTATCATCCACCGCCACCCCCTCCAGCGCATCACATGGCTCCGAGCCACTATAACAGTATGGTGGGCTACGATGATATGTCTGGTATGAATAAGGTAAGTGAAATGAAGTTTACAGGCCCCAACCACCATTTAGACGAAATGAAAAGTCCTTTGGATATTGATTTTAATCTCGAGAATTATGAATTTTTATCATTTAGTATATAGTGTTCAAACATTTTTTTTGTTCTATATTCTAAATTACAACAAATGTAAGAATATGGATTATTATAAATTAATGCAATTATCATCATCGTTTCTAAACTGCTCTCTAGACTTTCTGTAATCGGCCATTCATTGTAATGTGCTGTCATCCTTCGTTTTCCGTTCTCTTGGGTTGGTTGTTTAATCCTCCATGTGTCGGCACAAAAAGTCGGCTGTCTGTTCCTCATTTTTCTCACATGCAATGTAAGCCTGCAAAACTATTTCACGTGGAAATCCTAAGGCCACCAAGCGGTCCACAGCTTGTTTCTCATCCTCTGTGAGGGTTATCTCGACCACATCCTCTCTGGGTTCTGCACCGGAATCGGTGGATTCACCACCACCTCCTCCACTGACTTCTTCATTGATCATGGCCACAAATTCATCTTGGTTTTCTCGGATAACTGACAACAACGCTGGATTAGTCTCACCAATGCGGGCCAAGACATTACTTAACAGCTCTGGACGTTGGCGTATAACACGGCGCATTTGACTGAAACGCGGATCTTCACGCAGGAAGTTGAGGGGATTGGGGCCACCAGCGGGAGCTCCAGTTGGAGGATTGACAGTTGGAATAGATGCTGGCGGGGCTCCCATGATTTCACGTATGTCGGGTATGCCTTCGATCAAGTACTCTATAGCCCGATCTGGGTTATTGAAACTGGCAAATAGGGCACGTCGCACATCCGACTCAGGATAACCCATGCTCATAATTTCGCGAACCATCGATTCATTGGCGGCCGCTGTTGGAGAGACATCCATAATATCCAATAAATTGCTGGCACTTTGCTCCTGGCGAGCCGGTGTACTTTCGCTAGCTGCACCGGTCGTTGTTGTTGTGGTAGTGCTGCCGCTGCCACTGTTGCCACCGCTTGTAGTAGTGGCAGAGCTGGCTGTGGCAGTTACTGCTGCTGCTGTTGGGGTTGTTTCCTTTTCTTTAGGCTTTTCTTCAGTCTTTGGTTGTGATGCAGCTGGTGCCGGTGCCGACGCCGCTGATGCTGTGCTGGCACTCTGTTCACTAGGTTTCGAGCTGGCTGTTTTGGCAGCATCTTTTTCGGGTTCCTTTGCTGCCTGTGCTGGTGCTTGCACCTTTTTGGCCATCACCACCAGGAATTTGCGTTCATCAATACTATACGTTTTCAACACATTGTCATTGTCCAACACACGGCCTGCATAAATCAATTGCTGCAGTTCCGGTTGTACTCCAACTTCGGGCAATTTGTGCAAATGTGCCTTTAAGTCCCACACGGTCTTCGATTCATCGAAATCTACATAAAATGTCTTCTGGTCGAGTGTTTTGATGGTCAATTTCATGATTTTTCACTATTCTGTGTTTTCTTCTGGATCCAGTGATGGTTTGCACACCCTATCGGCGAAAATGCAATTCCTTACTGCCAATCGAGTCGTTGTGAAAATCCACGTCGCCTTTATTAAGCAAAAATTTTATCTACCGTTTTTTGCAATTACTTCGCTTGTGTTCTCCTCTTTTTCCGAAAGAATTTTCGCACACAAATATGACGGCAGCTTTTAAATACAGAGGACGATGTGTCAGCAATTGTACAAACATATGTTTTTGACAAATTTGTAAATTTGTTTTGTCAGTAATGGCAAGTTTGCTATTTTATACCGAAAATGCAACATCGAGTTTGACAAAAGAACGACCCGACTGCAAAGTAGTCGGTAATCGTAATGTTATTTTTCGGAGTAAAGCCCAACAGAAGACAGAGTTGATGAAAAGTGTAGGCAAAGAATTGCTTCATTCGTGTACACCGAAAAAAAATCTATGTGGTTGTATAATGTATGAAGGAAAAGTCGGCATATGTTTCATTCGTGTTCCCTAAAACAAGAAAATACTTCCACGTGGTTCCAGATTTGTAAAAAAATTCTACAATGGTTTCACAAAGCTGCTATTACACGTTCGGACATATCATATGTAATTTCAAATATAACAACTCCGACAGTTGTACATATTGTGCGACACCTACAAAAATTTAATATTAAAAATGGATTTTCGAGTAAATATGCAACTTGTTCGAATAAATCGAGCTTCTATTTCATCGAATATTCATGTACACACATGTCTATAAAAAAAAGTACAAATAACACAATACAATACAAGAGCACCCTCTAATCGTATTTGACGTACATAAGACAAGTGTTATGGATAAGAGCTGGCAAACCATCGACATTCGCTTCATTCGATTGTTTCGATATATTCTGACCTAACTATCGATACTATCGACAAATTCCCATAGTTATTTTCATTGTCTATGCTTTCAAGATCAATAATTTTTGGCTGGCGTTTACCACAGGGGTTACTACCAATCCAATGGTTGTCCATCTTATTTATTAGTTGACAACCGTGGGTGATTTTATTAATTGATAAAATCACCATTTGGTTTTAAACAAAAATGTTGGTCAAAGGGCTAACCGGACTGCAGTTTCTGGTATTCCAACACTTCATTAGCGGTATTCTTCGACGAATTCTCAGTCAATCATCAATGTTATGAGGTTAGACAAAAATAGTCTAAATGAGAAAACACTATTGCTCATAACTTCGAAGAAAGCTGTTAGTAATAATTTTGAAAACATATTGATTTTCACACAGCTCCACTATTTGCGGAGAGACTGCAAAAGGTTTATGAGTTACATATGTTATAAAATATGAATATTTTCAAATTAAAAATATGAATATTTCAAATTAATCGTAAAAACTATTAATTTGAACGTGCCGCGATTTGAATGTCCACTATATACCTGTATACTTGTACAACAGCCAGCTAGATATGCTTGAGCTACATTTGAGAGATTGGTTGACGCGCCTTCGAAGCCTTTTTGGGATTTGCCCTTCTGACCTTACACTGTCACCAAAAGTTGGAGTTTCCCACACATCAAACCATGACCCAGAAACTGTTGCACAGTGTGATTAACTCAGTTATCGTAACGATTATTATTGGGTTGCCCAAAAAGTAATTGCGGATTTTTCATATAGTCGGTATAGTGATTTTTGTATAACGGCGTCGGTTTGTTTACCAGGCATTAGTTTTGTTAATCATTTTTCAAGATATTTGCAATTACAGGTAGTGGCAGTTGCCCAACAACAAAATATTGAGTGCACTATCTGTCAAAATCAGTGATAAGTGCAACTCTGTTTTTGTGTATGTTACAAGTTCCCGCCATTTTTCGTTCTTTGTGTTATGGTTCTTAACTATAATACACACACACACAACCAAAACTCGTTAAGAGATTGTGCATTTCGCGAGAAAAAATTGCACTCCGCTGTTTACGGTACACTACCTGTTAATTATATCATGTCGTTCTCATGTAAACAATAGAAAAAAATTGCATTTGTAATATAATGGAATGGAAAATATTTTTGAAAAATATTCCTTACGCAAATAGTTATCATTTTCTGGCCTTTTCCTGTATTATTATGGGACTATTATTAGTCCCATCGATAGTTTGCAAGCTCTATTATGGATACAGAAAGTGACAGCTCATATGAAATGTCTGATCGAGTAATAGCAGCTCATTATTGAAATTAGGTCCAAATAGAGAATCTACATGTTGCGAGACATGCTGACCCTTTTTAAACCATACACATAACGCACTATGCTGTTAAAAGCTAAATTCAATTTGCGGAGGCTCGAAGAATCACAATTCGAAAAAAGTTCACAACCGTATATCAAACCTCGAATTAGAAATGTTTTCGCCAGAAAAATTCGGATATTTGTGTGTGTAAAAGAGTGTGTGATCTATAAAGCACGAAGCTTTGCATAAGTCAGCCCGGCTGCAATGTTAGCATGATCGGGCCAGCTCAAAGAACTGTTAAAAACCACGCCAAAATTCCTCGCACTAGTTACAATATCAATACTTTGACCAAAAACGTAAATATCTGGTTGTCGCATGTTGAAATTCTTGTTTTTGTGAATAACCAAACATTCGGACTTACTCGGACTTACCATTTGCAGTCGCCCAGTCATAAACGCGATGTAGGTTCGCGCTTAGTTTACTTATGTAGTCGTCTACATTGTTCACAAAGCCGCTTTGAATAATCTGCACGTCATCAGCATGCATCATAATCTGACCGTGTGCTGGTTGACGAGGCAAGTCGTTCGCATATAATGAAAAAAGAAGTGGACCTATAATCGAGCCTTGGAGAACCCCCTTAGGTACGAACAAGGGGTTAGATAATGTATTCCTTTCGCATTCAGACTGCCGTCTATCGCTCAGATACGATATAATCAGACTCGTTGCCGTTGATGTGAAGTTAAAAAAATTCCGTAGTTTCATGCACAAAATCAGGTGATCAACCGTGTGGAAAGCTTTGGAGTGATCCAAAAGAACCAGAAAGCCAATTTTGTTCTCATCAATGTCATTTCTGATCTTCAACCAATGAAGTAATGCAACTATGCTCAGAATGGAAGCCGGGCTGTCTTTCTGACAATAGGAACTCTTGGTGAAGATATACCGACATCTGTCCATGAAGGATTTTCTCGTAAACCTTAGAGAGATAGCATAGAATTGATATCGGCCGATAATACACACTGAAGCTCAAAATTGTATTAAACAGGTAGGTAAAGTACAATAGGAGATATGGGAGTAACATTCGTAAAAATCTCGGATCAACTCCGTCCAAATCAATTGCATTTGACTTAACACGGACAAAACTCTCATAAACTTCTTCATGGCTAACACATCGAAACTCAAAAGGACTGCGGGCATCAAAAACGAAAGCCAGCCCATCATCATCACTGCAAAATTGCATGTCCGTTTGTATATCGGGTACGCTTATGAAGGTTCTATTGAGTTCATCTCGATCCCCATGGTATCGAGTGTTTGACTTGGGTTTTTCCACTCCGATGTCATGTATCACCTTCCACTTACTCTTCACTGCGCAATCAAATCTTGAAGAATAACACTCCATTTTAGCCGTATTAATAAAACTGTTTACTTTCCTCCTGGCTTCACGGAATTCTTCTTTCAGCTCTGGAGACTTGAAACGCCTCAATCTACTGTAAGCCAAGTCCCTATACCCGATAAGCGCCTTGATTCTTGAATTAAACCATGGCTTTGTTTTCGTCGAAGCCCTTTTAATCCTTTTTGGATCTGTTGCATCATAGAGACGTAAAATGTTATCCGTCATGAAAGCCGTCTGCTGATCGACAGTTAAAAGGGTAAATATGTCATTCCAGTTCACCTGGTAGACCAAACCAACTAAATGTTCATAATTCGAATTGCCGTAGCCACGATAAGATATGTCCTCCTCTTCCTCCCGCAAAGCAAAATCGTAGGCGATATAAATCAGATCATGCTTAGAGAAATATGAAACAGGAATCTGATGATACCTTCAAAGAACAAATCTAAGAGAGTTTTGACGGTTGATGTGAAATGTGTGGGGTTTGTATTATTGGTGACGAATAGGCCTAATGTCAACATAGCATCAGTCAGAGTTGAATCTATAAGTATGTTTGAGTTAAACTCCCCAGTGATTATAACATAAGTATAACCCAGTGTTACGGACTCCAGTACAACCTGAAGCCCATGTATATCAATCGTATTATTCGGACGATAGATACAACCAACTAAAACTTTCTCACGATTTGAAGATAGTTCAACAAACACGTATTTTATCTGGTTGGTCCCCGAATTCAGAATTTAAACCAATTCTAGCTTTTAGGTTTCTTCTGACATAAATGGCAACACCACCTCCGCGACTTCCCCTGTCAGATCTGAAACAGTATATCCATTTAAGCTGACGAGACTGTCAGCTATGAAAGGACTAAGCCATGTTAACCGTCTAAAATTTTTATACCCTCCACCATAGGATGGGGGTATACTAATTTCGTCATTCTGTTTGTAACACCTCGAAATATGCGTCTGAGACCCCACAAAGTATATATATTCTTGACTGTCATGTCATTTTAAGTCGATCTAGCCATGTCCGTCCGTCCGTCTGTCGAAAGCACGCTAACTTTCGAAGGAGTTAAGCTAGCCGTTTGAAATTTTGCATAAATACTTTTTATTAGTGTAGGTCGGTTGGGATTGTAAATGGGCCAAATAGGTCCATTTTTTGATATAGCCGCCATATAAACCGATCTTGGGTCTTGACTTCTTAAGCCTGTAGAGGGCGCAATTCTTGTCCGATTTCACTGAAATTTTGCACGAGGTGTTTTGGTATCACTTCCAACAATTGTGGTTCAAATCGGTCCATGTTTTGATATAGCTGCCATATAAACCGATCTTGGGTCTTGACTTATAGAGGCTCTAGAGGACGCAATTCTTATCCGATTTAGTTGAAATGTTGCATGAGATGTTCTTGAGCCTCTAGATTGTGCAATTCCTATCCGATTTGGCTGAAATTTTGCATGCGTTGTTTCGATATGACGTCCAACAACTGTGCCGAGTACGGTGTAAATCGGTTCATAACCTGATAAAGCTGCCATATAAACCGATCTTGGATCTTGACTTCTTTACCAGATAGAGGGCGCAATTCTTACCCGATTTGGCTGAAATTTTGCATGAGGTGTTTTGTTATGACTTCCAACAACTGTGCCAAATATGGTTTAAATCGGTTCATAAACTGACATAGCTGCCATATAAACCGATCTCCCTATTTTACTTTTTGAGCCCCTAAAAGTCCCAATTCTTATTCGATTTCGCTAAAATTTTACACACAGACTTCTACTATGGTCTCCGATACTCAATTCAATTAGCATAGCAATTATTTTCTTTTTTCCTTAGTTTGCCTAAAAAGAGATACCGCGCAAAGAACTCGTCAAATGCGATCCATGGTGGAGGGTATGTAAGATTCGGCTCGGCCGAACTTATTTTAAGTTCTAAATTCGAATTTTCTGAAATTTATCAAATTGCAAGATATATATTTTTTACAAAAAAAAAAAGTATCGGAATAATTTTATATTAAAGTTCAAGTTTATATTCAAGCTTGATGAATTTTTTACTAAATTTTTTGCTGTAAATTTCGCACATACAGGCTTTTGGTAGCGAGCTAGGATTATTAGTGTGGGAGTGGGTTCAATTCCCACCTTAGGCTTTGGTCTGCCGCTACTGTAGTGTCACATTCTAGAAAATTATCTATAGTAACAAAAAAACGCTCCAAGCCCAGAATCTAAACCAGTAAGCTGATTATACAGATATTGCTGCTAGTTAAAGTTAACTAAGACTCCTTTTCAGAGATATAAGTTTATTATTATAATCAAATTATGGCCACAATGTTTTTTCCAACACTATTCAGTAAATATTTAGATACACAGATAATTTCCATTGATAGTTTTCGTTGAATATCTGAATGGTCTTATCGCCACAGGAGCGGTAACAAATAGTATTTACTTATGATATTAGTCTAATAGTGATATCCATTCTACCCTTGGCTGCCTGTTTAGCATGCAATGGTATAAATAGTGAACGCAGTTTAGCCGAAGGACATTTTTTTCACAAATTCTTCACATGTGCCGTTGGGGGTTTCGTCTGAATTTATAGCAGCGTCAACAAACCAGGTTCAGGATGCCGACAGAGACCAGTTAAACCTTGTGACATATAATCCGAATTTAGACATTAATTTTTATTTCACATTTTGTTTGTCATTGACAAACCACCAAATTTGGTATTCATAAAAAATAAAAGAAGTTACCCCTCTGGGTGGAGTAGTGGGAAAAAATAGACTCAACTTAATTAGGGGTTGTTGATCTCACACACACACACTAAGCAAAGTTCTGTGGATGTGCTTCTGTACATGGCCCATTGTTACTGTATCCTTTTGGCATGGATTGACAATGTCTTCAGATTTACGCACAACATGTTTTGAAATGGGCGATTCATTCCTCTGCTGCTTGTGGGTGGTGAAAAGTATTCGTTTTTGTTTTAATTCATTAAACGATTTCATATGGATGATTATGATATTCTGGTGCAGTGCGTATAAATAACGTATTTATCGATTAGATCAGATAATCAGTTTTTGCAAGCAATATGTTCTTAAAAGTAATTTTATATATTTTTGTGAGCTTATCTTGGCTGACCATATTTTACTGACTGGTGGAGACACGTGACTTTTGGAACTCAGCATTGACGATGATGCTTGGTGTGAAATATGTGCTAAGGGCTTCACTCAAAGAAAAATTTCATTGAATAGGGTGTGTATAGGAACAAAAGTTTGTCTTTAAAATCCGCCTTCTCGGTCGAAACTTCTTGTAATTTATGAAAGATTACAATTTTTATTACGCAAATGTACAATGGTGGAAAAAATAATGGACCTGGTTATTCGTAGACCCGTTGAGTTTTTGACAGTGAACTTAAAATAGAAATTAAATCTCATCTAATTTACGGATGCTCGTTATTTATTCGGTAAATTCAGTTGGAAAATATAATAGGGATAATTTTCAAAACGTTGTAATTACTAAGGAATTGTCTTCTTTCGTAACTTAAAACCTCAATACAAAACAAATTTAAAAATTTTTGCCCATGAATATTCCACTAAGGAACAGGGGCAAACTTCTCACATATCAATGAGTGCAGTCCGATTCAAGTTTAAGCTCAATGAGGAGGCTCAAGGGCCCTTCTTTTTATAGCCGAGTCCGAACGGCGTGCCGCAGTGCGACACCTCTTTGGAAAGAAGTTTTACATGGCAGAGTACCTCACAAATGTTGCCAGCATTAGGAGGGGAAAATCACCGCTGAAAATTTTTTCTGATGGTCTCGCCAGGATTCGATTCGTTCAGCGTCATAGGCGGACATGCTAACCTCTGCGCTACGGTGGCCTCGTTAAAACCTAAGAGGAGAGAAAAACAAATGGCTACAGCTTATTCACATGTTTTATTGCAAAATGTTTTCATGAATTAAAGCACTAGCACCTAAAAATGGTTTGCGGAGTTCACACAACTGAAGAAGAGAATACAAGCACACGCTAAGTTCGGCCGGACCCAATCTTGTATATCTCTCGCGGCATCTCTTTTTAGGCAAACAAAGAATAATGAATAAGAACTGTTATATTATTGGAGTTATATCAAGTTATAGTCCGATTCGGACCATAAATGTCTTGAATGCTGAACATTGTAGAAGTCATTGTATAATATTTAAGTCCATTCGGATCAGAATTGCGCCTTGTAGAGGCTCAAGAAGCGAAATCGAGCTATATAAAGCTATTGATCGATTCAGACCATATTAGACAAGTATGTTGAAAGTCATGAGAGAAGCCGTTGTACAAAATTTTTGCCAAATCGGATGAGAATTGCGCCCTCTAGAGGCTCAAGAAGTCAAGATCCCAGATCGGTTTATATGGCAACTATATCAGGTTATGTACCGATTTGCGCCATATTAGACAGTTGTTGAAGGTCATAACAAAACACCTCATGCAAAATTTCAGCCAAATCGGATGAGAACTGCGCCCTCTAGCGGCTCAAGAAGTCAAAAGCCAAGATCGATTTATATGGCAGCTATAACAGGTTATGGACCAATTTGAACCATACTAGGCACAGTTGTTGAAAGTGATACCAAAACACTACGTGCAAAATTTCAGTCAAATCGGATAATAATTGTGCCCTCTAAAGGCTCAAGAAGTCAAGGCTTAAGATCAGTTTATATGGCAGCTATATCAAAACATGGACAGATTTGGCCCATTTACAATCCCAACCGACCTACACTAATAAAAAGTATTTGAAAGTTAGTGTGCTTTCGACAGACAGGCGGACATGGCTAGATCGACTTAAAATGACATGACGATCAAGAATATATATACTTTATGGGGTCTGAGAAGCATATTTCGAGGTGTTACAAACAGAATGACTAAATTAGTATACCCCCATCCTATGGTGGAAGGTATAATACATAAAAACCCCAAGGGGAGTTTCAAACCTTTTTTTATGCCCAAGACGTTTTCATCAAGGTTTACATCCCACGATTGCGATTGGTTTTCAAACTCGGGACAGAAATCTCTTGAACTAAGATTTCGCTAGTATGGAAGAGAGCTTTGAAGCGCTAACTAACATGAACTGTGACATAATTGCCATTTTTTCTTCGGCAAATGAAAGCATTTTATTCCCTGAGAGATCATTGTAAGCCACAGCACACATTTTGTCCCTAATCCAGAAATTTGGACATGGACAAGATGCAGAAAAACACCTACAAATCAGCAATGAGACCCCAACATGTTTCACACGGCACGGGATAGCTGTGTGCACCACACAAGCTGGAACTTTGAGGTCCAATCTGTGTGGTGTTCTTTGCTGTCACGAGAAGCTTAGCTGCGAGCTACCGGGCGCGTTCACAGGTTGCGGATAGTGGAATGCTCCATACGCAGTAGCTGCAATGGCAGTCGCGGACAATCAGCAGTATCGAGCGGAGAGTGGCAGTGAGAGGTCGGGTGGCACCGGCTCTTGCACAAATACTTTGTGCCTATGATGCTTGATTTGACAAGGCGAGTTATTGGCGCCTTAAAATAACCAATGGCCACTTTGTTCCCGTGGTGTTCGGTCCTTTGGACCGGAACGAGCTTGCTCACCTACAGAAGCTTGACGAGGATCGCCCCCTCCACATGAGAATGTGGTTACAACAACAACAACCATGTTTCACGGCCTTCTTTTTAATTGAACTTCAAAATTTTGCAATCACAATCGTGGTTGAAAATTTTGTTATTTTCATATAGAAAAATTAATTGATTCAATTATTTTTTTAATCGAATCTTAAAAAATTTCAAATATGGTGCTTAAATAAATTCAATTAAAGGCTTTTTTGTCCTTTTTTGTCCCACATTTCGACAAATCTATAACAAGACCATGGCAGCCGGTTCTACATGCCGTATTTACCCGATGGAGGCCTTCATCGGCCAAGGGGCTCAGGGCACAACCCTCTGCTACGACAACAACAATAAATCTATAGAACACCCCTACCCGACACCCCAAATTATTTCGAAAACCCCGTGGGAAAGTTTTTTATACATGTACCTAATATAGAAATTAATAGGAGTTTCCAAAAAATGTCAATCATTTTCAAATTGGTCCAATTAAAAAATTAATTGGAAATTTCATTCATATTTTTAATTGGATCAATTAAAAAATGTATTGCAATTTTTTAATTGACAATTTTTTCAGTTACTTTTTCAACCGATTTTTATTTTTTTCTTTGAATGCTACTCACATCTTTTTAACGATTTATGTTGCGATACACGAACATTTTGTTCACATTGATGTGTTTGAGTCCGCCAACAAAAGCCGGTTGTGATTTTCCAGCCAAGTACAACGCAAACGCACTATGCTGCTTCAGCAACATTGCGAAAAACTTTCTTTATAAATAGATTCGTATAATTAACGGTAAGTAAAATAAATATCATGTAGCTATCATTTCCAGTTTGACAGATACACGCGTATGAACTTGGTAAAATTTCGTGTCAGCTACCATGTAACACATGAACACACTATTTCCAAGCCCACGGGTTTATGTTCTTGAGCACGTACACAACAATATGCTGTTTTGGACCCATGGTTCCTGGCTAAAACTGCTGAACACTTGTCGTGATGTGATGACGAATTCGACCCACCCTAAAATTCAAACTTATTAGTCTTGACGTTATGCCTCAATGGAAACTCATACATTTGCATATCATTTTCAAGCCTTCGGGCTGTCTTATTGTGTACGAACTCAATAATGTTCAATATTGTGTACGTTTGTGTGTGTGTGTTTAACCCATCGCTCTTCTAGGTTATTTAATAAAGTCTGAATTACATAATGTCTGCAACATTTACAGTTCAACTGACATTTATTTTCGAGTGTATTGCCACTAGTCATTTCGTTTGCTGTGCCATTTTTCCAATTTCAATAGTAATTTACTGGTTTCAATTTGTTGACTTTTAATGTTAGCGCTTATTTGCTGCGAGTCCATTGTTTGATGTAGCTGCTTGGTTGACGACCGTCCTACGTCCTCATGTCGCTTACCACATTTATTGCTGTGAAATTTTAAAATTTCAATACAAAGGGTTTTTTTCTTCTTGTGCTACTCGTAGGCATATAAACAAGGGTTGATTTTAACAATTGAGGATATTCAATTTCAACACCAATAATTTCTAATAACCACCTTAGCAAAGGGCAAAAGGCAACTGGCCACAGTCAATGTCAATCGGCAAACTAATGGAGTTTAATACCCAACCGAGAGCCGATGAGCGTTCCATTATGGTTGTTGACGCATTGTAAGTGATTTCTGATAAAAATCAAGCACACGCTATTGTCAAATATTTCACAAGGTTTTTTCCGAGCCTTTAAAATTTGCAGAATGCTTGGTAGTCTATGGGTTTTTTTTAATGATTGAAAAACAATGCTTGAAACACGTGCCTTATAAACTGCTTTTGATTTCCGGTTTAAAGTTCTCCAAAAGCAAACTAATTTTAGAAAAAATGGAAAAAGTTTTAAATTTCCGTTGCTGGTGATTGGGATTTCCCAGTTGGTTTGGCTGGGAAATAAATCTTTTCTTAACAATTTCGTTTTAATCTTAAGGCCATATCATTGTCGTTTTTTCAGTTTTTATAACATCATCTATCTTAATTTTTTGTTTTTTTTTTTGGTTAAATATTCATTAGTCCCTTGTTTGGCTCCAAAGAGGAGGCTTACTCAACTAATGTGGTAATTAATGTATTCCCCCCTGTGCGCCCACAGTCGAAGCAATCTGAAGCCATGAAAACTAGGAAAATGTGTTGCATTTCCTCCTTCACTTTAAGAAAGGGATATTTTTGGTTTAAAAACCAGAAAATGCCATTTGCTACAAACAACAGGTCCTAAGTCACGTCTGACATTTCCCAGCAAAGTGACCAACTGCAATAAATCAGTGTTTGCTTTTCTTATTTCACAAATAAATAAATAGTTCGGGGCCATCCTATCCCGTATCCTTACTCTGTGCTTGTTCGGCCAAAAAGGGGTATGTGTCCAAGCATTTCCCCAAGGAGTGATAAGTTAAAATTGTAAGCAGCTGAAATTCATTCACCAATACCCTAACCCCTTGATACGATTTCCTAGCCAAAGTTGTCCCATTAATGAATGTTTTTATGCGAGAATCGCCTGTGTTGTTGTATGTAATTATTTATTCTTCAACAACCAGTGGTTATTTGAATGGAAAAACTCGAGAAAATCACAACGCATTTCGAAGTTAACAAAACACGTTTCTTGTTGCCAATGTTTTAATGGGTCTTCTTTGGACAGGCTATTTATCATTTTATTTTACAAGAAAAAGTTGTATGTACATTTTATACATGAATATTGAAAAGAGTTGTTTTTTTTTTAATTATAAGAAGCAAATGATGAAAATTTTTCATTGAAGACATATTCTGGTCTTTCTATTTAGCCGCTTGATTAGATGAAGAGAGATTCTTATCCTGTGGTGATCTGTGGCCATTACGAACTTCATCAACTCAAATCCGTTGCAAGAAAATAATAGTAAACCCAATGTTTCGAAAAAAAGTCCTGTATGGGGGAATTTTCCTCCTCGTGTAATGTAATGTAATTTCGATGTAATGTAATTTGGTTACTTTAGGGTCGATGTTATGTGGTTCTTTAGGTTAACTTCATAGCAATAGCAGAATCAAATCATTTACCAGCAGTATGTATGAACTTGTACATGGTAAAGTCTGATTTGCCTCTGAGTTCCTTCAGGCAGACGTCCTACTTATAACTTTTCCAAGTACGCTTGCTTAGCCGTACTCTTTTGCTTAGCCGAACTCTTTTTCTTTTCTTGTTTTATTTTGCAAAAACTAGGAACTTGAGAGAGAAATATATATTTTTGCCTTGCTTTGAAGTTACTGAAATTAACGCTGGTATCGGTAGTTATCGATATTTTTTTTGAAAAATATCGAAAATATCGAATGTTGCGTATATCGATAGTTTGCCAGCTCTTCCTCAATCTCCAAAGTATTTTTTTTTATTCGTTCAGTTTTTTCCGATCGACAGTAGACTAATATTATTAAATTAATGCTCTATATCTAAGACTTTTTTGTTCCCTCCATGTTGTCCCGATCGGCCTATAGGTTTCGGAAATGGGCACCACATAGTACCAAATATAACATTAAAAGTAAATTTTCTGGCATTGATACTATGATCTTTTAAAAATGTTTGGGGCTTGAAAAAAACTTTGGAATCCTTCTCTAGCTAATTTCCTTCGCTGTAATGGAACAATATCAGGTTTATCGAAGTCATTTGTACTTTTTGGTAGTAAATGTATGAATTTCAAAAAATCATTTAAATTCTATACTTGAAATTGATGTAACTTCTCTTTCACTTTTAGTAAAATTTTTAACACTTTTAAAAATTTTACTAACCGTTATATTATTTTATTTGGACCATAAGCAAAGCCATCCCAACTTTCTGGAGACAGTTAAGTTTTTTGAACAGCAATAAAAGTAGAAAATTTTATCGAAAACAATGGCGCAGGCCTTTCTGCGCTAATGATTTGGACTACATGTATACCAGAGTTCTAGTGCTTCCCGTTCTATATACTAAATATCCCATGAACATTCCATTAAGGAACATGGAATACTTTTCTCATATCAATGATTTCAATCGGATTAAAATTTAAGCTCTATTATAAGCGGTCCCTCTTTTTTTATGCCGAGTCCGAACGGCGTGCTGCATAGCGACACCCCTTGGTATAGAAGTTTTTGCATGTCGGAATATCTCACAAATTCAGCCAGCATTAGTACTGGGATAACCACTGCTGAAATATTTTCTGATGTTTACGCCGGGATTTGAACCCAGCCAATCGGCGTCATTGACGGACATACTAACCTCTGCACCACGGTGGCTCGCCCCTTCTTCCCGTTTGAATTAATTTTTACGGTAACATTTCTTCCGCGGTCGTATTGTTCCTATGATGCCAGTAGCTCATAAAACACACAAAACTGTCGGTTTTCGGTAAGATTCGGTAACTCTTGTACGGCATGTGGCTGCTCTAGACCCCAGATGGGACGGTTTGTCAAGTTACTTATCCGTCCTTACCATGGCGAAACAATTAAAGGTGGTCTCATTTGTACAACAACCACAAATCTTATGGTGCAATCCGCCATTGTGCCATCAAGCTGATCGACGCTTTGCCAAACCACACAAAGAAATTTGTGTGTGTTTATGTGCATTCGTGTGCGTGAATATGCGAAAAAGAGGATGAAAACAAAGAGAATGCAATAAAAAATCTGACATCTTAATACCGTCAAACCTGGCCGGCTGTTAACAGCTGTTCGCGTGAGACCATCTTGTTAAATCCGCCTTGCGCCAGTACTTAATTACGTAGCCAGAAATGAGCCTCATCATTAGCACAATCTTTTGATAAAACAGTAGATATCCATCTACCTTCCCAGAGCACGAAATTCGATAATAAATGTTAGTGATTTGCAGTCGTTTGTGAGTTTCTCCATTTTTTACAAATGCATTTTGGACACAATTATTAACTAGTGCTATCCCCCGAAAAGCTTAGCTCAGCTTAGCTTGTCTATAAATGTCTTTCTCCTACAATGCCTTATAAATATTTAAATTCCATACTGTCCTGGCTTTTATTCTAAATTTTGATATTGTGCTGACGTATAACTTTTATGTGAGTACTATGCCCCAAATTTGGATATTAGATTTGTACTCTACCCCAATATACTTTACATTCGGTCTTTTGTACATGCGCATTCATTGAAGTTTTGGTATAGGGTGTTCTACACATAACTTAAAAGATGCACATTTTCAACAAAAAAAAAGAGTAAGAACGCGTAAATTCGACCGGGCCGAGCTTTGAATATCCACAACATACCTTTATACCTGTACAGCAACCTGAGAGATTGACTATTTTTTAGGTGATTTCCTCCTCACTCCGGCCCTTTTTCTAAACGCATGTGTTGTTTTATTTGCTTGCGTATTTGTAAAAAAATTTTGATTTAAAACTTACAATGTTTCCCGAGACCCCATTTCGGCATGTCTTTTGCGCAAACTCTACCTCCCATATTGTCATATTCGGTCTAAATGCCTATTTTTGGCACAGATACTGCAAATGCCAGAAACGCAATCTTCAATCCCATGTCAGCCGGTTCTATCTACCGAATTGACTCGGTGGAATACCCTCCAGTCAGGCGTAGCCGCCTCAGTGTACGTTTTTGTCCTTTTTTCGTCATGGGAGAGGCACATTCCGAAGCGCCGGCTCCGTACATTTCTAGTCAGTGTCGGGATTATGGAGAACCCAGGGACCTTGTTTTTGTTCGGATTGCCAGAACCGCATGCGAAAAACGAATGGATGAAACCCAGCACCCTGCTATTATAAAAATCCCATGCCAGTGTACCACACACTGCTACTACAACAACAACAACTCCCAAATCCTGATTTTATTCGATAAATATTGACATTCTCCGCCCATCTGGAGAGTTTTGGGATGGGCCACCCTCTAGTAACTTAACGTTAAATTTTTTTATATTCGGCCTCTAGTATGAATGCCAGAAAACCTCAAAATGTCATCAATCTTAAATATGAATGTCAGACTAAGCTCTAGTCCCAAAATCTCATCGACTTACTCATCACCAAAATATGTTTTTGAAACTTAGCCTAAGGATCTGCCTTTCCTTTAAATATTGCAGTAAACCTAACCTAATATTTTCTAAAATGTTTTAATAAATTTTCGTATATGAATTTTATTATGTATAAAGTTTGTATATACATGTAGAGATACAAGTTTTTCTATTTCGGTATGTATTCTTAGTAATGCATTTTTGGCCGCGAAGGTTTTTTTTACTACAATCATAAGTAAATAAATCGTTCCAATGTGTATAAAACAGATGAATAAGAAAAAAGTAAAAATTATTTTTTATATATACTTATTTTTATGTAGATAATTCCTAGTGCAACCACAAAAATCATTCATGGTTCCAAAAAAAACCATCATTGCCTGTTCTTACCCATTAACATTTTCTTGCTGTGTACACAAATATCAACGATGAGTTTTCCATTCGTAGCATTAGAAAAGTACTCATTTTATCAACACTGGCAAAACGTGCAAACTGTCAGATTTTCGGATTGTTTTGTGAACGTGTGTGTGTGTGTTGTTTCCACATGCATGTGTTTCGTTGTTATTTATTCTAAATTGCGAAGTTTGTGAAGTACAACAACCAGACAATTATTTAATTTAAGATGAAACTACAGGTGAAAACTCTCAACCAGAAATCCCTTGTTGTGGAGATAGATGAAACAAAGACAGTATATGACCTGAAGAAAGAATTGTCACTGTACCCTGATGTGGGGGTCAAGCCAGAATTGCAGAAATTGATTTATGCCGGTAAAATTCTTAGTAATGAGGACAAAATCAGTTCGTACAACATTGATGTGAAAAAGTTTCTGGTTATAATGATTTTGAAGCAGCCTCTGCCACTGATAGAAAAGCCAGATGTGTCGACTCCTCCAAAGGAAGAGAAACCAAAAGTGGAAGACATAAAACCCAAAGAGGAAACCCCAGACCAAGAATTTAAGACGCCTCCTCCACCAGCACCAGTGTCTACACCAACAGCATCCGCAACGAGTAATCCAGAAACTGATGCCATGGTAGCTCAAATCGTCAGTATGGGCTATGTGGAACATGATGTTCGTAGAGCCCTAAGGGCAAGTTTTAACAATCCCGAAAGGGCCATTGAGTACTTGATTGAAGGCATTCCCACGTCGCCATCTACACCTGAGGGCGATAGCTATACAGAGACCGATGCCGATCTTTCCATGACACCCTTTGAAGTTTTTCGAGGAGATCCGGTTTTTCAGAATTTGCGTAGTGCTTTACAGCAACATCCAGAATTAATAGATGCAGCCATTCAAAGAATTGGAGAATCAAATCCAGCCCTCTTGGAGTTGATTAGTGAAAATCAACAAGAATTTCTAAGTATGTTAATAGACGGTTCTGATGACGATGATGAAGATGGCGATGATGGTGAGGAATCGAGTTGAATTGTTTTTAAATACCACTGTAGCTGCTGATGGTGTTGCTGCGCTGTTTCTGAGCAGCATTCACAATTCTTTCAAGATTATCTCTAATATACATGCATACCTGCAAAACTACATACATTCAGTACTATAAACTACTGTTTTCACTCACATTTCAACTTTGTTTACTTTCAATGCCAATATGAATTTTATTGGATATGTTTTGAAATGCCCCATTACTATTTTGAATTTGATGTTATTTTATATCTTCGAATAAATTATTCTTCAGGAAATGAGTATACATTATATGTGATGAATTAGCCCTTTTTTGATTTATTTTACGTACCAGCTTACGTGGCGAGATAAACATATTACACGTGGATATAGTATAGCAATTCGATAGGCCACATATTTGATTTGGAATTTTGATTTTAGAACTCAAAAACTTATAGCCAAATATAAACAAAACTTTAAAAGATTGCAAAGAGTTTTAACCCATCAAATTGAAATTGTTCTGTTGTAGTTGCTTACAATGCTTTAGACTATGGTCACTTTAAAATGGATAGTTAAGGAGATTGTTACAAGGCTCTACTGGATGATGCGGAAATAACAAAATTAATCCTTTGACAAATTAATATAAAAATCCCACTTAAAATTTATTCTAGGTCAAATTGAAATTTGGACTTAGCTTGAAGTTTTGGACTAATTTCTTAAAGATTTTTTTTTAATTTGGTTATAAGGCTGTGGAACAATTCGGTGTCATGATCGGGCGTAAGAAGCAAATTGTGTTCATCATCTTCGCTCTTATTTGCTTCTCATTTAGTTGGCCCTTAAAATGTTTCATTTTCTTAGTATTTAAGATGGAGAAAAAACGTTGCTCCCCCAATTATTGTTATCAAAACCAATAAAATGCAATTTTTGGGTCCTAGAAACGGGTCCGGCAAATTTTATCAACGTCCACCTTCTTCCAGTATTTTATTATTTTGTAGATTTATAGCTTTGGCAACATAGAGAGTGATTATTTACATGGAGTTGTTGTATTATTTTTGTCTTTATCCCCGGAGGCCACCGTAGCGCAGAGGTTAGCATATCCGCATATGACGTTGAACGCCAGGGTTCAACGAGAACATTAGAAAACAATACTCGTGTACTATTTGAAGCCATACCAATCAGCATTCTTCTAATTTTCGACCAATGGAAAGAATAATGGGGAGGTGCTTCAAGGAGCAGGGTTTTTTTCTCTCTTAGCCAGATTTTAAAAACGTGATGTTGATAGATTTAAAGAAATTGTTGATTTCGCTTCTATATTGCAAATTTTGCCCATGAACATTCCACTAAGGAATGGGGGCAAACTTCTCACGTATTAATGAGTGCAGTCCGATTTAAGTCTAAGCTCGATGATAAGGGGCATCCTTTTTAAAGCCGAGTCAGAATGGCGTGCCGCTGTGCGACACCTCCTTGGAGAGAAGTTTTACATGGCATAGTACCTCACAAATGTTGCCAAGCATTAAGAGGGGAAAACCACCGTTGAAAAATTTTTTTGTTGGTCTCGCCAGGATTTGAAACCATGCGTGCAGCGTCATAGGCGGACATGCTAACCTCTGCGATACGGTGGCCTCTTTCGCTTCTATAGTACCCTAAAAACTCGCCTGATATTCAAATTTGGGTTCAAGTATCTTTGAAGAACAATCTCACACGCAAAAGCCTACTGAGCGGACATCTTTACCTGGTTGAGACAATATGGGTGTTTTGTGAAAGGTTATTGAAATAATATGTAAGAGTTATTATCTAACAACCGAATTTACGGCCATATGTCTGATGGGCATCAATTCTAAAAACTCCTCAGTGGACATGTCGACTGATCTATGGGCCCAAAGACCGCTTTTAAAGGCATCAAATCCCACGAAGCAGCTAGGACTCTAAAATGTTGTACCAGTAACTGTAAGAGCATTAAAACGGCGTTTAGTGGACCTCCACCAAGTTGTTTTCTTGAGCCAATAATGGCGCAATTATTATCCAATTTTTCTAAAATTTTGCATATTGACCTCTCTTATGGCGGTCAGCATGCACGACATATATAATTCAATCCCATGACAGCCGGTTGTACGTACCGGATAAATTTTGCAAATCTTGTCCGATTTGACTTGAAAATTTTTACAAATACTTCCTTTTAGTGCAGATCGGTTGAGATTGTAAATGTATCATATGGGTTCATGTTTTGATATAGCTGCCATATAAACCGATCTCGGATCTTGACTTCTTAAGCCTCCAGAATTCTTCACAATGACTTCTACTATGGTCTCCAACATCCAAGTCAAGTTTTGCCAATATAGCTCCCATAGCAAAGCAATTTGTATCCGTGATCCTTTGTATGTCTATAAAGAATACCAGGCAAAGGACTGGACAATTTCGATCCGTAATGGAGGGTACATAAGATTCGGCCCGGATGAACTTGTCACGCTTATACTTGTTTTAACGCTCAAATGTACATAATTTAAAAAAAAAACAAACAATTAAACACCACAACTAACGGCAACTACCTTCTTACCCTTCAATCCCAAGGCAGCCGGTTGTACGTACCGGATTGACCCGATGAAGTCCTTCATCGTCAAGGGCTGCCGCCTTAGTGTACAACACACTGCTACAACAACAACAACAGCAACCTTCTTACCCTAACTACTCTCCCCCTTACCCTTATTTTCAGAAACGCCAGATCTCGACGATGGGTGGTGCGATTTTGCAAAATTTTGTGTATTCTCTTATAGTAACCTAAAAACAAAAATTTGATATCCAAAATTAGGATGGGGTACCACCCCACCCCAAAACCTATCCACGACAATATGTGACACAAATGAAATGTATTTAAGATTAGAAAACGTATCTGATATTCAATTGTCGGACCAAGTGTTTGATGGACCACCCCAACCCCTTAATCGGACATATTTACCAACCACGGCAATATGAGACTGAAATGAAAGGTATTTGCAATTAGAATAAGAATCTGATATCCAAATGTGGTATATATGGTCGCCCTCCTCAAAAACATCCCAAAAAGAGGACCATACTACCATAGCAATATGGGACTCAATTGAATGGCCTTTGGGAGTGAAACACGAATCTTGTATCAATATTCGGGAAAAAGTGTCTAAGGGGCCTCCCCACCCTCATAACACCACCCCCAACAGGACGTATTTGCTGACCATTGTAATATGGGGCTCAAATAAGAGTTTTTTTTTAAAGTAGAACACAAATTTGATATACATATTCAGGGTCAAGTCACTGAGTGGCCCCGCCATTCCCCAAAACCAGACATGCTTGCCGTCTATGGAGATATGGGGCTCAAATGAAAGGTATTTTGGAGTAGAGCACTAAGTTCATACCCACTTTCGGGAGCCCACACCACCCTCGGGCCCTTCCAACCACCACCCTGGGGGCTTTCACACTCCCAAAATCTATCGGGCTCAAATAAATTCTTCTACGAATGGAGTACATCTAACATCCAAACTTAAATGATCCTAAAACCTCCGTCCGAATCTATAGACCAAAAAAGGTAATATAGGATTCAGATATAGGATTGTTATACTGTACGAAATTTTCTATTAATAAGATCTTCTTCATTCGTGTAAAAAAAAATCCCATTGTTATGCCCTTATTTGCGGCAAAACCTTCACTATTTATCTGTCATTCACATGCAATTGCGCAACAAAGAATTTTTATTTTCACTGAAACCTTGGGCGATGTAGGTATTTAATTAGTGGCGAATCTAAATTAATTGCCTATTTCTTTCTTTTGTCCATCTTCGGGCATAATGATCCTTACCTTGTTGGTGGCTAATGAATACATACATACATAGATGCGTAAATGCTGCATTATGATGCAAAAAGAAGGGAGGTTGTTGATTAGACAATTCATCCACCTCTTGTGGACTTCGAGAGCCTTGGGAGCTGTGTGAAGAGCATGTTAATAAATTTATTTATTGTTATTGTCTCGTATGACGGCTTTGCTTAGCGGGGGCTACCGTTAAAGCGATGCCATTCATTGCGATTCCTTGGATGACAACGCAAAGCAACGCAACGTAACTTGAGGAAGCAATCGGCACTCTAAACGAACAAACGCAAGAATTTAGAAAATTCAATCAAGTGATGACTACAGCGAATATGATTAACCGGGATGGTGCCGGCACGTGCGAGTTTCTCTCATCAAATCGCACTCGAGAGTTGGAATTAATTTTTAAATGTTTCAATTTCTTTGCCATGATGAGAGTTGGTTTCATGCGTGGTAGCTATGGCCCCTGTATGGCTGGAAAGAATAACCATCTCGGCATTCAGCAGTGCGAGTGGTAACAGAGGTAATCAAGTTTTGCGGTGGCAATGCACGTGGATGTATGACTGGTGTATGGGTGACTGAATGAATCAAAATAATGCGTTTTTATATATGTATGTATGTGGGAAGGATATGTTGTTGCTTGCCTTGTATCTCTGGAATGTTTAAAGCCGTTTGTTTCCCTATGACTCCCATTCGAACCCTCTCTGCTATACTAGCTCATTTTCATACTGCCCCATATGAGTTTGGTGTTGAGACTGCTCTGTTCTGTTCTACTCTCCATGACTTGTAATGCTGATGCGTTCGCATGTTTAATTATAATTAGGCAGGAGTTGATGCTTTTTTCTTTACAGCGTGACTGCTCAAGTATTTGTACGAATTATTCACAACCACCATTAGAGTCATTTCATTACCATTAACGTAAAAGCAGCACAGTGGAATGAAATGAAACTTGAATTTGGTAGAAAATTTCGACAATATTTTATTTCGTAACACAATTTATCCAGATTTTTATAGAAAAATTACGTAAAAGTCTCGAAAAAAATTTGACTTCAAATAGAAAATGTCGTCGCAGTTTGATTTTCATAGAAAATTTTAAATTTTTACAAAAAATTGAAATTTTCACAAAAAATTGAAATTTTTACAGAAAATTTAAATTTTCACAGAAAATTGAAATTTTCACAGAAAATTGAAATTTTCACAGAAAATTGAAATTTTCACAGAAAATGAGCATTTTCACAGAAAATGAGCATTTTCACAGAAAAATATTGATTTTTGTAGAAATATTAAATTTTTTCCAAGAAAGTTTGGATTTTAACAGATAATTTGAATTTTTACAAAAAATGTGTAATTGCACAGAAAAATGTTAATGCTCGCAGAAATTGTTTTTCACAAAAAATTTAAATTTCCACCAAAATATTTAATTTTTAAAAAAGCTTTGATTTTCACAGAAATCATAGGAAATGAGCCGACGCATATGCCGGAAAATATTGGAGCCAGAACTGATCTGATTTGTTTAGGGAAATTAACTTCTTTAGGTGCTATGGGAAGCGAATGGTCTCGAAGAACATTATTCAATCGATAGCTGTTGACCGCTTACGCTACCATAACCTCAAGAATGTTATTTAGACCAGCCTGCTACTCTGCATGAGCTAGAGGATATCTTTGTAGCGCTGAACCGCTTCGCCCTAGAAAATGAACATTGAACCGAATGTTTCTGTGAGGTGGTTGCTACTTGGATAGTGGGCGCAGATCTCACCTTAAACCATCTTCCCATAATCACTTCATAGTCCCTGATGTCAACGAAAGAAAAATGTGGATTGGTCAAGCATTAGGAACCATATCGAAAACGTATTTCGATAACTCCCCCCTTCAGTTGTTCGTAGAGAAGATTCTGCGCTCAATTATTAAATTTCATGGCTTTCCGAAGTCACTGTGCTAGACATGTCAGAGGGTATATTCAAAACCTCACCATTTACAAGCTCCTCATATAGTATGACCTGGCGACTTCATCATACCAGACGAATATAGACGAACAGAGTTACTCTAGTCCAATTGAGATTCGGATGAGGTTCCATCCCTGATATCTGCCCCGTGTTGTAACACATTTCTGCCCCAATTGGAGTTTATGGAATGAGGCGTCCCTTAAACACTTGGCCCGAAAATTGGATACAAAAATTTGTTTTCTCAAATACCTTTCATTTGAGCCCCTATACCCTATATTGACGGCAAAAATGTCCGATTTTGGAGGGTGGACCCATAAGATACTATCACCATCGTGCTCCACTCTCTTTAAGCCCAAATTTTCATGGTCAGAAAAAAGTCCTATTTGGGGGTTGTGATGGGGGTGGGACGGCCCTTAGATACTTGGTCCCAAAAGTTTATATTAGATTCTCGCTCAACTTTCAAATATCTTTCATTTGAGCTACATATTTCCATAGTTGGCAAATATGTCCGGTTTGGGTAGTGTTTTGAGAAATGGGGCGGCAATTCAGTGACTTGAAAGAAAATATATATCAGATTCGTACTCTACTCTTAAACACCTTTCATTTGAGCCCCATATTGCCATGGTCGGTAAATATGTCCTTTTGGGATGTTTGGAGGCGGGGCAGTCCCCTCAAGTACCCCACCGCAAATTTAGATACCAAATTTTTGGTTTAAGGTTACTATAAGATTGCAAACAAAATTTCACTTGAAACGCACGAGATTTGGCGTTTTCAAAATTAGGGTAAGGGGGAGGGTCCTCCCCCCTTCAGATATCGAAAAATTAATTACCCTATTTTTATCACGTGTTCATTCTACACCATCTGTGAAAATTTCAAGAAAATCGGTTCAGCCGTTTTTGAGTCTATATAGAACATACATACAAACAAACAAACGTAAATTTATTTTTATACCCTCCACCATAGGATGGGGGTATACTTATTTCGTCATTTTGTTTGTAACTCCTCGAAATATTCGCCTAAGACCCCATAAAGTATATATATTCTTGATCGTCATGACATTTGAAGTCGATCTAGCAATACTCGCCTGCCTGTCGAAAGCACGTTAACTTTCGAAGGAATAAAGATAGCCGCTTGAAATTTTGCACAAATACTTCTTATTAGTGTAAGTCGATTGGGATTGTAAATGGGCCATATCGGTCCATGTTTTGATATAGCTGCCATATAAACCGATCTTGAGTCTAGACTTCTTGAGTCACTAGAAAGCGCAATTCTTACCCGATTTGGCTGAAATTTTGTATGACGTGTTTCGCTATGACTGCCAACAATTGTGCTAAATATGGTTCAAATCGGTCCATAACCTGATATAGCTGCCATATAATCCGATCTGGGACCTTGACTTCTTTAGCCTCTAGAAGGCGTAGTTATTATATAATTTGGCTGAAATTTTGTGCAACGGCTTCTCTCATGACCTTCAACATACGTGTTAAATATGGATGAATCGGTGTATAGCCTTATAGAGCTCCCATATAAACCGATCTCTCTATTTTAATTTTTGAACCCCTAAAGGTCGCAATTCTTATTCAACTTGACTGAAATTTTATACAATGACTTCTAGTATGATCTTCAACATTCAATTCAATAATGGTCCGAATCGGAATTTAACTTGATATAGCTCCAATATCATAGCAATTATTTTCTTTTATCCTTTGTTTAATTAGATAGAGAAACCGCGAAAGGAACTCGACAAATGCGATCCATGGTGGAGGGTATATAAGATTCGGCCGAACTTAGTACGCTTTTACTTGTTATATATAAGATTCATAGCCACTGTGCAACACATTCGCATCAATGCGGTAACAAATTATTCTCTCCCTTGTAACTTTAACGATAGGCCACTCTTGGGTGAACAGATAATTATACCTTCTTCTGTATTTAATTGAGTGCTCAACTTCAATGTTGCTGCTGCTGATGCCTTCCTGCCAGCTTTCTAAGCTATTTTTACTTCAGCTTCTGCAATTCCATATGCTTGTTTGCCTGCCTTCTTCTCTCTCTCTCTCTCTCCATCTCACTGTCTTTGCGAGTGTGTTTTTTTTGTTAATTATTTTAATTGAAATGTTCTTTATGATCATTTAATGTATTAGATTGCGGCAAATTAGTAAGATAAATGATGATGGCAGTGGCAGCAGCCGCTTGCCTCACTTACACTACTACACCTTTGGTCCCTGTCCTTCCATGTAATTTGTTATTTGCTGTGGTGCAACCAGGCAAAAAAAAAGAAAGAAAAGTTTGATGTGGAATATTGAGGTTAGGGAAACTCAATTTTCTTTGCTCCAATCGCAATGATGCAACAACGCCTCTTGTCATTAGCCGCCTTAGACATAGAAGTCGTAATGTAAGCAATCAAACTATAAAACTTCTATAACAAAATGATTTTAATCACATTAATGATATGCATGTCCTCTGCAAGTGTTACAATATTTGCAATTAAAAAGAGAAGCCATTTGGAATTCGTCACACAAAAGTAATACGAGGTGGTTTTGCGAAGAAGACCACCAAATTATAGACTATCCTATGTGCGTTTCACACCTGAAAAAGAAGAAGAATAGTAAACAAGTAAAAAGGCATTAAGTTCGGCCGGGCCTAACTTTGGATACCCACCACCTCGGGTAAAAATGTAAACCCCCTTTTGTCGCAATCCGGTGAAAATTGGATAACTTATGCACGGACATTGAGTGGTCTAATAAATATAAGTCACTGTTGAGTTTTCAAATTTCAACAAAATCGGGTAATAAATAAAGCTTTTAGAGCTTCAGACCCTTTATCGGCATATCGGTCTATATGATAGCTATTTTTAAATACATTCCGATCTTTACCATAAAACTACTAACTGTTTCAAATGTCAGCGAAATCGGATAAAAAATAAAGCTTTTATGGGCTTCAAACCCTTTCGGGATATCGGTCTGTATGGAAACACATTTTAATCGAAAATAAAATCGCCTTTCGTCGATTTGACGAAATATGGCAGCTAATAGGGTTACTAGCTCAGTGTGAACTGCTAATTACAGAGTGACTCTACTTATTACAAAAGTTATATGGCTGAAATAATCTACTACTACTTACTCTACTACTACTTACTCTACTACTACTTACTCTACTACCATTTACTCTACTACCACTTACTCTACTACTATTTACTCTACAACTACCTACTCTGCTACTTTTTTTCTGACGTAATGGTAACGCAGTATCAATAGTGGTCCCACACATAAACCATCACCCCGGGACCGCTCTCGAATTACTTCGGGGTGGGGTTCATTGACTGTTATTCACAGTTCCCATTTCTTTCAACGACTTTCTCGTCCATTACACGTTATTGTTTTTTTTTCTCCATCTCACTCACCGTCATCACTTCTTGGATGAAAGCACCGAATTTGATCCATTTCTCATTTGACTCCATTAAGCGCCACCCTTTTGTTCTCCCAGTGTCTGCAAGTAAGAAGTGAATGTTGTATGTTGTCTTCGTCTTCACGATAGAGTTCACACGTTGGTGTGAATCTATGAAGATATTTACCGATGTTTCCATGGCTACTAAAGACTTGTATAAGTTTAGGTTTAATCTATGTCTGTATACAGGGAAGGAGTTTGAAAGTGTATCTGCCATAAGGTCTGGTTTGTCATGCTTGTTGCCATTTCTCAAAAAGTCGTATTTTTGCTTCTCTACTACTACTACTACTACCTACTCTACTACTACTACCTACTCTACTACTACTACCTACTCTACTACTACTACCTACTCTACTACTACTACCTACTCTACTACTACTACCTACTCTACTACTACTACCTACTTTACTACAACTACCAACTCTATTACTACCGACTCTGCTACATTACGTATTTTTCTTTATGTTTTGCTAAGTCCAGCGGCTTGCGCCGACTCGGCGTCGTGTACTGGTTTTATCCTTAACGTCTCCCTCAATTAGAAATCTTTTTACTACCAGAAATCTTATAGCGATTCTTAAAAAATTCAGGGCACCCCTGAAGTTAGTGGCAACTCGTAGGTTAACTGGGAAAAGGAAAACGTTTATTCCATAAGAAGAAAAAAGAATACTACGAAGTGTGTGGAGAAAATCGTTTAATAGAGGTGTCGGAATAAAGTTTCAAAATTATTATTAAAGACGCTCGTTTGTACAACAGCCATAGACGAGTACATATGAATTGTCCAGTACACATTATAGAAGTCAAAATAGTACGAATCAACTGCAGAGGAATACAGTGTAGCACACACTGCTACAACAACAACAAGATTGGAACAAATGTTGTGGAATATTGACCTGACAAATCCGCTATTTACTAGTTACTGGCATTACACCAGTACCTAAGCTCAATGATAAGGGAACTCCTTTTTATAGCCGAGTCCGAAACGGTGTGCCGCAGTATGGGATAAGTTTTTAAACGGCTGCCATAAGTTTTTAAACGGCTGATTAAGTTTTTAAACGGCTGCCATACCATTTTTTCCAAAGGCCACTGTACCTCAGAAATGTTGGCAGCATTAGAAAGGGATAACCACCGCAGAACATTTTTTTTCGGATGTTCTCGTCAGGTTTGGAACCCAGGCTTGCGGCGTCATAAGCGAACTTGCTAATCTCTGCGCCATGGGGGTCACCTACCACAATCCCATGGCAGCCGGTTGTAAGTACCGGATTTACCCGATGGAATCCTTAATCGGCAAGGGCTGCCGCCTAGGTGTACAACACACTGTTACAGCAACAAGAACCATCCTACTAAAAAAAAATATAGCATAAAGCGGATGACAATAAAAATGGCACACCTCACAGAAAACAATACATGTCACATACTACATGCTTATCGATATAGGGCAAGCGGTAAACGCAATATAAAAAAAACGGTAATGAATCTCTGAAATGGGTTATAAACGGAATTGAAACGTTCCGAGCGAAAATTAAAGGATAAACACAAGAAAATTTTTAAAGACGAACTCAAGAAAATACTGAATGTTGGCAACTATAACTTTGAGATAATGAACGATTTTATCTACCACGGTACTGTCGTAATCAAAACAAACAATATCTGTTTCAAGATAAAAAGATGAAACAATTGAATTTAGAACAATATGAGTTGACGGAGATGGTCAATATCTTATGAATAACGAGCTGTAATGGCTATGGGCTGATATGGAATGTTGTTAAAATGGAAAAAAGGAGAATTAGGCAGAAAGAAATTTAGTTTACTTTAGAGCAAAAAATATACTTTTATTAAGTTCTTTATTAGGATTTAAATGGATTCGGTGTTATTGTAACATTCTTTTAATAAAACCTTTATAGATCTTTATATACTGGTGCGTGTCTCATGGATTTTGGGAAAGCGTTTGACAACATATGGATACCAGTATTGATTCACAAGCGATAATGTCTCCCTGTCTCTTTTACTTATATATACACGATCTTCTCAGTTCGGTTGATGACATAATTGGCTTTGCCGATGATATAGTCGTTTACCATAGCGGTGGCACGGTCGAGACTACAGGATCGTTTTGACCTTTTTCGAGACTACGCGGATAACTGGAAGATGAGAATTAATGTCGATAAATGGGAGACGTTTCCTTTTCGGACTCCAGTAGGGAAATGTAACTATAACGTTAGAAGACACTGAAAGGAATTTTGTATCAATTCGGATGGGAACATGAATATTCCTCATAAACAGACTGCTAAATACTTAGGCATAAAACTCGACAAATTTTTGTACTTCATCGTTGTTTTTCTGCTGAACAAAGCAAGGAATTCTTTCTTCATATATAAGTCATTATTGTTTACGAAATTTTTTAATATTGGAGTAAAATTAGCTTTGTATAAGACACTCATTCGTCCAATACTGGCATACGGTTGCAGATATGGTTCAACGTTTCCCCTTCCTATTTGGAAAGGATACGAATTTTTGAAAGGAAATGCACTAGGTCTTGCACCTCCGTCTAGAGGAATCCAGAAAGTGGCTACGAGCACTTTGTATCTATTGTAATAAGGGACTATATAAAATTTGACACATATCATTCGCCTTATCAGAGACCACATTCTAAGAAGTTTTGAGTGCCCGGAAAATAATCTCATCTTGGCATCCTATTATAGCGATGCTCTCATGCTTTATATTTAATTCCTCAAGAAATGGGTACGCTCCACCAGAGGCATTTTCGACCCTCGATAGGGGGGTTATATTGATAAAATTTCAGGCATATCGATTATATATCATATATTTAGAAGAGCCAGCATTAAATCTATAATGTGCAACGAACTTACGGTTGAGAATTGCAGGTTTGATATCAGCTTATATTCGGGAAGTAGAAACATTCGTCGAGAGTTCATGATTAGTAAATATTGGTGGATATCCCAATAATCCTTCTATACCTTCTTTAAATTTTCCTGACCTATTTATCGTATCCTTGCAATATTAAAGTAACGATTTTTCAATTTTTTTCGCTACATAGATTAAGAATGGGGGCTATACTAAATTTGTCAACTGATCGAAATACTGACTTTTGATCGTCCACCATTCTGTAAAAAACATAGTAATTTACGAACAAATAATTCTATTCGCTATCATTTTTGTACAAATATTTCTTATTGATGTACAATTAAAGTTCTCTATAGAAACCGGTCTCCTGAATTGACTTATTGAAAATCTGGAGGTAAGCAATCAACTCCGATTTGACTGTAGTGTTCCATGTAATGGTCTATTATATCTTCTAGCTTCCATATGAACCGATCTCTCGATTTGAGTTATTGCGCTTCTGGTTATCCGGTAAAAAACATTGAGGCTTTTGGTTTTTTCCTCTAAACATTCAAATCTACCACAAATTTGAATGGACTTGTTTGACTATTACAGTAGCAACAATCTACGGGGTGAGTTTAATGTTCTCTCCGTTAGCTACGTTCGTTTTTTTCATAGAAGGGTTGAAATATGTCGTTTGTGCTGCAGCCTGTGTGGTACTTGTGTGTCATAAATTAAAAGCTTAAATGAATGATTGATTAAAGCACGCTCTAAAAAAAACAAAAACAAATTTAGTAGAGCATGTTAGCTTTCCCACAATCCTTTAGGGGGACTCTTTTTTCTCTCATTTAAAACAGGTCGATTTTTATAATGGCTAATGCCACCTACAAACATTTGAAACCTGTCGGCAACAACAAAAGCTTCAGCAGCTCCACATTTCCTACTGCCTCATTCTACATTTTAACACTCACAGCTATATGTGTTCTATGTAACGGTAATTGTCTCAATAAACACCTTTTGTGATAGTAAATAACACCATGTAAATACATGACTAGGCTACATAAGTTGTTTCGTCGAAGCGCAAACATATACATATACTTACTTACCTGCATAGATGATAGTACATAATATGGTTGCTCTATTCTCCGTAGGTATGTAGTATGTACGCTATTTGCTCCTCCTACACATTAGGAGCTGAATTTTTGCGCATCCTTTGTTTGCGTAGGCTCTGTGACTCTTTTGTGTTGCTTGGAGTGTCTGTCCGTTTATCGTTGTTTTGTTTCCCTTCCACAAACAGACAGCCAATGACATCTAAATCCCTTTTCATAACATTTATTTAGCAACCCTTAAAATAGTCTCAGAGAGTAACGATGAGAGAGAGAGCGTAATTTGACTTAACGGCAGAGTTTATCTTACTACAAGGAGAAAGAGTTCTATGGGGAAATGAACATTTGTTTTCAAAGCATTCTAGCACGTGTTGTGGGTGTTCATTTTGGTATTGTAGTTGACCAGATGCTTGCTCGATAATGGTTTAGAAATAAATAAAAGTGTTGAATGTTGGAATGGAAATATGCTTGAGTTTCGTGTTAAGCAGAAGTATTGAGGTTTAATTTATTAAATTCATTGTCCGATATAGACCATAATTGGAAGAGATAAGAAGTCTTAACAAAACATTACGCACAAAATTGAAGGAGATCGATTTATATGCCACCTATACCACCTTATGTTTTAATTTGGACTAAGCTTGACATGCAAAACTTAACTGAAATCATATATTAATTGCGCCAATAAAAAAAATTTTTGCAAATCCAACGATTGGTTTATTGGGAACCTTTACCAGACTATGTACCGATCCGGTCTATACTCAAGATTGATTTTGGAAGTCGTAACCAAATATCTCATACGAAATTTCAAGCAAATCGTATGACAATTGTGCAACTTCGGCGATATTGTGTATTCTAAAAATCGCATAATTTGGCCCATTTATAATTTCCACACATTTTGGGCAGATGGACGATTATTCATATTGGTTTATTTTATAGGGTCAAATTTGCCAACCTGCCCACAAACATTTTTTTATGGAACCGCAGGGAGGCTTTTCCCATATGAATGAGAGAATTTTAGCTCAGTGACAAGTGACCTCCGGATTAATGGGAAGTTTTACTTGACTATGACAGAAAATTTGTCCCATTAGCCTAACGTAGAATAGTGGTCCAAGCACCTTGATCTTCTGTGCTTCTTCTCAAATCTCTGACAACAAGATTCGAAGTTTCTCTTATCATTCGATCTTTTTATCAGGCTCTCGGTCGTCCCGGTTTGCGTGCACCACCGTGATCGCCTTCAAAAGACTTCTTTGCTGGGGCTTCTTCATCCATTATACCAACATGGCCTAGACAACGCAACCGTTGTATTTTGATGGGTTTTTCTATGCTATCCTCGTCATACAGCTCGTGGTTCATGCGATGCCTATATTCTACATTAACGCAAATTGGTCCACATATTTTACAAAGGATTTTTCTCTTAAAACACTCCAAGTACTACCTCATATGCTTTCGCAAGTAACCATGCTTCGGAGCCATACAACAGCACGGGAAGGATCAGTGCCTTGTATAGTTAATTTTCGTCTGTCGAGAGGAGACTTTAAGCCTCAGCTACGTGCTCAATCCAAAGTACCATCTGTTACCCAATATTATCCTTCGTTTTATTTTAAAGCTGGTGTTATTTGTTTCAGTTACGGCGGTGCCGAGGTAAATAAAATTGCTGATTATCCCAAATTTATCCCAACTTTCTCCTTTTTCTTTAACTGCTTGTGTTTACAGGACTTTATGGGAGTTGATATCATCCACTTTGTCCAATTTACTGCCATACCCATTTTCGTTATTTTGTTTTTTTTGTTACTTAGTATTTGTATTGCAAATTTTGCCCATGAACACTCCACTAAGGAACAGGGGCAAACTTCTAACATATCAATGAGTGCAGTCCGATACAAGTTCAAGCTCAATGATAAAGGGCCTCATTTTTATAGGCGAGTCCGAACGGCGTGCCGCAGTGCGACGACTCTTTGGAGAGAAGTTTTACATGGCATAGTACCTCAAAAATGTTGCCAGCATTAGGAGGGGAAAATCACCGCTGAAAATTTTTTCTGATAGTCTTGCCAGGGTTCGAACCCAGGCGTTCAGCGTCAGAGTCGGACATGCTTCGTTGGCCTCCTTGTATTTGTATTAGCGAGGAAAAATTACCGCTCATAGTTTTTTTCTGATTTACTCACTAAGTTTCGAACTTTCTCTATTTTCTTTAACTGCTTATGTTTACAGGGCTTTGTGGGAATTCTTGTCATCCACTTTGTCTTATCTCAATTTACTGCCAAACCCATTTTTGCTAATTCTCTTTCGATACTTAATATTTGTATTAGTTAGGGAAAATTACCGCTCATAATTTTTTCTGATTTACTCGCCAGGATTCGAACATAGCCTTTCATAGGCGGACATGCTAAACATTGAGCCACGATGGCCTTTTTAGCATCTAAGATAAATAGTTCGAAGTTTTTCAAACGGAATGAAGATGTTAGGATAGACTGTATTCCCCATATAAATTAAATAGAAAGTTAATTCAGTGATGGCAACATTTTCTTTCGCCCTTATTCAAACATCCTATCTACAGTTCATTTACACGTTACTGTTTCTCATACTAAAAACAATGTAAAATGAACCCCCATGGCATTCATTCATTGGGAGAGCAAAAACCAAATGAAAGCAAACAATTACCCCTTATGAAGAACATAAAAACAAACACCTCAGCCCCCCATGTATACAAAAACAATAACAATGTAAAGAGGAGAGTAGAAAAAAACTTAATACTCATACAAAATCCCCCCGAAAAAGCCGGTCTCACCAAATACAAATCAAATTTAATATAAACTTTTTTCTCATCTCTCTGCCGGCCGGGTTGTTTATTTGTTACACATTTGCTCTCCTATATACTCGCCAATTGCTTAAAGTATCTCTTGGATACGCAAGGTTGTGTGGCATTCTCTCTCTCTGGCTGATTGTGTGCGGTTCGCTAGCCCACAGTGGTGCTTGGCCTCTGAAGTAATGAATGAATGAACAAATGCATTGGCAACATAAATGTTTTTCAACATTCGAAGAACACGGACGTAAGAGCGGAAGATTTGACGACGACGCGGCATTTTGTATTGTTGTGCTGTTGTGAGCTAGCAAATAATAAAACAAAATAAATCAAATTAAATTAAACCAATACCCAATTAGAATTTTGCGCAAAAACCCGAAAAAGAAAAACGGCCAAAATTTGTTTAATTAACAACAAATCTCCTCGTTATACCGTTTATGCTTAGTCAAGTGTAGCAAAAGGTGATTTATGTGCATATTTCCCACATCTCCATTCCTCCTCCGAATCAAAAAGTGCATTGGACATTTTTGGCAACCCGAATTTATAAAGTTATTGCCGACTGTCGCGTTTTCAAAGTGTAATTGCCAAATCAAATTAGTGTGTCGTGGTGATTAGAAGTGGCCATAATCAGTTGAAAGTCATTTGCAATAAACTTCGCTGCACCATCGGGCGATTTAAATACGAAAACTAAACGTGTTTGTGAGTTTAAAATACCGTTTCGCTACGTCTCGTTTTGTTAATACATATTCCAAACTTATTGATTCCTGTTATTCAATCAGTCTGCACCACCAACCCCTTCTGGAGAACGATCGCTTGGAATCTTTACATTCCATGTGGGCCATATTTATTAGCAGTTAGTTAACAAAAACACTCTGCAGCGGCAACAACAACAACAGCAACAACACCACAAACTTACCAACGTTGGCGGTGGTGATCTTAATTCCATCATTCATTCTGGCCTGCTTGGCTGTTGTGCTTAATTGGCTGTTGATTGACGTTACCAGATTTCTGTTGTCCGTCTCTTCCTCTGGTGGCTGTAGTATTGGGGGAAAAAGTTTCATTTTAATTGCCTGAATATCAAAGCAAATAAACATTTCAATTAACGCGTGCTAAACAGCTCAAGAGCGAAAACAAAAAGAATACAAAACAAGCCAAAAGAAGAAATTCGTCTACTCCGCCACAACATTGAGGGGGCAGCAGCAGCAAAAAAAAAATAATAACTATAATTGTTTATTTGTGTAAGAGAGGTAAAATTGTCTGTGTGTGCCCACCACAACGAAAACAACGCACCACCAGTGAATCTCCAAGTGTAAAAGTGATTAATTAAGTTTTTTATTGCAAATTGTGTTAAAATATTGCCAAAAGAAACGCCCCTCTTCGCGAGCGAGTGAAATAAGACACAAGAGAAGCGAGATTTTATCTCTACTAACCAATTGAGAAAACAAAATCAAACTAAGACTCCACACGAAGCACCTCATCGATTGTTGCTGAAACAATCTTATCTCACCTATGTAAGTATCTGATCATATCAGATCATCAGTTTCCTATAAAATATGGCCCAGGCATAGTTAGCTGTCCTTTCTTCACACCTGTCCACTCTTTAAGTGGGTAAAATAGAGAGAATATTGATAGGCTTATGATGAAGTGATATTGTTCCTTCGCCATCTAAACCTCATCAAATATCGGTTTTATGCGATATGGTGAGAGTCATTTTTAGAAGAGTTTATATGATCTGTTATAAATTACAGAGGCCTTACTTTAATGAAGACATTAAATGATAAAGATATGAGAACATATCATATGAGATACTCTCATAGCTATTGACAGTAAAGAACAGTGTTGCCAATATGTAAAAAAATTTATTCATTTTCAGGTTACAATAACTTTGCAGTTTAAAAATATGTTTCTCTTCTAAAATTTATAGAAAATTCATTGAAAACTTCGTCTTATAGTTTATGTATTTTCACTTTGTTTGTAATAATATAAAAATAAAATTTCCATTTCATTAAAGATCAGGGCATACTTCTCCCATTTTAAAGAGTGCGTTCCGAAGTCGCCAGCATCAGTAAGCGGCTGAAAAGTTTTTCTGATTTTTGTTTGTAGCACCTTAAAATATTCGTCTAAGACCTATACAATCGGAAAGCAGGTTTATAGACTAAAGGTTGCAATTAACGATTTCTGCAGAAGAAGAAGTTTTTATGCAGTTCTGTTCCGGTTTTCGAATTTGCAAGACGAAAAATTGCTTAAGGTTAACTTTCCAAACATTATTGTTTTAAGTTTTCACTTGAGGTTCCTCTTACTTCATAGAAATTGATTAAAGTATGCTTTCGAACTTTTATGTGACAAGGTTTGCAAATATTAAGCCAAAAAAAAATCTTTCGTTTTGTATTTTCGAAAACCGGAACACACCTGATAGAATTTACTTGAAATTGTGCATGTTATGTTCTGCTATTCAATAGAGAAAGAGCGGGAATAGTTTTGTCTTTACAATGAGCTCAGTCCGATTTAAGTTTTAGTTCAGACACAGAGCGACACTACTTGGTAGGGAAGTTTTTTTTTACCAGAAATCGAGTTAAAGTTGAATACAGGGGTTCAGCGTCATAGATGGACATTCTAACCTTTTTACCATAGTGGACTTTTCATTTGACAAATGCACATTGCAAATTTGCCCATAAACATTCCGATATGGAACAGCGAGGATACATTTCTACCCGATTCAAGTTTAAGCTCAAAGATAAGGAACCATATTTTTATTGCCGAGCTCGAGTACTTCAAACCCCCACTACTGTTAGTAGTTTTAGATGGCTGAATACTTCACACATGTCGCCGGCATAACGATAACCGCTGCTGAAACGTTACAGATGCAGCCGTTCAATCTTATCGGCAGATATGTAAAACTTTGCGCCACGGTGGCTCCGTGATTCTCACGTGAAATAGCTTCCATAATAATATATTTCATTTCTTCATCCGATTTTAAATTTGACGTTCCAAAATCTGATTTTTGTATGATTCAAATCGATATGGTTATTTTATTTGACATCTTTCGCAACTGTAGTGTTAAAGCCTAATCCGATTTAGCAGTTATTAACCTTGTTGAATGACTTGTTTTGCGAAAGTCACTCCAAGAACTTACTCATTTACTTCCTCAAATACGGGTCAAAATCCCACAATTAAAGACTTTGATCTGTATTCATCTTTGCCTATGTGGTAGCTATATTTAGAGTTTTGTACAGTGGGATTTTCTTTTTTCGAAAAATAGATTTACTTTAAAACTGCTTCTGCTTTCAAGACACACTAAAAATCATAGAGTATTTCAAGAACCAAACTCTTCGTTTAAAAATACAACATTTTTGAGACAATAGAGAACGGAGTGAAACTAATAAACAAGACACTAAATAACGAGATGAGTGAATGCATAAAATGAGCCCTTCAGCAAAAAGAAAGATTGATTCGGATTTCAGTGAGTGCACGTTGTACAATGCATGTATTCGGGTACATTTTGCTTCAGATAAAGTATTTTTTTTGTCGTCTGCTTCCGTAGTACGAAATTCGTACTAAGGCAACGTGGTTGATTTGGCAAATGCATGGGTAAACACACACGCGCCTATTTTTTTTTATATGAGAAAACAAAAACTTTGCAAACGATTTGTGTGATCATTTTAATTTTGAAAATGGCAGCGAGATGCTTTCATATACAGCGAGTCATTTCTAAAAACTCACTATAGTGGCTACGAATTTGAGAAAAAAAAAATACTCCAAAGTTTTTTAATTGAAATTTTTTTTAATTACTTTTCAAAAACGGTGGTTGATATCATTTTCGTGATTGAAGCAGTTTCAATTAGAAAATTAATTGTCTCAATTGATTTCGTGATTGAAACCGATTTTGGTTTTTTTTTCTGTGTATAACTTTGCGTATATTTAACCGATTTATTGTATCTAAATGTTTATCAAAAATGACTATAAAAAAATAGTAAAGGTAAAATACAAAATGTTTAACAGAAAATTCCTCTCCAAAAAAATCCCCAGTTTTTGCTTCGAATCCCCAAGTTCCCAAGTCAACAATTTAGTCTCCGTTTTCGGAAATAAATCCCCAATTTGGGGAGAAATCCCCAATACTGGCAACCCTGCGCTCACGCACTCTCACCTCTTAAATATCGATATAGCTCCCATCTTTCGTCTTGACGTCTTAACCCTTTGAAACATGCCAAGTACGGTCCAAATCGGTTTATAACCTGATATAATAGCACCCGTATAATCCGAATAAAAATATCTCCCGATTTGACATCTTGAGCCCCTGTAAGCCGCAATTTTATTTTTATTGCTTCCAATGACAAAATTAAAACGCACCAATCCTTTTGTTTCGGACATAAAACTTAATGTTTTATAAAAAAAGACTTTAATCAGTATATTTTTTTCTTTGGGGAATTTTCTTAAGGGAAAAACATTTTGCTGGGGAGTTTTTTGGGGAAAATTTATTTGAAATTTTGGGGATCTGTCTCAAAAACGACTTCAAGTAAAAGTTCAGTCAAATTTGCAAAAAAAAAAAAAAATTGAGTACGAGCACACATAATACCTTCTTTTGCCAAACCATCGGCTCCTCCAGCCTTCTTATTATTCAGCGAAGTATCTGCTTGATTGATCTCATTTTATCTAATGAGTTTGCATTTAGTAACACCGTCGTCATTTATTTCTGATGTATCCTTATTGGCGCTACCACCATAAAGAAACATTTTAAAAGTGTGCTCTCGAAGCCGCATCGCAATCTCTCTGTTAGTAACCAGATTTATTTTTTTTTTAGTTTTTATACGATTATGATATCCAGAAGAATTGTTAACTTTGATAAGAAACATACACTAGAACCGAGGGAATAATTTTAGAAGATGTGTACTCCAATTAGAATAAAGGTTTGACGCCAATCCTTGGAATTTTGTCACCAAACTGGTAGCTTTCTCTTCCCTCTGCTCCGCAAAAGCGTGGCGTATTCAAAGTAGGCGTTAATTTCTTACTTTGTATTACTGTCCGCGACTTCACCGCTTTGGGTTTTTCATTATTCTCCGTAAAGATTTTCACCCTTATAAGAAGTATACTTTAACAGTATATGATTCTGATCGTCCAAATATCTATCTGCAAGATGGTAAGGCAACCTTGACCAGGTCTTATTCTTTGCTTTCAACCGGTTTTATTCCTTCATCTATCTAAGATTGTATATCCTACTGTTGTGCGGGAAACTATGTCTATCGATCTTTCAAAGTATTGCCCTACATGTACGTTGCCAAGTTCAAGCCTACCAAGAGGCCTTTTGATTTCATCTTAGTTTTTTATAGTACTCTTAATTTATATTAATTAAGAAGTAATAGTTTGGTCTTACTGTCACCAGTAATGTTATGAAAAGAGGTAAGAATACTACTATGGAAATAAGCGGAGTAGAAAAAATGTCGAATATTTTGTTTAATTTTGGCCAAAAGCTTTACTATCTTCGGCCATTTTACAACTACTATATATTAGCAACACTTTTTTTTAAACTGACTCATATATTTCTTTCCAAAGTTCTTTTCTAAAGGTCAAACTTCATCAGCATTACAGATAACACATTCATTCTTCTGCCATATTCCCTCTCGTTCCTTTTACGAATAATTTAATTATTGTTTAAATGTTAATTAATACACCTTTTGTTGTTACCTTTTTTTGATGTTTTTATTCATCTTCACCGTCAACAGTGGCTGTGGCTGGAAATTGTTTTCTGTTGCTTCGTTTTTTTGCGTTTATTTTTGCTTTTGTTTTTCGTATGCAACAAAATGCAACTTCGTTGTTTGGTTGGGCCTTGTGTTTGTTAAGGGGGGAAGGTGGTTCAGTAAGAAAGGTAGGTAAGGCAGTTACTGTGAAGTGCCGGTATTGGAGCAAAGCAAAGCAAATCAACAACACGCCAATAGTCAGAAGTTATGAGAACAGCCCAAACAACAACACCAAAAACTGCTTTGAAAATAAAAGGCAAAGGCTTGCATTTCTCTAACAGAGAGTAAGTGAGTGAGTGAGTAAGTGATCAGACCTGTGTGAGCGGGTGGGTGGCAAACAAGCGGAGGACAATGTATGGGCTAAAGACAAAACAGCAAAAGATACTTTATAACTTGACAGACACGCATTTGGCACTAATTGCATAAAATATAATAAAAAAAAATAAATTAAACAAAATAACAACAAAAACGAGTGAACCAAAGAAACGTGCATTGTTAACACTCGCATACACTAACCAGCTGCACCACACAAACCGTTGGCTCAAACACCAACACGAGATCACACTTTAAGCAGTAATGTAGAAACGTAACTACGCTACGCTACGACTCGCGTAGTATGTAATGCACTCTCATACTCTGATGGTAATGTATAGCGCTGGCATTTGTTGCTGTTGTTGTTTGAAAGAAAAGTCGTTAATTAGTGGAAAAAGGCTTTGCTTAAGCGTTAATTAAGTTTTGTTCAACAACTGCGGCTGCTGAGGTGGTGACGGCGACCGCCACCATACATATAACGTTGTTAATTGTAAATATTGGAAATGTTCCTGTGCCACTCGCAACTAAAACTCTTAAGAAATTGCCTGCCAGCAAAAAAGCCAAACAGCAAAAAATAATTATTCGTGTTTTAACACACACACACACACACATACATATACTCCAGACTACAAAACGTATCTTCGTTGAGCATACGTCGGTTTGTCTGTCCGTCCGTACAAACGTCCGACCGCTTACATGACCACCAAGCTAAGTGTGAGAGAGGAGTAGCTAGCTGTATGTTGAGTGCAATCAGCTCATAGCCTGCTGTTGCCATTTCCATTAATTAAAATTCAATTCTTTTTTGTTATTGTGAAAATAGAGTTGTACACCGTAGCCCGCAAACGCTACACACACACACACATACTCAGTCATTAATATGTTCATATATCACTCTGTTAGCCAGTGTGATTATTGTTTGCCATTATTTAGTATGCCATAAATCCAGTTTAGTTAATTTGTTTTCAAATTAATCACCTATTATCGCCAAAGAAATGTCCAAGAAAAAACTGAGTAATTCATTTAATAACATCCTGTTATTAATTAAAAACTTACGCTTGCTACATATCATTATTAAAAATACGTTTAAAATATTCCGATAATGCAGCGCATATCATTGGTTTTCTTGAATCTTGAGGCAAGCAAGTTTGCCAACAAGTGGCAGACTGACCATTGGCTGACCAAGTCCAAGTAAGCCAATTAAAATTTCATATTTTTTTGGAAAGTTAAATGTTAGAGGTGCTAAACAATCGCTGAGTGGGGTTGGCAAATTAAGCCATAGATTTGGTATGAACTCTGGAAAACTAACGCCTGTATAGCATATTGCATATGTTTTTCGATAGTGTTTTTACGGACCTAACTAGTCCTATTTTTCAGCTTGCGGTATCAAACTTTCCGACTTTGTCACCACTTTATGGGTAATTCTATTCCTTTGACACCATAGTAACCAGGAACTCAGAATGTCGATATTCATCTACAAACTAATACATATTTAAAACTTTAGACAAACTACAAGTTTTTTTCTTTGAAGCATATGGCAAATAAGTTGAAATCGCATAGTTGGCTTCGAATGAACGGTTTGAATTCACCTCCTATTGTATTATGGAGTTATCGTATTGAGATTGCTATCGTATACTCACCACTATGGATTTTTGATGATCCTTAAGTCAGAGGTTGGGAGATTATACGACCGCGATTGGTTTATACGACGATCGTCTACTCTATTTCGCACTCCGATCGATAGATCGGTCTATTTGGGAGTTATATTTAATCCATAAAGCTTATCTTAAATCTTAACCTACTTATGTTCAAAAATGGTTGCAGTGCCAAGTTTCATATCGATAATTTATTTTTGAAGGATGTAGCGTTGTTACAATAGATAAACCGACAGATAGACAATGATATTTAGGTCTGCCCAAAGGACTCTTTATTCCTCCATTAGTCTTAATTTCTGACCGTCGTGAAGGGTTTGGCTTTTGGCACTAAGATGGTTGCCTTTTCCTTCGTTTTTTTGCTTCGCATATTTTTGAAGCAGAAGTTTATCTCCTTCTTACATTGTAATACTGTCTGCGACTTCAACGCTTTGGTTGTTTGTCTATTCTTCGTAAAGAATTTCATACTTCGATCGCAACTCGATCTTTTTTTAAGACTATACACAGTCTACGTCCAAATTCTTGCAGAACTCGATTTCTGAGTCTTCTATATTGACACCCAGATTTGTTTTTCCGTACCCTTTAGCCACCTGGTATTTGTACTAGAGTTCTTATATGTCCCAGCATCTCAAAGGAGCAGAGGTTACTTCATATTTAATCTGTATGTCTATCGTTCGGACATTCAAAATTGTCGCCAGTGCTCTAGTAGGTTTTCCTTGCACATGTAATATCACTATATTGCATTTTTTAAGGAGATGAATAAACCGTTTTTTTATCTAAAACCGGGTTTCAAACTATTCGAAAAATTAGCAGTTTTAAGAAAGCGATTTGTTCAGCATATTTCTTCTTCAGTTTCTGAAAACAGCATTGATTTAGCAGTTAAAATAGTTGTAAAGAAAAAAAAAATTTATGAAATTTTTAATTAAATTTTCTCTTAAATCATGTCGATCTTATATTTTTTAAAAAATGTTTTAAATGTTCAAGGGATTATTGTTATAAAACATTTCTTCAGTCACATTTTCTCAAATTTTATGAAATCTTCTCTACTGAAAAAAAATCGACAACGTTCTTAAGACAACATTTTGATAAAAAAATTTTCTGAGGACAACTTTTAACTAAATTTTCTCTAAAGACAAAAATTCGATAAAATTATTTTAATGACTAAATTTTTTCTTAAAAAATGTCGAATTTATATTTTTTAAAAAATGTTTTAAATTTTCAAGGGAGAATTGTTATGAAACATTTCTTCAGTTAAATTTTCTCAAATTTTATGAAATCTTCTCTATTGAAAAAATCGACAACGTTCTTAAGATAAAAAAATATTAAAAATTTTCCTAAGAACAAATCTTAACCAAATTTTCTCTAAAGACAAAAATTCGATAAAATTATTTAAATGAGAAAATGTTGATGGTAGTTACCCTAAAGGCAGAATTTCGATAAATATTTTTTAAGAAATTCCCTCTAAAGGCGAAACCCCAAGGACATGTTTTCAAATGACAACATTTCAATAACATAATGGTGATGTTTATCACAGAATATTGTTAGAAATTAACAATTGACAAGAAAGCGGTTATTTTTGACAAGAAACCAATTCGTACATTCGGACCAAAAAACCGAAAACAAGGTTTTCAAAAACCGAACTGATCACCCAACTTTTTCTCCATCACTGTCTACCACGGTAATGTTAGGTTGTTTTGTAAATCATGGACTTTGTAGATAATAAAGAATTTACCTTGGAAGTTTAAGGCTACACTAATAAAAATAATTTTGAAAAACAAAACCTATTGTCGAAAAAGCGACGACAAAATTTGTTGATTTTCCTGCAACAATTTATTTTTAATCTCAACGACCCAAAGTAAGAACTTGTTGTTGAGAAGCACTCGCTTTGCAAGCCAACACCAAACAACAAACACAACAAAACAAACAAACGATCAAACCATCCACCCTATGTGCTTTTTTGCTACACTGGTGGTGGTGGTGTTTTATTTTCTTTGTTCGGCTCGCGCGCTGCTTGTTGTTCTTGTTCGTTTTCTTCTGCTTGCTCTCGGGTTTTTTTTCTGTCGATCTCTGTACAATTTTCTAAAAAAATGTTTAATTTTGTTGCCGCAAGTCATGAATGGTATGGAAGTCTGGTGTGCTACAAGGTAGTACGCCTATTTCAACAACTGAAGAATCACAAAATTTCAATTATTTTGTCTGTCAAGTCTCTACAAACCTAATTCAACAATTAATAACTTCAATTCAATGCTAAAATTTGTTGAGTTAACTGTTTCACATACAAATTTGGTAGTAGATTTTTTCATAGATCTATTTTTCTTGTGTACCGAGAGGGATCTCATGTCGATTCTTCGTCTATTTCTTTAATAATAGTTTTAGATAATTAGTTGGTCTTGCTCTCACTACCACTACCTGATCTTGTTCTTACTTATGGTGAAAAAGAACATATTTCAGTAGACTTCTTAGAATTGAGATTAGGAACAGATTTGAAAGTTTCTTACCAAACTAAGCAAAGTGGTTAGAACACTTGTAAATTAGTGAACTCTACTAAAGGATGTGTTGTATTTAAAATTCGTTATTCCACATTCTCATCAAATTTGATCTGGCACCCTACAAAGTATTATTGATGGTCTAAACATTCTAAGTCGCTTTAGTTATATCCCGTCCGTCTGTCTGTCTGTCGAAGGCGGAAAGCTTTAGATACTTGAACATTTTCATCATATCTCTTGGGGGCTATGAATTTTTTATCTAGGTTTGATCTTGGGGCTCATATATTTTCCTTTACTTTGTCACCTTGATCTCTACCCAAGCTTGTTTGCTCGTCAGTGTAACCCAATAAGGCAAACTGCTCTCTAAGTGAACCAACCGCATTGAGCTTAAACTTTTATCGGACTTCACTAATTGGGATGAGAGAAGCCTCTCCTCTGTTCCATAATGAAATTCCTACCCAGGTGGTATACCTGTCAATATCCAAATTTGCCTGAAAACATTGTATTAAGGAACAGGGTTTCTCCAGTTCAAGTTACAGTTAAATGATAAGGCGCCTCCTTTTTATAGCCGAGTCCGACTTCACACCACACCTCTTTGGAGAGAAATGCTTACATGGCTGCCATACCATTTTTTCAAATAGCACAGTTCCTCAGTTCCCGAGGCCACCGTAACGCATAGGTTAGCATGACGCTGAACGCCTGGGTTCGAATCCTGGCAGGACCATCAGAAAAAAATTTTCAGCGGTGGTTTACCCCTCCTAATGCTGGCAATATTTGTGAGGTACTATGCCAAAACTTCTGTCCAAAGAGATGTCGCACAGCGGCACGCCGTTCGGACTCGGCTATAAAAAAGGAGGCCCCATATTATTGAACTTAAACATGAATCAGACTGCACTCATTTACATGTGAGAAGTTGGCCCCTGTTCCTTAGTGGAATGTTCATGGGCAAAATTTGCATTTTACAGTTCCTCACTAAAAATGTCGCCAGCATTAGGAGGGGATAACCACCGCTGAAAATTTTTTCTGATGTTCTTGCCAGAATTCAAATACAGTCGTTCAGCGTCATAGACTGCCACCTGTAGGGTGGTCAAAACCGACAGATATACCTTGACAATTTAGAGACATAAGAAAACTAGCTCGTTTTTATTTAATATTAGCCTATTGATACAATTTTCTTATGATTTCACTTTTCTTATCTTTGGAAAATGAGCATCATCGAAATTATCGTCATCACCTCTATGGCCAACGATATTTTCCCAGTTCATTTTGTGTTTTGATTTGCAATGCATATAAATAATTAAAATTTGTTTTCTTTTGTGTCCACACACATTTGTTATGACGATGATGATGGTGATGGTGATGAGGAGGACTTTGGTGATAGCAATGCTCCGATGGTAATGAATGACATTGGAGTGCACCAGTAACGGCTCTGGCTGTTGGTGGTGGAAAATTTGAAGTAATTGTTTGTTAGCCCTAAAGATTTATAACGAAAATTAAAAACAGAAAAAAGTTGCCTGTCAATTTCAGTAATGTGCAAGGCCAGCTATTCTTGGTCCTCATTTAGAGGGCAAACAGCAATTTGGCAAATAAGGATAACTCGCTTAAATGGGGATGATTTTTTACGCTGCTTCTTTGTGCCACCATACCAGCAGCCATCGAGGTAGTCAGTTTTAACAATATGGGAATTAATTTTTAATACGCATTAAGAAGAACTTCCTATGGCCTGACATCTCATTGCATTTCGTTTTTTTTTTATTTGGGTATGTGGCTGGCATATCGAATGTGGCGTTGGCGGTGGTGGTTGGTGCTGTTCACTGCTCTCTCTGAGTTCGGTTTCAGACGTAATGCTCTAAATGCTTGTACACGTGATATTTTCAGCGTTTTCCTTTAGCTACATGGTAAACATTCATCAGCTGCTTTTTAGGCTGTAGCTACTCAGGGCAAGGACATTCATATTTGACATGCAACTTCTTTTGTGAATTCAGAGTTCTCCCTTCGTTCCTGTGTGTGTGTTTATTTGCTTGTATGGGTATCAATGTTTTTCATAAATTTTCTTATCCTAATGAATTATTTCGAGTTTTTGTGTGTGTGTGTATTTTCGATTCTTACTTCGTATTGAATGGCCATCGCAAAATTGTGGTGTGCCTGATTCGATAATTGCATTGATATTAATTTACGAATTACATGATTTGTTCAAATTTAATTGGAGTTTCCCTGAGCCACGTAGCTACACCATTTGCTGCTTAGAGTTAGAGTTGTTGTGCTGTTCATGTTTCGGCGGCGTGTTCCCACTGTGTCTCATGCTGTGCCGGTAGGGGAAGTATGCCCTATGGAGCACAGTTTGATATAAACTTAAAGTGATCAAATCCTTAAAGGCTTTAACAATTATTTTGAAGCAATAATTGAGATCTGGGTTTTTGGGTATTTAATGAGATTATTTAAGCTAATTGGCCATATGGAATTTTCTCAAAAAGGTATTTGAAAACGATGGGAATAGAAAATAAAACCAAGCCATTGTATAAAAATTTTGAAAACTATAGGGTAACAAAATTCCTTTTTTCATTTGTGAAGAGTTTTACAGAAAATGAGCTAATTCAGTGGAACGGATCTAGTTCTCATCAATTAGCTCTTAATGTTTTTAAATTTGTTTTCTTTCATTCGTTTGTACCCCCTTTTGTTATCAGCTGTATGCAGGGTTTCCCCTCGTAATGCTGGCAAAATTTGTGAGGCACAATGCCATGTAAAAACTTCTCCACAAAGAGGTGTCGCACTGCGGCACGACTTTCCGACTCGGCTTTAAAAAGGAGACCCCTTATCATTGAGCTTAAACTTTAATGGCACTCATTGATTTGTGAGAAGTATGTTCCTATTCCTTAATGGTAAGTTCATGGGCAAATTTGCATTTGCATGTCATACCTAGGGCCCAATAATTTTGAACCGGTAATGTAAACGGTTTAAAACACATAAAATATCGGTAATTTCCCCGGTTTGAAAAATCGGTCAATTAGGGCACAGATTGAAAAAAATTGTCAAACTGCTGCCAAAGCAAAAAAACACCAACTTCTCTGCTCACTAGTATCGGTTTAAGTTGTTGTTTTATTTTGGTACGTTTTGATCGAAGCAAAAGAAAAACTTACTTACTTTTGAAAAAAAAACGAACTGTCTTCAATTTAGAGACATTTATGCCGGTGTTTTCACCGATTCATTCTGCGAAAAGAAAAATACGCCAAAGCAGCCACACAATGAACTAAAATTACTGCTGATATGACCTGTAATTTGTTATTAGGGGTGATTATAAACATCCACTGAGACAAACATTTACATTTGTATTTTATTTTTTCTTTTAACATCGCCTTCATAACCAAGCAGTAGTCATTTTCAGCAAACAACAGACTTTTCGAAAGTCAGCCTGCTATTCTAAAATTGCAGCACTACTGCTGTAATAGCAGAACTACTAATATAATAGCTGCAAAGTTAACTACTAATATTTAGCAGACAGTGTTTTTCATGAATAATGGGTTGCCCAAAAAGTAATTGCGGATTTTTCATATAGTCGGCGTTGACAAATTTTTTCACAGCTTAAGACTCTGTAATTGCATTCTTTCTTCTGTCAGTTATCAGCTGTTACTTTTAGCTTGCTTTAGAAAAAAAGTGTAAAAAAAGTATATTTGATTAAAGTTCATCATAAGTTTTATTAAAAATACATTTACTTTCTTTTAAAAAATCCGCAATTACTTTTTGGGCAACCCAATACATGTTCTTATATCGTTATTTTTTTCGGATTCATACTCATCATTCTGGTCTTTAGAATTCCTTCCCCATTTCTCGTGCTTAGCTGTATTATTTTGACTTCATTGGTTATGGCCGGCCTTTCATTCTTGTTCCTTTTTTTCGGTGTTTTTTTTTATCCCTCCTTTTCAGCGCACATTGGTGGTGTCGTATCAATTGCATCGCTCCGTTATAAAAATCAACCTTTTATTTAATTGATTTGCCACACTATGTGGTGGTACGTACAGACGTACATTCAACTTGAAACAAAATCTGTTTCTTCTTCTTCTTTTCTCTTTGTTGTAGTCTTCAGGCCAGGCAAGCCTCATTGGCGTTTTTTCGTTTTGAGAAGCCGAAATGCAACACAGCGAACATATTTTTACTACGCACACACACACACACACCCTTATGGCGCATGCAAGACGGCAACACTTCTTCTTCGTCCTCCAAAAAAAAAAAAAAAACATTGCCATACTTTTTAGGCTGCTGCTCGTGGTGGGCCGCTGATGCTGATTTGGATTCTGATGCTGCCGCTGTTAATGTTAATGTTTGCAACATTAAGCTTTAGCATAATAATATGTGAGTGAGCCGGCAGTATATATATTTTGCAGATTTGTTGTTGTTGTTATTATTGCTGCTGCTGTTGTTGTTTAATTCTAACCGCAAATTGCAGCATAAACATTTCTGTTAATTGGGTTGAACGTACACGATCTTTTTGTTTTTGTTCTTTTGCTATTTCTTTTTCATACGTTGGAAAACCGAGCGACTAGCGAAAACGATGATGATGGCGACGACGAAGACGACACCAAACGACCCGACCATATAAACAAACCACCGTCTGTCTTATCACTGTGTGTGTGAGAGAACAGCTACCTCAAATGGAGTCCACTGCTGTCTTGGGTTACTAAAATGTTGCTTTGCTAATGATGCTTATTCGCGTCATTATACGATTTTAACTGCGGCCTAAACACTTTCAGTTAAGAAGCCAATTAAAATATTTCTGTGCCACAGCTAAAAGCAGCAGAAAAGCCGCTGCACTCCAGCCAGGTCTCTAAAGAAGTAGAAGAAGAAGAGAAGTGAGTGAATGGTTTTATGCCGTTCTTATTGCGGCTCGTATGGATGCGGCATTTGTATCGCGTTTCCATTCTCCCAGGCTGACTGGCTGGATGGCGGGCTGTTGGCTTGTTGCTACTAAAGTTGAGCCGCCGCCGCTACTTCTGACTTTGCCAACAGAATTGAGGCACACTGTTTGTTGTGTGATCGATGAGCTGTTGTTTTCAACGAGAATCTTTCGTGTGTCTTGTCTTTTCCAACTCCATCGTCGTCTTTGTCGTTTAGTGTTTGTTATTGTTTTCATTCGGCTTTTTTTTTCTTGGGAAGACCGACCGACTGCCGAGGTGGATATGGATGGCTTGCACTGTGGGCCATTACCGACACCAAATGCGACAAGCTTTGATATAGATATCCAGAGCCACAACATTACTCTTACCAAACTGGTGGATTGAGCGACTCCAACGTTCCGAAAGAAATGCCATGAGGTCGCCCGTAGAGCGATTTCTGCGGAACCCATACTGTTGATCGCTAAGAAGGCCATTAGACTCTGAATACCTCACAATATGGTGATTAACCAAGCTATCGACGACCTTGGAGAGAGCGGAGCATATCGCAATTGGTCGATAATTCGCAGGGTTGTTTGCCCCACCCTTCTTGGGTATTGGCCGAACGTTGCAACCTTCCCGCACGGTAGGCAAGGTTGAAAAGGTTGCATAATGGACGAGCGAGTGTTGAAGAACACCTGCGTAAGACAAGTGTTGATATGCCATCCGGGCCCGGGGATTTATTTACGTCTAGATTCTCAAGAACCCTTTTAACTCCACGAGTTCGAAAAAAATATTTGGAGCATGACACCAGATACGTTTTCGATTGAGGGGAGTAGTTAATTGCTATCCGGCAGAAAAGAGTTCCCTGCAAATATATCAGCCAACAGGTAAGACTTATCGACCGGGTCAGTGAACGTTTGATCATCCTTAACAAGAGTTGGAATAGATGAAGAACTACCCTTTTCACGAACGACCAAAAGCTCTTACTTCCTCGTGTAGAAGCAAGAATCTTAGTACGCAGACGCTGTTCGTAAAGAAAATTTTCACGCCTAAGCACATTGGCACACGAAGATCTTGCCTGCTTGCGCATCATGTAGCATGTAGCAGGGACTTTACTTAGATTGATTCTATCATTTCAGTCACCCTTCGGTGGGGCTTTGTTATCTTTTGTGATACAAGAAAACTTTTTTAGTACCAGGAAAAATATTTTCTTCGATCATTCATTCTATTAAGATACACCATAAAACCTTCATGAAACATTTTCAAAAATACTATTTGCTTTCAGAAATTGACTTGATTCCAGGAACCTTATCTTATTCTAGATTCTCGGAATCGCCTTTGGTTTCACAAACCTGTTTTGGTTGTAGGAACTTTCTTTGGTTGCAGGAATCTTCTTTGGCTGAAGAAACATTCTTTGTTTTTAAAAACATTCTTTGGTTGCAGGAACATTATTTTGTTGCTGGAAACTTTGTTAGTTTCAAGAACCTGGAACCTTCTTCGGCTGTAGAAACATTCTTTGGTTGCAGGAGCCTTCTTTGGTTTGCATTTGACAGACTACGGTGGCCAGAGCCGGGATTTAAAAAAATCTTTTTCGTTACGAGAAAAATTCTTGTACTTCTGCAATTAATTTCAGAAAAATTTTTGGGTTTTGAAAGTCTTTTTTTTTTTGGTTTAAGAAACCAAAATAGTTTTGGAATGCTTAAAGTAGGATTTGCGAAACATCCTTTTATTGTAAAGATCTTTTACGGATCGTTCATTCTTTTTAACCACTGTAACAAAATGTTAAACGAATGATAGTTCATTTGGGGCTTGCATGTTGGAGTTTTGTGGCCAGGATGGTGGCTTGGTCGATCGGTCAGACGTTCGTTTTAATATGATGATAGTAGTCAGCTCGGTTCTGCTCTGTACTATATGTGGAGTAAATACATTATGTTTCAAGTTAAAGTGTGCGCGCGCGCTCAAATAAATGCAGATGTCAATTAGAGCCTCATTAAAGCCATAAGCAGGCATTGCCACTAACACAACAACCGCCACCATCCCCATCCCCATCACCACCACAAACCCATCATCATTGTCAGTGCAATCAACAGAAATTGCTTGGTTAAAGTAAGAATAACCAATCTGAGAAAAAGTCAGGCCGAAAAAAACGCTTAAAACAATGAAAGGATGCTCATAGCCTCCAAGTTGTGACCAAAACGAAACGAACTCAATAAAGGATGGATGGATGTGTGTATGTTTAAGATGTAGTTTGTTACCAGCTTTAATATGCACTGTTTTTTCCAAGTGGGATGCTGGGGCTGTTAGTTGGGGCTAAAACTATTTGTGGCCAAAAGCAGCAAAAATGATGATGTGACAACAAGGCGAGGTTGCTGGCTGGTTCGACTGACCGCTTTGCTCTGCACTGCGGATGATGATGATTTAAAAATTTTGTCACATTTTCGTTTTAGGTTGTAGGTATTTTTTAATGAGCTTCAACTGATCCGCGCTCTCTGGCGATTGCCCTGAAATTCTTCCCCCGGCTGGGATGTGTAGACGGTTTTTGTATTTGTGCCCTTATTTAAAAAGGAGTTCGTCCCAAGGAATGAACAACAACAACAACAGATTCATTGTTCCATAGCACACTGCAAAGGTACATCTCATCGGTGGTAACAGGGAACCGCCGATTCACATTCACTCCCCACAGCTAATTACGTATTGAGAATGTGTTTTAATGATGTCCATGTTATCACGGTGATTTTTATGAATTCTTGTGGGAATATTCAGTTGAACTCCAAAAATAAAATACACACTCGCAACTACAGCCAAAGCCACAGCTAAGATTTTTCCTTCAGTCTTTTCGTTGATGTGTCTGCTTGTAGTAGAGCTTGTTAAAATTCCAAAAAACAAAATCCCATCAGCCACAATATATACAAACACGTGGAGCTAACAAAGCCCAAAGGCTTAAAGGGAGCTGGGGGGGAGAGAGAGAATCAAACGATTTTGGAATTTTTCGAGAAACTTCAAACTTTCAACGCTCCCCAAGAGTGGAGGGGAGAAAACTTAATTCAAAGGATTCTCTGGTTAGAATAAGAAGGCCGCTCCAATTTAAAGTGGGTGGAGACTGTACAGCCACCAGCATTACCACCATATGCAGCAGCAGTGAACGTGGTTCTATGGCATGGTGTGGCCTGGCACTCGTGAGATTCCGTCTAATTAAAATCATAAGAATTAATTAACCACTGCTCGAATGGCTCGATGGCAAAAACAAACCCACCAACGAGCCGCCGCCGCCGCCGCCGCCAACTACCCAACCAAATACAACATGTTGCACTTGTTGGAAAACAATTTATACAACATTGCTGGGCTCTAGTCAGCATTCAATAATCTGGCTGAATGTCCCATAGACGCTTTGCTCTGTGCACCAACCAGCTCGTTATCATATGTTAAGTACGCTCCTTGTCGTTATACCTCGCCCTTCAAATCCTACTGCCTTGGTACGTTTTGTGTGTGTTTTTTTAATTCAATGTCGAATGTTGTTCCTAATTGGTTTGGCTTTTATTAATTTGCCAAGTTCATATCATTAACATAACGACAACGACAATAAATATGATGATGATGATGGCGATGGTGATGGCAAGTGAAGCATTTATCCCAGCCAGCCGGCCAGGCAGTCAGTCATCATCCACCAAGCACAGATTTGTTGCCTGCTGCCCCTATGCCATCAAATGAATCTCTTGGCCGCTCACACTCTTTGTCTCTCTCTCCCTGGTTATAATGTCTGTCATTGACAACAAGTACCCGCTTATGATGACAGCCCTGCCGCATGACAGTCTGTCTGTCTGTCTCTGATGTATTAACCACTTATTTGTCTGGCATAAAAAATACACAAGAAGATACTCGTTGAAATTCATTAATTCGAGACACTTTTTCTCCAACTGTTTTTTTTTCAATTTTTAAATCGAGCGTAAAATTAATCTGCTGAACAACAAAGAAAAAAGCCATGGAAATCCAAAATTGTCATAATTCATGTCCTATTTTACCCCGTTAAGGTTAGTACAAGGTTTAAATTTTCTCCCAAGGACTTGCCACCCTTTAGAAAGGAGAATGACGAAGAGATGCGGAGACAATACGCAGTTTTGTTGCTGAGTTCTATAAGCAAAATAGCAGCGACATGTTGCTGCATCATTCGTTTATATTATGGCGACGAATAGGGTTCACCGGATTTCATTATCGATTGATAGAATAAACTCCTTCAACTGATCAATGACTCTATCCAGGCTTTTTTGAGACATGTCGTTACATCAATATGTTGCAGGGCAGGCATTTTCCGGTTACACTCGTTTATTAACTTTCTACTAGTCGTTTTGAATCGCTGCCTTAGGAATTACATTGATTGACTAACATCTCTGTTAAGCAAATTTGCCCACGAATACTCCATTAGGGCTGGTACTATGTTCGTTTTTCACCGTTACTTTTTTGAAATGCTAAAAAAATCTGAATGATAACAAAATACTTTTGTGAAAATTTTTCATATGTAATGAAGTCCTATTGAATGAAATCAGCAAGTTCTTTAGCTTCAAAATCTATTTTTCAAAAAAAGTAATCATGAAAAAATTTCGCTATTAGTGAACATAGTACCACCCTTTAAGGAGCAGGGGCAAACTTCTCACATATCAACGAGTACTGCCCGATTCACTTTTAAACTGAATGATTGGGGATATCCTTGTTGCAGCCGAGGGTTATATCCCTTTGGGGGAAAGTTTTTACATGTTAGTCATGCAAACATGTCATAGTACCACTCAAATATCATCAGCATTAGGAGGGGTAATTATCGCTGAACATTTGTCTGATGTTCTCGCCCAGATTTGAAACCAGACGTTCAGCATCAAGGAGGACATGCTAACTACTGCCTCATGGTGGCCTCCATCCCTTCCGATTAGTTTATGTTTAAATCATGGCTCAATAATAGAAGGTTGCGTCTGACAACCTTAATGTCAAAATATGCTCGACTTAGAATGCCACATTAAATGTTGTTCTTACTTCGACTATTGCTCTGAGTCGGTAATTGATTATTGCCCCACTTGGTAATTCCGATCACTGCATTGTTTCAGTGTCCTTTTCGTATTCTGCTCTTCGCACCGCCTATTCCCAACCCCGTTAGACTAGGCTCAATAAATTTTTCCACCATTTTAATGGAACTGTGATGTAAATGTCGCTGCGGAAATGGTGGAGGCAGTAATTTTAATAGGAATGAGATCGTTCATTCCAACTTAGAATTTAGGGTTAAATCAAATTATAAAATTTGGTTAAACCGGGCATGCAGAAATGCTGTCAGATCAAAAGAGGAATTAGGGTCTGAAAAGGAATGCCAATACTGAAGAACTTCGTGTGCCGAAGTATTTAAACACGAAAAGTTTCTTTACGAACAGCGCCTACGTGCTAAAGCTTTTGCTTCTCCAAAGTGGAAGGAAGACCTTTTAGTCATTCGTAAAAAGAATAAAGGGTAACCCATCGACAATCCCAAGCCTTGTTAGGCTCATCACTGCCTGAAAATTCTTCCCCGCCGTTTAGCAATCGACAATTTCCTGTGATTAAAAGTGTATCCAGTTCGATGCCTCAGATATTATATCTAACACGTGCAGTTAAAAGGGTCCGTGCGGATCTCGTCGGTAATGAATCTCGTCCACTACGTAACCCTTTCAACCTTGAATAATGTGCGGGAGTTTTCCCGGTGCGTTAAATGGTTGCGAACGTCCATTCCATCCCCAAAAAGGAGATGACGTCAATTGCGATATGCTCCACGTCCTCCAAGGTTATGGAGAGCATGTTTAACCACCACCTTGTGAGGTACTTAGAGCGATAGAAAGTATGGGTTCCGCAGTAATCGCTCGCTGTGTGAAGTGTGGAACATGATTTTTTTATTATTCTTGGCTAACACGTGCATTATGTGACATTTTAGTTACCCTGTAAACTAAGATAATTTGTGTAAAGTTTTAGCGGTCTCCATTAGTATCTACGGATTGCAATGCCGAATTTGTCATTTTTTTTACTATTTTTCCGATAAACAGGTTTGACATGTGATTCAGAAAAAAAGTAGTTGTTGCGTCAAATCAAAAATAATAAAACAACGTAAATTGCAAACGGTGCTTCAATTCATCTGCCAATGATAACCAAAACTAATCAACAACAAGAAATGAGAGATCTACAGAAGCCAAAAGTCCAGGGTTGCCAAACTAAATATCTGGGCAGAGAATTGTCAGTATCAGCCGCTGATAAGTTATTGATTTCTCCTTGCGAGAGAAATGTTCACTTTATCGGAACGGTAAATAATAACAACAACAAACCCGACTTGTAGGTTGTGTTAGGTTATTACGATGGCAGCCAAAAGACTCAGAGAGTATCAAAGATAATGCAGTGTTTTGGTTGCGCTCTTTGTGTTGTAGATGGCTATTGTCCACTTCTTTTCTATTTGAGGAACATTTCGCCAGTCTTAGTTGGCTTTATGAATATCATTCGCCAAAGTGCGAATCCCACACAACGAATCTAATATGATTTAAATGACATATGGAATTTTTAGATATATCATGTCAGCTGTTTGGGATGCCAAGCAAAGAAAGATGTTTACTATTAGATATAGTAAGGTTTTAATTTTTTTTTTTACTCAATTTATAAATGAAAATAAGAAGGCATTGGGCAGATTTGCTATTAGCAGTCTCTATTATTTATTTAAACAAGTAATAAAAGCAAACACCATTGTTTAATGTAACTTACCTCTTGCGGGAGAGAATTCGGGTCGACGCAGTCCGAGTTAGGGGCGTGGGTGACGAATGCGCATGCAACCCTGTGGAACAGCGAAACGGTCGGTAGGACGGCGAAAATCCTATGGGGGATCCAGATCTTGAAAAGACGAGGCTATTACTGAAAGCAATCAAGCAGGAGGTCGGTAAAGCTTTGGGTATCGTAATAGGACACATAGGACTACGAGCTCACTTATGCAAAATCGGTGCGGCAAATGATGTCATGTGTAGGGCATGTGGAGAGATGATGAGACGTTGAAGCATTTCCTATGTCATTGCCCGTTTTCGCGTCTAACAGATACCGGCACTTAGGTGGGGCCACAATACCACACTTGAACCAACTAAGGGGCGTGGCATGGAAAACAATTAAGGAATTTGTAAGTAGCACGGAATATGTGTAACTCAAGAGTTTGCTTAAACGGCAATCAAAATATATGTAAATGGATGTTAGTTTACATGTATCTGGGGGGGTCGCTACGACCCCAAAACCCCCTAAAATAGGCTTATTGGATGATAATGACAATATGGGGCTCGAATGAAAGGTATTCGGGAGCAGATTACGAATATAGTCAGTAAGGAGGTATAGGCTATATAATTTGTTGATATTGGAAGTGGGGCGGACCCTCCCCCGTTACCCCAAAAACGCCATCCAAAATCAAAAGTGGACCGATAAGGACAACATGGGTATTGAATGAGAGATATTGGAGAGTAGAATACAAATATGGTATAAAAACTTGAATTTAAGTATCCAAGGGGTCGTCCAACCCCAAAAAATGCTCCAATTAGACATATTGGACGTACATATCAATATGGGACTCAAATGAAAGGTATTCGGGAGTAGACTACGAATATGACATAAAAAATGAGGTCAAAGTTATTGATGGTCACCCCATCGCCGATAAGCCTGCCAAATGGGAATATTACTCGATCATAGCTTGATGAAGCTCAAATGAAAGGCTTTTGAGGGTAGATTACGAATATGACATTAAACTTTGTGTCCAAAAATCGAGGTGGTGCTTTAAGTCCAATAGGTTATTTGACCCATTAAAACAATGGGAAATCAAATTTGTGCTCAAGTGGCAGATGTGATATGGCGCACAACCCTCATATAGACGCCCTCCACCAAACGGCTGTTTACACCAAGCATGACAATATGGGGTTAAATTAAAGGTATGAGGTTGTGGACTGGGAATCTGATGTCTTTATCATATATATAGTGGACTAACTTAACCCAAAACAGTTGATCAGTCATAATGATCTAAGAGGAAACTGTGTGAGATTTAATAGTAAAAACTATCGCCACCTCCCTAAATGTAAAGACTGACAAATTAGTTATTTACCACAGAAAATCGTTTAATATGGCAATTTGATTTGATTTTAAAAAGACTAAATGATGACTATTTAATAGGTAGAATAGTAGCACTAAAATTTAAGTTAGCGCCATCTACTGGCTGTTTTCAAATAAATTTAGTTGATGCAATGAAAACAGCCAGTAAATGGCGCTAATTTGATGAAGCAAAACTGAACAGAAAGTCGGCAGAGTTGTCAAAATTGATCGTACAGCATTTATCTTCGTTATGACTTCGTTGCCTTTGTTTGCGGGACTATTTTTTAACTTTACCCCTCTAAGACGGGCCTTAACAATAATTTTCAAAAAATACCAGATCTTGGAGATGGGTAGAGCGATTTAAGCAAAATTTTGTTGGCACACTTACAAAATCAAATTTTTTTGTCACAATCTGAGGTGGAATGCCTAGGAGGGCCGCCCAATCCCAACACCCGTCAAACGGATTTATAGACTAATCACTACAATATGGGTATCAAACTAAAGGTATTTGAGAGTAGAAAGCGAATCTGAATCCAAATGTGGGACTCAGTGTTTCGAGGGTCACTCCACCCACAAAAAACCCCTCAAATCGGACATATTTACCGACCATGGCAGTATGGATCTTAGATGAAAGGTCTTTGGGAGTAGAGCACGAAATTGATTTAAACTTTTGAGACAAAGTGTTTGGGGAGCCACCACACCCAGCAGAGCGGGCCGGGCTCAGCTATATCGTATATAGACGAATCTGGATTAGAGTGATTTTTCATTCGGCAGGGTTTCTTTTCTTTTCTGCTAACTCCAACAAATCAATGTGCTTTGGCAACTCTTGTTAAGACTGGCGGTAAACCGTACCAGCACTAACCTTGTCGCAAGTCCGCTTTAATGTTTTCTAGCACCATTTTTGTAAATGCATGCATGTACCTTGGCCCGGCATGGTGATGGGGTGTGTTTGCAGTTTCTTTTTTTCTTCTTCTTCATCATCTTCAATTCAATTCCATTCAATGCAATTGGTTGTGATTCGTTTTGGTTGCTGTGTTAATTAAAAGTCTGTAATTATCATGTTGGTTTTGTTGTCGATAATGTTGTTAATTTTAATTAGTTGCAGCAATAATGCTACTTGCTTACTTGTGTCTACGTAGTTTCTTGGATGCCGCCGCCGCCTTCGTCATCGATAGTACGTACTATTAGTTATAGTAGAAGTAGGTTGGTGTAGGCTTAGACTGATTGATATCAATCACTTGGTTGACTACTTTTACCCCATAATGCCATGGCAAAGTGCTATAAAATCTAGAGCTTCGTATATACGATGCTAAGAAATTGATTTTATTTTATCATAACAAATTACACTTAATGACATTTGTATTTTACTAAAAGACTTTAATTGTTAATTGCCACTCCACTCCTTATTCATTAACTGCCTACCACTCGGGCACCGCCCTCCCTCCCTCACCCCCTCCTATGTTTGCCTTTTGCAAATTATTGACAATTTATTAAGAAACGTAAATTACAAGTAATTTGTCATTTAAGCTTGTAGCAGCGAGCGCCCGCTCCGCTCCACACAGTAGCAGTGGCCACAGCAAAGGAATGTTAAAGCAGTCGCTTTTCCATGAGTTATTAAATATAATTAACATTTTGTATTTGCAAGTATGTTCAAGTAGTTTTTAGTGTTTTTCCGTTTTGTTTTTTTTTTTTTTTTTTTTTTGCTGAAAACTAGTTTACCAGCTAAACATTTTGTAATCATATATAGATATCGCTACAAAATATTTTATCTATGAATCTAAAGTTAGCACAAAAACAAAAACAAAAAAAACAATTGTAAGACTGTCACAAAATCAAATGAAACAGAAAAAAAAACAAATTTCCAATAAAACCTGGTCTTAAAAAAATATGGTAGCCACCTCACGAATTCAAAGCATTTTTTGTAATTAAATAAAATTTTATAAATGTCGCTTGTCCAGTGATGCATTAATTGAATAAGCACTTTGGCGTCTGTTCGTGGCGAGGGGGAAGGATACCTAACACATCATTAGTCATATGACATAGAGGTTTAAAAACAAGTATTTGAGTTTAATAGTTTACCGTAACCATAATTAAGCTAAGTACGACCGGGCCGAATTTTATGTACGCTCCACAATAGTTGTTAAGTTCTTTGCCCTGAATTTCTTAATAGGCAAAAATGGATAATAGATCAGGATAGCTATGCTATTGAAGCTACATCAGGTTTGGATCGAATCAGGCCATACTTGATTTGGATGAGGCAGATCATAATAGAAGTCATTGTGCAAGATTTCAGCAAAATCCGATAAGACTTGTGTCCTCTAGAGGCTCAAGAAGATATCGTTGTGCAAAATTTCAGCCAAATCTGATAAGATCTGTGCTCTTTAAGGGCTCATGAAGTAAAACCGGAATCGGATTGGTATATATGGTACCTATATTTGCTAATGTACCGAATCAGATCATACTTGGCACGTATATTGAAACTCATTAGAGAAGTCATTGTGCAAGATTCAGCTAAATCGGCTAAGAAAAGCGCCCTCTAGATGCTCAAGAAGTATAATCGGGAGATTGGTATATATGGGACCTATATTTGCTTATGAACCGATTCAGATCATACTTGGCACGTGTATTGTAACTCATAAGAAAAGTCATTGTGCAAGGTTCAGCTAAATCGGATAAGACCTGCGCCCTCTAGAGGCTCTGGAAGTATAATCGGAAGATTTTTATGCAAAATTTCAGCCAAATCTGATAAGAACTGCACCCTTTAAGGGCTCAAAGCAAAATCGGGAGATTGGTATATACGTCACCTATATTTGCTAATGTATCGATTCACATCATACTTGGCACGTATATTGAAACTCATAAAAGAAGTCATTGTGCAAGATTCAGCTAAATCGGATAAGAACAGCGCCCTCTAGATGCTCAATAAGTATAATCGAAAGATCGGTTTATATGAGAGCTATATCAATTTATGAACCGATTCAGATCATACATGGCAAGTATATTGAGAGTGGTTGAAAAAGTCATTGTGCAAAATTTCAGCCAAATCGGATAAGAATTGCGCCCTTTATAGAGCTCATGAAGTAAAATCGGGCGATCGGTTCATATGGGAGCTTTACTAGGGTTTGAATAGAATCGGACCATACTTGGCACAGTTGTTGAGAGTCCTAGAAGAACTCATAGTCAAAGTCAAAATTTCAACTCGGGTAAGAATTGCGCTCTCTAGAGGCACATGAAGTTTAATCGGAAGATCTGTGCAAAACATCTTCGAAAGTTAGAGGGCTTTCGACAGACGGAGGAACAGACAGACAGATAGATAGATGGATATGGGTAGATTGACTTCAAAATAAGATGACGATGAAGAATATATATATATATATATTTATGGAGCCTTAGACGGATAGTGGTATACCCCCATCATTTGGTGGAAGATATAAAAAAAATATAGTTACACAAACAAATTCTATAAAATCATAAATCTTTTATTTCCACATTTCTTAGAAACCAAAAATCCAATGATATGTGTCGATGTGTGCTTCAGGCCATTAATGTACTTTATTTACAAAATGTCAGCCTAATTGGCTGGAGTCTGGCAAACCACCGGCCCATTTAGATTTTGAACATTTTCTTTACAAAAAAGATTAGAATTTTTTTCAGATAAGAAAAATTAAATGAATAAAAAAAAATCATTTAAAATTTTTCTAAAAATTCAATATCTATTAATAAAAAATAAAATTAAAAAAAAAAAAAATTTCTAAAAAAAGATTTAAAACTTGTCTAAAAAAATATTTGTTTCCAAAATATAAAATATTTTTTTCTAAAAATCTTGTCTAAAAAATATTTGTTTCAAAACAAAATGTTTTTTCTAAAAAAAAATAGTTTTCTAAAAAGATTTTAAAAAAATATTAAAAATGTTTCTAAAAGGAAAGAACAATTTAAAAAATAAAAAACAAGTTATAAAATTGGGAGATCTGTTTATATCATATATCTGTTATGTACCGATTCGGATCATATTTAACACGTATGTTAAAGGTTATACAAGAAGAAGAATAATATGGAGATCGGTTTATGTAGGAGCTATATCAGGTAATGAACCGATTTGGGCCATACTTATCACAATTATTATGGTCAAACCAAAACACTTTATGCAAAATAATAGCCAAATCGGATGATAATTTCGCTCTATAGAGACTCAAGAAGTCAAGATCCGAGATCGGTATATATGGGAGCTATATCAGGTTATAAACGGATTTAGGTCATACTTTGCACAGTTGTTGGAAGTCGAAATAAAACACGTAGTACAAAATTTCATCCATATCGGTTAAGAATTCCGCTTAAGAATTCAAGATTCCGGATCGGTTTATATGGCAGCTATATAAGAACATGGTCTGATATAGCACTTTAACACGAATACTTTCACACTAATAGAAAGTATTCGTGCAAAATTTCAAGCGCCCAACTTTATTCCTTCCGAAGTAAGTGTACTTTCGAAAAACTGACGGACAGGGCTAAATCAACTTAGAATGTCAAAACGATAAAGAATATATATACTTTGTTCGGTCTTAGATCAATATTTCGATGTGTTATTGTGCTACTAACAAAATCCATAATGATTCTCCATTCAACGCTCACGATTCGTATCTCTGCATAGGAAGTTTGTCGTCCTACTTACCATAGTTATTGACCGTAGTCCTCTGGCCTTCATGGCCAAATCGTCTCCTTTTTCTCTGCCCCTTTCTAAGGATCTTATCGATCTCAGAGATCGATACAGTCCAAGACTGTTCGCGACCTTACCGTCCTGGTACAGCTCTGATGATAAAATACCTATCCGTAAAGTTGTTCCCTCTCGACTTCCTGGCGTTAGAACCTTACCACCTCACCCATTTCGTGATCGCCGGATATCCGCCTGCAGTACCGTATTATGGTCAGAATATCGAAAACAGATCTCAGTAACTGGGTTCTCAATGTAGACCTCCAAGCCCACTCTGTCCTCTAGCTTTCACCTACCGGAGTTCCGTTAATCCGAGACTGTGTCGTTGGCAGCAGTGCCTCGCACTCGATGTCAAGTTTCGTCTCAGGTATTCGATCCGAAATCACTTCCATTTCTTTCAGGGTCCTATCGTCACCACGATGTAGTGACTTGCTCCTATCCTCTATTCAGAAAAGAACAAATTTAGAAAACATGGCAACACTGTCAACATACAATCAGTATTGTGTTTGGCAGAGAACAGCTGATATTTGTTGATTTAATTTTTTTTAACTCTTAATTTTTAGAATGAATAAAATTAAATATACAACAATTTAATTTCTACAAATATTCAACCCCTTTTTTATTTGATATATTTTTTTCAATTTTTGTAATTTTTATTAAATTTTTCTAGAATAATTGTAACATTATTGAATTTAGTTGATTTTATCATATCTAAATATTTTTTAGTTTTTAAAACTTAATTCTAATTGTTGTTGGGTTTGTTTCATGTTTTGCTGCTCAAGGATCAAAAATTCAATTTAATTCAATACTCGTTATTTGACCATCCTACTCTGAAACGCTTTCCCTCATAATGTCCATAATCATGTCCATTTATTGTCACTTTGGATATTCTTGAAATTGTAAAGTCGTGTCACTGCCGTTTCTCATTTTCACCAAAAGCGAAACGACGATCTCTTTATTTTTCAACCTTCAATTAACACACAAGTTGTGAGTGAGTGAGACTTTTGGGTATGGCTGTCCGACTGGTATGGCTGGCTGGCTGGCTGGCTGGCTGGCTGATTTTACCATGGCAATTGCTGCGAAGTCGTTGTTGTTTACTGCCATCCTGCTGTTAATATGGTTTAATTTGATCCTGCCTGATCTACATCTTTTACTCAACGTTCACTGCACGTTCTCTTTATGCTTCATTTCCTTTTACAACCTGTCAGTTTGAATGGTGGTTCTTTTTATCATCTCCCTCCGCCCAGCGATGGGATGGCATGAGGAAGAGGGAAACAGATTTTTTTTTAATTTTGTTTGTTTATTTGCTTCAATGTTGGTTGGTTGATTGTTTTTTCTTTCTGGGTTACTACAGCAATTTGCTATGTCGTAGAATAGCCGTCATACGCGGAGTGAGCAGCAGAAGCCTTTTAGATGTAATTAGCAAAGACACATTACTCCTGACTGCCATTCGCAGAGGCTGCAGCTATGCGTGCAGGCCATGGCTAGTTAGCTAGCATTTGGACGGAGTTCTGTTCGCCTTACAATATCATCAGCGTCACCTTCGGTTCCAGCTTCATCAGCAAAGCGTCGATGATTCGCAGGTTTCATTGCGGTCGTCATCATTGTGTTCTGCTTTGGCGTTTCAATTCGGTTTTTTGTTCATTTTTTTTCGTTTGTACTCACCATTGGAAGGTTCGTTTATGTCACTGAAGGAATTTTAATGATCTCCAATTGTGCTTCATCCTTCAAGTGGCATTGCCTGAGAGGATCTATGTATGGGGCTCGTGTGTAGGAAGCTGTAATGACATTGATGCTTCTTTTTTTTGTTCTACTGGCTGGGCTGTTAGTTTTCGCTTAAATAAAGTCTTGTTTAGTGCATAAAATGAGTCAAAGCAGTTCTTCACCATTCACCAGAAACCTCTTTGAGAAATGCATATGTTTTGTAAAAGTATAAAAGGGAGCAGGCAATATTATACAATTGTATTATGATGTAAAAAAGCAGTGCAAAGCAGTAAATGGGCTAAGAACAATGGGTTGAACTAAGCCAAAAATATTTTGAATGAATTTTAGGTGCCTTCTGAATTAATGTTTATAAAGGGTGATTTTTTTGAGGTTAGGATTTTCATGCATTAGTATTTGACAGATCACGTGGGATTTCAGACATGGTGTCAAAGAGAAAGATGCTCAGTATGCTTTGACATTTCATCATGAATAGACTTACTAACGAGCAACGCTTGCAAATCATTGAATTTTATTACCAAAATCAGTGTTCGGTTCGAAATTTTGACAAATTTTGTTCAGCGATGAGGCTCATTTCTGGTTGAATGGCTACGTAAATAAGCAAAATTGCCGCATTTGGAGTGAAGAGCAACCAGAAGCCGTTCAAGAACCGCCCATGCATCCCGAAAAATGCACTGTTTGGTGTGGTTTGTACGCTGGTGGAATCGTTGGACCGTATTTTTTCAAAGATGCTGTTGGACGCAACGTTACGGTGAATGAACACATTTCGAACCGAACACTGATTTTGGTAATAAAATTCAATGATTTGCAAGCGTTGCTCGTTAGTAAGTCTATTCATGATGAAATTTCAAAGCATACTGAGCATCTTTCTCTTTGACACCATGTCTGAAATTCCACGTGATCTGTCAAATACTAATGCATGAAAATCCTAACCTCAAAAAAATCACCCTTTAGTTGTAAATATTCAATGTTTGCCCTGATTAATGCTTCGGAGATCGATTGCGTTTAGCTGGGATTATCGAAACTTACTTTGTAGTCGGCAAATATTCTCGATATCTCTCAATAACACTACTTGTTGCTACTGACTCTGCCCTTTAGAGTTTTAGTCATAAAAAAGTAATGCTTCGCCGATGGGTATTATAAATCCTGTATTTTATTTTAGTACTGTATAGTGCAAAATCACATTAATCGATACAACTTTGCACTGAAAATCTATCCAAAACATCTGACTTGCACTAGATAGGATATACTACTCATTGGGATAAGAAGAACTATTTCTTTGAAATATCAAAATAATCGTAACGAAGATTTTGCTTAAAAAAATGGTCATAAGTTTAATTTTTAGCTCAGCTAGCAATATCCATATAACAATATGGATTTTTAATTCGTTCATCGATAAAATGATGTGGCGTCATTGATTTACCTGATAAAACTCAAATATTGTGTGATGAGGATAGAAAATTGTCTATTAATTGATTGCGAAATATGCCGCATTCTATTGGACGACATAACGCAAACCAAAGTCATACAACAAAAGCAACGACATTGAAACAGAGTTGTTTGTGACCCAGTTCGTGAGGATTTTGCAATTAATTGAAGTAAAGTTGAAAATGACGCAGCGACATTTCGTTGCTATTATGGTCATAGAACTCAATGCCACTTCTACGGAAATGCTAAACAATGAAATCTGAAAAAATGTGGCTAAGTTTTTACACCAGCATGCTGGTGGAAATAGCCAAGTCTCCTTTCTTCTACGGATCTAAAATTCGACATTCGATTAATCGACTTTTTATGTAAAAAAAAGTCGAAAAATCGAACTTGACTTTTTGATTTAAAAAAGTCGAATATATCGAATACATATTACATATTAGTTGGTCAAAAACTTGACAAGCTACTTTTTCTCGGCCTGGCCTGAAAGTATATTACAAACCATGGACGAATCGCTCAATATTTTAAGGGTGAGATTTTTACACCGATTATAGCGAGGTCTAAATGAAATTTAGAATGTATAATCTGCCATTTAGGGTAGGCGGTCTTTTTTCATGTTTAATGGTGACAAAAATAACAAAATTTGGAAAATTCTACATTTTTGAAAATTGGTCTTTAATATGCCGGCTATATAAAATCGGATGGAATAGAGATATTTTTGTGTTTCTTTTTGGGTTGAGTTCGTTACACATATGTGCAATAAAAAGCGATGTTTAACTTGGGTTTTACGAAAGAAGGCAAGAGGTTTTCGATTGGATACCTTAGACGACAATTGAAGTCAGAGTCTTGGATTGACGGATAGATTTATACAGCCATGTATGAAAGAGATATAGAGGTATATTATTCCTAGTTTAAAAGCAATCTAATGCAAAATGCGCTATATGGGAGCTATCTTAAGCTATAGTCCGAGTACATACTTAGCTATAACAATGAGCTAACAACTTCAATCAGACGTAGTTCATAGATATGAGATAAGTATCCCCATCGTTCTTTAAGCCATTAACTCCGTGTGGGTAGAAACATACCCAAGAATAGAGCTGTCTTAAAAAAAAATCTAGTTCAAAATAGAAAAGAGGTATCCCAATGCAGTTTGGACTGGCATAAAGTGGACAAATGAAACTAGTTAAATAAACATTTAAAGAAGTTGGTTTGTAGAAAGTTTGCAATTTTTTGATGATGGATGAAAAAAATTTTACTTTTTGGCTACAAAACGTACCTTACTAACCTGGTTTTAATACCATTTTGTCAACCTCATTTATCATCCCTGATACGGTCCTGCAGGCAGAGATCCAGGGGATTACGGAATGCGTGAGGTGGTGTGGTGTTAACGCGAGGATGTTGAGTATGAACATCTTTACAGACAGAAAACAGGCCATAAGGGTAACAACAACCAGGACGGTAAGATCACGAACAGTCTTGGAATGTAAGAAGGAGATTAACTCTCTCTGAGGAAGGCACGATCCGTATCGTTTGGGTGCCGGGCCATAGCAGAGTAACTGGGAATGAGAAAGCAAACGATTTGGCAGCGAAAAAAAGTCGAAAAATTTAAAAGTCTACTCTTGTCATTTTGATAAAGTCGAAAAGTCGACTTTTCGTTCCAACTTGGGATTCCTATTTTTTTTACCAATTCTACACTGAAACAAATTTAGGCCGGCTGATTTAAGATTTGTCCTTATTTGTAGGATTCTAACAATGAATACGAGCCAAAGGACCCAGAGTTTAAAATAAAGTTGCAAATGCAAATTTTGTTCATGAACATTCCACTAAGGAACAGGGACAAACTTCTCACATATTAAGGAGTGCAGTCCGATTCAAGTTTAAGCTCAATGATAAGGGGTCATCCTTTTTATAGCCATGTAAAACTTTGGAGAGAAGTTTTACATGTCATAGTACCTCACAAATGTTGCCAGCATTAGGAGAGGAAAACCACCGCTGAAAACTGTTTCAGATGGTCTCGCCAGAATTCGAACCTAGGCGTTTAGCGTCATAGGCGGACATGCTAACCTCTGCGCTACGGTTGCTATCTTTAAATTAAATTTCATACTTATTTACGGAAATGACGGTTGACGGTTGACGGTCTTTAAATTAAATTTCCTATTTACTAACGGAAATGACCATGACCATCCCTTTCAAATTTTGATCGCTGATTGATTCATATTCTACTTCATAGACAACCATCCAATAATTATTTCTTGAAAAATTATTTTTTTAACTTAGCATCTTAACCTACAATAAACTAAAAAGCATTTAAGTTTCTAAGGCTATTTTGCGACTTTAACTACGGTTCACTGTTTTCTTGTCCCAAGGTCAATTTCCTAACTTTCAACGATATTTTGCCCTGCATTTTTGTCTTTAAGAACAAGTTGCAAAGTTAAGGATTTATTAACCTAGCATTTAAAATAAAAAATTCTTAATATGAAGGAAATATTTTTCACCAAAAGGAATGTTTCCTTAAAAAGTTGGAAAATTGATCATCTTTAAATTAAGTTTGCTTATCTTTGGCTGCAATCTTTAAAATAAGGACAAATATTTTTTTAGTTTATGTATACATAAATACATTGAGGCCACCGCAGCGCAGAGGTGAGCATGCCCGTCTTTGGAACAAAAGGAAAAATATAATGCCATGTAATACTCCTCTACTATGTGGTTTCGCTCAGCCGTGTAAAACTACTATGCAATAGAAAGGAGTTTCCTTATCATTGAGCTTGAATGGAATAGCACTGATTGATATGAGAGAAAAAAAAATATTCATGGTCAAAATTACATAAAATACATGAGGGTAAAATTTATCCCACTGTGTGTGTGTAGAATTTAAGACACTTTGGTCCTCCTATCATCCTACTAGAACCCGAGAAATGCTTAATGAGTTTAAAATGTTTGCCGAGTCAGATTAGTTTCCTAATTTAGATGATGTCAACAATGTAAGCAGGTTGCAGCAAATACACACATACATTGTTCCCCAAAACAATTCCCGGCCAATTGCGTTGCTGCTTCTGCAGTTGACAATCACTTGGGCAATTGTTGTGAATGCATTGCATGAGTTTTGTACTCATTAAAAAGCATCGATCCTTCTTCTTTTATGCGCTTTTAGTTGATACACTTTTTCATGGTTTTTCACTTTTTTTTGTAGAAGGGGTGCCGGATCTATGGACGCGCATAGATCTGGTCTGTCAGTGGTTCTTGAAGACAGGCAGACAGACAAACAGATGGTTTAAAAAGAGATTTGCAATGATGTCTAAGTTTGGGATTTTAAAAATGTTTTCGCCAATATTCTGTTGTTGGTCTGATTGTGTGAATACCCCACATGCATTTGTGTAGTACATCTAATAATGATCAATTTTATGGCTATGAAGAAAACAATTAAAATATTTAATTTGCATCATTCTAAAGAAAAAAATTCACCACACAGTCAGTCTAACAGCCAACCACCCATCCTAGGCAGCAGCTGATAGAAACCACAAACGATAGCTCTCTACACAATCTAATAAATTAATTAAAAGATTTGCCATCGTTGGCAGTTTGAGTGGTGCTAATGCTGTTGTTGTTGCTTTATTTTTTGTATATTTTATTCATATAATTAAAATAGAAAAACCAACTAATTAGCGTTTGTTTCCCTCTGTAAAATGTTGTTAAAAGCGCACGACTTTGCGCGATCCATTGGCTGGCCATAGGAAAACAAAGCCCCAACGCCGCTGCAATAAGCTGCTCTCCGATCACCCTCCGCGATCCATGTATACACAGAGGATAGATGGATGCGAACAGTTTGGCGGTATGTCTATTTAGTACCCTCTATCTTTTGTGACGGCTGGTCTGTCATTCTGGTTGCCAGCCTGCCTGCCTGCTTGTTTAGCAGGCAGCAAGACAGCCAGTCAGCCCGGCTGCCTACGTTTTTGGCGTTAAGTGTAGTATTTTTTCATTAAAATAATTTTAATTAAAATGTTTTTTCTTCATACTATGATTATACAACTTAAAGTAGAGGAGGAGGAGGCCGCCGTCACACTACATCTGCACCACCAACACCATCTAGACGTAAGTGCAACAACACCAACAAGCAGACCACCAGATTGATTTATTAATTCATCGAGAAAAATGCATGCAGAAGCTACAATACATACCACACCACAACACTAAAATGACTGCAATGACTGAGCACTTAGCAGCAACTTTGTATAGAATATACATATGTAGCTGTGCTGCTTGTTGTTATTGTTCTCGCCCAAGAGAATATGAATTGGCCGAGACATCACAACAAGTGAGGTGTGATCAGGCAGTGATGATCAGTCATGTTCAGATTTTTTGTTTCATCACACATACTTATATGTGCTGCACTCGCATTGGTCTTAAGTCTTGCATATTCATTTATGTATTTATTTTTCTCGTTATTGCTTTGAATTATTCAATTATACCATGCTATATGAGGAAAAAACAACATTTGTATAATTATTAATTAAAAAAACTAAACCAAAAAATAAATGCAATGCAATTATCTTGAACACCCTGCATTATGGATATGCGCCTAATGGGTTGCCATATTGAAATGCAACACCAAAGAATGGTGAATAAGAAAAGGTAGCCTTAAAACAAAAAGGATTGAAAAAACAGAAAAACATTTGTGCTCTCAAAATTTTACAGTAAATGTCAAGCTTATAGGTGTCGGTAATTATTTTATTTTTCTTCAAAGCAAGCAGCTCTGTCAAAAAAATTAAAAAAAATGAAATTTACAGCAAAAAGAAAAGAAAGATGCACATGTTGGAAGCTACGACTGCCGAAACTCTATATACGTTCACGTCATAGTTTCCTTCACGGGAAATGAAATATTGCATATTTAGAAAATGCAAACGAAGAAAATCTGCTTGCGGCATGTTCTTAGATAATTCTCATTTATCTATATTTACAAGTGCCTCCAACCAGACTATGTATGTATGTATTCATTCTTTATTTTATTTTATTAAACGTTATAAAAATATATAATACTATATGTTTTATTTATTATCTATAAAGAATATTCAGCATGGTTTTTCTTAAACCGTCTGCTGGAAAATTGAGTTTAAAAATTTACGTTAAAATTAATAATTAAATTCATTTATCAATAAATCTCTGTATTTAAGGGCTTCTCTAAGGTAATTATATAAAGTAGACCAGGACATATCTTCACCTCCATCTAACTGAAAGATAACCTCATTTTCATCAAGAAAAGTTTTGTTAAAAAATTTTAGTCTGTAATTGGAAAATATTGGGCATCTGCCCACGAAGTGACATACTGATTCCTCTTCTCCCATATTACAAATAGAGCATATACGACTAATGTTATTTCGGTAGATAGATCCGTTTAAAGGCAAAATATCTCCTCTGGCTCGTATAATGCATGATATTTGACTTAGTTTAAAACTGTTGTTGCAGTATATTGGTCCTACTTCATAATTAAGGTATTTGTAGATTCTGTGAGCACTCTCACGGGCTTTGGTCATGTGATCCCTTAGGCTACGCATTTTTATTCCTTCAATAAGTTGATAGCATGCATTATTCCATGTTTCCTTGCTTTCGCCAATATCAGCACTTTGGATTTGGTATTTTGATAGCATTAAATTTAAATCATTGTACCAAGAAATATTTCTTTCTATAACTTTCAGAGAAAGTTTATTTGGCAATCGATGCCCTTGCATTTCAAATATCACTTTTTGCAAGTACTTTAAGTGCATTGAATAAGTGTACACATATCCTTCCTCGTAGCTTGTTTCCAAAGCCAATAAGTAATTGGGCGTATTTTCTGGTAGCTTCAGTATACGTTTAATAAAATATCTGTATAATTTTTCCACGTCCTCAAAATAAGCATTTCCCCATATTTGTGAACCATAACTCTGGATCGCTCTACAAACTGACAGAAACATTTTCCACTTAGCAGTTAGTGAAATATTCGGTTTTCCTGTGAAATCCTTCCATGTTACATTCAGACAAATTTTGGATGCATTATTTTTATTCTCAATATGTTTAGCGAAAGAAAGCTTTGGTGTCAAAGTTATGCCAAGGTACTGATATTCATTTACAACCCTCAGACTTTCTCCCTTATATTTCCATGTTTCAACGTCAGCAATTCTCCCTCCTTTTCTGAATACCATCACTTCTGACTTGTCTTTGTTTACTTCCATTCCCCAGAGATCACAATACTCTGCCAGATTGTTTATCATTTTTTGTAGTATATCTTTATCATCTGGTATTAAAACAATATCATCTGCATACATCAAAAGACGGACATTCAAATTGTCTATGTATAGACCACCTCCTAAAGCATCGTGCAGATCATTTAAATAAAGGGCAAAGAGTAAGGGCGATAGCAGGCAACCTTGTTTCACTCCACATTTTGTTTCAAAATATCCAGACAACTCCTTACCGTTCCATATCGTTGATTTTGTATTCTTATATACTTTAGCAATAAAATCCACAATTTTTGATGAGAGCCCTATTGTGTGCATTTTGTATATAAGTTGCTGTCTTGGAACCCTGTCGAACGCTGCTTTGAAGTCGACAAAAAATGAGTAAACTTTTTTTCTTTCAGCAAGCTTTAGATTTATAATTGACACTAGGTTAAAAACATTGTCAATTGTCGAATATCCTTTTCTAAAACCAGCTTGAAACTCATTTAACACCTGCAGTCTATTCGTCCACTCAGTTATTCTGTTATTTATCATGCCCAACAAAAGCTTTGCTATGCAGTTCATAAAACTTATTCCTCTATAATTTCCGACTGCATTAATATCACCTTTTTTATGTATGGGGAATATAACGCTGGTACGGAAAGTATCGAAGTCTTGGCTACCATTGAAAATTTTTGTATAAGTTTGACATAAAGCTGAGAGAAAGTCATCCGTAGCATTGATAAAAAACTCGTATGGAATACCGTCTTCACCTGGGGCCTTCCTTTCCTTTAACTTACTCAGCTGCTCCCTTATTTCTTCTAAAGTAAAGTCACTGTCTAGAAGAACTTCCTCCAAAAGTGGTGGGGCAAAGTAGATAGGTTTCGAGTTATCAGTAGGGTTGAGTAGAATTTCAAAATAATTCTTTAATGTTTCGGCAGTTATTTCGCATCCAATCGGATTTTCATGTTGTCTAATTTCCTTTGCTAATGCCCACCATGTTTTACTATCGCTAACCGTGTCCAATCTTCTGGTTAGATTTATATTGTACTCGCATTGTTTTCGCTTACAAATGAGATGATATTCCTTTCTTTGCACACTATAGGCTTTTCTGTCTTGTATCAGATCTGTAGATCTATATATATTTAGCAACCTCATAGATTTCTCTCTTGCCCGAAAACATTCAGTGTCGAACCATTTGTTTTTGTACTCTACTTTCCTGCTTATTGTACTTTTAGGGTAAGAGCTTGAAATGAGGCTTATAAAATCTGCTAAACATGCGTAGTCGGATAATACAGTGGTTACATTTGCATTTAGTTTTTGCTGATAAGTTGCTTTATTGGTATTTTTCCAGTATAATCTCGGCAATTGGTGCAATTTTTCAGTGTCTGACTTTAAATCGTTATTACATTCCAATTTTAATGTTATGGGCCAGTGATCCGACCACACTTGATTTTCAACATTAAAGTTACTAACATTAAAGTTACTAACAAATTTCCTTCTGCATCCCCTGTGATTCTTCCATTAAGAATTATTAGCCCGTTATTGTTGCAAAACTCAACATACTTTCTTCCGCATGAGTTTACAGTTTTATCCTTCGATCTCCTTATTTTGCTGCATGCGATGAATTCTTCTACTGACTCTTCCCAAATTTGCTGTTCTTCTCCAATTCTGGCATTGTGGTCGCCTATAACAATTTTTGGCAAATTTGACATTTCCACAGCCTCTTTTAAACTCCCGAAGTCTTGCATCCAGTTTGCTCCTCTTAGATACACAGGAACTATTTCAAAAGTCATCTGATTTAGCCGACATTGTATAATATCTATACCTCCAATTTGAATCAACTTATGTCTGAATCCGACAGATTGTAAATCTTTTCTTATGCCACAAACGTGCCCACCTATTGCTCTTCCCCTATTACTGATTCTAGTAGCGGCTTTCCAATACAACAAATAATTTTTAAATCTACTTTCATATTTACTTTTTTGACTCTCTTCAACATGTGTCTCTAGCAGGATAAATACATGAAAATCCTCTAAATATTTAAAAAAATCGTGGTGAAGATATTTTCCTCCCAGCCCATGTACATTATATGATACTAAATTCAAAATAAATTTCTTGTTTTCAATTGGCTTTCTATCTATGGTGCTATTCGTTTTACATTTATCATAGTCTATTAGTTTTTTGAATTATATTTACTCCATAAGTTATTATAATCTAAGAGTATATTTTGAGCTACAACACCATATTCCTCTGCAAGGACTTCCTTGCCTTTTCGTTGACCACACATCAGCTCATCATTTCCCGTCCAGAAGAAGATCTTTCCACCAACTACTAGTTGGTCTCCACGAATTCCAATTTTCTTGCTCTTGTCAACTTGCAGAATTTCCTTCTTCAGCTGCATCATAATCTTTTTCCTTTCTAGCCGAATTCCGCACAAATCTCTTTCCACAAATATTGTGGATCCAGCAAGGTGCTTCGTGTTTTTGAATATATCGGCTATCATTTTTCCAGATTTAAGCTCTATCAGAACCGTCATTTTGTCATTGGCCTGTTTCAATTTTTTGACATATTCTATCTCCACATCCATGTTAATTTTTAATTTATTCCTGAAAAAATCTTTTACCGCTCCGTATAGAGAATTTTTGAGTGGTAACCCTCTCACGATGATATTTTTCCTTCTTGATTGTACATCAAGTCTCTCTAATTTTCGTTCATTGGCATCATTGATTTCTTTCAAGAGTTTAATTTCCGCCTTCATTGTTTTATTTTCCTCCGATAAACGTGTGACCTCCTCCTTTACTCCCTCAATGTTATTTTTTATTTCCATAATGTCAGATTTGGTTGGTAAGTTAGCAATTTTTTTATCTAGTAACATTGACATCGTATCGTTCATTAATTTCATTAAGGCTGCTGTGGACATATTTCCTACCGTAGCAATTTCCGGAGATGTTTCTGCGAGTTTACGCTTTGCTTTTTGTTCATCGACTCCCACTGTGCCAGTAGGAGTATTTTTACTATGAGCAGGGGCCTCCCACATATTTGTTATTGTCTTGTGGTTGGTAAACTGTTCAAGACTCGACAAACTAGATTTAAGGTATATTTTTAGGCGCTTCCGTATGCTTCTTCTTTGTATCCAATCATCGGTGATAACACCCTACTAATGTTTTTTGAACTGATACGGCAGCTATATCCACTTTACCATTATTTGGCAGAAAGAAATAACAGCTGTGACTGCTACACCTGATTGTTGATACTCCTTTTACAATTGAGTGATTTGTTTTGTGTTTAGCTTTCCAGTTAAATTGTGCATAATTTAGAGTTTTTAAAATGAATTTTCTTCAAAAAACTCCAATCAACTGATCGAGTCACTGACCTGAGATGAATCGCAGTCAGCAAAGCCCAATACTCGTCACAGTTTAAGATGAAATAAGGACGACTTCCACTGGTAAGCCAAGCAGTTTCTGGAGCTCGATAAAAAACACGTCTTCTCCCGGCAAAAATACTCAAACGTTTCCAACCAGACTATGTGCGAAGTTCAAATTCTGTATCTTTATTTATTTTTCTATGCTTAAAGCTGAATATTCTGTTCAGTATTTCGAGCGGAATGCTGTCTCCATATAAAAAAAAAACGTCGGCGAAACATTGGCTGAAAACCGGCGGGAAAAGTAGTACTCTGTTTAAAGTGAGGAAAATGACAAAAAACTATTATAGTGGCAACACTTGAAACTATTGCCAGCATCATTTTAGTTTGTTTTGTTGGTTTCGATGGTTGCTTTTTCTTTATATATTTGAGAAAAAATATGTAAAACAGAGAAAATAATAAGTGCAGATAAAGAAACGTATTTTGGTATGAGAAAAAATACATTTGATTGCTGTCGAATTCCGCTCGCGAAATAATTTAAAATTTCAGCGGCTATTCCAAAAGCAGAATAGAATACCAACTCTAAGTCTCTATCAAATTGCAAATTGCTAATTTTGCCCATGAACATTCCACTAAGGAACAGGGGCAAACTTCTCACATATCAATGAGTGCCGTCCGATTCAAGTTTAAGCTCAATGATAAGGGGCCTCCTTTTTATAGCCGAGTCCGAACGGCGAGCCGCAGTGCGACACCTCTTTGGAGATAAGTTTTACATGGCATAGTACCTCACAAATGTTGTTAGCATTAGGAGGGGAAAACCACCTTTGCAATGTTAACGAAAAATATTTGCTGTCTTAGCTAAAAATAAGCATTGTTCTCGGAGTAAGTAAAAAAAAAGCAAAAAATCACAACGAGTGAACGAATAGACGCAAAGTAATGGGGCGTTACCATGGAATGTTTTACTTTCATAGTTTAGCTGTTGATTTGGTTGACTCATCAGAACGCTAAGAACTCTTCAGAAAATATATTCGGTGAAAATTTCCCCCTCATTAATGCAGGAGACATTTGTGATATATTACATTCAGCCATTTAAGACTTTTCTAAGAAGAAGTGTCGTTAGGGTAAAACTTTAATCGGACTGCAATCTTTGATATGAGAGAATCATATATCTGCTATTCCTCAATGGAAGGTTAATGCTCCCCGTGACAAAAGCGACAGCCAAAAATTCAAAGTTACATAAAGGGTAAAAGCACTAACTAGAAATGGCTTTTTTCGTTTGGCACTAGGTGGTACCATTTCGAGGTTTTGTGCCCCAGTATAGTGATTTTCGCTAATCTGAAAAGCGAAAATCACTATACTGGCATCCTTGGTCTCAATGCTCACTAATGGAAATATTGTGCGATGGTACAAATGTTAAGGGTGTCCAAAATAAATGCGCAATGAAAAAGAATAGAGCCAAAGATAAAAAAAATGAATCTAAAAATAATAAATTTTCCAACTTTTTTAGGAAACATTTTCTTCGATGAAAGACATTAAGGATTTTTTATTTTAAGTGGTAGGTTGTTTATAAATCCTTAACTTTGGGTCTTGTTATTAAAGAGAAAAATCTAAAATGCAGACAAAAATATCGTCAAATGAAAAGTAATTAAATTGATCTTAGGACAAGAAAACAATGTACCTTATTTTAAGATGCAAAATAGCCTTACAGACAGGGACGTCTTTAAATGTTAAGGTTAAGGTAAAGATGCAAAGTTTGAAAAAGATGTTTTCAAAAAATAATCTGTGAATAAAAATAAGAATCATTAGCAATCGAAATTTGAAACGGATGGTCGTGTTCTTAAGAAATTAAATATAAATATCATGCCTTTATTTTAAAGTTTTGGTTCTTTGGCTCGTTTTTATTGCTAAAATCTAAAATTTTGGGCCTCTAATTTTGAAAAAGGCTGCCATCGAAAAACCCTCATCAGTTTGCTTCTTAATCATACTCACTAATTGAGCGTAACAGTATCAATATTAATTTGTGAATTTCATAATGAACTCACAAGTCGACTTGGCTGTTGTTGGCCATTCATTGCACACTTCTTTGCTCACTCACTCACTTGTTGTTGCTTTTGAATATGCTCAACACAAAATAATGCTTAATTAAATGCAATTTATTAATAAACAATTGTTTAATATTTATTGCTATTTCAAATTAATGAAATAATGAAGAAAACTCGAACGTAATCGTTTAGACAGCACACGAATGCATACACTGTTACTGTCAGTTGTTCAAATATGGGTGTGGAGAGGAAGAGAGCGAGAAAAGACGACAGACTCTGCCGCTGCCGAAGTGAAACCAATAAACAATCACACCAACAACAGATCAACCGATTTGACTTGGCCACCAGACCATATTGTATATTGTGCACCCATACGTGTATGTACATAAATATCTCATAATTATTTCTGTTTGATTATCAATTTAAACACAATGCGACAATAGCAGCAAAATTGTCGATGCGAATACGAACAGCGGGCATTTTTAAGTGTGGTGTCTCGTTCTCTCTACCTCTCCCCAATTGTGTTGTCCATAGGGCCGCCTGTCTGTCGGCCTGTCTACTTATTTGCGGCTACCAGTTGCAATTAAGCATCTTAATATTTTATTTTTATTATTTGTCGGTTTTTTATGTTTGTTTTCTTGCTGGCTATTTATTTTTAAATAAGGAAAATATAATTATAATAATCTCAATTAATATATTAATGACATTTTGTTTATGGTCTTTTGGTTTTTTTGATTTAATTAAAATTTGTACACAAACAGTAGCACACTGCACCCTGCCAAGCCCCCTTAGGGGGACTGGGTGTTAATGACATTACTTTTTAGTGAATCTTTTAAAATGTCAATCGACATGAGATAATCCCAACGTGTACAAAAATAAACTACGAATTTATGAATGGTTGCTCGTGTCTTCAGGCTTCTTACCCGCCAGCTTTTAAGTTAGTTTGATTTATTTACAAACCAAAGTATTTCGCCATCAGTCTACCCCAAAACGCATGTCGCCCTTTGATTCACTCTCTCTCTCTCTCTTTCTAAATCGAATCTTTCAGTGAACATTCATCGATATATGGATGGGTTGGCGATCATCAGTGATCAACAGCCACTTAATGCTGGGTGTGAAAAGTAAATTAATGGCCTTAGTTACGTGCTGTTGGCACAGCTACAAACAAAATGACACATTTTCATGTTCTAAAAGACAGGCTGGCAGTCAGTACACAAGGACAGAGGCGGCGCTAAAATAATTTTTCGACAACGACACTGACAAGATTATGTTTGCCATTAGATTGGTTTCTCATAGAAAAGGCATATTGTAATGGAAAGAAAGAGGTTATTGTAAACCCTCTACCATAGGATAGGCCCATACTTATTTCGGCACTCCGTTTGTAACCCATCGAAATATTGATCTGTGACCCAACAAAGTATATATATATATATATATATATATATATATATATATATATATATATATATATATATATATATATATATATATATATATATATATATATATATATATATATATATATATATATATATATATATATATATATATATATATATATATATATATATATATATATATATATATATATATATATATATATATATATATATATATATATATATATATATATATATATATATATATATATATATATATATATATATATATATATATATATATATATATATATATATATATATATATATATATATATATATATATATATATATATATATATATATATATATATATATATACATATATATATATTTATATATATATATATATATATACATATATGTATATATATATATATAGTTTGCACAAAATCATTCATTGGTGACTTTTTGCTACACTCGTGAACGCTGAACTCACACGACGTTGTATTTCAAGACTATTGTAAAGCGAGGCGAGACACTGAAGATAGAGTGAAACGAAAAATACTTTGAGTAGATAATTTTGAAAAACAACCAGCATTCAGTGCTTGGGAGTATTTTTATCTTGAATTCATCGCTACTACAATGAGATATGAAAGCTGCACACTGAGTCATATGAAAGCATCTCGATGTCATTTTCAAAAGATGAACTGATCACACAAATCGTTTGCACATTTTTTGTTTTCTAACGCGTGTGTGTGCTTACCCATTCTTTTGCCAAATCAACCACGTTGCCTTTGTACGAATTTCCCACTACGAAAGCAGACGACAAGCCAAATACTTTATCTGAAAATGTACCCGAATACATGCATTCACTGAAATCTGAATCAATTTCTCTTTTTGCTGAAGGGTCCTTATTTTTTGTTCCATTCACTCATCGTGTTGTCTAGGTTTCTGTTTTACTCAGTTCTCAATAGTCTCAAACAATGTTGTAAACTTAAACGGAGAGTACAGTTTTTAAAATACTCTATGGCTGTTAGTATGTCTTGAAAGCAGAAATGAATGGCCTTGCGCAGGCCTTTGATATATATTCTTGATCGTCTTGACATTCTACGTCGATTTAGCCATGTCCGTCCGTCTGTCGAAAGCACGCTAATTTTTGAAGTAATAAAGCTAGGCGCTTGAAATTTTGTAAAAATACTTCCTATGTGTATAGGGTCATATTAGTTCATGTCATATTGGGTCATATTGGTTCATGTTTTGATATTACCGATCGTGGATCTTGACTTCTTGAGACTCTATCCGATTTGGCTGAAATTTTGTATGACGTGGCTTGTTATGACCTCTAACAACTGTGTTATGCATGGTTCAAATCGGTTCATAATTTGATATAGCTGCCATATATACCGATCTCGGATTTTGACTTCTTGAGACTCTAGAGTGCGCAATTACTATCCGATTTGGCTGAAATTTTGCATGAAGTCTTTTGTATTTACTTTTAACAACTGTGTCAAGAATGATCCAAATCGGTTCATAATATGATATAGCTTCCGTATTGCATTAGATCTTTTGTTTTGACTTCCAACAAATGTGCCAAGTATGGTCCAAATCGGTTCATAACAAGATATAAATCCAATATACACCGATCTTCGAATTTTATTTCTTGAGCCTAAAGAGGGCGTATTTCTTATCCAATTTTGCTGAAATTTTTTTACAACAACATCTCGTATAACTTTCAACATGCGTGCCTAATATGGTCTGAATCTGAAAATTCGGCCAATGACTTCTACCGTGGTCTTCAACATCCAAACCAAATGTGAAATATTTTTTGAAAAATATAAATTTATAAATTGAATTTGAAGAGTGCACTCATAGAAAAATGTATGCTGAAAATCGCAAACACTGTCAGCTGAATATTAGTAGTTAATTTTGATGCTATTGTAGCAGAAGTTCTGCTATTACAGCAATAGTTCTCCAATTCCGGAGCAGCCTGCTGCTGAAAAGTCTGTTGTTAACTGAAAATGACTGCTGCTTGGTTATGAAGGGGATGTTAGAAGAAAAAATAAAATACAAAGGTAAATGTGTGTCTCAGTGGGTGTTTATAATCACCACTGATACTTTCCATAACTTTTTTTCTTCTGTGGCGAGCTCAGCCACAATTAGAAATGTATACCAAGGGATGGGTCAGGTAGCTTTTTTATAGTAATATTCGAAAAATTAAAAACATCTCTTACAACAAAATTAAAAAAAAAAATGCCTAAAGTTAGCAAAACAAGTAACGGGCAAACATAAAAATTTCATAATTTTTTTTTTATCAGCAGATTTTAGTACTTAAAACAGCAAATTTTGTTAGCTGATTTAGCTGACCGAAATGTTTGCTAATACAGCACCCTTATGTTTGCTGAAACAGCAGTAATATCTGCTTTCCCATTTTCAGCAGACAAAAACTGCTGTTTTAGCAAATATTTGTTCTGTTTTGAATAACAAATTTGGTTGAGTGCATTATTAGTCATACAATGCTAAATTGGTAAAATTTGGGTTTATATTTTTTCTGTGTGACACAAAGTGTTACCAATTCACATGACCACATTTTTTGGTGTGAAACATTTTTTTGCAATTGCAAATTTTCCCATGAACATTCTATTAAGGAACAGGGGCAAAATTCTCACATATCAATGAGTGCTGTCCGATTCAAGTTTTAAGCTCAATGATAAAGGACCTCCATTTTATAGCCCAGTACAAACGGCGTGCCGCAGTACGACACCTCTTTGTGGAGAAGTTTTTTACATGGCTGCCATACCAAATGGTACAGTGCCTCCCAAATGTCGCCAGCATTAGGAGGGGATAACCATCGCTGAAAAATTTCAGGATGTTCTCGCCAGGATTCGAACCCTGGCATCATAGGCGGACAAGCTAACCTCTGCGCTACGGTGGCCTGCATTGTTATTGATTCAAACGACCACATTTGAGGAAGTTGTCCATTCACTTTTGCTCGATATGACCAATTTTTGCCTTGACAATAGCTCTGAGTCGGTCAAAAAACGAGTTGCATGCTGGACGAATGTAATCTGTTGGTATTTTGGCATTCATACTGCCATATTTTTTTAGTCCTTATCTGCTCTCTAAAATGGTCCAAATAGAAAACTCCATCGGATTGACATCTCGCGAATTGGACAGCCACGGTGTGGACGAAATGAAGTGCGGCACATGATTTTTTCTTATTTACACGACCTGTATATGACGGTGGCAAGAAATGTTTGGGTGCCCACGGCTCCAAACCAGCTCCCAACATGTTTTCCCTATAACAAGTCGCATTTACTTTGACGCTTTTAATATAAAAAACTAATTTCTACTTTCAAAGCATTAATTAAAATTTTCGTTAAGGTAAAATAAGCCCAGCTATTCACCTGTGTGTACGACATTTGTCTCAATTATTAGTCTCTTAAACTTTCGGTTCTTTACAGTCTTGCCCATTATTTCTTAGTTAAATCTCATATTAAATAATCTACTTTCTCTGTGCTCTTGGCTGCAAGTCAATATCCACAATCGTATTGACATTTACATTTCACGTAAACATTGACCAAGAGAACCAAGCAAAACGAAAACCAAGAAAAAAATGCGCAAAGAATTCAATTAATAACAACAAGCCATGTAAACAAGGCAAGTACATACTTGTGTACTCACTCTTGGAGTACGTACGTACATCTTTGTATGTTCAACAATCATTAGAAATGTTGTCGCTATTATTAATAATATTATTGTTGCTGCTGTCATTGTTGTTGGTGCTGTTAATGCTACAAATATGCTCCACATAAAGACATAATTGCCAATTGTCAAGTTTGCGCGTTGTATGTGTGTGTATTTTTTTTTCATTTCCTCGTCTTTCCCTATGTTTCGTGTGTGTACGCAGCAACAACAGCAAATACAAAAGGTACAACGGCAAAAGCAAACACATGCTAAATGAAATAAATACTGAAAAGCTATACAATTTATCTAAAGTGGATACCTTTGTCACACACGGTAAGTGGGGAAGGGGGAACCAGAGAGAGAGATAGTGGAGGCAAGGAAATCCAACTCCTTTCATAACAGTTGTTTCTATGTGAAAATACCTTCGAACAGCAGCACCACCAAATGCAACCGACCGTTCTGTGATCTGTACGTAGGTAGGCTGCAAATGCTTGCCCCAAAAGCGACTAAACTAAATGCCGAATGAATGTGGATCACCACCACGGAGTGAACAGTGAGTGTCAATACAGACAGCATTGAGTTGGCATTCTTGAGGTTCTCCCCACCAGTTTGAGTGTGTACGAGCGCAACGATTGTGTGACAGCGTTTATAACATTTTTAGCTTCATTAACGTACCAATTGTTGCCCTTATTTCGTTAAATGGAGTTTTTTGCTGTTATTTGTTGCTTTAAGTTTGCTCCGTTCATTTCATGTCTAAATCGAATGTCAGCAAATAAAAAGTAAACGCAAAAGGGGATGGATAAAGTATGCCGACGAACAGCAACATGTGCGTAAGTTTTTTTGCACTTTGTATTGAGGCATAGCGCCCAGGCCTCTTGGACTTTGGGATCTCATTGCTGGTGCTGATTACCAATGTGACTGTATTGCCTGTTGTTGTTGCTGCTGCCTATCCATCCTTCTCGAGTAGCAATAATTGGCTTCAATGAGTTTCGTAATTGTTTTCGGTTTAATGATGTCTTGCATTTCATTTAATCATTTTGATGATGCTGTGTTCTGGTTCCTTTTTTTTCTTGTTGTGTCTCTCCTCACGGTGTAGCACTAGAGTTAAGATCGTTTTTGTAGAGGCAAGTTTGTATAGTTTTGGTATGGTAATAGGCAACCCTATTTTGAGTTTACTAAAACTAAATGGATTAAAATGAATTAAAATAAGCTAAGCATTCAAAAAAGTCAATGTTTCGCTTTGATTTCTTACAGGAATTAACATGTTTTAGTAAAAGAGTAAGAAACTTTACAGTTGCTCTCTCTCTCTTTGCTATTCAAACAGACTGATTTACACACAACAGCTGATGAAGACTATGCAGCAAAGATTTTGGGAATTATACAATATAGTCAAACTGCTTGATCTTAATTTTTAGTAAGTCGCACATAGAACGTTCATACGTGTGTAAAACTACCACTTTTTACTTGCGGTATGATGTTTACACCTTGAAAATTTTCCGTCAAATAAAAAATTGTCCTTTAAAATTGGTGTAAAGGATACCAAAAGATAAAGAAAATTTGTAGTTGTATATTTCAACAAATTAATTTTCTATTTACGAAGGAACAAAAAAAGGAATTGGTCAAAATACTGCATTCGACATGCCAACTTACATGAATCTAATCTATGTCACTTTAACGATATTAAGAAGACCAATTTGCTACGCAGTTTCACTCCCACTCTGGACGAATTTCAGTAAAATGTGTTTAATTTTCTGAAAGTAACTTATGTTAAAAGTGCACACAAGACCCACAAGGTAGAAAATGTGTATTGGCGAGAGAGTGTAAATAAAAAATTTAACAAAGTTAAGCTCACAAGTATCCGCAATCGACTTATTACGATCGAGTTTGCATTTTTTTCATTATGGCATCCGTTATCGAATAATTCTATTCGAAACATCGAGTTTTTGCCCGAAGCAATTTACCTATCGTAATTACCAATTTGCGTCTATTTTCAAGAGATTAGGCAAAAAATAGGACATCGATTTATTTATTTTGAAAATTAAAAGGATGATTATAACATCTTCACAATTTTTGGTCCCTTAATTTGGACAAAACTTAACTAAGTGCTTAAGCCAAAATTGGCAATACAACTTAACTAAAATTTTTAATTGTGAAATTAAACGATCTTCGCCGTAACTGGCAAAAAAAAAATAAAATGAAAAAGATTCGGCAGATCGCGGCCGGGATTCAGGGTTGTCGATCATGGTTAATGTGGTATTTGTATCATAGAGGCGTTTTCGCAATAAATACGATACAAATGCAATATACCAACGTATGGCCCTTGATGCCATCACACCTAATATGGCTGAAAAGTCTTTTAACCAAAGACGAAACACGTCCCATAGTGGTTGGTGTGTGTTACGATCTCTCGTTTTCCTTTTCAATTTGCAAAGTAAAATATCCGATCATTGAGCTTTCGAAAGAGAAACAAACGAAAATTGTGTTATTTGACAACAAAAATTAATGCACCATTTTTTTCAAGGAAAAGCTTCTAACTTTACCAAATTGTACTTTGACTGTAGTTGTCTTTGTGCCTGCCAAAAACCCAAATATTGAAGAAGCACCGTTGACTGTGCTAGAGGCAACGTAATCCACATTTTTGGTTCTCTTTCATATAAAAGAGCAATTTATTATTTAAAAACATTAACACATATTAAAAAAAAAAACAATGGCATATTGTTTAAAAGCAGTTTTTAATAATTTTTACTAGTAATAACTTATATAAATAACCACTTTTTGCTTTGTTTACCTTTGTGATGGCAAAATATGCTCGGTGAATCGATTTTTCTTCCCTGAAATCGATAACTTCTTGCCAAATTACGATCGCAAGCCATGATACAATTTATGCTTAAGACTTGTACTTTATTCGCTTTTTCCGAAATTTTTCGCCAATTATTTTTTCTAAATAATAGTTTTTAAAGCAAAAAACTCGCTGATTTTATTCAGTGGGACATTCCCTCAATAATATTAATAAAATTGTTATTTTATTATTTGTTATTTTCGTAATGTTTCAAAAAAGTAATCACGGAAAAAAGGGGTTTCACCGGTAAAAAACGAACATAGTACCAGCCATTTCGGAACGGAATTAGTTTTCGAACAAAAACTCGAGCGATAATGGCTGTCAGAATTAAGCCCCAGGTGTGAGTGCCGAATAACTTGTTTATAGCTATGAGGTCAAATGTTGTATGAGACGTATATTTTATGGAAACAGCTGTTTTATTTACATCATATATACGCCTATTTGTTTACTTCATGCTAGACCATTATAGCAATGCCACTTATAGAGATATTAATAGTTCTTATTCTTTGAAAATTCCTTTACCGCCACTGTTCATACTAACCTCGCTATGCCATTAGTGTGCCTGATGTTGTTAATTAAGTGAGCGCGAGTCGCAAAAAAAAAGTCATACGATGATGATACACATTTGGATGGATAGATCGTGTTGGGCTCAATGGCAAGCTAGCAGTCTGGTCGGCTGCCTGACTGGCTAAGTTGATAGATAGATGCCTTTTAGTGGCTGTTCCTTAATTTCTTCCCATCAAAGTAACAAGAATATTATTACTGAAAACTAACACCACTTGTCGTGACCATTTAAGCCATTTCACAGAGATATAACAATTTTCACATGTTTGTTAGTTGTTTTTTGTATCTCATAAGCCACAAGACATGCCAAAAGACCATGCCGTTTGCTCTTTGCTTTACTCTGGAAATAAGAGAACAACATAATTGCGGCTTTTATGCCATCATTAAAATTTATTAAACAAAAAAACGAGTACAATTTTTGTTGTGGTCTTGTTTTATTCTCCTTATTTATTTTTACATTTGGTGTTCTTTGGTGGTTCATTTCGTTTGTTGCTTTCTCCCCTGTAAGTTCAATGATGGTTTTGGATTTTCTCAAAAATTCATTATCGGCACGAGTTGTTTTCCAAAGATGAGTTGAGTGGAGGTTGAGAGTGAGTGTATGTGCATGTGCATGTGTGTGTGTTGTTGGTACAGAAATATATTTTGCTAATTGTTTTCCTTTTTCTCTGCTCGGTCTCTTTGAGTTGGCATTTGTTAAGAGGCATTTTATTTAATCCATAATATCTGACCATTTGGTTTGCCCACTTGTTGTTGTTGTTGTTTTTGGTTTTTACAATGCAAGCCATACAATTAACCAGTCAGTGAGTCCCTCATTAGCTATTAATGGTTTAACCTGACATACAACTACAACACATTCGTTCACACCACCATGTAGTTGAAAAGGCCCCATGTTTTATGAGAGTGGATGGATGACGAGCAGAAAAGGTAAAAAATGATTGTTGAGCAACAAAGTCAAACATTCCATGGTTTTAAAACAATTATCGATACCATAAAGGAAATAATTAATTTGTTAGAAAACAATAACAACAGCAACAATAAGACAACAAAGGCTTGTGGTATTGCCTTGTGGAACTGGAAACACAAATTAGTCTGTGCCTCACTAATAACTGTTAGAGCAAATATACCGTTAAAGCAAACATAAAAATGTTTAGTGTTGCCACATAAACATATAAAGTAAAGTATTGCCAGACTTAGAGTGGGATTTTCATCTTTAGTGCCAAGGAATTTTAATGAAATATCAAAAAATATATTATCTAATTAAAATCTAAGTTCTTTACAAGTTTGGTCTTTGTTTAAATGTCATGCTGCTCTTTTTATACCCTCCACCATAAGATGGGGGGTATACTAATTTCGTCATTCTGTTTGTAACTACTCGAAATATTCCTCTGAGACCCCATAAAGTATATATATTCTTGATCGTCGTGAAATTTTATGTCGATCTAGCCATGTCCGTCCGTCTGTCCGTCCGTCCGTCCGTCCGTCCGTCCGTCCGTCCGTCTGTCTGTCGAAAGCACGCTAACTTCCGAAGGAGTAAAGCTAGCCGCTTGAAATTTTGCACAAATACTTCTTATTAGTGTAGGTCGGTTGGTATTGTAAATGGGCCATATCGGTCCATGTTTCGATATAGCTGCCATATAAACCGATCTTGGGTCTTGACTTCTTGAGCCTCTAGAGACCGCAATTCTTATCCGATTGGAATGAAATTTTGCACGACGTGTTTTGTTATGATATCCAACAATTGTGCCAAGTATGGTTCAAATCGGTCTTTAACCTGATATAGCTGCCATATAAACCGATCTTGGGTCTTGACTTCTTGAGCCTCTAGAGAGCGCAATTCTTATCCGATTGGAATGAAATTTTGCACGACGTGTTTTGTTATGATATCCAACAACTGTGCCAAGTATAGTTCAAATCGGTCCATAACCTGATATAGCTGCCATATAAACCGATCTTGGGTCTTGACTTCTTGAGCCTCTAGCGTGCGCAATTCTTTCCCGATCAGAATGAGTTTTTGCACGACGTGTTTTGTTATGATATCCAACAACTGTGCCAAGTATGGTTCAAATCGGTCCATAACCTGATATAGCTGCCATATAAACCGATCTCGGGTCTTGACTTCTTGAGCCTCTAGAGTGCGCAATTCTTATCCGATTTGAATGAATTTTTGCACGAAGTATTTCGTTATGATATCCAACAACTGTGCCAAGTATGGTTGAAATCGGTCCATAACCTGATATTGCTGTCATATAAACAGATCTGGGGATTTGACTTCTTGAGCTTCTAGAGGGCGCAATTCCTATCCGATTTGGCTAAAATTTTGCATGACGTATTTTATTTTTACTTTCAACAACTATGTCAAAACAGGTTCAAATCGGTTCATAACCTGATATAGCTACCATATAAACCGATCTGGGATCTTGACTTCTTGACCCCTAGAGGTCGCAATTATTATCCGATATGCCTGAAATTTTATACGATGGATCCTCTCATGACCATCAACAAACGTGTTTATTATGGTCTGAATCGGTCTATAGCCCGATACAGATCCCATGTAAATCGTTCTCTCTATTTTACTTCGTGAGCCCCAATGGGCGCAATTCTTATACGAATTGGCTGAAATTTTACACAGGTCTCCAACATATAATTTAATTGTGGTCCGAACCGGACCATATCTTGATATCGTTTTAATAGCAGAGCAACTCTTTTCTTATATCCTTTTTTGCCTAAGAAGAGATGCCGGGAAAAGAACTCGACAAATGCGATCCATGGTGGAGGGTATATAAGATTCGGCCCGGCCGAACTTAGCACGCTTTTACTTGTTCTTTTTCATTGCCTCTCACATCGTTAGTTGTCGTTATTTGGGGTTGCACTCATAAATCATAGTTGATCGATTTTACCTTATATGAGCGAAAAATCCTTATGGTGAAATGACCTGAATACCACCAGACCACCACCGGATATCAAATTCATAGGCACCCATTACCAAGCCACTGCAGCACTGCACTGAAAAAAACAAAGCACAGGCAATTACAATTACAGTTAGTCACTCAATAAGTCAAACTGTTCGTTCTCCTCATCCATCGTTTGATCAACGAGAGCCAATGACTGAGACGAACGAACGAATGAACTGTCTGTCGAACGCCAGACCGACTACGGCGATATGGCGGCGTGGTAAAAAAAAGTTTCGAATTTACCACAAAAATTGTTATGCTGCCGTCATTCAATTGCCATTTATCCGTTTTGTTAATTGCTCATTATTGCAAATATTGTTCCCCAACAACAACAACACCATTCATGAGCAAACGAGCAACAGCAAACAGTAGCAAAATTGTTTTATGATTTACTCCGAGACCCATCAACAGGCGCATGAAAGATTGGTGGTTGTTGGCTGTTTGGTGGCAGGCCGTCGACAAAATACTATTATTGCCGCCGTGCTGCTCAGCAGCCGGCAACTGGTGCTGCTGATACTGCTGCTGCTTTTGGCATTATTATCGTTGAAATCTGTCAAAATCGCGTTTGTTCAATTATAAATCTGCTGACAATTACCACACACAACTGAACCACCGTCATCATTGTCGTAGTTAGTCCATAATGCCACCACAATACAACATACCAGCACACTATGGACGTGTGTATATCGGCGGTAGCAATTCCAGACGATAGAGTGAGTGCTGCTGCACAATCAATGAACACAAATAACTAAAACGAATGTCAACGAGCGCTTGCACAGAGAGTGCCAATAGATAGACAGACCAACAGGCGGAAGGACAGACTGCAGGAGGGACGGACAGACAGACAAAAATAAGCAGCACAAAGCATTGAAAAAATGATCACATGAATAGTGAGAAGTTTGAGGTTGCCTTTTTTAATATTGTTCATCGATTCGCTAATGGTATTTAAAACGAGTTTCGGCCTTTGACAATGAAGTTTGGAGTGTTAAATTGAAAATAATTGAAATTTATGTTAATTAATTGTTTAAATTGTCAAAATTTATTTACTGTGAAGAGTTTGCACGATTACGATGGTTGTCCAAATACCTATGATCTAGGATGTCGGAAAGGAATTGTTCGATGACTGTGGTTTTTTTTATAGTGGGAAGTTGTTGTTTTGTTAGACTCTCAGGAAGAGGGAAAAACAATTGTGACTTCATTAGCTACCATAGAAATTCAGCATTCTTAAATACTGAAAGCTAAAGGCAAGGATTTGCAGTTCTCGATCTCCCAGTTTAAACAATAAGCGAATATTTAATTTCTGTTTACTCAGACTATGTTTATCTCAAGGCCTAGGGCTCAAAATGGATTGACATAGTGGTGCAATTTCTTTCCAAACGACCACATTTTATTTTGCGAAATTGTTCTTTATTGATTCAAATGACAAAAATGTGTGGAAGTAATCTGAATATTAGAATCCATTCACAATTGCTTGATATGACAACCTCTTGTCTGCCGCTGTTTTGGCCTATTCCCGTTCAATGTTTCAAATTCTCGTACTGTTTAGTAAATACGATCATTTTAGGAGTTAACGAATTGCTCAATTGGAAAATTTTTCTCCAGAGAATACGATGTTCGAAAATTAATCGCGTTCGTGTAAGCGCAGCTGCTTGTTTGCTCATGCGAGTGTTACTTTTTTTTACCTATGTGTAAGATCGTGAGCCTCACGGAACTTTTATGGCTTTTATCTTTTCAAATCGTTAGGCCTTCGATTACCACAACGTCGAGTCTTCCCTCACCGAACCATTTCAGGTGTTTTTGCAGTTTGTTTTTGGACCACCACCATGGCGGTTGGTGGTGGTTCCACCGTAGCGCAAAGGATAGCATGTACTCCTATGACGCTGGGCACCAGGGTTCGAGTCCTGGCGAGAACATCAGAAAAAATTTTCGACGGTGGTTTCTCTCCTCCTAATGCTTGCGACATTTGCGAGGTACCATGTAAAAACTTCTCACTAAAGAGGTGGCGCTCTGCGGCACGTCGTTCGGACTCGTCACTAAAAAGTAAGTACCTTATCGTTGAGCTTAAACTTGAATCGGACAGCTCTAACATGTGAGAAATTTAACCCTAGAATGTTAATTTTTCCATGGTGAATGGCAACGCTACCAATATCATTAAAACGATTTATGGTGCGATGCACAATCACTTTGAAGTGTTCAAGTTCGCCAACAATGGCCAGTTGTGGTTTTCCAGACAAAAATATCGCAATTACAATATTAAACTTGGATTTCATCAAGGAAAGGAAGTAACTTTTTAAATAAATTAGGAAGCATATGTTTTTGTCGGTTCTTGTATACAATATAATGAGCTGTTATTAAATCAAATATCATGTAGCTGTCATTTCTAGATTTGCAGATAAATGTAATACAAAAAAGTGGTGAATCTATTAAGAAGTTTTTTTTCTATTAAGTATACTTTTTGGGACTTACATTTTTTTGGCGGTGATTGGATGACATAATTGGCTGAGAATATCTTGTATTAACTAATTTAACATTGACTTTACAAGATGAATCAAAACACTTGTCTTTGGCCTGAGATGGTTTCATGTTCATATGTGATTTTAGCCTTTATATTTCTTATAGAAAAAGGAAAAAATTAAATTGTAATACCGGTATTCGCAAACTTAATGAGCCATTGATATAGGTTTAATAGACAGATTGCCTTTACAGAATTGTCAAATTAACCTATTTTAGGGCTTCATTACGTTTTTTGAATACATCCGTTAATCTGAAACTGCACTATAAACAAATCACCCACATACAAAATTTCTAAAATTATTTCTTTTACTTTCGTACTATGTAAAGTTGCTCTTCCACTCTCCTTTTGTGGTTGGCAGTTTTATTCTGCATTCAAACAGTACACCAACTTGAGAGTTTTCCTACTTTACAGGAGCGTTTGTGATGGGAGTGCATAGTTGTTGTCTTTCATGCATAATTCTGTCATGTTTTTGACAGTTTTGTTTACGCATATTTAACAAATCGTTTTAGAAATACGATTTCCTTTTTGTCTAGTCATTTCAGTTGTTGCTGTTGTTGTTCCTGCCAATGTTGCCATCAGTGTTTTTGTGTTTGTTACGTGGTCTGCCACAAACAAACGTAATGAACATGTTCAAAACAAACATTACAATTGAATGCGTTTCCGTTTAACATAATTACATACATACATATACATCCATTTAAAGCGATTCGTTTGAAGGCAAGTTGAGATGTTTCTGGCTTTTTAATTGGCAAGAGGATATTGTACAATAATTACCATTCTAATGGCGATCATAAAATTGTTTTGCATCCTGCAACAGATGTATCAGAGTGAATATGTTATGGCTGATAGAGCATAGCTTTAGAGAAAGTTTGGAAATGAGGAATGAACTGTGAAATGAATGAATTTTTATCAAATGACATTGGCTTATTATAAGACTTAAATAATTAACATTTAAAGACTGAAAGAAGCAGATGAGGCGGTGTAAAGTTTCCTTAAAAAAGATGACGTATAAAACAAATTTTTTTTTGTTTACTAAATAGGGATGGGGAAAGCAATCAGGTGAATTATTTTTTGACACTATTTGTCATTGTAATTTTAACTTTATTACGTTTTCTCCCTTTAGCCTAGAACTGAGCTCGACTTTTCGCCCAAACAACTGTCAAAATGCATTATAAAAAAACTGGTGACGAAGAAAAAGCGATCACATTGCGTAAAAGTGGTACTAACTTCTAGAACAAAATAGTAGCGACATGTCGCTGCTTCATTTCGCTTCAATTAATTAGAAATGTAATTAAATTCTCACGAACTGGGTCACAAACAACTCTGATTCATTGTAGTTGCTTTTGTTATGTTCTCCAATAGAATGCGGCATATTTCGCAACAAGAAATAGACAATTGTCGTGCGAGTGAACTTAGTACTAAGCTTTATGTGGGATTTTCACCACTCTTTGTGTGTGAGAGTGAGCAACATTTTAAAAGTTTTGTAATTGAAATTTGCACTTCCCAACAGTAGTTTTTTAAAAACCAAATAAATGTTGTTCTTAATCTCTTGCAATTTTTTACTGGAATAGTGTCCGAACTTACCTAATATTTGATGTTTATATAATTTGACATTAAATGTGACACTATCTTTCTTACTAATTAACTCTTTTTTTACCTTTCTCTCTTTTTAGGTAAGTCCTATGGTCATGTGTATCACAAAATACAAAATAGACATCATCAGTTGAATGAATACTTCGCCTTTACGTTTGTAACACCTTGAAATATTAACCTGAGTCCCTACGAAGATCATTTATGCTTGATCGGCACGATGTTATAAGTCGTACGTCTTTCGAATGTGTAAGTCTAATTGCTGGAATTAAATTGTAAGCTGGGCAAATCAATGTTTATATCAGGTGAATAAGGTTAAGCCAAGCGATCAGCCGACATGCATTTTTTTTCTTTGGCAGTACTTGACATTGAGGATGTCAACTTGTTCCGTTTTTACATTAATTCTTGGTTTAAATTTTCTCCTATTTGATGACATTTTCAATCGACAGATTTGACATCGTTAATGATGTTCATGGGGCCTATCCACTTTATGTTTTGCAAGTGACCTAACCTTCTATTAGTGAATCCTGTGTTAAGATATTGCATTTACTAAGCACCAGGAGGTCGCATTTCTTATCCAAATGAAATTTTGTATGAAGAAATCAGCTTTTTTCCCCAACAACCACGCTAAATACAGTTTAAAGCGGTCCATAACTTGATATTGCCCCCTTTAAAATCCAATCCCCAATTTATCTTTTTGAGCACATGCAGTACGGAATTATTATCCCATTTGCCAGGATCTGTGCAAAAAAACTCCTGGTGCCATTGGCCCCATCCACAAAATATGAACGCCACTTGCTCCAGATAGCACAACAAATTTCTATGTCAAAGCTACTCCATTGAAGGCCAAAAAATAATAATGTCCAGTATCTTTAGATTTCTCTGGCAAATAAATTTCACAAAAAATGTAAACTCCCACTGCTTACTTTGTTAAACATTAATGTGAAATTGTTTACACATTAACAAACAAACAACATCACATATCGGCACACTTGCTATGTAGCCCCATCCATTTATTGAGCCACCCATCCATATAAACACTTCAACACTTCGCAAATCCAATAAAATCAAAACATTTGCAATAGCAGCAGACATACCACCAAACAAGCCAAGTCAACCCATTGGAGAATTTGAGGGTGGAGCCGCAGCAGCGGCTGCAGCCACCAGCGAACAGGATTTGGAGAATGTGTACCAAAAACGGAAAGCAAACAGTTTTCTATTATGTATGTTACCTACTACACATCGTAGGCATACCTACTGACTTATCCCCATGGATGGATGGTGGATGGAGTAGTATGTAGTGTGCAAAAGTAATAAAGTTGTAAAAGGCACCATATGTGTACAATGTCATTGTTGATTTGAAGAGCGTTAACATTTACACGCCGTTTTGTTTTTCGTACTCCACGTCTTCCTCTTCTTCCTTTTTTGCCATACTTTTGTCTAAAGCATTGTAAGCTTCATGTGCTGCTGTCGAAGCTTTCTAAACAATTGACGTTTGGCTGTCAATTGCACAGGCAAACACGTACGGAACACTTAAACAACCATAAATACCAATCAACACCATAAGTTGAACATGATGACTATTGTTGAGAAAAATGCCAACATTCAAAAAGCCCAGAATAACTTTGCACGGCGACAGCGGCAACGGCATGTGTATAAGGCTTTGGAGTGGTATTGCCAGTGTACTCTGCTGCCTGCCTCACCTACTTGTGGCCATAAGAATTGTTATGGAATTATTGAGCATTTATTGAGAGCACCTCATCAACCAATGGGCATGGCGGAAGGAACAAACGAATAAATGATTGTGATTTACTTGCCTTTAGCAGAAGTGCACTACGAGTATGGCAGCATCCGACAATTATTCTGGCATGAAAAAAAAACAACGATAATAAATCCCGTTAAATGCTCACTCAATGATGGTGATGAAGATGGCTTGTAGATCACGCACACACACTCACACATATTGGCGTTATGAGTACCGAGTGTTTGTGAAATGTTATGTTAACATTATCAAGTGGCAACACTTGATTCTGAGATTTTTATTACAAATCCCACCACTTTTTGCCGCCATATGGCAAGAGAATGACAAAGCTTTGATTTACTTCCCATTGGGGGGAGTATTGAGGAGAGTTGAACAGGCTGTTAAGTTGCCTTAAGGTAGAAAGAAGAATATAAAAAAACTCGAAACGAAAAAAAATGAAACATTTAAGTTGTCAAAATGTAGTGTTTGCGCTGGGGGGTTTGGTATTCACATAATATTTAAGTGCTTGTAAACACTTGTTAAAACTGTCAATAATTCTTCTAAAAAAGACCACTTGTTTTGTAAGTATGCGTGTGTCCGCATGTTTGTAGCTAAAATCTCCTTTCATGGTAGAGGAAGAGAAAAATCCATAACAATTACATAAGGGGCATTTAACGAAGAAAATGTAAAAAAAAATGGTCATTATGTTTTGTTTGTGGGATATTGTTGGGCTTCTCGTTGGCCTGATGACTTTCATAATAGCCGTAATTGTTTATTGTTTTAAAAATTATTCTTTTTCGTCATAAGTTTTCTTTAATATGGCTGTACTAGCGAATGTCATGAAGAGCAACAGAGATGCAAATGAAAGCACAGTGTTACCAGAATGGAATACAATAAGTAAAGATAAAACAGGAATTTTATTTCTCTCAAATTTTTGCAGCAAATGTCAAGCTTATAGGTGCTATTAGCTAGCTATTTTATTAATCTGTCTGTTTGCGCTTTCTTTTTTCGGTCTTAAAATCTTATTGAGATTCCATTGCAGGATATTGTCCGGCTTTAGACCATTGTTTAATGTTTTCTATTCAAAGAATAGTAAAGGGTGATTTTTTTGAGGTTAGGATTTTCATGCATTAGTATTTGACAGATCACGTGGGATTTCAGACATGGTGTCAAAGAGAAAGATGCTCAGTATGCTTTGACATTTCATCATGAATAGACTTACTAACGAGCAACGCTTGCAAATCATTGAATTTTATTACCAAAATCAGTGTTCGGTTCGAAATGTGTTCATTCACCGTAACGTTGCGTCCAACAGCATCTTTGAAAAAATACGGTCCAATGATTCCACCAGCGTACAAACCACACCAAACAGTGCATTTTTCGGGATGCATGGGCAGTTCTTGAACGGCTTCTGGTTGCTCTTCACTCCAAATGCGGCAATTTTGCTTATTTACGTAGCCATTCAACCAGAAATGAGCCTCATCGCTGAACAAAATTTGTCAAAATTTGAACACATTTCGAACCGAACACTGATTTTGGTAATAAAATTCAATGATTTGCAAGCGTTGCTCGTTAGTAAGTCTATTCATGATGAAATGTCAAAGCATACTGAGCATCTTTCTCTTTGACACCATGTCTGAAATCCCACGTGATCTGTCAAATACTAATGCATGAAAATCCTAACCTCAAAAAAATCACCCTTTATAACAAACCAGTAAGAGCGTGCTAAGTTCGGTCGGGCCGAATCTTATATACCCTCCACCATGAATCGCATTTGTCGAGTTCTATGCGCGGTATCTCTTTTTAGGCAAACAAAGAATATTGAATAAGAACTTATATGCTATTGGAGCTTTATCAAGTTATAGTCCGATTCGGATCATAAATGAATGATGAACATTGTAGAAGTCATTGTGTAATATTTCAGTTCATTCGGAGAAGAATTGCGCCTTGTAGGGGCTCAAGAAGCAAACCTGGAGATCGGTTTATATGGGAGCTGTATCAAGCTATTGATCGATTCAGACCATATTAGACACGTATGTTGATGGTCGTTCTACAAAATTTCTTCCCAATGGGATGAGAATTGCGCCGTCTAGAGGCTCAAGAAGTCTAGATCCCAGATCGGTTTATATGGCAGCTATATCAGGTTATGTACCGATTTGCGTCATACTTAACATAGTCATAACAAAACACCACGAGCACAATTTTAGTCAAATCGGACGAGAATTGCGCCCTGTAGTGACTCAAGAAGTCAAGACCCAAGATCGGTTTATATGGCAGCTATATTAAAACATAGACCGATTTGGTCCATTTACAATCCCAACCGACCTACACAAATAAAAAGTATTTGTGCAAAATTTCAAGCGGCTAGTTTTACTCCTTCAAAAGTTAGCGTGCTTTCGACAGACAGACGGACGGGCGGACATGGCTAGATCGACTTAAAATGACATGACGATCAAGAATATATATACTTTATGGGGTCAAAGACGCATATTTCGAGGTGTTACATGGTAGAGGGTATACAAAAAATTTAAAAGTCAGCAAAAGTGTTTTGTTTTCAGAAGCATTTGACTGGTTTCCGTATCGCGATTTCGTTTCGTTTGTTCAATTTTCAGTCTAGCCTACCATTAGACATGAAATCCATCACACCATTAATAGTTATTATTAAAGTAGTCACCTGTGTGGTAATCCACCAGTTGCTTAAAATAACCAAAGTACCATAGGTCATGCATATACATATCATGAATTCACTGCACGTTGTATGCACTTCTTTCATGACTTGAATAGCAGGGTATGGCTAGAATATATTGGGTTGCCCAAAAAGTAATTGCGGATTTTTTAAAAGAAAGTAAATGCATTTTTAATAAAACTTAGAATGAACTTTAATCATATATACTTTTTTACACTTTTTTTCTAAAGCAAGCTAAAAGTAACAACTGATAACTGACAGAAGAAAGAATGCAATTACAGAGTCACTAGCTGTGAAAAAATTTGTCAACGCCGACTAAATGAAAAATCCGCAATTACTTTTTGGGCAACCCAATATATGAAGTGAGAGAACGATATTAATTGGAAGTGTCAAGAGAATACGTATATAGTGAGAGGTTGACATTATTGTTTAGTTCTCTGCAGGGATTCGGAGCGGAGGGGAGCAGAGCGGGAGTGGAATTTTTATACTCACCACAATAGGATAGGCGTATATTCATTTACCCTTTCCGTTTGCAACTCATCCAAATGTCCCTTTACATCCCTACAAAGACGATTTAACGATGTCTGCCCGTCAGTTGTATTCACGCTACAATCTTCAAAAATTTAGATATTGAGCTAAAGTTTAGCACAGATTCGTAGATATAGCTGCCATATAGACCGATCTCCCGGTTTAAGTTAGCATGTCTATGACGCTGAACGCCTGGGTTTGAATGCTGCCGAGACCATCAGAAAAAATTTGCAGCGGTGGTTTTTCCCCTCCTAATGCTGGCAACATTTGTGAGGTACTATGCCATGTAAAACTGCTCTCCAAAGAGGTGTCGCACTGCGGTACACAGAAATTCAGGGCAATGATTTGGACTAGATTTCCCATTGTCCGAACCAAATTGGGTCCAGATCGGACCATACTTTAATATAAATTTGGAACATGAAGTTGCACTAGGCCACCTGATATCCTCACCGTGTATGGTCCATACCAGACCATATTTGGATATAGCTACCATATGGAGCAGATCTGCCATAAAATCCTCATTTATAACCTGATTTCCTTGAAGTCTTTAACTTTGGCAAATTGACACATAATACTTGGACACTAATGTAGATATAATTGGTTCAAAATAAAATAGGATAATAATTATATCCATGATGGTGGCACGGTACGGCCAAACTTTATACGTTTTTATTTTTTTTTAAATCTAAATAGTTAGAATAGGAGAAATAATGCAAACGGTTATGAACCGATAGAGATTATACTTTACAAAAATGTGGGAGGTCTTAAAAGATATTGGTTTGCAAAACCATCGACATTTGGTGTCTGGTGTACGATGCGTGTTCTAGAGTTTTTTTTTATACCAATGGGTCAATTTCAAACACTGTGCTCTTAAGTAAGGTCCCCTGAAAATTCTATTTTGCTTGAAGTTTGTAAATTTTGTTATGGAAAACAATTTGCTGTTTGAATTGTTTTTAGTTTGTATTTAAACTTTGGCATTGTTAAATATGTGGAGGAGGGAGAGAAAGTAGAAAGTCTTCGTTGTGATTTGTTTTACTACTTTTATTCTCATTGCTGCTCTCATCTAGAAAGAAGCCTTTCAAATGTTCTGCTCTTGTTTTTTTCCTTCCTTTGTTTTATATATTGCCTTGTTTTTGTTTTTTTTTTGCACAAGAATTACTTTGAATTCTGGCTGGCAGGACCACAACACAAATGCATTGCATAGCCAAATGAAAAATGGAAATGCCTATTTTCCGTGACGTTTCATAACTTTGGCCTTAGCCATAAATTCGCAAAACATAAAAATTCTTTGCTTCGGCTGTGTACATTTTCTTTGTTGTTAAAAAACAAGAGTGGATTTTTTTCAACTTGCCTTAAGATTGTAGTTTGGGAAAACTCATATTCAATTTACATTTTTATTTTCATATTAATTAACAAAAGAAAACAACAACAAGAAGTAGGCAGGGGGAAAGCATTTCATTTCGTTATGGCCCCCATATATGGTTGATGTTTGCTGCTCTGCTCTTGCTGTTGCTGTTGCAATGGTTGTAGGCTGGTGCTTTGGTTGGCGCGTTTGTATTTCCGTTTCCGTCGTAACTTCCTTTTTCACCCACTCCGAAATCTCGTGGTCTTTTGGTCAGTACGATGGCCTGCTGTGGTCTTTCGAGCAACTCATTAAGGCTTAATCAATATTCTGGCATTACGTGGCCAGCCTTTCACTTAATAGTAGATCGACCAACCGCCAATATCTTAACGAAGTATGCATAGTTGGAAAGGTGGAAACAACCAAACCAAACACAGCCAACTCGGAATTTAAACCCTTTCGTTTAACATTGTCCTCCTAGCTGACCATGAAAGACTTGTAAAACTTCATAAAAAATGGCCAAGTGTAAAATTACCACTAGACATGCTATTTCCAAAGGACATTCTCTTTCGGTTGTATTGTTATAGCTACTTCAAAAAAACATAGGAAAAAAATTTTCCAAAAATACTCTGTTACTTAAGTCGACACAGGAGTAGAGCACGCAAATAAACATTTCCCGACGACAACACACGGTGTGGGATAGCTGCGCTAATATGGTAATTGTTGGTGTAAGCTTAACTCTTTTGACACATGATCGCTGTGATGGGTGGGCGTGGGTGTAATATGGCAACCCTTACCTCAAATTCCTTGTTGCACACTGTCAGTAAACTGTCACAAACAGCAACAGCAGCGTGCAATGTTGTAATTCCTAGACAGCTATACTCTCCCACACTCTCTTTCTCTTTCTTGCTCATTCTCTTTGTAAACCTGATGCATTTAATAACGGTTTATCCTAGCCACATAGTCCCCCAACCCCCTAACTACATGTTTTAAAATACAACATTCTATGTTAGCTCTTCCTTTTGCTCTTGGCCTGCATTTATTTTGTCGTAGGGGTATCATACACACACACACTCATTTATTGTAAAAACCAAAGCTATGTAGATGATCGGCCCTCTTTAAACATTTGATGTCGGGAAATGTGATTTTATGTGGGTTGTTCATAGAATGTGGTTTAAAAAATAGCAACACTTTTATAAAAACAAAAAAAAAAGAAAGGAGGATAATTAATAAATACAAGTTCAGACAGGTCAAATATTAAGATTCATGGATTCTACTAGAAAATGTACACAAATTATACATGAGATGAAGCCTATTCGTAGAGACATTAATAGTGCAAAACGCAATGAACATTAAATTGAGGCGGTTTATCCAGGAAACATAAAAATGCCCTATTTCGCCCTATTTAAAAGTGAATTTCTTGGATGTTCCTTTAATTTCCTATTTGTTACCATATTATTTAAAAATAATTTCTATTATTTCGCCCACTATTGTACTCTTTGCAAATGTTCATCTCATTTCCTATTTTGTATGCATTTTGCATTTGTGTGTTCGTGTTCAGTGAAGTACACAGCACAGGAATATTTGGTTGCACAAACATTTTGGTTAGAGTGTTTTGTTATGTAAGTGTTGGAAATGACAGCTTTTCGCTACGTCACAATGGAGCACATGTATAATGATACTAATTAGTGACGAACGTTCTTGTCGCCATGTTTGTCGTAGCTCTGGGGAGACCTCAATCCTAGCCAAATACAATGGTCTCATATATGTGGGAAAAAAATTGTTTTCCATACAGGGTGACCATGGCAAGTAAAAGGCTAAAAAAAATAGTTTACGAGTTCTTAACAAAAAAGTCCTGCAGTGTAAGAAGGAGATTAACGCCTTCTCTGAGGATGGCAAAATCCGCATCGTTTGGTTGCCGGGCCATAACGGAGTAAGGGGAAATGAAAGGGAAGACGATTGGACGGTGAAGTCCAGATTACTACCGTCAATAAACTTGGTTAACCCGAAGCCTTTCGGGTCGACGCAGTCCGAGTTAAGGGAGTGAGCGGCGAATACGCATGCAACATTGTGGAACAGCGAAATGGTCGGTAGGACGGCGAAAATCCTATGTGCGGATCCAGATCGTGAGAAGACGAGGCTATTACTGAAAGCAAGATAGAAGGAGGTCAGTATAGCTATTGGTATCATAACGGGACGCATAGGACTACGAGCTCACTTATGTAAAATCGGTGCGGCAAGTGATAGCATGTGTAGGGCATGTGGGGAAGATGATGAGACGTTGGAGCATTTCCTTTGTCATTGCCCGGCTTTCGCGTCTAACAGACACCGGCACTTAGGTGGAGACACAATACCAGACATGAGCCAACATAGGGGAGTGGTATTGAAAACAATTAAGAATTTTGTAAGTAGCACGGAATTTCTAATCTCCACACGTTCTCATGAGTCCTTTCATTAGCCGAGATTTTCTAACGCGAGACACGAACCCAGGTCTCACGCGTCTCAAGCATCCGATTTTAAAAGATAAACGCCGTTCACACTACTCAGCCGCACAGGTCAGCTGATTTTATAAGGGGTGATCGAGCCATTAAATCCGGATTTAAAGAGCAGTGTAAACGGGATTTAAATAGTGCACCAATTTTAATTTCTCTAAATATACCCTCCAACATAGGATGGGGGTATACTAATTTCGTCATTCCGGTTGTAACACCTCGAAATATGTGTGTAAGACCCCATAAAGTATATATATGCTAAATCGTCATGACATTTTAAGTCGATCTATCCATGTCCGTCCTTCTGTTGAAAGCACGCAAACTTTCGAAAGTGTATTGTAGTTTCTAATTAGTATAGTTAGGTTGGGATTGTAAATGGGCCAGATTGGTTCATGTTTTGATTTAGCTGTGCAAATAAAGCGATCTTGGGGTTTGACTTCTTGAGCCTCTAGAGGGCACAATTATCCGATTTGGTTGCAAGTGGTATAGCTGATATAGCCGCCATATAAACCGATCTCCCGATTAGACTTCTTTAGCTTCTAGAGGGTACAATTTTTATTCAAAGTGAATGACGTTTTGCATATGTCGTTTTGGTATGACTTCCTACATCTATGTATGGCCTAAACCGGTTCATAAAATGATATAGCTGCCATATAAATCGATCTCCCGATTAGACATCTTAAGTTTCTAGGAGCGAAATTCGTATCCGACTTGGCTGAAATTTTGCACATATCGTTGAGGTATGACTTCCAACAACTGTGCTAAGTATGGTTCAAATCGGTTCATAACCTGATATATCTGCCATATAAACCGATCTCCCGATTAGTCTTCTTGAGTTTCTAAAGGGCGCAATTCTTTTTCAAAATGCATGACTTTTTGCATATGTCGTTTTGGTATGACTTCAAACAACTGTGCCAAGTATGGTCTGAATCAGTTTAGAACCTGATATAGCAGCCATATAAACCAATCTCCCGATTAGACTTCTTGAGCTTCTAGAGGGCACAATTCCTATCCAGTTTGGTTCACATATGTCGTTTTGGTATGATTCAAAATTCATTCAAAGTACTTGACAAATGCGATCTATGGTGGAGTATATATAAGATTCGGCCGGGCCGAACTTAGCACACTTTTACTTGTTTTTCTTTAACATTTGTCAACAATTTTTTTTACCCTAATGGCAACTCTGTTCTTGCCACTCATATTGTCCCCAAACAGCTGTTAAGCAAATATTTTGGACTGGATTTTTTTTTGGACTCCAATCGAAAGATGGGGTGTTTGGCATGCGACACTCACATGTTAGACTTTAAATCGCGCACGCCAAATGACCGGTGTGGTGTGGCGTCCATGTTTGTTATGGACAAAGTGGACATTACATGTTTTTGGATTTTGATGACCGTGCAACAGCATGCACAAAATAGGCTTAACGCAAACACGGAATACGAGGAAACAGCACAGAAAGGCAAAATTTAATTATTTTTACACAATAATGACGTGTCTCATATCAATATGGCAAAAATGCATTCTTCTCTGGCCGCTGGGTGGCCATTAGGGGGAGGGGTGCACATTCGTAGACACACTCAGAGCTACTTTGCCACATGTACCATATCAAAAGACCGTCAATTACTAGCCGACCGGCCTTGATTGAGGAATTTAAGTTTTAAATGGATATTAGCGATAAGCTTGTTTCCAAGGATTAACATTACCATCAGGTCTACTCTGTGTACTTGATTTCTCCCAACAAACACACACACACTGGAATGGTACTTTTCAATTTTCATGGTAGTGAGCTTAAGTTTGTCCAAGAATCCTTAACGTCACCTCAACTCATCCATTCGAACTCCTCATCCCCATCCAAAATGGGAAATGTGTCAATAATGTTTATAAACGATTAAATGGCCATAAAATCTCTGGCACACGGGTATTAAAATGCTGTTGTACAATTCACTTTGAGTTTACGTTTAATTAACGAACGTTTAAATTGACAATGCGTTAATGACATTTAAAATGCGTACAGACGCGCGTAGTATAACAGAAAAAAATACACTCAAGAAAAATAGAAAAGTTGGTCGGTCGTCACTTGTCTGAAACCTAAAGTGGAAAGATGGAAAGGAAAAGCTACTTTCTTAGAACTCTCTAAATCTAACTTTGTAAGTTTGTCAAAGATTTGGACATTGTTATCTCTTTGACAACTAGTATATGTATGCATACACAAACATATATGTAAAGCAACTGAAAAGAGATTTAAGAAAAGAATGCAGGTTTCACTAATTTATTTATTACGTCTATGGAGAATAATCAACCATAGACGCGACACCACACCATCCATTTGATAGTGAAAAGGCAGAGTACACAAATCAAAATCTAATGGCTGGTAAGCACTACAAAAATCTCAATGATAACATACTACTTTTATGAATTTTTTTTTCACAAGTAATGGGGGAATGTCCTACTGAATGAAATCAGCAAGAATTTTGCTTCAAAATCTATTATCTTAGAAAGTAATCATGAAAAAATTTCGCTAAAAGCGAATATAGTACCACCACCCTTAACATGTGAGTGTCGCATGCCAAATTCCCCATCTTACAATTGGAGTGCAGAAATGAATACAGCTGTTACGATACACAACAATATCGTAACAGCTGTTTGCGGACAATAGTTGTTTTTGATAGTTCTCTTTATTTAAGCCTAGTACTGAGTTAGACTTTTGGCCCTTACAACTGTCAAAACGCACTGTAAAAAAATGTGGCGAAGTAAATGCGAACACATTTCACAAAAGTGGTACTAAGTAATATGAGGAAAATAGCAGGAAAATGGTACATGTATATTAATTTCTCAGGATATAGGCACGAATAGAATAGAGTTGTCGGATTTAGAAAAAAATATTTTTCATAGGGCCTTTCCACTTTTAACTTTTTGCAAGTGACGCTGTCAAACATCTTGAGTTTATTTCACTGTCAAACATCTTCAGTTTGATCTTACAAACGAACAACCCTTGCAAATTATTGAATTTTATTATCAAAATGTTAAGAAAGTTCATCGCGCTAAAATTGTGTTCAGTGACGAAGCTCATTATTGGCTCAATGGGAACGTAAATAAGCAGAATTGTCGATTTTTGAGTGAAGATCAGCCAGAAGCATTGCAAGAGCTATCAATGCATCCAGAAAAAATCACAGTTTGGTGCGGTTTATGGGCTAGTGGCATAATTGGACCGTACTTCTTTTAAGGATAATGCGAATCGTAACATAACTGGGAATGGTGAGCGCCACTGTAAGATTATATCTTCCTTTATTTGCCTTAAATGCAAGAGCTTGACTTGCATGAGATGTGATTTCAACAAGACGGTGCCGCATGCCGCACAGCACGCGCTACAATGGACTTATTGAGAGGCGAGTTCGGTAAACATTTTATTTCGAGTTCGGGAACGGTCAATTGGCCGCCTATCTGCGTTTTAACGCCTTTATACTATTTTTTTGTTTGGCTATGTTAAAGCTTACGTCCATAAAAGATTGATAATGGCTTCGTTCGATTTATTTCGAGCTTTCTCAGAGATCGCACTATTCGAGTCGTTATAGATGGGTTCTCACCAATGAGCATAAATTGACCGCAGGGGTACCCCAGGGCTCTGTTCTTTCTCCTTCTCTTTTTCTTATTTTCATCAACGATCTGTTGGGTCAGACATCGAATCCGATCTACTCATTTGCGGATGACAGTAATCTCTGCCATTCGTACTCATTCGACAATAGGACGAGTCTTCGAAAGATTGAGGACAAGAGGCGAGTTATGGATAATACACTCTGCCAGGATTTGCTGGCCATTTCTGAGTGGGGTCGAATGAACTGAGTAGATTTTAATACATACAAAGTGATGTCCGTTGGGCTAAACATGTATTTGAAGTGTCGAAAGAAGCATTCAAGTGTTTAGGCTTCCTTAAACGGTGTAAGAATTACTTCGCTCCGTCTGATCTTCTTAACAGCTACACCACTTTCATTAGGCCGAAAATAGATCATCCCTGGAGCTACTGCACCGTGTACAGAGGAGAGCGATGGCATTGATTGGGGACAGTTGGGTATCCAACTACATTGCCTCCCTGGATCATCGTCGCAATATGGGTTGTTTGACGCTGTACCATCGGTGCTTTCATGGTGTGTGTGCGTTTGATATTTGTCTTCGTATTCCTGATGTAAGGATTTATGTCAGGGATACTAGACATTCCGAGAACTCACACCCGTTTGTAATTGATTGGCCAGCGGACCGCACAATGCATTATAGGGAGAATTCTTATTTCGCCCGTACCGTTCTTATTTGGAATCGACTTCCGGATAATGTTTTTCCACCCGCTATGATATCCAAAGATTTAAGGCAAATGCCAATAAGCACTACATCCTCCTACAGCGGGTTATAAAACATTGTGGTTTTACGACATATATAGTCCTAACATGGTTTAGCAGGTATGATGTCACCGTATTGATGCTCGACCCCAACTCTAATTTTGTTATTTCTCTTTATGTATATGTACTGGTCACCGATTGCACTCACCTTTTCATGGTGTACTAGCCAAACTTATCCTAAACTATTGACAATAAATTGTAAAAAATTGCACAGAGGAATAACAGTTTTCTAAATAAAAATTTTTGGTTCTGAAATTCGTTCAAACTATTGGGTTGCCCAAAAAGTAATTGCGGATTTTTCATATAGTCGGCGTTGACAAATTTTTTCACAGCTTGTCACTCTGTAATTGCATTCTTTCTTCTGTCAGTTATCAGCTGTTACTTTTAGATTGCTTTAGAAAAAAGTGTAAAAAAAGTATATTTGATTAAAGTTCATTCTAAGTTTTATTAAAAATGCATTTACATTCTTTTAAAAAATCCGCAATTACTTTTTGGGCAACCCAATACAAATTTTATCAGCTGACACGAAAACGGAACGTAAAATGTTGTTTTTAGTGAATTCTACTTTCCGGCTACGGTCGAGAGACCTTCGGTAATCGTTTTGATGTGTTTTCTAAAGGCAAAACAGCTGACACCTTTTTCTACATTTACAGTACAATTAGGAGAGCATTACCAGGCCATAAATCATATTGTAATTCACTAGAGTTGCCAGACTATTATAACGTAATATAAAAGCTTTTAACTAAAAAAAACTTTAAATTAAACATATTAAGATTTTATTACAATGTTTTTTATACCTAAGCTTTTGTGTATACTTTTTTCAATTAATAATAGTTTCACTTACATTTGAAGCTATGAATTTTATTGAATTGAGATTACCTTATTCCTGAAACATTCTGAAACTTTCGAGTGTAATCTGACCACCGCCGCATGAATGCATCACTGCCCATAATGATGTGCATATGATGGTCGTCATATTTATGGTATATCTTCTATCTGAATTTCCTCTGTCGGCATGGACTTTGTTATTGGCGTTGTTTTTTTACGTCATCCCAGTCCTCGACCAATGAATCATTCATTATCAGTGCTTTACACTGTATTTACTTTACATATGGACAGAGATACGAACCAACCTGCCTCTTCTTACCTAGTAGAGAACCAAGAGAATTGAACTCGGTGCTCTCACATATGGGCAAACCAACTGTGAAGAGATATTAAAAGTAATTTTTATTTTAATGTTAAACCGTGTGGAAACCGCACTCACACATATACAAATGCGTATAGGAACCAACATAACCGGCTCATTGATAACGATGTTGGTTTAACATTTACCAAGTTTTTTTTTTGGTGCAACCAAAGGATTGTTGCAATTCCCTTTTGCTGTTGTCCCCCTCCCGACTCATCTGGTATCTTGAAAATATTGTGTCCCCTGGGAAGAGGAGAATGGCAATGTCAGCATTGAGGTGAAAATACCCTCTTGCACTGTTCATTGATATGGAAATTATTTACATTGAAATACAACAAGTCCACTTCATGTCCAATGGGAAGCTTAACATGGGTGCATTTGCGTTTGGTTAGGGTTTATTAAAATTCTTCTTTCCATTGCCATTATAATCATTCAATTCAAACAGGAGATGTGAACAGTGGAAAGGAGAGTAAGAATAAGTAAAGCTTTAATACACAAACAACCCAGACTTTTGAAGGAATTTTAAAGTTTCGTTAAGGAAATGCCAATGCATTTCTTATGGTAACGAAAATTTCGTTAGAGCTACAAACTGCGCTTTACTTATGAAACAATATTAATAAAGGTACTGTATTATCATTGAAATTGTACAGTGTTTCAAAAAAGTGATTTCAACTGAGAAGGACGAGGTTAGTACCCGCAACGCTTTGGAAAACTGTGGAAGCATGCTAGTGTATTTTTTTATTTTCATTGTAAAGAACATTATATATTGTAGAATATTTGTTTTGATACTTTTTGAGATTTTAACACCGAGTTGACTCTCGACGATCTATTTGGTATATCTTATTTACCAAACGCGCATTTTTGTTTTTTGGATCAGACAACAATGGGTCATTTGTTCAAACATCTATTATGATCTAAAACAGTTGTTATTTATTTAAACTGTTAATATATTTGCAATCAGCTCTTTTGTTGCATTTATATATAAAAGCCATAGCTCGAATATTGCTATATCAAATACCTTTTAAAAGTCATCAGTTTTAAAGTCATGAAATTTAAAATTTTCACTGCGGTTGCATTTTTTATTTCTGTGATGGCAATGGCTTCGGCTTACGATGCATTGCCTATCGAATGGATTGAATATAAGGATTTAGAAAAGGTGTTTCCTGGAGAGAATATTGTCTTTTGAACGAAATAAATTATCGTTTTTATAGAAAACTGAGGAAAGCCTATTATTGTAATTAAATGTTCAGAATAAAAGATTTTTTTGTTTTTTTTTTTGTGTCTTGCTAAGTGTTGCTAGATTGCAAAGGGAAAATGGCACAAAAAATACGATTTGGAGGTAAGCTTGACCCCATACTAGACGAGCCGTAAACAAGGCTTGTGATGCTGTTATGTTCGTTTACTTTTGGCCACGTCTATTGGTACTTTTTTAAGGTACCAGAAACAACCCATTACAACGGTATTAAGTGATGTAGAAGAAGGTCAAAATACCAGAAATTCAACAAGAGAAAAATGGATGAAGAAAATATACTAAGCCCAGAGGGCCTACTATTTCTTCTCCTTTTTGATGTTTGGGTTCTACGCAAAATGTTTATTTTACTTGGAGTACCATATTGCCCACAATAATTCACTAATAGAAGACTGCGTCATTTGCGAAATCCAAAAGTGGAAACGCCCCATGAACATTAAAAAAGGTGACGATTGAAAGTAACACATAAAGCCTAGTACTGACTTCAAGTTTTCGCTCGAACAACAGTCAAAACGCACTATAAAAAATTGGTGACGAATAAAATGCGAACACATTCCGTAGAAGTGGTACCGAGTTCTTTGAGCAAAATATGTCGCTGCGGCAACGAAAACTTCGCTTCAATTAATTGCAAAGGAACTAGGTCCCAAGCGATTATGTTTCAACGTGGTTGTGGGGCTTTGTACGACTTTTTTGTGTTTTGGCGAATAATTGAGTCCGTGGGATTTCGCAATAATTTAATAGGTATTTTCGCTCCGAATGATGTTAGCACTTGGCTTATAGGAGAAAACGTAAACCAAAAAATATGTAAACACAGAGAAAATTGACGTCCTCAATGACAGAACCGTTAAATAATTCTAAACACTGTGTAGGCTGATTGCTTTCTGTTTTAGTTATTACCAAAAAATATGTTTTACCGAAAGTTTGTTTTAACAAACCCTTTATGACTGGTATTATCTTTTGAAACCACTGTGCATTCATTGCATGAGATAGATACCGAAGGTAACAGCGAATGATTGCTCGGCCAAAAACATTCAAGTGCATTTGTTACCAAAAACAACGCGAAAACCAGAAAAAAATACTCAAGCTCATGCATCCAGTTAATATGTTGAATTTGTATTATCACAGCAAATATTTGCTACATTTCTGTTGCAAACAGTGAGTTATGTAGGAGACGGACTCCACTCGCTGGGGTTTTTTGGAATCATTTTAAAGTTAATTGAATTTTAATATTATTACTTCGCACGCATACGCCCCATACGTCAAATTTACGTAGTGCTCTCAAACAAACACACACACACACAACGCTCCTGCACATGGTCAGCCAAACAAAGTGAGTGGCGGTGAATCGAATGCCTAGCGAATTCGAAACGAAGGAAAAAAACAGATGCAGAAATGCCGGCAAAATATGGCCAGGCTGACCATAAAGCATTGCATTACGTATTCCCGTATAAGTACGTAAATATGTGTGGCTCATAAATCACTACCGCAAGTGGTAAAACACGATAATTACCCTTACAAAAGTTAAGCTCACAAATACTCACCACTCCCCTGCACACCTCTCAGCAACGGTGAATGAGAACATACAAGGAAAAATGGTGGAAAATCAGTGAAAAAGTATTTCTATCTATGTATAATGAAAAAATCCAGCACTGGATTTCTTTCTGCTTTTGGTATTGCCATATTTGACTTAATTAAAACTAATTTAAAAATTTTGCGTCTCAAAGTTGTTTGGTTTTTTGTGCAAGCTTTTATTTATTTCGTTCGTTTGATTAGACAATTAATTACATTTCCTTGATCGTTTGTTGGTTGGCGACTATCTGTGTGTTTGTGTGCGTGTGTGTGTGTTTTTGCCAATTGCCATCTACATATTCGTAACATTATTTGTAGCCCACAACATATGGTTCGATCTGATTCGTTGGCATATCTCGGCTAAATGCTTGCATTCCATTTCATTAACGTATATGGCGATTTGTACACACGGCAATTGCCTGCCGCCGCTGTATTGAATTCATAGTAAACGTCAATTACAAGTTAATTAAAACCTCAACGGAGATAACTGAACCCATGCAATGCAACAGTCAAGACGCAATGCAAGAACCCGCAGAAGATGCGAAGCTTAATGGTATTTCACATATGCGTGAGAATATCGTGGAATTTCTCTATTTTGAGATGCAACCACCGCCTTTAATTTTTCTTACCATACAAAAAAGGAGAAAGAGAAAATCTTGGCAATTCACACGCATTTGGAATTCCTCTGTGTATGCCAAACCCATAAACTTGGCTTTAATAAATGGTAGCTAATAAAATAAATCAAATACCTATAGAAATAAATAAATGTTAGAATTGGGGTAGTTTAGAAACTGTTTTCTTGAAAATAATATAAAATAAAGATTTATTTTTTAGATTTTACATTTGCAAAGATAGGTTAGCATTACTGTTTTCTTGTTGTTTGCAATTAGGGTATTAACCTTAATTAAGAGCATCGGTTTGGCTGCCTGTCAAAATGAATTTTATGCGTCACGCAGGCTACATTTGAAAGTATATTGGGAAGTGGCGAATCTGAAAGGCTAATCTCGGAATAACAAAGTATTTTAGAGAAATTTAAAATGACTACAATACAAATAATGTTGCAATTAATGAGAGGAAGGCTTTTTTTAAAAAAAATTGTTTACGTTGCCTTCAACATTTGATCAGTTGATTGATTATTACTTTTTTAAAAAGTTTTCCAGACCTAAAATAGCAATTATAATATTTAATGAACACTTGTTGCCCAAACAAAATGGGATATAGCATTATTTCAGACCCTTTTGTGTGTGTTAATTTTGTCGCTCCTCCTATATGTGGATTATTTTAAGTTGTTGAATTTTATTTATTTTACTAACTTACTTTAATTATTGATCTACTGCGCTCATTTTATAATGTCTGACACCAAGTTTCGACGTGTCCCCACCACTTGATTTTTCCGTCTAGCTTTTGGTCGTCCCGGTTTGCGTGTATCATCGTGTTTGCTTTCAAAAGACTTTTTTGGTGGAGCTTTTTCATCCATTCTGACAACATGAGCTAGCCAACGCAGCTGATGTATTTTGATACGTAACTATGCTATCATCGTCATACAGCTCATACGGCTCGTGGTTTATACGACGCCTATATTCTCCATTAACGGACGAAGAATCTTTCTCTCAAACACTCCAAGCACTGACTCGTCTGCTTTCACAAGTACCCATGCATCAGAGCCAGATAACAAAACGGGTAGTATGAGTGTCTTGTATAGTGTAATCTTCGTCTGTCGAGAGGTGGCCTTGTTTCCAAACTGCCTACTTAATCCAAAGTAGCTTCTGTTTGCCAGTATTATTATTCGTTTTATTTCAAAACTGGTGTCATTCGTTTTGGTTACGGCGGTGCCGAGGTAGATAAATTTGCTGACTATCTGAAAGTTGTGGTTCCCAACTTTCTCCAAGTTTGGAAGTTGGTACCATCCATTTCTTTTTATCTCGACTTACTGCCAGACCCATTTTCATTGATTCCCTTTCGATTCTTTCAAAGGCTGTTTTTACAACTTTCGGTAACCGCCAATGATATTGATGTCATCGGCATAGGCGAGTAGCATTTGTTGTCTTGTGAGTAGTGTGCCATATTTATTCGTATCTGCATCTCGTGTAATCTTCTCCAGCAGGATATTAAAGAGATCACACGAAAAGCTGTCTCCTTGTCTGAAACCTCGTTTGGTATTAAATCGTTCGGAGAGATTCATTCCTATTCTTATGGAAGAACGTGTATGAACTTTATTACTAACTCTATTTGCATATACTAGACATGTACTATCTATAACGTATTCCGATAGGGACTTGACAACTTTGAATTGAATTTGTAAACTTACTATTACACTGTCACTGTCAATTTATACAATAGTACACGAACGACTGTTAACCCAGTTACAAAGCACATTTTTGGCTTTTTGGGTTCTTCAACAAGCAAAATACGCATTATTGATCAGGTGAACATCCGAATGTGCTTCACGAATCAACACCAATCGCTGGTGGAATCATTGGACCGTATTTTTTCAAAGATGCTGTTGGACGCAACGTTACGGTGAATGAACACATTTCGAACCGAACACTGATTTTGGTAATAAAATTCAATGATTTGCAAGCGTTGCTCGTTAGTAAGTCTATTCATGATGAAATGTCAAAGCATACTGAGCATCTTTCTCTTTGACACCATGTCTGAAATCCCACGTGATCTGTCAAATACTAATGCATGAAAATCCTAACCTCAAAAAAATCACCCTTTATATGAAAAATCCGCAATTACTTTTTGGGCAACCCAATCGTAATGAACGGTGGGCTGAATAAAAAATGACAAAAGTTTTGTATTTGAATTTTTTGGGCACCACCATGGAATTTAGCAACACTTCCTGTATCATTGTAATTGATGGTGCTCTACAAAAACATTTTGTTCACCGTTATTTTCCAGATATATTTTTCTTTTTCCAAATATAAAGCACTCACACGTAATCGCTTGAACTCCTCCACTTCTACCCATGTAAAGTCCAATGTAGGGCTATATTGATTAATTAATAAAGGGTTCGTATAACCTTATTTTTAAATAAACTCAGAGGTAAATGCTTTTGATGGCCTCTTAACAATGTAATGAGTTGTACATTCATCCATACATTGACAAGGATTTACCACCACGTTTTTGAAGCTTGAATTAAATTTCACTCTTTTACTAAAGAAGTTGATAATGTTTTAATTTTTTTTTATATAGCCAATAAAAGTCACATGCCTTTTTAATCTATCAGACATTTTGTCACTATGGCTATTGCTATCAGCTGATTATTAAACACTACTTACTCAACGTTCTTACTCTGGCGTAGGCTGCCACATGTTTGCAATCGTAGATCAATTAGAAAGTAATTGCAAATTATACTGACAAAGTTGATAACACACATTTATTTGTTACAAATTATTTATTTGTTATGCAAGCGTAAGACAATATTCTTGTTGATGTAAACATTGTGCTGGCTATGGGTAATCAATTGCGGTATTCTAATTAGACTATTATCAAACAATTAATAAACACATTTAAGTGGAAGCGATTTACTTTGTTTACCAACCTGCCTCTTTTAATAATGCGCACTTTTACTCTCGCTCACGCTCACTCTCTCTCTCTCTGTGTAACACTCTCATTGTAAGCGAATATTCAAAAAGACATCTGGCAATGTCCCCACACATCAAAAGTCAAATGATCCCTTTATGGAACAATCAAATGATCTGCCAGTGGGTATTTAATAATAAAATAACATTTGACTTTTTCCCCTCTCAAATCATTTATTTCATATTTTCCTATTATTTAATGATTGCATTTCATTGTTATGCACTTTTGGTTGGGCCATCAATAAATGTTACCATATAAATTGTTAAACAATACAATTATTATGCAGTTATTTGAAACCGTTTTTGTTTTGTTGTTTTTTTTTTCTTTTTATTATAAACAATTTGTGGTTACTTTTCTTGTTGCTACTGTATACTGTTTTAATAGAAAAAGGCAACAAATAGAGGAAACAAAAATAATAACCATCATCATAAATAAAAAATGCATTGTTGTAATCAGACAATAATAATCCATGCCTCCCCACTCTCCCTGGGTCACAGAGTTACCAGGGATTGAACAAAAGTTAGAAAACAATTACCAATAAATTTATTTGAAATTTGTCATAAATTATGATGCTTTTTCCAGTGAAAAATAAAATGAATGAAATGGAATCTCTCCGTGGTATTATGTGAATGAATGACAACATTTAATATTGAATTGCATTGAGTGTTTGACAGAAGGGAAGCGCACAAATATTTTAAAATTTATGCAAAATAGGCCACATGAAATGCGATTCATTGAAGGAGTAGTCAGTTATTGAATGGCATTGTAGAGTTATGAGTTGTACGGTGGTTTCAGCCAAAAAAAAATGACTCAATATTTATACAAGTGTACACTCATATAAATTTGTTAGTAAAAGCAACAAAAATGTTTGTTGAAAAAACAGAAAGTTTGCCAAAAAAAAGGGAAAGTAGAAATTTGTTGCTAAAACAGCAAACATTTTCTGCTGTTTTTAAATTTAAAAAAGTTTTAAAAAAGCTCAAAAATGTCGTAAATATTTCAATAATGTTTGTTTTGCATCTTGTTTTCTAATTTTACAAGCATATAACTTAAATTTTTTGTAATTAGCTATTTTTTTTATCGAATTTAAATAACAGCAGGCAAAACAACTAGGCAAATTTTTCTGGGTGTACTAAAATTTATGTAAAATATAGACATACTAAATCTATATTTAAAATGATGAAAAAGTTTATTGGAAATGATTACATACTTCCATGATATAGAATCGTAGCTTTATCCTATCTTAGTAGACAGGATTTTTGAAAAAACTCCACGGTGCAACTAAGAGGTAACGTTAAAGTACAAGAACAAATATCTACCCCCAACGAAACAACCTTGAGTGGCAATCGCCGTAAATTGAAATGTCAAAGTGGCTTTAGAAATTAACTTTGTTTTACAACTTATCGCTTACGAATGTGTTTTATATTTGTATTTTCACCATCGTTACCCTGTATTTTTGCAAATGTGTGGAAAATAAGATAAAATAAAACATCCTTTTAAGATTTTAGAAAAATATCACAGCTGTGATAACAAGCCTTTGACATTTAGATTTACTGCAAAACCAAACCAAAAAAAAAATTGTACTCAGCTGTTCACATGACCTCACCTTATTAGTGCATCCTGAAAAAACTCATATTCAAATATGTTAAGAATAAGAATTTTTGGAATATTGCTGACTTCAAACGAGTATAATGATGGTTCAATAATATATGGTTACGACACTTGGCGCAAATCAAAAGTGGAAAGGCCTCATGAACATGGAGAATATAAAAATGTGCCTTTTAAAAATGTCACAAATAAAGGGTGATTTTTTTGAGGTTAGGATTTTCATGCATTAGTATTTGACAGATCACGTGGGATTTCAGACATGGTGTCAAAGAGAAAGATGCTCAGTATGCTTTGACATTTCATCATGAATAGACTTACTAACGAGCAACGCTTGCAAATCATTGAATTTTATTACCAAAATCAGTGTTCGGTTCGAAATGTGTTCATTCACGTTCAAGTTCGTGTTTTCAATGACAAGTACTGTCGAAAATTCAAAAAAAAAAAATATGCTAGCAGATCGCTTTCAATAACCATTTTAGTTAATCCTGAAGTATAACGTTCCTTAAATATGACCTTTTATGTAAAAAACAATGTTAAATTATTTTCATTCATTGATATGCCTATGAAAACTTATGCTTACAAGCTATAGTATGGCTATGTCATTTCTACTTTCGATTTTTCTTCTCAATCTTTTTTTCAATCGTGGTGGTAAAAGATAGCAAAATTCTATCTCTACACCATAGTTTTTGATAACTCATCTCTGTAAAATGATTACGTTTGGTACAGGGCCTACATACAGATATGGTTAACAGTTATGGCATACATGACAACTATTCGAAAAACTATATTTTTTGCTGATTGCTTTCATTTGTGCATCTACCTTATATAGACACTGTGCAGATGACGCCTCAGTCTATCCACAGATGCAATTATCTCATATTTTTGTGCACACAAAGTTTTCCAAACCGCAACTAGTATTTGTTGGTTGGTGTTGAACTCAAATTGATATAAAAATTTATATTTGGCTACACACACACGCTGAGACCCAAGCATTTGGAAGAAGAAGAAGCATTGTTTGAAATTCCTGAGTGTTTGCAATTTGATAGATTATGAAATATAATTAGCTTAGACGGGGTGTATGCATCAACCGTACTCATAACTTACATAGCGATAAACATACAAACAAACGGTAGTGGCTATCGGTTTTCACTTAACTATAAACCAGCTGCATTTGTGGCTTTCTCATTTATGAATAATTGTGTAGGAAAACAAAAACTTTACAATAGTCTGCCTGTACCTATACTCAGTTCAACGGAATCTCAATTGTAAAGAATGAGTTAACACAAATGACAAAAAAGGACAATGCCACAAATGCATATTCATTTATTGGTTTCAAACGAAATTAGTTTACCCATAAACTATGTTAGCATAACCCCTTCCATGCCTGGGGAAGAAGGCAAATAGTCATTTTATTGTGAAGTTTTATCCTGCTTATATCCCTGTTGTAACAGAATTGTCATTTACTCTACCCTCATGCTCAATGTACTTCAGTATTGGTCCCTTAAAAAAAATTCAACTAAATCAATTTATGCTAATTGAATATAGGAGAGAGTTGTATTGGTATTTAAAACCGCGTGTAAAATTTACCAGTTGCTTGTTGGTCTGACGTTTTCTAAATAAGTAAGTCAAATGGGGGTCTAGTAAAATTTTGATGTGGTCGGGTGTTCATACCAAAGAAATGTTCTATAAGGTGAAATTAAATTATAAATTATTTCTCGTCGTTAAAGTAAACACCAAATATTTGTCCGTCGTTTAGTTGATGATTTGCTATTCGTAAGCGAAAACAGCTGATTTAAATGATGTTGATTATGGTTAAAAGTGGCTACTAAATACCAAATTCGTTAACTTTTCTGTTTTTCGCTTTTTAACAACGATTTTCGCTAAAACATTTTTCTGAATTCTACTACTGGTGTTTTTTCAAGAAGACGTGTGTTTTTAACATAACAACTTGTCATTAAGTTTTAATAAAGATTTCGAGCATGGACCCGCCACGGCTAGCTCAAAACAATTTCGGCAAAGAGGCAAATCTTTGACCTCAAAAGTGAAACTCCCATATAAAGTGGTCGTTCTGGTTGACTTATTTACGTATGGAGGTTGCGATAAGAAAAGACAAACGGACGGACATACTCGAAATATAAGTTTCAAAACTGGTTTCAAAAATTCGAAATACAACTACAGGGTAGCTGATATGAAGTGTTACCAAGTTCACACTGGTATATCCCTTAAAAAAAATGCCAGCTAAATGACATGATGTTTCATTGACAACTCGTTATAATGTTCAGAATTCACCAAAAAAATATTCGTGATGGAGTTTAAGCGTTATATGTGGCTGGAAAATTAAAACCGGCTATTGTTGGCGAACTCAAACACCTAAATGTGAACAAAACATTTATTTATCGCACCATAAATCATAATAATGATACTGGGAGCGTTGCCAAACACCATGGTTAATCCGCCATACACCTAGTCCAGTAATCGCTTTGTTGTGTGCTCTAAATACCAAAAAGTAACCTCGAAAGAGAAAATCTAAGTCATGAATTCCGTGCTATTAACAAAATCCCTAATTTTGTTTCTTACCACGCCCCTAAGTCGGTTTATATGTGATACTGTGTACTCATCTAAGTGCCGGACAATGGCATAGTAAAAGCTCCACATGCTATCATTTGCCGAAACTATTTTGCATAAGTGAGCTCGTAGTCCTATGTGTCCCGCCGTGATACCGAAAGCAATACTGATCACCCTGCTGCACTGAAGTAATACCATCGTCTCCTCAAGATTCGGATCTCCCAATAAGATTTTAATCGTCATACCGACCGTTACTCTATAACGTTGGTCCAAAAAACCTGATTTGATACGGCGAGCGAAGGCACGTATTGACAATCAAATGACTAAAGATTTCAAAATATCCTGCCAAAGAGTGCAACATACATATATCGAAAAATGAGCTCATGGAAGAGCTTCTCAAGTTTCAAAAGGTAAGCAAAAAAAAAAAGGAAAAAAAGTTAGACTCACAAGAGCAAAGGAGATGCTGAGCTTGCACGAATGTGGTATTCTTCGGAACATCGTATTCTCTGACGAGAAAAATTTTCCCAATGGAGCTATTCGTAAACTCCCACTATGTACATACGAGAATACGGCTATCCAAAGTAATTTCCATCTAAAGTAATGGTATGTGACCGCCGATAACCGCTCTGTAATCGTTCTCATCGAGCCTGCCATCAAAGTAAATGCTAAAATTAGTATCGGAGAAACTTTTTGGAAGCTGCTTTAGAGTCTAGGGCACGAACGCCTGGTTTCGAATCCTGGCAAGAACATCAGAAATAATTTTCAGCGGTGTTTATTTGTGAGGAACTATGCCATTTTAAAAAAAATGGTATGTCAGCCGTGTAAAAACTTTTCCCCAAATCGGTGTCGCACTGCGGCACGCCGTTCGAACTCGGCTATAAAAAGAGGCTCCTTTTTATTGACTTAAAACTTAAAAGCAGACGGCACGCATTGATATGTGAGAAGTTTGTCCCTGTTGCTTAATGGAATGTTCATGGGCAAATTTCCATTTGCAGATCATGGACGTACCAAAAAGGCTCGACACTGTCACATAAAGCACGCGTAAACCAGAAAGGCAAACAAATAATGTTTCGCACTTCATTTCGTTCGCACAGTGTCTATCCAAATCGCCAGATGCCAAGTCGATGAACTTTTCTATATGGGTCATTTTAGAGAGCAAGTTAAGGACTAAAAATTAAGCAAGTATGGATACGCTGGAGGAACCCATTGTTGGGGGAAGGGCCAAATTGCAATCACACACGTTCGTGTAGCTTGCAAATCGGCAAAAGCAAAAGTTAGTAATATAATAGTATTTAAATCACGTTCACATATTTTTGCATTCAAAGCAAAAATGTTGACAAAAACAAAGGTCGTTTAAATTTGTAAAACTTTGTGCTAACACCCATTCCAAGTATGATCCAATAGGTCGATAAATAAATGTATCCATCGTTTAAGCCGATTTTATTCTTGTGTCCCTAGAAACATCAATGTTACAAATGAAATGTAATCGGATGTGTTCTGGGTTCCATATATTGCAAAAAAAAATGTATCTCGTTAAAAAAAACGCAAAACTAATTCCTTATGGTGAAAAACATCTTCATCCTCGTGGTGATCATGAACAAGAAGTTAATAAAAAAACCAGCACATCTAAATCCAAATCGTTATTCATTTACCGAATTTACATTCACTTCATTCTTCCACCGATATGGCCTTTTCTAAATAATCCACATATAAACTGATCAAAGTTGTTTAAGTACTGAGTGGAATTCCTGATGGTGTTAAGGTGTTAAGCTCGGTAAGGACAAGCTTATCGTCCATTTATTTTCACAATTTCACCACACTACTTACTACTCATACAATGTACATTAACAAGATAGCATTGTAAGAGTAGTAAGTAACGGATACAAAATTCCGATACATGGCTATCGATATTCATAGCATTTTCTGACAGAACCGGCTCGTTGGTCTAGGGGTATGATTTTCGCTTCGGGTGCGAGAGGTCCCGGGTTCAATTCCCGGACGAGCCCACGTGAGTTATTCTTCTTTCTACCTCTGGGGTGGTGTAAAAGTCAAACTATGTTTTATTTTGTCAAAATGTATAAAATTGAGGAGAAAAAAAAAGAAATAGAGCATTAAATGAAATGGACTTTGAAAAATCTTCAGATTCCTTCTAAATCATAACCAATGTCACTTTTGAGTAAAATTAAACGACTTGTATTTTCTATGATTATTAAAAAAAAAAAAAAAAAAAAAAACGAAAAAATTTATTTTTTTTTAACAAGAATATATTTCTCTTGAAAATATTACCTTTTAAAAGAAATCTCTCAAAATTCATATTTTTCAACTGTTTTTGCTAACCTACCTATTTAATTTATTCCACAATTCCTTCTAGCCCACAAAATTCTATTTAATTGTGTTTAGTTTTTTACAATACATTAAAAATGCATTGAATTGGATGTTTCGCCATGAATCTATTAAAATAACTAAATTTGAACTACGAAACATGGCTATGCATGAAAAAGAACAAAATCCAAAAAAAGACACAAATCGATTTATGTCAATTCATTCATAACTCTAGGCCAAAGCAATTTCGCGTTTTGACAACAGTTGCCAAAAAACGACGTAATTGAGTTTGGCAAGTGGCCGCCAATTCTTGGTGTTGTTTGTTATCAGTTTGAGTGGTAACCAAATTGCAATAATCCCTAGTCTGTCATGGCATTGGTATGTGAAACAAAGCACAAAAAAAACATTTAATTTAAAAAAAATAAAATCAAACAATATAACAAAAACGAGAAAATACCAATTTTTAACATGCCCTCTGTGAGGATTGAACTCACGACCCCTGGTTTACGAGACCAGTGCTCTACCTCTGAGCTAAAAGGGCGCTATGCGCCCAATGGCAAATATTCAATATCAGTATACTCTACAACAACTACACAGTCGCAGTATTAGCATCATTAAACAACGACGAGTCTTCAAGAATATTTATTTATTATTTGTTTTGAATGTAAAAAGCCATTCTAAAAATATCTGAAAATTTAATTGTTGTTTACTTTGAATTGCTGCGTTTTTTGTTGTTCTATGGCAGAATATAGCCATGCCCATTCAACCATTGTTTGCATCAATGTATACACAGCTGTATGTATGCTGTGCGTGTGTATGTGCCCGCTGCCATCTCTTAGATTGAGTTTTGTTCTAAATATAGCCCACACACCCCTCCACATTGTTTATATTTATTTTGTTGCTGTAATGCTTTTTTCACTCTCTGTTGTGGTGTTGGCCTGAAGATTCTCTACCTAGCACGTGGTGTTGTGTAATTTTTTTCTCTTTGGCTGTTGTGCTCTTACTCTCTTGTATATTTTTGCTCAACACAAATCGCATGCCTTGCCGGTTTAAGAATTTCATTGTTGTTGTTGCCGGTTTTTGTTGTTGGTGTGTTGTTCTTTGGCTGAGAATGTATTGTCCCATATTGAAAAAACGATTTAGGCAGGCATTGAAGCACCGGCTCGTTGGTCTAGGGGTATGATTCTCGCTTCGGGTGCGAGAGGTCCCGGGTTCAATTCCCGGACGAGCCCAATTAAGGCGCCACAATATACATGTCTGCTAGAAGTAGTGGGAGTTGTTGAGGCGTCAGGCGATTGTTTTCCATTATTCATTTAGCAATTGAGTGCATTTTAATAAAGAGTTTTGGAAGATAATAATTTGTTAAGAGAGAAAAGAAAATTGTGTGTGATCGTATCTATTATGGAATGTAGCTGCTTTGCCACTAGGCTGGTGTGTCTTAAGAGTTGGCAGGCAATAACAACACCAATGCGTGGGGAAATTTTTTTTGTGTTGCCTCTTTGTCTTTGTTTATTTTTGGTGACCATTTTCCCATTATCCGTTGCTCCCCTTATTTTGTTGAAAGATAAAACTATGATTTGTGAATATTTTTATTTTTAATGCTTACTTTAATGCCTTAAAGTATGCTTTGGGTTTTGTGATATGATGACCAACTCAACCCATGGCAGGAAGAATCACTATCACAAAATTGTTCAATTTGTTTTTGAGTTTTGTCCTTTTTAGCAATAGATGAAGTCATATGAAACTTTAGTAGAACAACAGTTGTTGGCAAGTTTAAATTCCTTTACCTTCGCAATCAGCTGATTACTTAATGAGATTTTTAAGCAATACTTCATCATTCTTTTGTGACACTAAGGCATTAGCTGGTTGTCTACTCGAATAATGTGTTTTGCTTTACCCAGTTTAGTTTGAGGCTATTTTTTGAATCCTTCCCTTTTAAGTGTAAAGTCTATTCTATAAGGTCTCTAGGTATAACCTAATTTCCGATGTAATTTTCTACGAAATAGTTGTTGTCTTAACTCAAAACGTTTAAAATGATTTAATTTCAAAAGTTTTTTGTAAATATTTCGGATGAGGAAATGCCTTAGAAATTTTGCTAATACATATTAATTTAAAAAAATGGTTTTCCAAAAATTATTTTTTTTTCCAAAATATAATTAAATAGAACGGTTTGGCAAAATATAATTTTCTTTACATTTTATTTTCGTTGCAGATGATGACTATGGATATAACAAAAACCGAACCCAATGTGGGTCCCAACAATCTGCAGAATGCCAACAATAACCAAACGAATAATGCCAACAGCAATAGCATAACGGCGGCGGCCAATAACAACAACAACAATGGCAGTCAACTATGTGCCGGCTGTGGCAAACACATACAGGATCGATACTTATTACGAGCTTTAGATATGCTATGGCATGAGGATTGTCTCAAATGTGGCTGTTGTGATTGTCGTCTGGGCGAAGTGGGTTCAACCCTCTATACCAAAGGCAATTTAATGCTCTGCAAAAGAGATTATTTAAGGTAAGGAGAAATTTCGTTTATCCACCAAAGGGTGTATAGTATCTCATTAATAATGCATATTTGGGTTTTAATTTACAGGTTGTTTGGCAACACTGGCTATTGTGCTGCCTGTAGTAAAGTCATTCCGGCATTTGAAATGGTCATGCGAGCCCGAACAAATGTTTATCATTTGGAATGTTTTGCCTGTCAACAATGCAATCACAGGTAAGTTCTATACACTCACACATCTGAGGGTTTTGTTGTTTTTTTTTTGGCCACATACAATTCTTTATTATTAGCTTTTCTAAGAGGCTATAAAATTTTATGTTATCACACCCTTGAAGGCAATTAGCTTACAGTTGGTATTGATAAAAATGTTGCTAAAATCATGTTTTATGTATTTTTATTCATTTTCCAATGGCCAATAAATATGAAAAGGCAGACAGTCTGAAACGACCAAATCTCTTCCGTGTTGCCAACCCCCAATGTTAAAGGGTTACCTTTTTCTGCTGCATGAGTGTTATTCGTAAGAAAGTTGAACACCACAAATCCTTTTGTTCGCTAATCTTTTATGCAGTCATTGCCCTAAACGACACTTAAAGGACAAAAGCAAACGATTTGTTTACAATATTATCCAACTTTTTTTTTCTGGGGAGAAAGAAAATACATTTGCACTTTCAGTGGTGGGATTATATTTTCCTATAGTAATGCTTCTGTGAGCTACTTTTTTGTGTGTGTTTCCAAGGGGTGAGAATTAACTCCGTCAATTATTGTTTTTATGTTGTGATATGGAGAATAAATTTGTTTTATTTTTGTTTAGGGATTTTCCAACGGGTTTTATTATCAATTGCTATCGGAATGTGGGGTAGTATCGAGGAATGGTGAAAGAGGTTTAGTTCTTGCAATGAGAATTTTGAATATTTGACTTGTCCTCAAACACATGTCCTATTCACTTCTTTTTGAAATAAAAATTTTATAGTTTTTTTTCGAATTTGTGGACATTATGTGAATTTGCCAGTTTTTGAAAGGGAATTTCAAATATTTCATGGGAATAATTAATTTTTTAACAGATTAACATAAAATTTTTTATATAATTCAAAAATTATGTGGACATTTAGACTTATTTTGTGTACTTGTACATATTTTGTGGTTTTAGACTTACTTTGTGGACTTGACAGATTGAAAATTAGCATGTTTTTCAATAGAAAGCAGAAGCAAACAATACTGGGCAGTTTAAACGTAAATTTACATCATACTTTTGAAATTTGCCTTTGGCAATTACTTTTTATACCCACCACCATAGGATGGGGGTATACTAATACTGTCCGTCCGTCCGTCTGTCGAAACCACGATAGTGGTCGAACGCACAAAGCTAGCCGCTTGAAATTTTGCACAGATACTTAATATTGATGTAGGTCATTGGGTATTGCAAATGGGTCATATCGGTTCAGATTTAGATATAGTTGCCATATAAACCGATCTCTCGATTTGACTTCTTGAGCCCCTGGAAGCAGCAATTTTTGTCCGATTTGGCTAAAATCATTGACTTCCAACCACTGTTTTAATTACGGTCCATCGGGAGATCGGTTTATATGGGAGCTAAATCAGGTTATAGACCGATTTTGATCGTTCTTGGCACCGTTGTTGGAAGTCGTAACAGAACACTGTCTGTAAAATTTTAGCCAAATTGGACAAAAGTTGCGGCTTGTAAGGGCTCAAGAAATCAAATAGGGAGATCGGTTTATATGGGATCAATATCATGTTATAGACCGATTTGGACCGTGCTTGACACAGTTGTTGGGAGTCATAACAGAACACTATTTGCAAAATTTTAGCCACATCGGAAAAAAATTGTAGCTTCCAAGGGCTCAAGAAGTTAAATCTGGAGATCGGTGTTTATGGGAGCTATATCAGGTTATAGACCGATTTGGAACGCACTTGGCACAGTTGTTGGATGTCAAAACAGGACACTTTCTGTAAAATTTTAGCCCAATCGGACAAAAATTGCGGCTTTCAGGAACGAAGAAATCAAATCGGGAGAGTTTTATATGGGAGCTATATCTAAATCTGAACTATATGGCCCATTTGCAATCCCCAACGACCTACAGCAATGGAAAGTATCTGTGCAAAATTTCAAGTGGCTAGCTTTAGGCGTTCGACCGCTATCGGTATATGGACGGACGGATATGGCTAGATCGACTCAGAATGTCGAGACCATCAAGAATATATATGCTTTATGGGATCTTAGCTCAATATTTCGAGGTGTTACAAATGAAATGACCCTCATCCTATTTCGGTGGGAATAAAAGGCGCCAAATTACTGACTTTTCCATAAAGGTTTATAAAACAGTCATATCAACTACTCTAATTCGAGTTATATTGATTATAGTTAAAAATTTAAAGCATATTTTAAGGCACATATTCTAAGGCAAGTAATGCGCATCTTTTGTTATTTATTTATTTAGAGAATACGCATTATTTAATAGATAGAATTTAATTTTTTCTTTCTTTTTGGTTATTCAATTAGAATGAATTTTGTTTCATTTATTTAAATTTTAAGACCAGAATAAAGGCCATCTAGAACTCAATCATAAATATAACTTCAAGAGTATTTTTACCAACTGTAATGTTATTGTTATTATTATTTAAAGTTTTACAAAAGGTTTTATAACGCATGCATGTATAGTGTGCCATTGGATGCCACCTACCAATTCAATTGTTTACTTATAGATGTGTATGTATTTATAAAGAAATATATGTTTAAGAATAACTATCCCGCAGTCATATGTTGTATGACTGTTACAATACATATTCGAAAAATAATATAAAGCCTGGCGTACTTACACAAGTTTCAACACATGTTGACTTTATGGTCTTGTAAGCATTGGTTTTTTGTTTTTAACCCGATATCGTCTAATTAAAAATGCATTTAAATCTGCACGGCTGCATACAATATGCATATGCATATTTAAGATACTTTTTGGTCTTGCTGGACAAAAATAAAGCGAAATAAAAAGAAATGGACATTTTGCACAATGTAACTTTGTCTGGCAGTTAATGCCGCAAGCTGCCATCCCAGCATTCGATGGCTCCGTTATCGATTATAAATTGACCAGCAATGGTCAATTCTTGAAAATGCAAATAAATATGGCATCAATACCACCATTTCACTTGGGTATCATGATACGCCATTGTGCGAGTGAGTGAATACCGGGAGAACTAATCAATTTTTAAAAAATTAATTCAATTGCCAAAAAATCATTGAGGCTTGCATTGAAGTTGTGTGGGGGTAGGGGTGGGAGGAGATGTAGCAGACATATGTAAGCCATCGCACCTGGTGGCCATATCTGAGGTTCCAAGGAATGCCAACAGGATTGACAGACTGCCCGGCTAAATGTTTACTGACATTTTCATATGTAAATGTGCTGGTGTGCCTGGGGGAGAGGGGGAAAGGAAAGTGAAATATGTCGAGCGGAAATGTGACGTTTGTGTTTATTATTTCCACAATGAAAATAACAGCCCCAAAAAACAAGGAATAAATATTGAACCAGACCCCATAAATGGCTGTAGCTGCTGTAGCGGCTGATGCTACATTCTCCCCCATACCTGTCTATGAATATTTGTGGTGTTTTTCATAATTTCCTGTTGATGTTGTCCCTTGTCGCCATCGCCATCGTCATCATCAGAGTCAGCATCTGTAGTTACAACCAACGTACGTACATCTCAGTCATCGATATCATAAAGTGTTGATAGAAATTTCAAAAATTCTCAATGACTGCATTTAGCAGGAGGAGGCACGGTAGAAACAGCAGCAGGAAAATGATAAGTGAAAAACGCGAAACGGAAGCACCCGCAGCTTTTTGCCGCAAAGCATTTTTCGTGTGGTTGGTTTTTTATTGTAATGTTCTTTTTTTTCAACATCCATAGAACACACATACACCGATATGGCAGTAAAGTCAGTTCTTTTGCTGTAAAATCTGTATGAATTCACCTTGCCTTTACAGACAGCTATAGCTACAGCTACTCTGTCAAAATATATAGCAGTCTTTATCTGTTGGCAAAAAGTTTTTGTAAACTTTTTCCCTTTTTTCTGTAAGTCAATAGAGAAGAACTATTTTTTCGCTATGCATTTCATAGACAGCTCTGTGGTGTTGGTTTACCAACTCTTTGTGTGCGTATATGGGTGTGTGCGGTGTGTCAGGTACATATTTTCCACTGTTAAATACCCCTCTTCCGGTGGCAACTGTTGGATACCAGGTGCTCATGTGAACAGTTCCCCATCATTATTTGAGTTGCAAAGTGTTGTTTTTCCGGCTGACTTTTATGTTGGTTTGTTGTTTTGAAAGATAAACACAAACGACTATTTTGGGTTTTTAACTTTTTTCCAAGGGATCAAAAGCACTGAGCATTAAGAGCGGGCGTTATTTCATGGATTTCAGTTTCAGGAAAAGTTAAATGTTTACTATTGAAATCAGGCAAGCCAACAAACATAAATCACATTGGACTCAAAACAATGGGGCACACAATGACACCCCGCAATTGAAATCCCTATGTAAGTCCTTGTTAAAGCTGACTTGTTTTTTGGTTACAAGTAAGAAAAAAGTTTGCAACATGATATAGGTTGCTAGCAAATATTATTAACAATTTGTTACAAAATTGGTAAAGTATTTAATTTTTAAAGGATTAACAAGGGTTGCATGCTGTCTACATAAAAATAGTTAGAATAAAACAATTATAAACAAATAAAAGAGTGTCAAGTTTGGTCGGGCCGGATCTTGGGAACCCACCATTTATACAAACTGAACTTAGTTGGAGGGCATAATTTTACTTTAAGCACTAAATATCTGTCAAATCAGTCAGAAGTTTCAGTTTTTTAGAAGCAGACGAAGAGGCTAATCCAGAGATGGGTTTATATGGGATCAAGTGGATCAAGAAGTTAATCGATGCGGTTAATATGGAAGCTATATCCGGTTATACACCGATTTGGAGCATACTTGGCTCAACCGTTCGGCGTCGTAACAGAACATCGAGTTTCAACCCAATCGGATAAAAATTGCGTCTTCTAGGGCTCTAGATGTCAAATCGGAGATTGGTTTATATGGAAGCTATAGCAGGTTATACACCGATTTGGACCATACTTGCCACGATTGTTGCAATAGAATACTAAGTGCAAATTTTCAGCCAAATCGAATAATAATTGCCTTTTATAGGAGCTCAAGAAGTCAAGTCGGAGGACCAATATGTATTGGAGGAACTGGAAATTCGACCATGAACATTGAACATTAAGTAAGTGCTGTCCTAGTCAAGTTTAAGCTCAATAATAAGGACAGCGCGTGCCGCATGACTTCTATGCATAGCATAGGTTTGGCTAGGTTAAAGTGGCAGTCTGCCATCAGACTCACCTTAAACAGAAGAAGGAAGATGCCTTCTAGTTTCTACCGTCGAACCTTACAGATCGCTTTAAAAAGCCCAACAACTTGCGATTGTTAACATTCGCAAGTTACAGGTTCTCAAAGAAATGAGAATCTAAAGTGGAACTCCATTTGACTGCTAGTGCGGGACACACACACAGAAGGTGTTCTATAGTCTCTTCTTGTTTTACATCCCCACAAGTCGTTACTGGCAACCTTCAGTCTGTCGGCATGTTTTCCGATAAGACAGACCTGCCATGACGGACACAATGACTGAGACGTCTGTTCTAGCCAGTGACAGCAAAGCGGTAGACCTCTTCAAGTCTAGATAAGGCCACATAATTCTGGAATGCTCAAGCCAAAGCCCACCTGGTCGTCTAGTTTGGAAATCATCCGTAAAGAGGTCTATGTAACTTCTATTACCAGGGATATCATAGTGTCTATCGGTTCTATCAGGAATAGTGGTTCAGTACTTTTTATCAAAAAGCGGCCCAGGTAGGGTGGAACATCGGACATTGTGTGAGGAATAACACAGTGTTCGTAGCTGCCACATGACCAAAGAGAAAGCTCCCTTAGCCCAACGGCAGTGGTCGCAGGGATTTGTCTGGCCACAATGTCTAGAGGCATTAGATGTAGCATTAAATTCAGACATGCTAACCTCTGCGCTATGGTGGCTTCCAATATATTGGAGCTGTATCCAAATTTATTGTCTATTTGCAATCACCAACAACCTACATCAATAAGAATTGTGTGCAAATGATTCAAGCAAACGAATGGACAGGGGGACGAACGGACATGGCTGATCGTCAAGAAGAACCAGAATATACATACATCTTTTTTGGGGTCCCAGATCAATGTTTCGATGTGTTATAAACGGAATAACTAGATTAGTGGTGGTAGATATAACGAATTAACAATGACCAGAGTTATTCTAATTAATAATATGAAAATACTACAATAAGAAAAGAACAAATCTAAGGTTTGAAATTTAAACATCATATTTCGCATATGCCTAAAAGTATGCTTCAAACATCCATTACATAAAAAGGCTTGAACAGGTTTTAAAAGAGATTTTTACAGATTGTATGGATGGTTGAAAACGTATAATATAATTTTAAGATTTTTGAAGGGACGTAAACTCTTCCTCGCCCCAGAAACACCCCCAAAACATAAAAGTCCACGATCGGACAGTTTGAGGCCAAAGAGAATGTTATTTATTTAGTAGCATTCGAGACTTATATACAAATTTAATGTCATGTCATGTGTCATTGGGGCGCTCCGCCCCAATAACCTCTCCTTAACGGATACGTAGGCTGAATCCCAAAAAGAGAAAAGTGGACCGATCAGGATAATATGGGGGTCAAATGTGATTAAATAAGTCTGAAAACTGTGCGAGGGTATTATTCAGAGAATGTACTTTTTTAATTTTGAGATTTTTGTCCATAAAATGTCTTCATTGCAACGATGTTGTTACCGATATTAAAATCAACCTTCATCAAAAGTGTCTTCAGCTTCCTTTTTAACAAATGTGACGATGGAATACATTTTTTTGTTTTAATTTACCATGTATTTTTGCATTGAAAAAAACAAAAATAAAATTGTAAAAAGTGGCTTTTTTGTGACAGAAAGATAGAGGAAAACAAAATGCTTCCGGCAAGCGGAAATTTAAGAATTTTTAAATATTTCTCTTTCCTTACTCACTCCTAAAATTTACATAAACCACTTTTTTCTCCTTCAAAATGTTACTCATTTTTTTTTGTTTCTTTCTCTCTTCTTTTGCAGGTTTTGTGTTGGCGACCGTTTCTATTTGTGTGAAAATAAAATACTCTGTGAGTATGATTACGAGGAACGTTTGGTATTCGCCTCCATGGCCAATCATCCCATGCTGAAACGTCATGTCAACTCAATTGCCCAAGATTCACCGACTGGGGCTGGTGGTGCCAATACTGCGGGAGGTTTAATGGGGGCCGGGGCAAATGGTCCACGTACTCCGGGTGATCTCAACAACAATGGGCCACAGAGCGGTGGTCCTGGCAATTCACCCTTTGGTGCTGGTGCTGGAGCTCACATGAAGAATTCGCTGGGTGCATCAAGCTAAAATACATCGACATCTATGGCCCACAATCATAGACGGCATTTTTGGATGAATCGTGGACATTACCAAAGAAAATTTTAGATTGAAAGGAAGAAGAAGAAAAAACAAAACGAAACAAAGCCAGCCCCCTCCCAGTGTGCATTGACAGACTAATGACTGATGATGCTTTTAAAACATCAGGAATTAAGAAGCCCAGAGCATCAGTCCATCAGCAACTGCAACTTTGTGTTTGTGAAGATGCAGCAACAACCAATCAACACCTAAGAGGATTTTAGAGTGTTTGTGTTTAAAAGTTGTGTAATAAGTTGTGATTATTTTTGTTTTTCTTTTACAATTCTTTGGGAATTACCCAACTTGAGGTTTGTTGTTATAAACATTATCTATGTTGGACAATATTTTGTATATTTTTGTTTTGTATTTTTACGTTACAAACCTACAAAAAAGTGTGTGTGCAAAAGATTTTGTCTAATTTGAAAACAATGTTGTGCCAAATGGAAAAAACTTCGTTTTTTGTATTCCAAAACGGGAACGGGACGGAGAAGTACTAGGGACAGATGGACGGACTGTCGGACTTAAACCTACCACTATGTAATTAAAATATGATTTAAACGATAATTTTTGCTATACATTTATACAGAGGTCATATTGACTTTGCAAATACTTTGTTATCAAATTTGAATATGTTTTGAAAAATATCCATGTTAAATATGAAGAATATTTGTAATTCTTATATAGAAAAAAAGTCTTTAGAATATCAGTACAAGAGCTTATTTCATTGATATTTAAATGCGATAACAAAAATTTGTATAAGAAAATTAGATTGACCTGTGAGTTCAATGAGCATTTTTAATATAGCAAAAGTTTTCTTATGTAAAATTGCAAGCAAATTCTTAAGCCACAAAATTTTGTAAGCAAATTCCGCACTCTTAGGGCTCAGTAATAGAAAGTTATGTCATTTTCCGACATCAAAAGATTTATGAATGAATTCACAAATGGACGGTCGCGTAGCTTACATAAAACTAAACGTGGAAATGCCCCATTAACATTGTGAATGTCAAAATGGTGGCGATTTAAGGCCTGGTTATGCTCTCATGGTACAATTCAAGGTATATTCATTTACAGGTAGTGGCAATAGCCCGAAAACAAAATATTGAGTACACTATTTTTACTAATTCGCGCCATTTTTCGTTGTTTATGTGTGTTATAGTTCTTGGCTATAATACACACACTCAACCAAAACTTGTTGACAGATAGTGCACTTCGCGGGAAAAATGATACTCAGCTGTTTACGGTACACTACCTGGTAATTATGTCATGGCACAATTAAAAGGTAGGGTTATTAGCACAACAACAAAACTCTACCTCCAAAGAAAATACCTTGAGTGGCAAATGCCGTAAATTGAAATATCAACGTGGTTTTAGAAATAAACTTAGTTTTACATCTTATCTTCTTCAAATGTGATTTACTTTTGTATTTTCATCATAATAACACTGTTTTATGGTTTATGTATGGAATATCCTATCAAATAGAACATCCCCTTGAGATTTTAGGAAAAAAAACACAGCTGTGTTATCAAGCCTTTGAATTGTACTCAGCTGTTCGCATGACCTCACCTTATAAGTACATTCTGTTATGCTGTCGTAAATGTAGAAAAACGTGTCAGCTGTTTTGTTTTGCTTTATGAAAACACTTGCAAAATATTAACAAACGTCTGCGAGCGTAACAGGAAGGAGAGAGTTCAATCGGAGGAAAAGAACAATTGAAATATCTGTGAGAACATAAGAAGAATTCATAAGAAGTGAGTAGGGGGTAAAAGCCCCCGTTATGTCACAAACATCTGGCTGAAATAACACACCCCCAACCCAGTCTTTAACTCCATCTTGCAGCCGATAACTCATATCTCGGAGGGAAGGAGCCAACTCCTGGAGTTCTCCTCAACTCATTTCTCTTAGCCAATCTCGAGAAATGAGTCCTATAACCTTTCCATAATATCGCGGATAGTCGACAGGAATTTACGTCGTGCGCATATGCAGTAGTACGACGTCGTCCGCCGATGCGATCATTCTCACGCCATCTCTCTTCAGATCTAACAAAATTTGGTTTATCACTAGGTGCCAGAGAATAGGCGTAAACACGCCTCCCTTCGGAGCTTCTCTTGTCATCCGCTTTCTGAGGACACCATCTCCGAAGTCTGCGTTGATAATCCATATACACATACTGATTTCGATCCGGCATGGGACGATTATAAGCACCACTTTAGTTGAAACTCTGAGCTCCAATTTGTTTCGTGTCATAACGAGAAGCTTATCTGAGAACTACCGGCCGTGTCTATAGGTTGCGGATAGTGGAATGCTTCGTATATGGAGTAGCTGCAATTGCAGTCGCGGACAATCAACGGTATCGAGTGGAGAGTATCAGTGAGAGGCCGGACGGCAATGGCTCTTGCTTAAATACTGAGCAAGACATATTCATTTACCGGTAGTGGCAGTTGCTCAACAACAAAATATTGAGTGCACTTATCTCTCAAAAACAATGATTAGTGCAACTCTGATTTTGTGTATGTTACTAGTTCGCGCCATTTTTCGTTCTTTGTGTATGGTATGGTTCTTAACTATAATACACACATACAACTAAAACTCGTTGAGAGATAGTGCACTTCGCGAGAAAAAATTGTACTCAGCTGTTTACGGTATACTACCTGATAAATATGTGTGTCATGATACTGCTATTCTCGAAATGACAAGGCGATCTATTGGAGTTTTTAAATACCCAATGACCGTAGCGTTCACTTGGCGAACGGTCGTGTGGAGCGGAACGAGCTTGCTCACTTTTGAAGCTTAACTAGGAATGCTACCTCGACATACAACATCAGCAACAACAACTAATTTCGAAAACTGTAAATACCTTCCCAGAATTTCTTTTGAGTCTATGGTTATGGCACATAGCTCTGCCTGAAATGTTCTGTGTGTCGAAGTACAGCCCCAATCCAGTCCCTGCCTCCTGAAACACTTCTCAATCTACCCACCCCATCCATAGTGTCCAGAAGGGAACCTTGGCCGTATTCAGTCTTCCAGTGCGACTTAGGGCGCTGACTGTCGACCCATCTCCTCGTTGTTAAATGCCCTCTCAATATTCAAGAAGGTTGCCATCGCGTACTTCTTCAGTTGGAGAAACGTCTCAACATCTCGCATCACTGCATGGAGGAACGTCTTATCCGACGTGCACTTGTGTTATGTCTGAAGTTCTCAGACGTCAGACACCCCCCCCCCCCCCCCCCACCCTTGCTTAAAAAAATGGTTTTGTTTGAAATGTCAAATGCTACGTTTTGAAAAAACATAATTGCCGTTTCACATTTACGATACATTTGTTCTACATTAACGAGAGCGTAACCAGGCCTTAATTGCATCTTTACATTTAAGCTGAGTATTCTGTCCAGCTTTTCAGGCGAAATGCTGTCAAACTCAATATAAAAAAACGTCGGCGAAATGTTGGTTAAAAATAGGCGGAAAATGGCAAAAAACTACTATAGTGGCAACACGTAAAACTATTTGACAGTTATCGTCATTGAGAATCTCATTTACACTTTGTTTACAAACAAGTTTGCTTTGGTTTTTCTTTTCTTTGCGGTTGTTGTTGTTGTAGCAGTGTGCTGTGCACTGAGACGGCAACCGTTATTGCCATTGGATTGCCTCTTTGCGGTATTTTTAGCCGCCACATTTTGACATCCCTAATGTTTATGGGCCCTTACCATTTTCGGAAGTGATATAACCTTGCTTTTTTGCAAGTGACACAAACTTGCATTTTTGTTTAGAGACTGTTCTAAAAGACGATTTTATAAATGTTTAATATTCCGCCCTTTCCAAACTGGCTTGCATTCGGCGTTTAGAGTTTGCTTGCAATTTGTGTGTTTAGTCTAAATCATTTTGTGTATTTTATTTTGTTCATTCATATAAAAGTCATCCCCCACCGATATTCTTTGTACATTTTCGGATATTTGTTTTTTATAAGTTTTATTATATCAAATATGTTTTGTACAGTACCATTACTAGTAATCTCTATCTCTAATGGAGTTAAAAAGCGAATATTTTTTTTTTATTTAAAATTAAGTTTGTTATAATTTGTTAACGAATAACTAAAAAAGACTTGTAAATTATTTTCTCTCTATTATTATTTAGACTATAAGTTATAATTTAGAAAAAAAACAAAAAAACAACAACAATATTCGTACTTCCCTAACATTGTAAATAGTTTAATTTATTAAAAATAATATAAAGAAGAAGGAGGAAAAACCAGAAAGAAAACGAAAGAAAAAATTCAACTGCCCAGGGCAGTAAAAAAACGAAAAACTCAATTTGCTCATAATAAACGAAAAAAAAACTATTTTTTATATGTAATGTATTTTTGATTTTAGAAAATTTGTTCATCTAACTTAACTATAAATATTGAAACTGAAAACTCAAGAAGAATAAGAAGAGAAAAACATGGAAAAAGCTGAAAACTTAAAAACAAAACATAAACGATCTGATTGTTGATTATTTTCTAAGTTTAGTTTAGTGTGAGGCTAATTTTTTTTATTTTTTTTTTAACATTGAACATGTCCAAATTCAACAGAAATCACAAAAGTACCATTTCAAAAAAAAAAAAAAACTAAGAAAATACAACTACTAAAATTTTGTTAACCAGTTTTTTTTAAATTAGTCACCAAACTACACTTTAGGTTTATTTAATTTTCCGCCACCTTATTTGTTTTCATATAAATACAAGATGATTCAAACTTAAATTACAACAAGAAAAACCACAAAATAGTAAAATATGTCTTACAACAAAATACATTAAAAATATTAATTTGCAACAAAAAGCAAAAAATACCAACACCGTATAAAATATCAGATAGTAAAACAGTAACAAAAAAACCCCCCATTTTTAATTCTTAAGATCATGACGAGCATATAAACGATGCTTACGATGAGAGAGGAAACAACCAAAGTTATTAAATAAAACAAAAACTTCTTTATAACTGTATGTATCTTTGATTTTTTAATCATATACACATACTCTTATAACATAATTGAAAAAAACAAAAAAAATGAAAAGCGTCATACATAATTAAATACTTGTCAGAAAAATCAAAATATTGTATTACAACAACCATTCTTACTACAAACAACTGAAACTTGAAAACATTGAAAGAATTTAAATTAAAAATAATGAAGAAAACTAAAAAACAAACAAACAAAAGAAACAAACAATTCAACAAAACATAAAATAAATAAAAATTAATCTAGAAAATTGAAATGAATTTTGTTTTATTTTGATGATGAACTATTTTAAGGCAATCTAATGCCAAAGACATTCAATATGTAAAGGTACAGTATTTCAATTGGTCCTTTTGGATGCCAGATGTCGTTAGTAAAAATGGGATCAATCTTTCAGTAATATTTTAGTTACAAGTTGTGGTCATCAGATGTCGTTGGTCGAAATGGAACCAATCTTTTTAGCGATTTTTTTTTTAATTGGATATTTTAACTGTAATTGTGCATCAGTCAGGTCTTAAAGCATTATATTCATGGATTAAATTAATCCGCACAAGCACTGGGATAGTATTTATGTACTTTTTATAGAATACTAGTCGAACTAAGTCCGCTCCGCTGCGCCTTCTTTAACTCTCTAATATCTTTTTAGGGTGGGGACACTTCGCCCTGAATGTGGATATCGAAATCGTGCCACTGTAGCCTGTGTCCGCCTATGACGCTGACCGCCTGCGTGCGAATCCTGGCGAGAACATCGGCCAAAATTTATGTCTTAATACTGACGACATTTCAAAAAGCTAAAGACTCTTACTATAAAATCATAGAAAGCAACCTAGAAAGAGTGCAAAATAGCAAAGAGTGGTGGAAAATTGCCAAAGAAATAAGAAACACGAACTACTATCAAGAAATTAAATCTTCTGCAGAAGATCTACAAACGCACTTCAAAAATCTATTAAATCCTCACCAAGAGCAATCAGACATCCAATATGCACACAATTTGCAATTTTATCACGAGCTGGACACGCCAATAACACTGTCGGAAGTCAAAAAAGTTTTGAGTAAAACAAAAGACCATAAGGCTCCTGGCGAGGATAGAGTGCCATACGAATTTTTTAAAAATGCACCAAATGATCTATTGGCAGAAATTGTGAATACGTTCAATACCTTGTACGACTCCGGTTGTGTTGATGAATCATTACTCAGGACTATCATTTATCCAATTTTCAAAAAGGGGGATAGAACCTTGTCGTGCAACTATAGAGGTATTGCATTTATGAATTGTATTGCAAAAATAATGATGGGCATACTTAATGAAAGACTGTCACTATGGTCGGAGAAACATAAGATACTAAATGAGTATCAAGCAGGTTTTCGTAAAAATTATAGCACGTCTGACAATATTTATAACCTATCCTCAATCGTACATTTGAATTTCAGCCAAAAAAAGAAAACGTATGCTTTTTTCGTTGACTTTAAGGCGGCGTTCGATAACATTTCAAGGAAAGCGCTCATATTCAAACTGCAATCGATAGGCATGTCAACGAAAGCTGTAAGATTTATCGAAAACGTTTATAAAGACACAACATCAGCAGTGTGGACCGGAAATGAATTGTCGGAATACTTCAATACTTCGTCAGGTGTCAAACAAGGATGCCTACTCTCACCGCTATTATTTGCTCTGTACCTAAATGACCTGCATGACACTCTAGAAGGCGGAGTTAACCTAAATGGATTAAATGTAAGATTACTTCTATATGCCGATGACATCGTAATACTAGCCGATGAACCAAATGTGCTACAACAAATGATCTACAACTTGGAAGAGTATTGTAAACTATGGACAGTCGAAGTAAATTTAAATAAATCAAAAATTATGGTATTTAGAAAAGGTGGGAGAATAGCCAGAAATGAAAACTGGACATTTAAATCGAATCCTGTGACGATAACATCGGAATATTGTTATCTAGGAGTAACATTAACACCATCCATGAGCTTTAGCAAGCATGTTGAAAAAAGGAATCAAGCAGCAAAAACTAGTATAAATAGCACATGGAACGACTTTCTAAAAAAACAGGATGTACCACTTCAATCTAAGTGGAAACTCTTTCTAGCCGTTAGCAGATCAATACAAACATACGCTGCGCAAGTATGGGGTTACAAACACTTTGAGGAAGTTGACAAGCTGCAGACATATTTCATCAAGAGAATGCTTAATCTCCCAGATTGCATACCAACATACGCCATAATGCTAGAAACTTCCATCGAAAATGGACATATATTTACACTAGATTTAAACATAAGATATGTGTTTAAAACTCTATTTGAGTACGACGAATCTCGTCTACCATTTCTTCTTTCAAAGAAAATACTGCAGAACAAATTATCCTGGGTAAAACGCCTAAATGAAATGGGAGCGGAACATGATATTGAGTGGTCAATAAACAATCTGAACAAAACAACTTGGAAAGAAAACGGAACTAAACTGCTACAAGCACTAAGAGTAAAGAATTATAATATATATATGTCGAGAAAGCAGAGCACAAGTAGGATATACAGAAATTTAGATCCTATGAAAGGAGCAAACTATTTAAAAACATCATATAAGATCGAAGACATAAGATGCATACTACAGATCAGAACAGAAACAACGATTCTAAATGGTAATATATACAGGAACAATGGATCCGAAATATGTTCGCTCTGCAACACAATGGAGATAGAAAACGTGGAACACTTCATAGGCCGGTGCCCGGTGTTAAAAGAAATTAGGAAAATATATTTTAACAAGGAAATATTAACAGAAAACGAAGTAATAAGTCTTCTTGATGGCGCAGTTGTAGAATGGACACGGCTTGCAAAATACACCAAAATGGCTATGAGATACAGGCTAAATCTGATAAATGAATTCAACTATTAAACTGAATATTATCTGTATATATATGTATAACAATAGCAAAACCCCATATGCAGACTAACGACAATATGTCATGTCTTAGAGATAAATATTAAGTATTTATTTATATATTGTACAAAATCTTACCACACATTGTATACATAAAGAATTATGAAAATAAATACTACTACTACTACTACTACTACTACTACTGACGACATTTGCGAGGTACCATGCCATGCATGGTCATGTAAAAAATTCTCTCCAAAGCAGTGTCGCACTGCGGCACGCCGTTCGGACTCGGCGTTAAAAAAGGTCCACTATCATCGAACTTAAACTTGAATCTGAGAGCACTCATTGATGTGTGAGAAGATCGCCCCTGCTGAGTTCTTGGGCAAATTTTTACTCTATTTACCATGTGCGATTTAGGGTGTACTCTCAGGACTGGGACTAGGAAATCGAGATCTTTGCTATAGGAGTAGTATGTAGTATAAACTGATCTCCCGATTTAAATTCTTGAGCCCTTACAAGCAGCAATTTTCGTTTTAAATCAGTCTATTACCTGATAAAGCTCCCATATAAACCGGTCTCTCGATTATCATTGTTCAGTTCCTAGAAGCTTTAATTTTTGCAGGTTTGACAGAAGCTTGGTATGTAAAATAAAATTATGCCCTTCAACTTAATTTAGTTTGTATAAATTTTTAGCAGAATCCATGGTGGTGGGTTCCCAAGATTCAGCCCGACCGAACTTAGCACGCTTTACTTGTTTCTATTATTATAACATTTTGTTTTTTTTTTTTTTTGTCAGGATAAGTCTTTCATAGGTTGTTTTGAGTCAGGTACTTTATTGACTTTGCCCAAATTGGAAAACTAATTTCTCTGCTCGTTGCGCTATTCATATTCAAAGCGATTTATCAATTTCCCTTGATAAGTCGAAGTTTAACGATCATGTGGAGCCGTCATACACTTTTTTTACATCTGGCAATGCTATCGCATTGTTGTTATTCTGAGAGCCGCAAGAAGAACGCTAAAGGAGTTTGCCCAATCAGTTCTTAATAGACCTGTGTTGCAAGTTGTTGTGAAATTCATAAGTGAGCTTTGACTTACGAAGTGTTTGTGTTTTTTGTTGAGAAAAATATTACAAATTATTGAAGTAATTGCTTAGATCTTTAGACAGAAAAGATAAAAGCAAATAAATGACTATTTGTAATGTGTAGCTAAAGAATTTGACTGAATGTGGTGGTGGTTGGTGGTTTTGTTTACATTTCGATTGAACCATTTTTGTGGACATAAATTATGTTGAAAATTTAGTTATAAGCTGACCTGTGTATACATATGTACATCCAAAGTTGCATTTATTTAAAGTGATTTACCAGGCAACAAGAAAGAACTTTGTAATCGCGAATGTTTGGGTGTCTTCATCACTGCAATAAAGGTAAGTGATTTTCTGCATATTTTCTTTCGGCCTTTATATTTTTGGATGTTTATTGGTGTGTGTGTGTGTGTAAGTGATCAGGTGTTGTGTCGTGGGCTGTTATTGAGCAAACATGAGCAAAGTCAAATCATACAATTTATAGATGAATTCAATGAAAAGATCCAAAGAAATTAACAATTATGGCAAACGAATAGCAGGAAAAATAAGCTTAGCATAAAGAAATACAAAATGACGTATTTTAAAGGTTTTAAATGTAACATCGAAAAATTTCGTTTACCTTATCTTCATGGGCTGGAGCCGCGAAAATGAATTGTTCCTTTGATGAAGGTAGATTATGTCCGCAAGAGGAGAGAGGGAAAAAAATATGAACTTACAGCGAGTTTAAAAGCCAAAACAGTCGTCAAAAACAGAGCTCGACGCGCTCATTCTGTTTTGGCCTTAAAGCATAGTACTGACTTAATTTACAGCGAAAATACCTATTAAATTATCCGACGGACTCTTTTTTCTTTGTCAGAACACAAACAAAATGCAAACAACAACACACAACAAAGAAGAAGCAGAGTTGATTCGGACCATTTCGTGAGCATTTAATTACATTTGCAATCAAAATTGTGCGAAATTTATTATTATTTTGCTCATAGAACTCAGTACCACTTGTACGGAATGTGTTCGCATTATCTTCGTCACCATTTTTATACCCACCACCGAAGGATGGGGATATTTTCATTATAAATCCATTTCCGACCCTATAAAGTATATATATTCTTGATCAGCGTAAAAATCTAAGACGATCTAACCACGTCCGTCTGTCTGTTGAAATCACGCTACAGTCTTTAAAAATAGAGATATTGAGTTGAAACTTTGCACAGATTATTTTCTTGTCCATAAGCAGGTTATGTTCGGACTAGGCCCGGTCTTAGGCCCATAAAAGCCACATTTATAATCCGATTTTGTGGAATTTGGGACAGTGAGTTGTGCTAGGCCCTTCGATATCCTTCATCAATTTGGCCCAGATCGGTCCAGATTTAGATATAGCTGCCATATAGACCGATCTGCTGATTTAGGGTCTTAGGCCCATAAAAGCCACATTTATTATCCGATTTTGCTGAAAGTTGAGACAGTGAGTTGTGCTAGGCCCTTCAATATCCTTCATCAATTTGGACGAGATCGGACAAGATTTGGATATAGCTGCCATATAGACCGATTAGGTCCATAAAAGCCACATTTATTATTCGATTTTGCTGAAATTTGGGACAGTGAGTTGTCATATAGACCGATCTCTCGATTTAAGGTTTTGGGCCCATAAAAGGCGCATTTATTGTCCGATTTCGCCGAAATTTAGGATAGTGAGTTGTGTTAGGCACTTCGACATTTATCCTGCAACTTGGTCCAAATCGGTCCAGATTTGGATATTGCTGCCATATAGAACGATCTCTCGATTTAATATTTTGGGCCCATAAAAGGCGCATTTATTGTTAAGCCCCCCCCGCAAATACTTCTGCAATTTGGTTTAGATAGATCATGATTTGCATAGCCGATTTTAAGTCTTGGCCCAAAAAAAGGCGCATTTATAATCTGATTTCATAGAAATTTTACACAATGACGTACGTTAGGCTTTTCGACATCCGTGTCGTATATGGTTTATGAGTTGTACTTATTAGTATATGGTTCAAATCGGAATATAGCTGTTATGGGGCATTTTTCACCGGATTTTGACTAAAAGGTGGTTTAAATATATAGCCGAGGTGGTAGGTATCCAAAGTTCGTCCCGGCCGAACTTAACGCCTTTTTACTTGTTTTATGTGTGTTCTGACAGTTGTTCGTGTGAAAAGCCGATGCCAGTACTGGGCTTCACAGTTATTGAGCGTTGTGGTCAAGATATACTCATTTACAGGTAGTGGCAGTTGCCCAACAACAAAATGTTGAGTGCACTATCTGTCAAAATCAGTGATATGTGCAACCCTGATTTAGGGTATGTTACTAGTTCGCGCCATTTTTTGTTGTTGCTATGTATCATGGTTCTTAACTATAATACACACACATAATCAAAACTCGTTGACAGATAGTGTACTTTGCGAGAAAAAATTTTACTCAGCTGTTTACGGTACACTACCTGGTAATTATGTCATGGTTGTGGTTTCGTTCGCTAGCATGAGATGTTTGAGTCAGACGAATCACTCATTCGAGTGGCACAGACACACTGGTGGGTAAACGAGAAGTATTTGAGATATTTTTGTGTTACGTTCCATAAATTATACTTTAATCTGTTATGACTTTAAAACTATTTTCCCCCGTTTTCCTGTAAATATTTAACCTCTGCGGAAGGAGAAAACAAAATAATCCTAAACAATTTTCTAAACTATTTCTACCTTTGAACTTTTCGGCCAATAAAACCTGAAGTATAAAGGGGTGGTTTTGTTTGGCTAAATAATAAAAACATAATTTGTTAAGACACGTTTATTCAAATCCCATGGAATACATATTTTAGGGTTGAACCTTTGTGGCAAATGATGCCAGAGTGCGGCTTAGGGGTCGCATTGTTTATACTCTCCCCGTTGTTTTCCAATTTTACATCAAGTATTTATACTTGCATTTAATAAGCACATAAAATATATGTATAAACGAATATTATCAATAAAATCAAAACTTTCTTTTTCAAAAAAAAAAATAAAATGTTACCAACTTTTTTTATTATATTGTTGTGTTGTGGTTTAGTTTAGTAGCTGTGGCAAAATTGCTTCTTTATATCTCCATGATAGTGGTTTTGTTGGTTTGATGGCTCGCTTAGCTCAGGGTGCAAGGGCATGTCTCCCGGAAAGAATGCCATAAAAAGTTCCCATCGATGATAAATTGAAACGTTTTCATTTTCATTTCCAGCGGGAGTATGAAAATTCTTTTAAATTGTGTTTGCGATAAGATTGTGAATGGCAAACATAACGTTGATGGAGAGCAGAGAATTGGTAGGCACAGTGGGACAAACAAACTATAAATTATAATTGTGTATGAAAACAAAATAATATTTATTTTAAATATTGGGTTGTCCAAAAAGTAATTGCGGATTTTTTAAAAGAAAGTAAATGCATTTTTAATAAAACTTAGAATGAACTTTAATCAAATATACCTTTTTTACACTTTTTTCTAAAGCAAGCTAAAAGTAACAGCTGATAACTGAAAGAAAAAAGAACGCAATTACAGAGTCACAAGCTGTGAAAAAATTTGTCAACGCCGACTATATGAAAAATCCGCAATTACTTTTTGGGCAACCCAATATTTTGTACTTAAAGTCACCAGCATGTGAATTTTCGTTGTTAATAATCAAACATGACATTGGTGGAGAGCAAAGAAACGCTAGTATAGTGGCTTAGTATACTGAAAGGAAAAGGACGATACTTCTTCAGTTTGGTGTATAATTTAACCATGAACCGTCTTACAAACGAACAATGCTTGCAATTTTTTTAAATTTTATTATCAAAAAGCGTGCTCTGTTAAAAAAGTTCATCGCGCGCTTCTTCCATTTCATTGACGAAGCTCATTTTTGGCTCAATAATACGTAAATAAGCAGAATTCTCAATTTTGGAGTGAAGATCAGCCAGAAGTATTGCAAGAGCTACCAATGCATCTAGAAAAAGTCACAGTTTGGTGCGGTTTATGAGTTGGTGGCATCATTGGACCGTACTTCTTCAAAAATAATGCAAATCGTAACGTAACTGTGAATGGTGAGCGCTACCGCGAGATGATATCCAACTTTTTTGGCCCATATATTTCTTAAAAAATCACTCTTTAGATTGAGGCAAATAACTTTTGATAGGAAAGGACAATGTCCACAAATTTTCAAATAGCCTCACAATTTTGAAAATGCCAACCATACCTTGACAAAAACCTTTAGAGATATACTCGATTAATGAGCTCTATCTTAAAAAAATCAAGCCGAACGGTCCATAAATGACTGTTTGATGAACAATACAAAATTTCACATACTCGTGGTGACAAATTTTCAATCGTAATGGATCTACCTCTGAACTCACCAAGGTCCTCAAATTTTGAATACTTACACGGATGTTGGGAATCTTAACACAGATCATTGTGCCAAATATCAGTGAAATAGGGTAATAAATGAGGTTTTTATGGGCCTAGGATCTTAAATCGGAGGATCGGTCTATAGGGGGGCTAAATTAAAATGTAGACCGATTTGATCCATATTCAGCAAGGATGTCGGGAATCTTAACACACATCAATGTGCCAGATTTTAACGAAATCGGGTAATAAATGTTGTTTTTATGTGCTTACGACCTTAAATCGGGGGATCGGCCTATATCGGGTTATACTAATATATAGTGCGATCTGACCCATTTTCGGAACCGACTTCGGGGACCCTAACCCAAATTATTGTGCCATATTTCAGGAAAATCAGATGATAAATACAGCCTTTAGGAGCCTAAGATCCTAAATCGGTCTATATGACGATAATATCAAGATATAGTCCTATATGGCCCATCTTAGAACTTTACCTACCTATAGATAATATTGGGTTGCCCAAAAAGTAATTGCGGATTTTTTAAAAGAAAGTAAATGCATTTTTAATAAAACTTAGAATGAACTTTAATCAAATATACTTTTTTTACACTTTTTTTCTAAAGCAAGCTAAAAATAACAGATGATAACTGACAGAAGAAAGAATGCAATTACAGAGTCACAAGCTGTGAAAAAATTTGTCAACGCCGACTATATGAAAAATCCGCAATTTTTGGGCAACCAATACATGTAAAAAGGCGTTAAGTTCGGCCGGGCCGAACTTTGAATACCCAATACCTCGAGTATATATGTAAACCACTTTTCGTCATAATTCGGGGAAAAATGCATAGCAGCTTTATCGAAATATGGTCCGATTTGGACCAAATTATATTATTGAGAGGTCTAATGAGTATAAGTCTTTGTTCAGTTTTGTAGAACGAAATATTGGTCTTTTTGGTAGCCATATCTATATATAAACCCATCTGAACCATATACGACACGGATGAAGAAAAGCCTAACATAAGTCACAGTGTCAAATTTCAGCGAAATTTGACACTGACACTAAGACTTTAAATCGGAAAATCAGTCTATATGGCAGCTATATCCAAATCCAAACCGATCTGGGACAAATTAAGGAGGGCCATCGAAGAGCCTAACACAACTCACTGTCCCAAATTTCGGCAAAATCAGACAATAAATGCGCCTTTTATTGTCCAAAACCTAAAATCGAGAGATCGGTCTATATGACAGCTATATACAAATCTGAACCGATCTGAGCCAAATTGCAGAAAGTAGTTGAAGAGCCTTACGCAAGTCAATGTCCCGAATTTCGGTGACTTCGTACAATAAGTGCGCCTTTTATGGGCCCAAAACCTTAAATCGAGAGATCGGTCTATATGGCAGCTATATCCAAATCTGAACCGATCTGAGCCAAATTGAAGAAGAATGTTGAATGGCCTAACACAACTCACTGTGCCAAATTTCGGCGACATTAGACAATAAAAGCGACTTTTGTGGCCCCAAAACCTTAAATCGAGAGGTCGGTCTATATGGCAACTATATCATAATCTGGACCGACCTGAGCCAAATTGAAGAATGATGTCGAAAGTATTAATACATCTCACTGTTTCAAATTTCGGCGACATCGGACAATAAATGCGGTTTTTATGGGTCCAAAGCTTTAAATCGAGAGATCGGTCTATATGGCAGCTATATCTAAATCTGAACTGATCTGGGCCAAATTGATGGAAGATGTCGAAAAGCCTAACACAACTCACTGTCCCAAATTTCAGCAAAATTGGATAATAAATGTGGCTTTTATGGGCCTAAGACCCCAAATAGGAGGATCGGTCTATATGGCAGCTATATTCAAATCTAGACCGATCTGACCCAAATTGAAGAAAGATGTCGAAGGGCCTAACACAACCCACTGTCCCAAATTTCAGCAAAATCGGATAATAAATGTGGCTTTTATGGGCCTAAGACCCGAAATCGGCGGATCGGTCTATATGGGGGCTATATCAAGATATAGTCCGATATAGCCCATCTTCGAACTTAACTTGCTTATGGACAAAAAAATAATCTGTGCAAAGTTTCAGCTCAATATCTCTATTTTTAAAGACTGTAGTGTGATTTCAATAGACGGACGGACAGACGGACGGACATTACTAGAACGTCTTAGATATTTACGCTGATCAAGAATATATATACTTTATAGGGTCGGAAATGGTTATTTCGATGTGTTGCAAACGGAATGACAAAATTAATATACCCCATCCTACGGTGGTGGGTATAGAATGTATCTGTGCAAAGTTCTAGTTTAATATTTTCGTTTTTAGAGACTGTAGCTTGATTTCAACAGTCAGACGGACGGACATTGCTAGATTTTCTTCGATTTTTACCAGCACCAAGAATATGCATATATATTTATATATGAATAACTCGATGGGTTACAAACGAAATATATATATATTATATATATATTTATTTCTAAAAATATATATATATATATATTTCTAAAAATTTTTTAAAAATTGATTTTTTTGTCAAAATATGATTTTGTTTTTAAATTTCGTAAAAATTTAATTTCTATAGAAAATTTTGTTAACATTTAGCAAATTCGTCAAAATTTGATTTTCACCGAAAATTTTTCTAAATTTGATTTTTATTGAAATTTCGAGAAAATTTTATATTATTATCATAACTTTCAAATATATTATTTGTTTTAGAATTTTTTTGATAAAAAAAAATTTTACGAAAATTGTTTGTTTAGGAAGTAATAATGACAATTTTACAAAAATTTGATTCTCATTACATATTTATTTTGACATTTTGACCCACTATGCTACCCTATACATTTCTAAAAGCGTTACTATGATGCTCGTATAATTCTGATTATGACACCAGCAAGTGGGAGTAGACAAAAGGACCATAATTTTTGGCCCAAGGACTTGCCGATGGGAGGGAGAATGGTGTGTTATGTTGGCGTGGTTTGGTTTTTACAATGTCCCCACACTTTTTCCCATCTCCCGTAGTCCCACCCCACGCATAAATCCAATACTTACAACACTGCCTCCAATACTACAACAATATAATGATGATAATCACAACAACTTGACAAAAGAACAAGAAGTGTAATAAAACAAAAGCTTTTCTCTTTTTTTTTGCTTACTGATAACAAACAAAACTTTACCGCAAATTCATTTTCACATCTCCTTTAGTCCTCTCTCTCGCTTTCGCTTTCCCAAAACAGAGACATTTCTTATTTTCTTGGTCGTCATAATGATGCTATCAGCTCAATTGTATTTTCCTTAAGGATATGCTGACAACATTTTCCAAGTCTCTTGTTGTTTGTCTGCCTACATACATATGTATGGGTTGACGTTTACATATGTAGGTATTGACTGTGTAGAGCCTCAAGGATGGCATTTCCTATTCCAATATTCATATTGCGGCTTTATATATCGCTTTGATATCTTTCACATCTTCCTTCATTGGTTACAAGTCTTTCAATGATTTTTATTAGCTGCCAACACGAGGCAAGGGGGGTTTCTAATGCTCTTGGCGTTTAGTTTTTGCGAGGGGTGGGCATACTGGCTGGGCAATATCTAATGATAGTTTTCTAATGGCTTTTTGTGGCCACGGCACATGCCGATCGAATCAATGATACGGCATTATGGTATTTTCTTATCGCTCAGCATAATAGAAATGTTAGCTACCCTGCACCAAAACAAATAGGAAAAGGACGAAAAAGTGATGTGAAAGTTTTCAAAGCTGACTGGTATTTGTTGAGCCAAATGTGAATCATTTTTCATTTTGAGAAATTTGAGATTATGCCAAAATGAGAACATTGAAAAAACTGTGTCTGCCATAGACCAAATAGAAATCGACCATAGAAATCGGTCTTTTTCCTCGTTTGCGCAGAGGTTAGCATGTCAGCCTATGACACTGAACTCATGGGTTCGACTCCCGTGCGAAAACATCAAAAAACAAAGTGTTTAGCGGTGGTTATCCCTTCCTTATGCTGGCAACATTTGTGAGAAACTATGCCATGTAAAAACTTCTACCCAAAGTTGTGTCGCACTGCGTCTCTCCGTTCGGATTCGGCTATAAAAATGAGTTTTCTTAACGTTGAGCTTAAACTTGAAGCGCACAATACTCACTGATATGTGAGAAGTTTGCTCCTTGTCCTTAATGGAATTTTCATGGGCAAAATTACGTTTAATCTCGTATAAACTGACTTCTTGAGTTCGCAAAATCCTTTCATCATTTTCCCCTAAACTATCCCATATACATATAAACTTCTTGCATTTTATTTTTTATACCCTCCACCAATATATGGGGGTATACTAACTTTGTTATTCCATTTTGTAACACCTCGAAATATTGATCTAAAATTCCATAAAGTATATGCACCCTTGATCGTCTTGACATTTCAAGTCGATCTAGTCATGTCCGTTCGCCTGTCTGTCTGTTGACAGCAAGCTAATTTTCGAAGGAGTAAAGCTGGTATCTTGAAATTTTGCTAAAATACTTCCTTTTAGTGTAGGTCGGTTGGGATTGTTAATGGCCCATATCGGTCCATATTTAAATACAGCTCCAATATAAACCGATCTTGGATCGTGACTTCTTGAGACTTCTTGGCGCAATTTTTGTTCTATTTGGCTAAAATTTTTAATATTTTGTTGTGCTGAGTATGGTCAAAATCTGCTCATAACCTGATACAGCTGCCATATAAACCGATCTGGAATTTTGACATCTTAAGCTCTAGACGGCGTAATTCTTATCTGATTTGCCTAAAATTTTGTTTGGGGTGTTTTGTTATGACTTCCAACAACTGTGTTAAGTATAGTCCAAATCAATTCATAACCTGACATAGCTGCGATATAAACCGATCTGCGGTCTTGAGTTCTGGAGCTTCTAGACAACGCAGTTCTTATCCGATTTGGCTGAAATTTTGCATTTTGTGTTTTGTGTTTTGTGTTTTGCTGTGACTTTCAACAACTGTGTTAAGTATGGTTCAAATCGGTCCATAACCTGATATATTGTAGCTGTCATACAATCCGATCTGGGGTCTTGACTTCTTGAGCCTCTAGATGGCGCAATTCTTATCGGATTTGAATGCAATTTTGCATGATGCATATGCATATGAATGCATATGACTCCCAACAACTGTGCCAAATATGATTTAAACCGGTTCATAACCTGATATAGCTGCCATACAAACCGTTCTGGGATCTCGATTTCTTGAGACTTTAGAGGGCGCAATTATTATCCAATTTGGCTAAAATTTTGTACAACGGCTTCTCCCATGACCTTCAACAAACGTGTCAAATATGGTCTGAAGCGGTCTATAGCCCGATACAGCTCCCATATAAACCGATCACTCTATTTTATTTCTTGAGCCCCTAAAGGGCGGAGTTCTCATTAGAATTGGCTGAAATTTTATACAATGACTTCTACTACGGTCTCCAAAATTTACTTCAGTTATGATCCGAATCGGACCATAACTTGATATATCTTCGATAGCATAGCAATTCTTTTCTTTTATCCTTTGTTTGCCTGAAAAGAGATATCGGGAAAAAGACTCGACAAATGCGATCCATGGTGGAGGGTATGTAGGATTCGGCCAGGCCGAACTTAGCACGCTTTTACTTGTCATTATACTCTGCTTGCCTATAAAGAGATGCCGGGCAAAGAAAGAAATTATGCCCTCTAGAGGCTTCAGAAGTAAAATCGGGAGATCGGTTTTAATGGCTGCTATACCAGATTATCAACCGATTTCGACCATACTTGGCATGGCAGTTGAAAATTCTGCCAAACCGGATGAAATTTGCTCCCTTAGGAGACTCAAGAAGTCGAACCGGGCGACCGGTTTATAAAGCAGCTAAATCAGGTTATAGACCGATTCCCACTATACTTGATACGACTGTTGGAAGTTATAGCAAAACGTAACGTGTAAAATTTCAGCCAAATCGGATAACGATTGCGCCCTCTAGAGAAGTTAAATTTAGCCCATTCACAGTCTAAGCCGAGTTGCACTGAGAATATAGTTTTAAGCTCAATATAAAGGGGTCTCCTTTAGCCGAGTCCGAACGGCGTGCCGTATAGCGAAACCACTTAGTAGAGAAGTTTTAACATGGCAGGATACCTCACAAATGTAGCCAGCATTAGTAAGTGGATATCCACCGTTGAAAATTTTTCTGATGTTCACGCCGGGATTTGAACCCAGGCGTTCGGCGTCATAGGCGGACATGCTTACCACTGCTCAACGGTCGCCTACAAGGTTTAGACGGGCTTGGAATATCTGGTCGATATTAAATTAACCACGTTTCCCTCTTTGCCTTGGATGAGCTGATACTTTCATCTGATTCTCAGGAAACTGGCTTTTTATTGGCATTATCCTTGTACCCCTCCTCACCTTTGCAAATATCATTTTGAGATAACATTTAACGTCGTAGGAATTTTCCAACCTAAATTTGATCAACTTATTTTAAGAAACCACTTCAAAGAGTATCATAATCATCATCACCATCCTCCTGTTTCTCATCCACAACTCTGAGTACCAAAGATACGCCATGGGATTAGCGGCGCTTTGTGAACGAGGATATTTTGACGCATTGCAAAGCTATCAACGTTTCATGTTACAACTCCTTTACCTACGAATTGCTGCTGCTGCTTTCGTTTCGTTCTGCCCCTTGTGACTCAAGTGAAAGGATTTATCAAAGCATTCCTCGTGAAATTCTCAAGTTGCTAATTGCCGCCGTTTAGATGCCATGCCATGCCATGCCATAACGTTGTTGATGCAGAGGTAAGACTGCGGCTCTTGTTCTTCGGGAGTTATTCCTATTTTGAGAAATTGTTTGACAAATATGCGTTTTGTAATTAAATCACAGCATGAGGAAGTCGTAAGGAAAGTTAGAGAAATAGAGAGAGTGAGAGTATGGGAAGAGGTAAAATTTCAGTAATTTGTTTAATTAATGACAGTCGTCGAAGCAGCATACGAAGAATTTGTCAAAGCAAAATATGAAAAAATTGTAATTTAACCCCCCCCTGTTGTCATCTGTGCAAAAGGATGAGGGCTTTAAAGCAGGGATATCATAGATTTGAATGTAAGACCATTTTAGTTAAGCTTGTAGCATTGGCGGAGAAGAAAGGGGTTATAAAGGGGAAAAAAGCATGGAACCGATAACCAAGGCCTGTAATAGTAAAATTTTGGGGAAATTAACGCTGAATATTTGGGCACTTAATTTAACAGAAATCCCAATTTTTATACCCACCACCCAAGGATGGGTGTTCATTCATTTTGTCATTACTTTTGCAACTCATCGAAACATCGACCCTATAAAGTATATATATTCTTGATCAGCGTAAAAATCTAAGACGATCTAGCCATGTCCGTCCGTCTGTCTGTTGAAATCAGTCTACAGTCATTAAAAATTGAGATATTGAGCTGAAATTTTGAACACATTCTTTTTTTGTCCATAATCATGTTAAGTTCGTAGATGGGCTATATCGGACTATATCTTCATATAGCCCCCATAAAGACCGATCCGCCGATATAGGGTCTTAGGCCCATAAAAGCCACATTTATTATTCGATTTTTCTGAAATTTGGGACAGTGAGTTGAGTAGGCTCTTCGACATATTTCTTCAATTTGGCTCAGATCGGTCCAGATTTGGATATAGCTGCCATATAGACCGATCCGCCGATTTAGGGTCTTGGGCCCATAAAAGCCACATTTACTATCCGATTTTGCTGAAATTTGGTACAGTGAGTTTGCTGAAATTTGGTACACTGAGAGACCATTCGATATCTTTCTACAATTTGGCTCAGATCGGTTTATACTTGGATGTTGCTGCCATATAGACCGATCTCTCGATTTAAGGCTTTGGGCCCATAAAAGGCGCATGTATTGTCCGATGTCGCCGAAATTTGGGACATTGAGTTGTGTTGGGTCCTTCGAAATTGTTCTTCAATTTGGCTCAGATCGGTCCAGATTTTCATAGAAATCGGTTCAGATTTAGATATAGTTTATACGGTAGGTGTAGCACATTATACAGTCGGCACCGCCCGACTTTTGCCCTTCCTTACTGGTTTTAATTTCAAATAGAAAAGCCAAAGAACGAAAAGAATCTCAACAAGAGACTCAGACGGTGATTTCAGCCTTACCAGTGGCTTCATCAGATTGTTGTGCCACTAAATAATTACATGCTACTATCTACTTAGTAATTAGTGAGCAGGTGCGCTATAATAAAAGGTTGAATGACAAGACCCAACGTTTCATTCGAAAGGTATTCTTCTAACATTGCACTGCTCACCAATTGTTGAGTAGGTGGATGAATCTAATCTTTTGTGGCATGACAATCTGATGAGGCCGAAATCGCGATCATTGTAGCCAGCCCAATACATTTTGCACACCACATTGCTGAGACTCTTTATAGGGTTTTTGTTGTTTTGCTTTTGTATTCGATATTTGTTTCCATCTCGACGAAAGCACATTGGTCTACGTTGGAAGAAGAAGCCGCTTTTTGATGAAAGGTACTGTACCACTATTCCTGATAGAACCGATTGGAACTACGATATCCCTGGTAATAGAAGTTACATAGACTTCTATACGGATGGTTCCAAACTAAACGTTCAGGTAGGCTTTGGGGTGTACTCTAAAGATCTAGAACTGGTCATATCGAAAGGTTATCCGTACCCGACCATTGCAGTCTTTATCAAGCGGAGATCCTTGCAATTAAGGAAGTGATGGTATGGCTAAAATATAATGTCATTACGACGATTGGCATAAATACCTTCTCAGGCAAACAGGCAAAATCAAGTTTTCCATGGAATTCTAGTCTTGAAAATTTTTTTTATGTCAATCCAACAAAATCTTGAAAATGTTGTATTATTGGGTTGCCCAAAAATTAGTTGCGGATTTTCATATAGTCGGCGTTAACAAATTTTTTCACAGCTTGTGACTCTGTTATTGCATTCTTTCTTCTGTCAGTTATCACCTGTTACTTTTAGCTTGCTTTAGAAAAAAAGTGTAAAAAAAGTATATTTGATTAAAGTTCATTCTAAGTTTTATGAAAAAAGCATTTACTTTCTTTTAAAAAATCCGCAATTACTTTCTGGGCAACCTAAAAGTAAGTCAATTTGATTTTTTTAAATAAAATTTCGATATTTTTTGTAATTGTGTGACCGAAAGTAAAAAGTTTAATCATAAATGGTTTTTTCGAAATTCCATCTGTAAAATAAAAATTGGTATTAAAAAAGTGTTTAAACTCAAAAGTAACCAAATTTTTCTATGAGTGTCATATCCCCACAGCGTTTTAGCAATTCCCCCGCCAATGATTTTTAGACTTTGAAAATTTCTTCAAATTAATTTCGAGTAATGTAAAATTAAAAACATTTTTTTGAATTTGAATTATGCCAGAGACACTCACAAATCCTATCCAAAGAACCCAGCTGGTTATTGTGAAACATTTGTTTATTCAGTATCAACTTACGAGAAATTCCAACAATTTCTATAACAGTCTTGTTATCCTTGAAATTGTTGTTGTTGACTATAGGAGTATCAAATTGATTCATGACCGGCATTTGGGTGTTACGTTTCCCGTTTCCATTGCGAGCATTGTTGCAACTCAATCGAGTAGACAACCTTTGGTTTCCGTTTCCTCCATGATTTTGTGGCGCTCGCATTGACATCGACATGTCGATGTTGTTGATGGCGTTGATTTTGACTTGGACTCTGTGTTGTGTTGATAGTCATTAATCATTGCTTGCTGTTGTTGTTGTTGGCTTTATTCAATGCTTGTTGCCAATTTAAAATGACTATTTTGCCAGGCCACACCGCATTCGGGGGGTAATACCTCTTGACATTGAATCCCGGCACTTTTCCCCTATTGTTGTTCTATTTGTTCTCGGCTCTTGTCTGCTATTGTGTTTTGTTAAATTCCACCAACGTTGATTAATGACAATTCATATTTTTGTCAATAGCAAGGATTGCCAGCGCAAGTAAACTACGGCCGCTCGTCGTCAAGCTCAATTAAGTTTTGTGTGAAATTTGCAGGAACTGCGTTTCGATGCCTGCGATGTCAGGCATTTGACATTAAATGGTTTTTGTTTGATTTCTATGAAATCGTTTAACATTGTCAGGAACGATGATAACCATTGACGGGGGGAGGAAGATATGAATAAATTTATGTCGAACATCATATTTCATTCGATCATTAGTTATAGGAAAATATATAGTAAATTATGGGAGGCTATATATCCATCCAGTGTATGACTTCTTTTGGCTTTAGATACAAAAATTATGAGAGAAATTTTGTAATGGATTTTTAAATGTCGCAAATTTAGCATAACGTAATAAAATAAGTTACAATAAAATAAAAAAATAAACAAAAAAAAACAAATAAAGTAAAACAAAGTTCGTCAGGGTCGAATTTTATATACCATTCACCATTGATCGCATTTGTCAAGTTCTTTGAATTACTTTTTCAACTATATATGAGTTATATCAAGTTATTGACGGATATGGACCGTACTTTCATGCCCTCCAAGTCATAAAAAATATCACCTTCAAAATTTCAGCCAAACTGATATATGTCAGCTATATCAGGTTATAAACCGATTTAGACCATTCCTGGCACAGTTGTTAAAAGTCTTACGAAAACGATATGTGCAAAATCTCCGCCAAATCGGATAAGAAAGGCGCCCTCTACAAGCTGATTTTAACCATATTAAGCACAGTTGTTGGATCGGTTTATAAGGCAGCTATATGAAAAAGAAAATTAACCGATGGATGGACGGACATGGCTAAATCGACTTAAAATGTCATAACGATTAAGACTATATATACTTTATGGGGTCTTATACCAATACTTCGAGGTGTTACAAACGGCATGACGAAATTAGTATACCCACATCCTATGATGGAGGGTATAAAAAACTAAAATAAACAAAATTAAATGGAAATAAAATAAAATGAAATAAAAAATAAAATAAAATAAAATAAAATAAAATAAATTAAATTAAAATAAAATAAAATAAAATAAAATAAAATAAAATAAAATAAAATAAAATAAAATAAAATAAAATAAAATAAAATAAAATAAAATAAAATAAAATAAAATAAAATAAAATAAAATAAAATAAAATAAAATAAAATAAAATAAAATAAAATAAAATAAAATAAAATAAAATAAAATAAAATAAAATAAAATAAAATAAAATAAAATAAAATAAAATAAAATGAAATGAAATGAAATGAAATGAAATGAAATGAAATGAAATGAAATGAAATAAAATGAAATGAAATGAAATGAAATGAAATGAAATGAAATGAAATGAAATGAAATGAAATGAAATGAAATGAAATGAAATAAAATGAAATGACATGAAATAAAATGAAATAAAATAAAAAAAATGTAGAGTGCTAAGTTTAGCCGGATCGAATCTTGGGAACCCGTCACCATGGATTCTGTTAAAAATGTATACAAAAGTATACAAAATAAATTTAGATGGAGGGCATTATTGTATTCTACCAAACTTTTGTAAAACCAGCAAAAATTAAAACTTCTAGACCCCCAACAATAATCAGTCCATCAGATTATAGACTTATTTGGGCCGTATTTGGTAAAGTTATTGGAAGCCGTAACAGAACACCGCATGCAATGTTAGCTAAATCGGACAAAAATTAACGCTTGTAAGTAGTCAAGAAGTCAAATCGGGAGATCGGTTTATTTGGGAGCTATACCAGGTTATAGACCGATTTTAGCCGTACTTAGTACATTTGTCAAAAGTCATAACAAAACGTTAATTGCAAAATTTCAGCCAAATAGTACAAAAATTGCGGCTTCCAGGGGCTCAAGAAGTCAAATCGGGAGATAGGTTTATATGGGAGATATACCAGGTTATAGACCGATATGAACTGTACTTGGTGCAGTTGTTGGAAGTCATATCAGATTATAGACCGATTTTGACCGTACTTGGTACAGTTGTCGGAAGTCATAACGGAACGTTAAATGCAAAATTTCAGCCAAACCGTACAAAAATTGCGGCTTGTAAGTGCTCAAGAAGTCAAATCGGGAGATCGGTTTACATGGTAGCTATATCCAAATCTGAACCGATATGACCCATTTGTAATCCACAATGACCTACATCAATATTAAGTCTCTGTGCAAAATTTCAAGCGGCTAGCTCTACGCGTTCGATCGCTATCGTGATTTCGATAGAAGTACGGACATGGCTAGATCGATTCAGGACGTCGAGACGATCAAGAATATATACTTTATGAGATCCTAGATCAATATTTTGAAGTGTTATAAACGGAATGACTAGATTATTATACCCTCATCCTATGGTGGTATAAAAATAGGGTGGGTATAAAAATAAAATAATAGTTAAAGCAAGTAAGAACGTGCTAAGTTCGGCCGGACTGAATCTTACATACCCTCCACCATGCATCGCATTTGTCGAGTTCTATGCGCGGTATCTCTTTTTAGGCAAACAAAGAATATTGAATAAGAACTGTCATGCTATTGGAGCTATATCAAGGTATAGTCCGATTCGGACCATAAATGAATTGAATGCCAAACATTGTAGAAGTCATTGTGTAGAATATCAGTTCAATCGGATAAGAATTGCGCCTTATAGGGGCTCAAGAAGCAAAATCGGGAGATAGGTTTATATGGGAGCTGTATCAAGCTATTGATCGATTCAGACCATATTAGACACGTATGTTGAATGTCATGAGAGAAGACGTTTTACAAAATTTTTGCCAAATCGGATGACATTTGCGCACTCTAGAGGCTCAAGAAGTCATGATCCCAGACTGGTTTATATGGCAGCTATATCAGGTTATGTACCGATTTGCGCCATACTTAGCATACTTAAGACCGTACTTAGTACAGTTGTTAGAAGTCATAACAAAACACTTCATGCAAAATTTCAGCCAAATGGGATGATAATTGTGCACTCTATTGGCTCAAGAAGTCAATATCCAAGATCGGTTTATATGACAGCTATATCAGATTATGAACCGATTTGGATACCAAAACACTACAGGCGAAAATTCAGTCAAATCGGACGAGAAATACGCCCTCTACAGGCTCAAGAAGTCAAGACCCAAGATCGGTTTATATGGCAGCTATATCAAAACATGGACCGATTTGGCCCATTTACAATCCCAACCGACCTACACTAATAAAAAGTATTTGTGCAAAATTTCAAGCGGCTAGCTTTACTCCTTCGAAAGTTAGCGTGCATTTGACGGACAGACGGACGGACGGACAGACAGACGGACGGACCAGGCTAGATCGACTTAAAATGACATGACGATCAAGAATATATATACTTTATGGGGTCTCAGACGCATATCTCGAGTGGTTACAAACAGAATGACAAAATGAGGGTATACAAATATTTTATTTACCTATGCCGTTGTCACATAGCATCAATTTCCCGATATGTGCTTTGCACATTGATGACTACATAAAAATCACTGTTCAATCTTGTGTGTATTAAGCTATTTGCTCCGATTCTTCTTCATTCATTTCAAGCTTAGAGCAAAATACAAAATAAACGAAACTTTTTTTATTGTAAGATTTTTTATGTCTTCTTTATCATTATTTACGACCTTACCACACTTTTTCGTGTAGAAGGTTGCTTTTATTCTCCCTTTCCCCTGGGAAGCCTTAGAGCAAGAAAGGAGTGGCTTTGTCTAGAAATGTCAACACCCATAATTTTGCTGTGTCATAAGCATTAGGAGAAAGAAAGCATAGAGCATAGGAGTTCGTCCATTCGTTGAAAATGCAAGAAAAGGAGAGAAATGCGCCGTTATTTACTTTTCATCAGCGCATCATCATCACCACCCCAACAAAACTATGGACCAAAGGATTTTTTCCAAAGTCAAGAGGCAGGAGGAGGTAAAGCAAATCTAATGGAGAAATAGTTTGCGGTTAGATGTTGAAGTCCTTTGTTATATGTTCGCTTTGGAGTTTTTGTTGTTCCTTATCAGATGCATACGCCATTTGTAGAACGATGCAAAAACAGCACAATGTCTCCAACTATCATTTACAGAACAACGAAGAAACATTTCGTCCAACAGAGAGTTCTGCGCTGTCATATATCTCTGTTAACATTTAAATTCCTTAATTAATTACAATGAGACAATGGTGGGAATACTAATTTTTGAACAAATCCTTCAAACTTGAGAGAAAATGGCTAAAACTTCTCAGAAGCTGATTTAAGTATTGCAACTTGTAAATGCGTGCCATTAAAGTTAATCTCATCCAGCTCCATGTTCACATTATAAAATGTTGTGTTCTTCTTTCTACTCATCGGAAAAAAAAGAGGGAAGGAGAGAAAGTTTTAATCCATGGTAATCATTATCGCATTTGTTATTGTTTATCATTTTGTTCATCTCTAAGATGCCTCGAGATACTTAATTCGGCCAGGATAACAACATTCGGGGGGGCATCTTCTGCTGCTACCAAGCTATACAAATTCGCATGCTGTGTACAACTCATATTTGTAACTGTCAGGAACAACAGAATGTTGGTAGGACTTTTGGGGAAAGCATGCTCTCTTTTCTGTGACTGGCTGTTGTAGCATCAGCAGTTGTTGTGCTCTCAAAGTTTTCCGGCATTTTGACGCTGTTTTGTTAAACTTTTCTCTAATCGTGGTTAATCTTAGAACAAACGTTTTGCAATTTATTTTCAACAGCCTCTGCTTCTTCGTCAGCCATTGAGCTATCCCCCCTAGAACTTGTCTTATATCCTCAGCAAGTCATTTGTCCTTTGGCTTGGTGGGAGGGTTTGGTTGGGAAAGTACTATGAGGCATTCATCCACTTGCCTGAGGAGGGGTGTAAGGTTGTATGGGGAGTTAACTAATGACTTAATTTTTATCAGCCATAGGGAGTTTTATTAACCGTGTATTCGCTGTCTGCGAAGACATTTGGCAATCTTCCCGCATTTTGTAGTCTTTGATGAGGTTTTATTTGTTTTGCTTGGTTGCCGCCACCGCAGTGCCATTAATTGATTCGAGGTCGGTTTCAAGTCATTAGTAATTCGAGGTATATTCAACAATTGTTTGTAAACTAAAAATTATCCATGTACATCCCGAAAAGGAGATAGAAGATATCTCTTCTACAACTATGTGTTACCCGACATAGGATGGATACGATGTTCTGTGGCCCCATGACATGAGAATAAGGAGGAGAGAAGCACTTTGCACAGAGGGATATTTTGTTATCAGTCCTGTTTTTATACCCTCCGCGATTGCATGGGGGTATACTAATTTCGTCATTCTGTTTGTAACTCCTCGAAATATTCGACTAAGACTCCATAAGGTATATATATTCTTGATCGTCATGACATTTTAAGTCGATCTAGCCATGTCCGTCCGTCCGACTGTCTGTCGAAAGCACGCTAACTTTCGATGGAGTAAGGCCAGCTGCTTGAAATTTTGCACAAATACTTCTTATTTGTGTAGGTCGGTTGGGATTGTAAATGGGCTATATCGGTTAATGTTTTGATATTGCTGCCATATAAACCGATCTTGGATCTTGACTTCTTGATCCTCTAAAAGGCGCGATTCTTATCTGATTTTATTGAAATTTTGCACGTAGTGTTTTGGTATCACTTCCAACAACTACGCTAAGTATGGTTTACATCGGTCCATGTTTTGATATAGCTGCCATATAAACCGATCTCGGGTCTTGGTTTCTTGAGCCACTAGAGGGCAAAAATTTTTATCCTATGTTGCTGAAATTTTGCATGAGGTGTTTTGTTATGACTTCTAACATCTGTGCTAAGTATGGTTGAAATCAGTCCATAACCTGATATAGCTGCCATATAAACCGATCTCGGGTCTTGACTTCTTGACCCACTAGAGGGCACAATTCTTATCCGATTTGGTCGAAATTTTGCACGAGGTGTTTTATTACGACATCCAATAACTGTGCCAAATAGGTCTCAAATCGGTCCATAACCTGATATAGCTGCCATATAAACCGATCAAGGATCTTCACTTCTTGAGCCTCATGAGGGCGTAGTTATTATCCGATTTGGCTGAAATGTTGTATAACGGCTTCTTCCATGACCTCCAACATACGTTTCAAATGTGGTCTGAATCGGTCTTTAGCCTGATACAGCTCCCATATAAACCGATCTCCTTATTTTACTTCTTGAGCCCCTAAAAGGCGAATTTTGCCTTTATTCGATTTGGCTGAAATTTTACACATAGACTTCTACTGTGGTCTCCAACATTCAATTCAGTAAGCACAATTCTTTTCTTTTATCCTTTGTTTGTCTAAAAAGAGATACCGGGAAAGAACTCGATAAATGCGATCCATGGTGGAGGGTATATAAGATTCGGCCCGGCCGAACTTAGCACGCTTTTACTTGTTGACTATTATAAATGTCCTTCTGATGATCCTTAGTGAAGAGGGATTTGAATCCGTTTACTATCCAAGCAATGGCTCTCCAGAGTGTAGATGTGGTTCTGAATTTCAGGATTATCATGTTTACAAAGGAAAACAAAAGTAACACATTTTTTATTTTATTTTATATTTATTTTATTTAATTTTTTATTTTATTTTATTTTATTTTATTTTAATTTATTTTTTATTATTTTATTTTATTTTATTTTATTTTATTTTATTTTATTTTATTTTATTTTATTTTATTTTATTTTATTTTATTTTATTTTATTTTATTTTATTTTATTTTATTTTATTTTATTTTATTTTATTTTATTTTATTTTATTTTATTTTATTTTATTTTATTTTATTTTATTTTATTTTATTTTATTTTATTTTATTTTATTTTATTTTATTTTATTTTATTTTATTTTATTTTATTTTATTTTATTTTATTTTATTTTATTTTATTTTATTTTATTTTATTTTATTTTATTTTATTCTATTTTATTTATTTTTTTTTATTTTATTTTATTTTATTTTTTATTTTATTTTATTTTATTTTATTTTATTTTATTTTATTTTATTTTATTTTATTTTATTTTATTTTATTTTATTTTATTTTATTTTATTTTATTTTATTTTATTTTATTTTATTTTATTTTATTTTATTTTATTTTATTTTATTTTATTTTATTTTATTTTATTTTATTTTATTTTATTTTATTTTATTTTATTTTATTTTGTTTTATGTCCATGCGCATTTTCCGACTGCTTTACACCTCCCCTCCTAAATTGTGGTGTTACCGTGAGCTGTTGTCTATGGTGAACTATGACAAAAAGAACGGGAACCATTACGGTTGTCGGATCTTAATCGTTTTGCAATCGATAAATGAAAGTTGGCGTTTAAACACAAGAATGGTTTAATTCGAAAACAAAGACCGTTCGCTTTCTCTCTGTGTTATGTGATTGTTGTTGTTTCTCTGTGTCGATGTTGTTGCAAAGTTAATTGTCGTTGTTGTAACAACAGCTACAACAAAGTGTGGCAACATCTGTACAAACATGCATGGGTGGTAGCCACAAGACCGACAGCAAGTTCATCCTCCCCTTTCTGTTCTGAATTATAGGCCCAATTGACCAGCATGTCCAGGCCTAATTTGCTGTTTGTTGTTGTTCTACTGTTTAACTGAACAACTGCACAGTAAACATTGACAGATATTAGCAAATCGATCATTGTCATTATCCTTCGATTGTTTCATTTGTACAAATAACACAAACAGGCTAACTGAGAGTTCAAGAATTCGCCCACAATCCCCATACACAGTCAGTCAATGGCAGGGGCCAATGTGATGACCATTGTCCTTTTGTTTTATCCTTCCTCTTCATTTCCTTAAATCGAGTATGCCATTGATTAATTTTATCTGCCTTTTTGCTGTGTATGTGTGCTCTACTGCCGTTGGGTATTTTAACTAATTTCCTTTTCATTCAATGCAACTTAAAAGAGGGCTATATAATGCATGTATGTGTGTGTGTGTGTGTGTGTGTGTGTGTTTGTGGGTGGGTTAAGGCCTCAATAATGCTGCGTGTATTTAACATTCATGCAACATTTCTGATTAGGACAGACGGACACTGAGACGTTGATTGTTTGTAATTAATCGCATTATAACATTAGTGGCCTGTTTTTGACAGTGATTAGGTGTATGAGCGTCTCAATGAGAAATCGAAGCTGATGGTGGAGGGTTTGAATGTCCAGAGCTTTCAGTGTTCATTAATAAATGTTGGAACCCCCATTACGTTGTTGATTGGCCTTGAAGCGAAAAGTAAATGTCGACATATTTCAAATTCTCAATTTTATGCATTTTACCCAGTCTAAGCAAGATTTTTGTATGATGTATAGATGTGATTAAGTTATTAACCATATTTACTTAATAGAGATGAGATAAAATTTGAATGTTTCTTAAATAAGAAGGGAAATTTTAGAAAATTCGGCATAAAAAAATATCAATTTCCTATTAAAAAAAAAATTTTAGAGTGGTATTTACCTTTTTTTAATTTAATTAATTAAGGCACTTATTACTGTGCAGCAAGCAGTACTTATTGATTTATTTAATCGTAAACAAGATGATGTCGGTAGGCTAAATTATTAAAATTTGTTTCTAAGGGTAATAGTAGAGAGTGACAGAGGAAACCCCGAGAGCAGCAGTACAACGAACGAGACAAAGCAGCGCGAGACCGAACAAAGAAAACAAAATCACCACCACCCGAAGCAAAGCACATGCGTTGGCTGGTTAGATGGTTTTTTGGCTTGCTTATGGATATATTGTTGTTGTTATATGTTGGCTTGCAAAGAACGCCTTTCAACAACAAATTTGTACTTTGGGTAGTTGAGATTCAAAATAAATTTTTGCAGGAAAATTAACAACTTTCGTTTTTGTTTTTTCGACCAATGTTGTTGTTTTTCAAAATTTATCTGTTTGTCTACAGACACAAAAAATGAAAGGTGCAAATAAGTGGTTATGCAGAGCTGAAACATTTTATACATTAATATACGTCCGTTAAAATGCTGTATAATTCGAGACTCGTGAAAAAAAACAATCCTGTCAAAATAGAATTAAATAAATGCAAAATCAAATCAGAAGTATAGGGAAATAAAAGTTTAAGAAACTTGATAGGAATACCATCAACACCAATGGACTAAGCCTAAATTTTTCTTAAAGCTATCGCAACATCATCAATATTTACACAACGTTTATGAATGATGAAATGGTATTTGAGCAAAGTACGAATCTGTATTAAATAATAGTGTAAAGTAATGGGGTGCCGCATTGTAACCAAAAAACCTCCACAGGCTGAAGAATTGGGAGCGCAATTTTGACCCGATCATTTTCAAACTGGGTATAGACAATTTTTTGGTCCATATGGATATATTCCATATAAATATTTGTGGTCATACTTCCATATATTTGAATCCCATATACTTGGGCAAGTATTGTAATAACGTAGACATTGTTAACCGATTCTCATGAAATTCGGCACAAAGGATTCTCTTATTACTCTCGACATAAGTGGTGAATTTTAAAGAAATCAGCTCCGATTTAGATTCCGCGTGATTTTAGGACAATGTATTGGAGGGCTGCCATACTGTCAAGATTCAGACTTTTTAACAAAATAATCTTCGAACCGCCATAACTTTAAAACAAGTAAGACCGTGCTAAGTTCGGCCGGGCCGAATCTTTTATACCCTCTACTATGGATCGCATTTGTCGAGTTCTTTGCTTATTACCCGAACAAAGAATAATGAATAAGAACTGTTATGCTATTTGAGCTATATCAAGTTATAGTCCGATTGGGACCATAAATGAATTGAATGCTGAACATTGAAAAAGTCATTTTGTAATATTTCAGTCCATTCGGATAAGAATTGCGCCTTGTAGGTGCTCAAGAAGCAAAATCGGTAGATAGGTTTATATGGGAGCTGTATCTAGCTATAGATCGATTTAGAGCATATTAGATACGTATGTCGAGAGTCATGAGAGAAGCCGTTGTACAAAATTTCTGCCAAATCGGATGACAATTGCGTCCTCTAGAGGCTCAAGAAGCCAAGATCCAAGTTTATATGGGAGCTATATCAGGTTATGTACCGATTTGCGCCATACTTAGCATACTTAAGACCGTACTTAGTACAGTTTTTAGAAGTCATAACAAAACACTTCATGCAAAATTTCAGCCAAATGGGATGATAATTGCGCACTCTATTGGCTCAAGAAGTCAATATCCAAGATCGGTTTATATGACAGCTATATCAGATTATAAAGCAATTTGAACCATACATAACACAGTTGTTGGAAGTGTTACCAAAACACTATGTGCAAAATTTCAGTCAAATCGGACGAGAATTACGCCCTCCAGATGCTCAAGAAGTCAAGACCCACTAATAAAAAGTATTTGTTCAAAATTTCAAGCGCCTAGCTGTACTCCTTCGAAAGTTAGCGTGCTTTCGAGAGACAGACGGACGGACATTGCTAGTTGGACGTAGAAAGTCATGAAAATCAAGAATATATATACTTTATGAGCGTCTTAGTCGAATATTTCGAGGAGTTACAAACAGAATGACGAAATTAATTTCATAAAAAAAAAAATTTAATTTTTTTTTTCAAATTTTTTAGCTTTTATTTTTTTCCATTTTTGATTTTTTCAAACTTACCTCAAATATTCCATTAGTTTTAACATGTATTAAAACATATATAATTGCCCAAAAATATGAGCACTTTATATTTAAGTAGCTTTTTCCACAGAACGTTTCATGTATGTATCGCCTGATTTGGATTTCTAGAGCATTTATCAAACGCTCTTTTCAATGTTACGACCATGACACAATATGTCTGCTCTTTGGCAAAAATAGGTTCAGATTTAGATATAGCTTGTAATTCGCCATTGGCTGTAACGTTTCCTCCAAAGTCGCTGAAGAAAAATGAATTGAATATATCACCAGCTCATAAACCAGACAAAACCATCGCTTTTCGCGATGTATTGGTAACTCTTATACGCCATGTGGCTGTTCATCAACCCATATGTGACAGTTTCGCTTGTTAACATATCCATTTAGCCAGAAATGAGACTCATGTTGCAAAGGTATAAGGCATATTTGAATGATAATAAATTTCAACAATTAGTAGTCGTTGCTCGATTATGAATGATGAAATGGCAGAATAAACGGAACATTTTTCACTTGCACATAGATGGTATGGACTCAATTATCAACTATTGCTGGCAACTTCAAGAACCTAACTCTAAAACTTCGCCTTTTAGTTAAGTATACAATCAATTAAGTATACATCAATAGTTCACAAATATTTATATATCATGAACCTAATTTAAAATATCTCCAACTTTCAGGAAATAAATACTTACACCAGTAATTCCATCCCTCATAAGAACTTAATCATGAAAAATATGAAAATGTGCTTTATCTCCCACAGAAAAGAAGCCAAATGTTTTTTCTTATTAAATAATGAAGAAAATGGGGAAGAAATGTAAAAAATCATCCGTAACCAAACCAAAATTGAAATAAATTAATTATGAAGGAAATGACTGTAAAATGTGGTTATTTAAGAACTCGCCAAAAAATGGTTACGGTGATTTATGATTTTTGATGAAAGAAAAAAATAAAAAAAAAATTTTTTGAAGGGAAATGAGTTTTTTTAGAAGGATTTCCTTAATTTTTTTCTCTTATGCATAAATCATCAGACATTAAGTTGGTTGATGAAAACGGAGTTGTTAAAACCACACTTTGTGCATTTTAATATTTTTGGGATTTTTATCAAAACTCATAGCAGTGACAGGCCAAAGCAAAAAAAAAAAAATAAATTAACCCCTTTTAGGAATTGTGCTCTCTTGGTTATCGTTAGAATAAACCTTTCACAATTCATTTTCATTAATTTGAAATCATTTCAACCCTTTTCCCGGAGATATCATTTCACTTCACTTTTTTTAAACAGTCATTCATTACTTCCGCTACGTTTTTGTTGCTCTAACAACGAGGTGTCACTTTTTCTACTTTGGCAGGGATTTGATTTCGGTGGAGGTTAATCTCTTTTTCTATATGTGTTGCACTCGCTTTTGTTCGTACCGCATTCATATTCTCATCATGGGTCTGTGGTTGTTTCGTTGGTCTCTTTATGGCAAAGTATCCCATTTGGGTAAATGCTCGTTGCAATGAAATCACATTCTCATATTGCGAATGCCTTAATTCATACATTTCCATATTAAAATTATTTTGCTTTTTAATGGCAATATGTTGAGATTTCAGCAGACGAATGATACACTGAAAAAAAGTAGTTTTGAAAACTAACTCCAATATTTAAATTCCCTGTTCCTCCAACCCAAGCGAATAAGTTGACCGATCCGAACAATATTGGACTAAAAAGGAAGGTATTGGGAGCAGTGTAGCCACTCAAGCAAAATTATTTCCTACCAAAATTTAAGAAAATTTCAACCAAACGCCACCAAAACCTACCAAATGTTCTACAAGCCAAAAATGCAACCTAGACCGGATCGTCTTTATATTTATAGAGGATCTAGCCATGTTCCTCCGTCGTTTGTTGAATTCACTCTACACCCTATGAAAATATCGGCCATAGTTAAAGATGGAGGTGAAAAAACGGAGGCCACCGTAGCGCAATGTTTAGCATATCCGCCTATGACGCTAAATGTCCGGGTTCGAATCCTGACGAGAACATTGGAAACATTTTCAGCAGTGGTTATCCCCTCCTATTGCTGGCGACATATGAGAGGTACTGTACCATTTGGTGAGGCATCCGTGTAAAATCTTCTCCGTAAAGTGGTGTCGCACTGTGGATCTAGCCATGTTCCTCCGTCGTTTGTTGAATTCACTCTACACCCTATGAAAATATCGGCCATAGTTAAAGATGAAGGTGGAAAGACAGAGGCCACCGTAGCGCAGAGGTTAACATGTCCACCTATTACGCTGAATGTCCGGGTTCGAATCCTGTCGTGAACATTGGAAACATTTTCAGCAGTGGTTATCCCCTCCTATTGATGGCGACATATGTGAGGTACTGTACCATTTGGTATGGCATCCGTGTAAAATCTTCTCCGTAAAGAGGTGCGGCACTGCGGCACCTTGTTTGGTGATGTACTCGGCTGTAAAAAGGAGGCACTTATCATTGACCTTATACTTTATTATGAGACGTTTGTCAATGTTATTTAATGGAAAGATCATGGGCAAATTTGCATAGTTAAAGATGACCTATATATGAATATAGCACCGATTATACCGATTTCGCGTTAAGAATTCTTGAATTCATAAAAATTGTATTTTGTCCCGATATCGATGAATAACAATGTCGAATCAAGCTGTCTCCAGATTTACTACCCGTTTCCGACGTTACAGTGAGTTGCATTGTACCCCTCAGCATCCTAGTATGGACCCGATCTGTCCATAATTGTATGTAGCCGCCATATAGCCTGATCTTCAGATTGAAGGCAATCGGACGAAAGCCAAATTTTTACCATGCATTAGCGAATTTTGGTGCAGATTCCTTTACTCTTGTACCAGTTGTATTCAATATCAGAATTTATTCAATTTTTTCTCCGAAATTTGAAACAGTGAGACCCCTTTAACAGTATTAGACCCCGACGTCCTAGCTGAGTACGTATGAAATATAGTCTAGATCGGGTCATAAAAGGTTTACAATAATTATATCAGATGATTTTGTTTGAAAGTTCATGTTCGAGGTCAAAGAGGTACTGATTTAAAAAAATGGTTTCATTCAGCATACACAGAATAAATACACTAAAGCAAAAGAAAAAATTAAACAATTTTGAGTTACCCCGGGGATTTTTTCAATAATTTGCTTAATATTAATATGTGGGAAAAACCTACTAAAATTTGAGGTCAGCCTACCAACCTACCAGAAGAACAAAAACCTACTAATTTTGGTAGGAACGGATCAAAAACGGCAGCACTGATTGGAAGTATAGTAGGAATGCCTTTAAAGGGGTTTTAGGGTAATGGACAAAAAGACAAATATTTCCAAATAACTCAAACATTTCAATTTCATTCAAAGTCACCCGATCGAATGTGCTGAACGATCGGGACAATATTGGAATAAAATGGAAAGTATTGGGAGTACGGTAGGGACCTATATAAGAAGGTTTTGGTTTGATATCAAATATGCAGTCTTCCCCAAACGACCTAAAACTTGAAGTGAATTGCACTTGTTGTTCTATGGAAAAGTAAATTTCTTTCTTCCTGAAATCATCCAATACAATTTGGTAAAAATGTTTGATGTGCTTTAAGACTTTTCTTTGAGTGTATATAATGAGTTTTTAATGTTTTACTCAGTAGAGAAGAAGAGAAAAAAAAGTAATATGAAAAGTTGAAATACCTAGAGTGTAGTAAGAGAGAGAGAGAGAGAGAGTGCAAAGGGTTAATGGTTAAAGTTCCATAATCCTTTGGGTTAAATTGCAATTTAAAAATGCAAATTAATTGCTGTTCAATCTCGGCCACTTAATAATGTCTGTCCATATTTTCTTGGATGAAAATCTTTTGTTCACTCTGCCCTTTTTCAGTTTCTTTGTTAACCCAAGCCCTAAAAAACTCACCAAGGTGCATCGATAAAGATTTTTTGTTTTGGATTTCTATTACAGCAGTGAAGGTAAGGGACAGGAAATTCCCCTTTTGTGTTAATTAACTTTTATAATGGCCTAGGAATTAAAATTTGTTTGGCATTTGTTTAATTGGAAACTTATAGGGGGATTTTGTGCAATAAGAAGAAAAAGGATGTTCTGCCACCTGGCCTCTGCCATCCCCCCTCAGGGGAGCAAAAGTAAGAAAAGAAATTAAAATAGACACAGCGCAGAACAACGAAATGCGAAAAACATTAACATTAAGTTTTATTTTGGAAATGGCAAAAACGAGATGAAAAAAAAAGCAAAGAAAAGCTATAATTCAATTTTATTGCCGACGTGTTCCAGGTACTTATGTTTAATATCTAGCAGCAGTCGAATGGGCGGCTGTGCGATAACTTCAATGCTAATATCCGGTTTTCTTAACATCTCTGCTTATTGAGAAATTTTTCAAATACTCTTCGTTGTAGGCAGACAAGAAGTCAAAGTCATCATCGATGCCATTTTGTGCTGTATTCCCGGTCATAAATAATAATTTCACAGGCAATAAAGAAGAGACCGAGAAGAAAAAAACCTGCAATTTCATATTCCATAATGAAATACTCGTAAAGCGGCGTCTCTACTGTAAAGGAAGTTATCGAAATTTACTCCCACCATTTTGTGGAAACATCGCTCATCTTCCCCCGTTTTGTGGGAACATGACATTACCCATGTTTTAGTCGATTAATGCGCGAAATATTTGCAATTATTTTTAATGTTCGTTTGTGCTAGGAAGGCGCGATTGGTCCTAGTCATCAGGCTTCCTTCAGAACACCCCTGGTACTCTTTGGCAAGGCAATTTGGAATTCCTGCTTCTGCTGTTGCTGTTTGATGCCACGGCTGTTATACAACACTTGAGCTGTATATCAAAGTTAAGCTGTTGTTGTGTTATCAAATGACTAAGGATAATGTAAAAATATTCACTTTATTTTGCTAAGGTTCATCGAAATGATAAACATATTGCTAAAGTCATTTATACAGTGGGTTTTAAAAGATTGATTTAAAGGTGAATTATTCCATGAAGATCATATTGAGGTATGGAGGGCAGCCTTCTCTTATGTCAACGGGGGCAGAAAATTGGAAATAGGTGAATGTGAGCAAATCGAGTCGCAAAGGCTTAGAATAAGCTACTAATTTAAATAACATCGAGAAGTGCGTAAGGTTGTACGGTACGAATATAAGCTCAAGGACGTCTGACCATTAGGGCTATAACAACCAGGATGATAAGTGGAGTGTGGTTTACATTAGGGATCCCAAGTTTGGACGAAAGGTTGACTTTTTGACTTTTCGACTTTCTTTTGTAAAAAGGAGACTTTTGCAAAAAGTAGACGTTTCAAATTTTTGTCAAAATTTCCAAAATTTTCTTAATACGTACTTCTCTTTTTCCTACAATTTTTCGTAAACGTTTGACATCAAGGTATAATCATTTCTTTGTATTTTCATGCAAAATTGGCGCCTTTTTGTTATCAACCCCACCCGCTTTCTAAAGCCAATATGGTAATTTTTTTTTACTGAATTTCAAAAGTTCCAAGCCGACTTCCAACTAGTGTTTTTCTGAATGTTAAAACCCAAGTAGAACATCACATTTTATTGCACATAAGAGTAATGAACTTTTATTCTCTATCACTTCTTCTACAAAACTCGAAAAGAAGCCCAAAAATATCTCTATTCTATCCGATTTTATGTACCCGGCTATACCAAAGACCAATTGCCAAAAATTTCGGATTTTCCAAATTTTGTTGTTGTCGTCACCATTAAACACGAAATAAGACCGCCTAACGCAAATCGGAGTTTATCTGTTCTAATTTCCATTTAGACTAATTTCCATTTCTTCTCTACTCTACTCTATGTTAAAACCCAAGTAGAACATCACATTTTATTGCACATAAGAGTAATGAACTTTTACTCTCTATCACTTCCTCTACAAAACTCGAAAAGAAAACCAAAAATATCTCTATTCTATCCGATTTTATGTATTCGGCAATACCAAACACCAGATCTACTCTACTCTACTCTACTCTACTCTACTCTACTCTACTCTACTCTACTCTACTCTACTCTACTCTACTCTACTCTACTCTACTCTACTCTACTCTACTCTACTCTACTCTACTCTACTCTACTCTACTCTACTCTACTCTACTCTACTCTACTCTACTCTACTCTACTCTACTCTACTCTACTCTACTCTACTCTACTCTACTCTACTCTACTCTACTCTACTCTACTCTACTCTACTCTACTCTACTCTACTCTACTCTACTCTACTCTACTCTACTCTACTCTACTCTACTCTACTCTACTCTACTCTACTCTACTCTACTCTACTCTACTCTACTCTACTCTACTCTACTCTACTCTACTCTACTCTACTCTACTCTACTCTACTCTACTCTACTCTACTCTACTCTACTCTACTCTACTCTACTCTACTCTACTCTACTCTACTCTACTCTACTCTACTCTACTCTACTCTACTCTACTCTACTCTACTCTACTCTACTCTACTCTACTCTACTCTACTCTACTCTTCTCTTCTCTACTCTACTCTACTCTACTCTACTCTACTCTACTCTACTCTACTCTACTCTACTCTACTCTACTCTACTTGGTTGAGTAACCAGATCTGAGTTGGGCCAATGTTACCCTTGTTTTCTGAAGCATCACTCGCTCTTCGAGTGCTATGCCTGATAGATATTCACAAGGATAATGTTGGGTTATTTGGCATTCATCGTCTGAATCGCAGCCCCAAACCATATGCAGACCCTTGACATTAGCCACAAAATCTTTTTAATCAGTAGCCCAGTGCCTTATGGGTCCTCAAGATCCTGGAATTTCTCAGTAGTTCTCCTTTTAGCAGGATCTCGCTTGTCACTGCATTTAGTTTCCGGTTCCTTCTAAATATCTCCTTTTCTAATCTGATATCTGTGAGAAGTGGATCCAATACAGTTCTTGGGACTTCTCGCGGTCGCATTACGGTTGCCAGCCAGTGGTAGGGTCAGATTTCTAATAGCTTCCTTTTTTTTCTTCTGACAAGGTTCTTAAGTTTGATACGGACCATATCTTCAACTTGCAATAATCCGCAAATGATGCTATCACCACATTGTATGGTAAAGTATAAATTATCCGACATCCAGACCAGATGTCCGTACACAAATTTATAAGCTCACTATTGAAGAACAAGTTAGTTAAGCCAACAGTAAATCGGCTCTCCGACGACCATTTCGCTAGTAAAACAACTCTAAGGATACCAACTGTATACTAATCGGCAAAATACAGTTGTTGCTGCTCAAAAAAAGTCTTAATAAAAAGTTTATCTGCTCACATAAATGTATCTGTCATGTTTATCGACATCAACAAGCACCATAAGATGTTCCAACACTTATTCGCCTGGGCTTGGGAGTTTTTTTTGTTTTTTGGAAGGGAGTGAGCAACACCTTCCGCTAATGAACATTGAACGTTCAACTTTATTTGATATTACAAAGCAAAGAACAACCTCCTTACCTCGCCCTTCTACAACGCTTGCATTCATGTAATCTCTACTCTATTTAGTTCCACGGCGATAATAAATCGTGCGTTGATTTTGCTCACCATATTATACTCCTGTTGGCCGGATGGCCACCAACACTGACTGCCACCGCCCTAAGCCGCCATCTGTTTCGTTTTGCTTTTTACTCCTAATGAATGTCTTTGGCCGCATTTGCGATTTTCGCAGAAGCATGGCCGCAGTATTTCTTGAACATCATAAATAATTCTAATGGGTTTACGTGCCACATTGTGGAACATGGCTGCAAAAAACAAAACGCGAAACACACCGAACACCAACAACAGCAACAGCACAAATGCAAGTCCTGGTCTATTTACTTTACAATTTGGATTAAAATCTATGGCCTGGCACAAATGTCAGCAATGAAGTTGCCATTTGGCTGAGATGGTAGCATGAGTTTGTTGTAAATCAGAGTTTGTTTGTTGTGCAGCATTTTAAAGGATAATTCGATTAATACATTGTAATTGGGTATTGTAATATTTGATAATCTGTTTAAAAATTAGGAACATGTAGATATTTCTCTAACACAAAATTTCAATAAATTTTTCTCTAGGGACAAAATTTAAATGAAATTTTCTCAAAAGACAAATTTTCTTTAAAGACAAAATTTTAAGGATAATTTTTCTGAAGACCAGATTAGGTTGGAAGAGAATGATATTAGACATTCGATTTCTAGGTATGCTCCGATAAAATTTAATAAAATTTTTCCTATATTCTTCATTAACGCAAACTGGTCCATATATTTTTTAACGAAGGATTTTTCTCTCAAACACTCCAAGTACTACTTTATCTGCTCGGCTTTGCTCCTCAGCTGCTCGCACAACCCAAAGTAGCATCTGTTAGCCGTTTTATCTTAAATCTAGTGTCATTTGCTTCAGTTACTTTGGTGCCGAGATAAATCTGACTATCTCAAAGTTGTAGTTCTCAATTTTTTCCATTTTCTCTATCAGCTCGGGTTTACATGGCTTTGTGGGATTTGATATCATCAACTTTGTCTTATCACCAAAACTATTTTCGTTGACTCTGTTTCGATACTTTCAATGGCTGCGATTGCTTCTTCCCATGATCGACCCCCTTATATGGATGTTGTTGTTGTAGTAGTGTGTTGTACACTGAGGCGGCAGCCCTTGTCGATGAAAGATTCCCTCGGTCCAATCCGGTGCGTAGGAGTACAACCAGCGGCCATGGGATGACCTAATATGGATGTAGTCGACATAGGCGAGAAGCATATGTTCTCTAGTGAGAACATATTCACACCTGCATCTCGTATAATCTTCTCCAACAGGATATTAATGAGATCACACGATACGAGGGAGACAGCCCCCTATCTGAAACTTCGATTGGTTCGGAGAAGTTCTTTCGTATTTTAACTGAGGATCGTGTATCAGCAAGCGTCATCCTGCAAAGTCGTATCAGTTTTGCAAGGACACCAAAATTGTAGGTGGTGATTTGTCCTTCACTAGTCTTTTCCAATTATTTGCCATTGCGCTGCTATGCTATTGGGACGGGGAGTGCCTTCTTCAAGTAATTGGGGTCAGCCACGTGGAGTATGCCGTTAGCAACTTTTCGAAGTCCAGCTTCCATGCAGTGTCAGATCGTATGTTTCTTGCCACACTAAGACGTATGCGAATCCCTGCTGCAACAAAGTAATGATCCGAATCGATGTTCCCCTCTCGGATCGATCATCTATTTGAATATGTGATACTTGGGCCAAAATTGGCATCAGTCAGTATTTGAAAGAATTTTGAAAATCGGACCACAAATGAAGGTTTGGCAACCTCAAAAATTTTACGGAGTAGCAAGGTGACCACTTTTAGGGGCTTGCCAAGAAGCACACGAACGCGCCAACACCTCGGCTTTAACCATTCCAAATTTTAAAGAGATAGCTCCGTTCTCACACAGCATATTTTTTTATTATTTTTTGTCGATTTTCGTCGCGATCTACATGTCCTGCTGAACAACAGATTCAAACTCTACTGTTATAGACATTTCTTTATATAGGAATGATGCCGATTGAACTACAAGTCTTATTGAAGGGTATTTAGTGGGTAGGCCGGTCCCAGACTCTGCCAAATGTGTATACCATATTTGTAGTCAACTCCGAAAGAACATACATTTGATACCCATTTTGTGGCGTTGGACATTCATGCCCGTTTTGGGGGTATTTAAGGTTGGGGAGGCCCCGTAGACACCTTGGACCAAATTTTTATAAACGATGTATACACTGATAGAAAAATTACGGTACTTGGCAATACCACCTGGTATTATTTTGTTTGCGTTATTAGCAAAGATTTTTAATACCATTTGGTATCAATTCAATACCAGACAAATGAGGCTATTACGTATTGACGGCGTCACATTTCTATTCTTGTCGTCGTAACGCTATTATAAAATATTTGTTAAACAAATATATAAAATATTTTATTAAAATTTATGATTGTATTAGATTAAAAAAGAAGGCGCAGATATTTATCCGCCCCATGCCACTATGGACATTCACCTGGCTTGGGTGTTGGTGGGTATAAAAACCTGCTCAAATACTTCTACAATGTTCAGCATTTTTTAGGATCCGCCTCCATTTCGAATATCAAAAATGTAGTACCATTTTTTCACCCGGGGCTCAAACTCTATCCTTTGTGAAAATTTTATGAAAATCGGTTCAGCCGTTTTTGAGTCTATACGGAACAGACAATCAAACTAACAAACAAAGCGCAACAATTTCTGTTTTATACCCTACACCACAACAGTGGAACAGGTCATTTGTTAACCGATTCTCTCGAAATTTGGCAGAAGGGATTTTCTTATGACTTGAATTTCATAAAAATTGTTTCAGATAAACCTGACATATATGTATATCGCCCGATTTTCATTTCTAGTGCCACTGCAAGCACTTTTATTTATTGAAATTTTTATTTTGTCTTTAGGGATGGCTTTTACCAAAATAAGGAAAATATTCCAAGAAATGTTTTATCATCACCAAAGTTTTCGATGATTCGTTGCAACTTCTATACATAAAATTGTAATTAGAACAAACCAAGCTATTACAACAATACCATACACATTGAAAACTCAACAGACTTTTTAATGCCTCGTTTTGAAACATTTTTCCAACTTTTATGGCAACACATTTTGTTGTTGCATGATTGAGACATCTTCATAGTCACCGTCATCAACAGAATCAGCAGCATCACCATCATCATCATCATCCTTTGACAATCGTCATTTGGACCAGTTGTTGGAATAAAATGAAAAATCTCAACGAGAATAACGACAAGCCATAAAAAAGAAGATAAGAAAACTTTTGTTAGCAACTCATGAATATTCATGGCACCGAGTAATGGCTTGAACAGAAAAACAAGAGGCCACCACAATTCTAGACCCATCCGGAATTCTTATCTTTTACTACTTTTGGGCCGGAAAGTATCTTTGAAACGAGAGTTGGCTCATGTGAACAAAAATCAGAGAAGGACACATAAAAACTCTCACACACATCCTCAAACATTGAGTACACCTTTTTGGTAAAGATTTAATTGAGGATGTTGGAGTCAGCAGTGATGTATAATGTTTTTGGGGTAATGTCCTTTGGAGTCCTTAAATATGTGGCCACATCATATTTATGCACTCAAAAACACATTTAAATATTATTTAAGTGGTCGGTTTGGTTGTATGGCCGTGTGTGTATTTGCATTGTTCTTTGGTGTTTTGGGGTATTTATGGTTGAAGATAACAAAAAAAAAACCCACCAAATTTTAATGTTGGTGTTGACACCAAGTGTTACATGAGAGGCGCTTACAGTTTATATGCCTCTTATGCCTCGTATACTCAGTACCTTTGAAGAGTTTTCCATGCCCACTGCCACTCAACAAATTTGGGAGTAATTACAAGTTTTCGTGGGTTGCGTCAAAAATTTTTGTGAAAAACCGCTAAATAAACTTGGTATTGAAAAATATTTGAGATCATCTTACATTCAGCTCTCTTTTCACATTTATTGTTGTTGCTCGTTTTTCATTTCAATCAATGTGATGTCTTATTCAACAGTATGGCAATAGGAGACCTTAACAAACAGGTGAAGCTATTGTCTAAACAGCTTTCTCTCAGCTGATTCTCCTATCAACAAATCGATAGAATAAATTTTCGTGGCTAGCGGCATTAGTGAGCATATCGTACCTTGAGAGATTTTTTTAATAAAAACAGCAAAAAAGTTTGCTGAAAATGGGTCAGCAGTAAACAGCAAACATTTTCTGCTGTTTTTACATGGTGAAATGTTGACTATAGCTGAAAACAAGTAAAAGTAAGTTAAATTCGGCTGGGATGAAATTATATATATAGCAAGTAAAAAGGCGTAAAGTTCGGCCGAGCCGAACTTTGGATACCCACCAGATCGTGTATATATGCAAACCACCTTTCATCAAAATCCGGTGAAATATACATACCTTATGCCCCATAGCAGCTAAATATCGAAATATGTTCCGATTTGGACCAAATACGTATGCGTACAAGTCATTGATCAATTGTGTATAACAAAATATTGGTCTTTTAAGTAGCTATATATAAAAATAAACCGATCTGATCCATATACGAAACTGATGTCGAAAAGCCTAAAATAAGGCACTGTCCCAAATTTCGGCGAAATCGGACAGTAAATGCGCCTTTTATGGCCCCAAAACCATTAATCGAGAGCTCGGTCTATATGGCAGCTAAATCCAAATCTGGACCGATCTGGCCCAAGTTTAAGAAAACTGTCGAAGAACCTTGCACAACACACTGTCCCAAATTTCGGTTACATGGGACAATAAATGCGCCTTTTATGGGCCCAAACACCTAAAACCAAGAGATCGGTCTATATGACAGCTATATCCAAATCTGAACCGTTCTGGGCCAAATTGAAGAAGTATATCGAAGGGCTTAGCACAACTCACTGTCCCAAATTTAGGTGACATCGGACAATAAATGCGCCTTTTATCTCTCTCTCCCTCTCTCGTTACCCCAAAATCACCACCCAAAATCAAGGTTGTCCGATCGGGACAATATGGGTATCAAATGAAAGGTATTGGAGAGTAGAAAATGAATTTGATACTAAAAGAAGAATCCAGGGGCCACTCCAATTCTAAAAGTTCCCTAACAAACATATTGGATGCACACATCAATATGGGACTCAAATGAAAAGTATTCGGGAGAAGATTACGAATATGACAAATGATGTCTAAGTAATGGCGGGTCGCCCCACCCCGAAAAGGCCCCAAAATGGGAATTTTACTCGATCATAGCTATATAAGACTCACATGAAAGGTATTTGGGAGTTGATTACGAATATGACATTAAACTTTTTATCCAAAAATCACCTTCATTAGATTATTTGACCAATTAAAACAACGGGGGATCAGATGATAGATATTTTTGAGTAAAGTGCGTCATTCAAATATGTTCTCAAGAGGCAGATGGAGTGTGGCGCACAGCCCTCATATAGACGCCCTATACCAAACGGCTGTATACACCAATCATGACAATATGGGGTTAAATTAAAGGTATAAGGTTGTGGAGTACGAAACTGATATCTTCATTCAGCTCATATATCTAGCCGACCACCTCACCCCAAAACACTCGATCAATCATATTGACCTAACAGGACACTGTGTTATTTAATTAATGTGTGGGGACACAAATAAATGTAGGCCGCCATAACCCAAAAATTATGAAGTTCAGCGTGATAGAAGGAGTTGCAAACTTTAACGTTATGATTGCAACCATTTTAAGGTCATCGATAGACAAGACCAAACGTCATGCTGCTGGGCCAACACTTTTGTGTTAAAAAGTTTTACATGGTTTAATAGTAAGAACTATCGCCGCACCGCACCAAATATATACACTGGCAAATTTGTTCATTACTACAGAAAATCGTTTAATATGGCAATTTGATTTGATTTAAAAAAACGCCTAATGATGAATATTTAGTAGGTAGTCATAAAGTCAATTATAGACAACAACCATATGATGATCCACTCCAAGCGATTAGCACTAACATTTACATTAGCGCCATCTACTGGCTGTTTTCATTGTATTTAGTTGATCCAAGTAGATGGCGCTAATGTGGAATGAAGCCAACATGAATCCGTATATATCAAAATTAATCATACAGCATTTATCTAGAGAACATATTTTTCGCGTGGTGAAAATGAAGGCGCAGTGATGTCGATTTGTTTGTGTGTGTGTTCATTGTCAAATTGTCAATGTCAAATGAAAATAGGGTACATAATTTGTGGATATCTGAAGGGGGACGGACCCTCCCTCTTATCCTAATTTTAAATAAACCAATCTCCCGATTTGACTTCTCGAGCCCCTGGAAGCCGAAATTTTTGTCCAAAATTGACTGAATTTTGCACATAGTGTTCTGTTATAACTTCCAACAACTGCGCCAAGAGCTATATTCGGTCAAGAACCTGATATAGCTCCCATATACACGGATCTTCCGATTTGACTTTTTGAGCTTCTGGAAGTCGCAAGTTTTGTCTGATTTGGATATAGTGTTCTGTGCCAAGTACGGTCCAAACTGTGCCAAGTACGGTCCAAACTGTGTCCAAGTACGGTGCAAATCGGTCTTTAACCTGATATAGTTCCCATATAAACCGATTTTTTAATTATCCTTGTTCGTTTCCTAGAAGCTTTAATTTTACTTGTTCGAACATTCTCTAGCTTGAGATCGTATTCAATTTTATACACCAGTTATCTTCATCAACACCTTGTTCATACATTCGTGCAAGAGGAAATAATTTTTAAGAAAAAACTTAAAAAAGTCATCACCCTAGTATACATATTTCTCGAAAACTGGTTACAATATGTTTCTAAACATTTTATATTGTTTTACAAAAAAATTCATTTTAGTTTCGGACTTTTTTTTTTACAAACTACCCTCGTTTTGTAATTTTGAACACAAATTTCCACCTAAATATTCATAATTTCCTTTTGCGTCAATTGAGTTGTTGGTCCCTTTTTAGAGACGGCTGGCTGGTGGGATGCAAGTAAGTACACGTGTTTTAACCAACCAAATGATTTCATTATTCTGATAAATTTTATTGCGGTACAAATGTGCTCAGTTTTTGGGTTCAACTGCACTAATGGAGAGAGAGAGAATCTTTGTTTACTTGGTTAGAGTCGAGTTGTAACGAGCTGTTATTATTGTTATTGCCATGATTATTTTGGACTAGCCATAAAACAGTGATAACTGCTGATGAAATTGTGTGTTTATAATTAAAAAAATTTATTCCAAAAAATTTGACTTTTTTTACAAAACGTATAAAAAAAATCTTAAAATTTTAGCATGCATTTGTTTTTGTTTATCAACCCTATCTCCTCTGCTTTTTCAAAGGGGATTGTGATTACAAGATTCCTTTATATTACCCCTAACATCGTATTGTTTCAAGGGGGGTTGGGTGGAGAAGCAAGGGTGTCTTATGTTTGCCATCACAATAAGAACAACGCCATAAATTATCACACTAATTATTGTAATGGGATACCATTGTCATTAGAAGTATACCCAAACATAACACTTACACTCCTATAACAACTACAATGACATTAATATGTAAGCAAGGTTATTAGAGTTTGAAGACAACCAATTACACTGAAAGAAAAAAGTGGTTTTTAAGAGGGAATTGCAAAAAAAAGTTACTTAGTTGTATTCATTATAACACAATTCCTTGTAAAGTGTCATACTGTTATACTGAAATATTTTTTTTGTTACAATACATAAAAAAATACAAAAAATGTTTTAATGATGCTGAAGAAACGACGACGCCAAATTTGGTCAAGATCGGACCAAAATTGTGGCTTCTACAGCCTTAATAGTTCAAATCGGATGAAAGATATTTATGGGAGTTATATTTAAATCCGAACCGATTTTGACAAAATTTTCTAGATATGTTAAGATCAGTAACGAAACAATCCGTGCCAAATTTTGTGCAGATCGGTTGAAAATTGTAGCTACTACGGCAATTCCGGGTCAAATCAGGCGATACATATATATTGGAGCTATATCTAAATCTGGACCGATTGTGAGATTTGAGACTTTACACGCATATGGAGACGTCAAATAAAACACCCCATGCCAAATTTTGTAAAGATCGGTAAAAAATTGTGACTTCTACAGCCTTAAACAGCCATATCGGATGAAAAATATATATGGGAGCTATATCTAAATCTGTACCGATTTTCATGAAATTTTCAACACATATTAGGACGTCAAATAAAACACCTCCTACCAAATATTTTAAAGATCGGACTAAAACTGTGGCTTCTACAGCCTTGAAAGTCGATATCGGATGAAAGATATATATGGGAGCTATATCTAAAGCTAAACCGATTTTTATGAAATTTTGCACACATATGTAGACCTTAAATAAAGTACCCAATGCCAAATTTTGTAAAGATCGGACGAAAATTGTGGCTTCTACAGCCTGAAAAAGCCATATCGGATGAAATATATATATGGAAGCTATATCTACATCTGAACCGATTTTTTTTTAAATCAATAGCGTTTGTTCTTGGGCCAAAAAAGTGACATAAGCAAAATTTCGCGACAATCGGACAACAAATGCGACAATCGGACAACAAATGCGATCTATAGTACCCTGTACCACAGTGGTGGTGTAGGGTATAAAAATGAAAAAAAGCCCAATATTTTGGGTGTTATTTCATTGTGAAATAATCCCTAATTTATGAAATCATACCCAAAAAAAGAAAAATCGCTCAAATTTGTATTCAATTCACTTTTATTGATTTACTATGCCAACTGGGCCTGCTCCGCTGCGCCTTCCTTAACTCTCTAATATCTGTTTAGGGTGGGGACACTTGGCCCTTAATTTGGATATCGAATTCGTGTCACTGTAGCCTAAACTATGACACTAAACGCCTGCGAATCTTGGTGAGAACATCGAACAAAATTTAAAGCGCTGGTTATCCCCTCTTAATGTTGACCATATTTGCGAGGAATCATGCCATGCATGGTCATGTAAAAAATTCTGCCCAAAGAGGTGTCGCACTGCACCATGCCATGCCTTATCGTTGAGTTTACTCAATGAATCGAAAAACATTAATTGATGTGTGAGAAGTTTCCCCCTGTTCGGTTTCTGGGAAACATTTTACTCTACTCCCAAAAAGCCTTTCTTTTGAGCCCTATATTATCGTATTGGTCGGGTTAGGAGTGGCCACCCCCACACATGGCCCTTAAAGTAAATATAAGCTTCGTGCTCTACTTTCAAATACATTTTACATGAGCCCCATAAAGGCATGATCAAATTCGTCCTTTACTTCCAAATACCGCGGATTTGAGCTCCATATTGTCATAGTCAGTAATGAAGTTCAGTTTAGGACGGACCCCTAAATTTGGATATCATCCCCCACCATTCCTACCACAAAAACCTACATAATCTATGAAAATTTTAAGAAAATCGGAATAAAACATATAAACCGAGTCCCATATAGTCTTGATGGGTCATATGCCCATTTGGGGCATTTTAAGGGGGTGGGGTGACCCCCAACACTTCAATCTGATTTTGTATGCCAGATTTGTAATCTACTCCCGAATACCTTTCATTTCAGCCACATATGGATATGGGGGTTCAATTTGTCTGCTTTTAGAAGTTTTGAGGTAAGGGCGACTTCCTGGGTACTTGGACCCAATTTTTAATGCCATATTCGTATTCTACTCTTCAATACTTTTCATTTGATATCCATATTGTACTAATCGGTCCAATTTTGATTTTGGGTTATGTTTTTGGGGTAACGGGGGAAGGTCCGCCTCCTTCCGATATCAACAAATTAAAAAGCCTAGTCTCTCTTCCTGACTGTATTCGTAATCTACTCCCGAATACCTTTCATTTGAGTCCCATATTGTCATGATCGTCAAATAAACCTATTTTAAGGGGTTTTGGGGCTGGGGCGGCGCCCCAGTTACTTGGTCCCAATTTTTATACCCTCCACCATAGGATGGGGGTATACAAATTTCGCGATTCTGTTTGTAACTCCTCGAGGTATTCGTCTAAGACCCCATAAAGTACATATATTCTTGATCGTCATGACATTTTAAGTCGAATTAGCCATGTCCGTCCATCCGTCCGTCTGTCTGTCAAAAGCACGTTAACTTTCGAAGGAGTAAAGCTAGCCGCTTGAAATTTTGCACAAATGCTTCTTATTAGTGTAGGTCGTTTGGGATTGTAAATGGGCTATATCGGTCCAGGTTTTGATATAGCTGTCATATAAACCGATCTGAGATTTTGACTTCCTGAGCCGTTAGAGGGCACAATTCTTATCCGATTTGGCTGAAATTTTGCATGAGGTACTTTATTATGAATTCCAACAATTGTGCTGAGTATGGTTGAAATCGGTCCTGACTTTTTAAGAGTCTAGAGTGCGCAATTCCTATTCGATTGGGCTGAAATTTTGCACGACGTGTTTTGTTATGACTTCCAACAACTGTGCTAAGAATAGTTCAAATCGGTTCATAACCTGATATAGCTGCCATATAAACCGATCTGGGGTCTTGACTTCTAGAGCCTTTAGAGGGAGCAATTCTTATCCGATTTGGCTGAAATATTGCCTGTCGTGTTTTGTTATGACTTCCAACAACTGTGCTAAGAATAGTTCAAATCGGTCCATAACCTGATATAGCTGCCGTATAAACCGATCTGGGTCTTGACTTCTCGAGCCACTAGAGGGCGCAATTATTATCCGATTTCGCTGAAATTTTGCATGAGGTGTTTTGTTATAACTTTCAACAACTGTGCTATGAATAGTTCAAAGCGAGCCATAACCTGATATAGCTGCCATATAAACCGATATGGGATTTTGATTTCTTGAACCTCTAAATTTTACACAACGACTTCAACTATGGTCTCCAATATTCAGTTCAATTATAGTCCGAAATGAACCATAACTGGATATTGTTTCAATAACATAGCAATTCTTTTCTTTTATCCTTTGTTTCCATAAAAAGAGATACCGTGGCAAGAGCTCGACAAATGCGATCCATGGTGGGGGGTATACAAGATTCGGCCCTGCCGAACTTAGCACGCTTTTACTTGTTAATATGAAATTCGTACTCTAATCCTGAATACCTTTCATTTGAGTCCCATATTGTCCTGATCGGTATACACTTATTTGTGGGTAGTACTCTTGGGGTAAGGGGGAGGTTCCGCACCCTTTCCGATATCAAAAAATTATATAGCCTGTGTTTCCTTCCAGACCAACCTACACAATCTGTGAAAATTTCAAGGTAATCGGTTCAGCCGTCTTTGAGTCTATACGGAACAAACAAACATAAATTCATTATTATCTATATAGATTCAATTAAATTGGTATTTTTAAAAACTCTCCACTATTTATCCTTCGTGTAAATAGGCCTATTGATGTACAATTGCTTCAATGTCTTCTTATGTTTGCGTGAAATTCTTTGTTGGTATTTGTAAGACAATTAAAAGGTGAAATAGTAATTTATGACCTTCGCACGAAATTCCGCCACCAAATCACCTCGCTCTCACTCGCTCTATTTATGAATGTATGTATGTATGTGAGCCGCACGAGCTGTTGTTGTGTACTCTTATGCGTGTTGGCTAATGTCAATTAGTTTGCCATTCCATTGTGAAAATCCGCGTAATTAAACACACCTGATGTCGTCTGAGCGTCTCTTACCTCTGTGCCTTGTTTTCTCAACGATTTCAATGGGCAAACACAAACACGAAAGATGGCCACCGATATTTTATTGCGGCAATAATTCAAAATAAACGCGTGTTTGCATAGTCGAAATTTATGAGTTCTTGTGCGTAATTGCCATTAATCCTTTCAACCCTTTCCTTCCAAAGTTGAAGTTACAACACGAATTTGTTTGTCGAAAAGGAAGTGCATGTTCATATTAGTTAATATAAGGGGGGCCAAAAACTGAGTTTTAAAATGATTTGATTTTCTTATTTTTTTGCGAATCTAAAATTGTGGCACATTAGGTCACGTAAGGGGATGTTGCAAACCAAACAATGACTTTGTTAAGTTTTGACCTATCTTGGTCACTACTTTGCATTTTAACTGAAAAACAAAAACCTTCACCTTGGTGAAGATCGTAGGCCAAAACTGAAGCTAATATGAAAATGTTCAATAATTTCGGCTAAAGACTGTGCTTAGTGATAACCAAGAACTTAAATTTAACAAGTAATAACTAAAACGTATTAATTTGTGTAAGGGCGGATACAAGGAAACACACCACCAAGGATAAAAGTGCGCCTTTGATGAACGTTAGATGTTCATTCAGATGATCGGTATATGTCAAAGAATGGTCCGAACATCACCAAATCGGCAAGAACTAAAAATGCCTTCTTCGAAGACTCGGGCTCTTCGACAGTTTTGGGCCCATAAAAGGCGCATTTATTGTCCGATTTAACCGAAATTTGGGACAGTGAGTTGAGCTAGGCTCTTCGACAGTTTTCTTAAACTTGGGCCAGATCGGTCCAGATTTGGATATATAGGGTTGCCCAAAAAGTAATTGCGGATTTTTTAAAAGAAAGTAAATGCATTTTTAATAATACTTAGAATTTTCTAAAGCAAGCTAAAAGTAACAGCTGATAACTGGCAGAAGAAAGAATGCAATTACAGAGTCACAAGCTGTGAAAAAATTTGTCAACGCCGACTATATGAACAATCCGCAATTACTTTTTGGGCAACCCAATATAATATGATATAACTCCCATATTAATTGACCTCCCGAGTTGACATCTTAGGCCCCCGGGAGTCATCATTATTGCCCAATTTGGCTGAAATTTTGCACGCAGTATTTTATTAATGACTGCCATCATCCAGCGTAGGTATTCTCCAAATCGAACTTCATCCTGCTATGGCTCCTACATAAACTGTTCTCTCGATAAGTCTTCTGCGGCCTCTAAAAGATTCAATTTTGGACTGATTTGACGGAAATTTGGTATGTAATGTGTCCTTCAAGTTCAAATGGGTAAATTTATAGCAGAATCCATGGTGGTGGGTTTCCAAGGTTCGGTCCGGCTGACCTTAGCACGTTTTTCCTTGCTTCCTACCATCAGTTAAAGAAAAAATTGGGTTTATAATCAGCAGACAGCGTTGGCTGAGTGTACATTTAGCCTCCATGAAACAAATATTTGTCAGCCTTTAAATTTTGTTTTCTGTTTTCTTTTAGCTAGAACTAAGATTTTCAATCATTCAACATAATTTTGCGAACATTTGTTACCTCTTGACTTTTTACAATTTTTAACTTTATCAAAAGCAAGGGGAAGGACATTTGACATTTTAAAAAATGTTATTATTATTGTATTAGCAAACGAAAACAAATGTGCCGGAAGCTAATACACTCTAAGCTATTTTCTATTAAATACTCTTTTAAGTGAAATGTGCAATTTATGATGACTTCGTCAACTTCCGGTGATGATGTTGCTGGGTTTTTGTGTAAAAAATGGCCAATAATAATAATAAAGGGAAAACAAGAAATAAAACAAAGCGCAAGGCAAACATAGAGATGTTAAACACAGGAAAACACGACACACAATAACAACTTTTGCAGAAATCCTTAAAGTTCCGGTGCTGTCCGTAACCGTCCGCATTGTCCTTAAGTGTTGTCGACCCATGACGACATGGCAGCCATGGAGTAGGAAGAGGGGAGAAGGAGCAAGGAGCAGGAGAAGAAGGAAAAGTTTAGTGTACTGTGTGATATGATATCCTTTTTTGCCCTTATCATTTCCGCCATAAATTTCATTTCGTTTATTTTTCTATTAAAAAACAAGGCAAAGGAAAACTACAAATGTTGATGTTGATATTTGCTGCTGCTGCTGCCACTGAAGCTGATGCTGTTTGTTACCAAGGTTTTTGTTGTTCTAGTTGCAAACAAACCATAATAAATGGTTGTTTGGTAAAGAAGACTGTTTTGCTAGTTGGTTGGTTAGGCTTAACATACAGAATAGTCCTTTGCACAAGCACCCACTCCCCACTCACACAAAAAAGGACACATGTCTCACCGGTGTTGTTAACGAAAATAAAACGTTTATAACAAAACAAAGCAAAAAAAAAACTCATACAGAGTCTAGGAAAAAAGCTGGAGTTGTGCATAAATCAAACAAAATTTTGAAATTCTTTTTCTTTGTGGCTAAGGATTTTCTCTGCTTGCCTGTAGGCCCTACAGGCCAAGTGTGTGTTGTGGGGAAATCCCAAGAAGGGACAATCGCCGTTTACCATGTGAATATTTTTACATTCACTTTGCAAGAATTCCTTATTCATCATTTGGTCCCACTCTTCTGGTGACTTGTAATTCCACTCTGGTTTGTGACAAACGCAAAAAGTTGTCACATAGTTACTCAAGTGAATCCCTAATGCAATCTGCAACATTTTGTCTCAGCATGCGTGATATCATAAGGGGAATGAGGGCAATTTAGAAATTGAGGTGAAAACAAATGCTTCTACAAAATATTTTTTACAAAAATTTTCTTTTAACTAAATTTTTACATAAAAGTTGATAAGTCAAAATGATTTGCGTAACTAAAAATTGTCTCTAAAAATGAAATTTTTTTAGATTTTTTCTTTGCCAAATTTTTCCAAACTTTTTGCTATAACCAAATTTTGACAAGTTATTTGCAAAAGGTTTTATATATGTCCTTTATTTACAATTGAAGTATATTAAATATATGACAATAAAATATGACCAAGAGTAAACTGTTCAGTGTGAAAATAGGCCATCAACAAGTTCTCTCCATCGATTTCTATCGTTGGCTAAAGCCTTAGCCTAATTCCACGATATATGGGTTAATTCCAACTTTCTTTTCGTACAGCATATCCATGTGTTTTTCTGGCGTCCCCTCCTTCCTTGTCCTTGCGGGTTTTAGTCTAGGACTTTCTCGCGTGGTCGGCGTAGGTGATGACCCAACCAGATTTCTACCTCTAGAAGAGGTAGGACAAGTATTTGTTCTTATTTGCATTTCCTGATTTGAAATACGATTTGGCCAGCAAATTCGAAGTATTTATAAAAACTTGGATTTTGTGGATAGTCGCCTGTTTTAAGCTCCAAGTTGAACAGGCATATTATAAAATAGATTTCACACTACTGTTGAAGATTCTGATTTTTTAATGATGTGAGATGTCACAGCATCTCCAAACTTTGGTGAATTTAAGAAAGGCGCTTCTAGCCTTGTTGATGTGTGCTTCCGATCCTCCGTCTTTTGTTATTTTGCTGCCAAAATAGGAAAAATATGGTCGTTTATAGCGAGCCGTGTCAGATTTGATGTTCTTTTCCTCATCAACTTGATCTTTTCTATGTTTATCCTCAGGCCTACTTTGGCAGCATTTTCATTCAATCGTTCCAGTTTCGCCTTTATGAGCTCGAAGCGATGCGCAAGGAGGCATATAACATCCGCTTACTCGATATCTCCAAGGAAGTCGTTATACCCCAGCGTATGTCATAGGATGGCTCAGCATTAGTAGCTTCTAATACGGAGTCTAATAAAATTAAAAATATCGTCGGTGACAGGATGCAAACCTGCTTCACTCCTTTGTCGATTCCGAAAGATCGACTCTCTTTTCCATTGAAACGGACTAAAACTTCAGCATTCCTAAACAACTCCCTTATTAGTGGCACGATTCTTTCAATGCTCCACATTGAACTCCGCGAAACAGCGTCAAAAGGACGCTCGGAATCAATGAATAAAAGGTATAGGTGTGCATTAAGTTCTGCAGACTGTTCAATGATTATGCGCAGGGAGTAAATGTGATCGGCACAAGAACATCCTGCCTGTTTCTTTCTCATAATGCTGTCAAGTGCATGCGAAATACGCCGCAAAAGAAGACTTGCCATCACTTTATTTATTGGGTTTAGCAATGTAATCTTCTTTGGAATTGTGACCATGATCCATTTCTTCCATTCCGTGGGGACAGCGTTTGTATACCAGGCCTCCTTGATTATATGGTTGACCGCAACAGTTCAGCAGCTATGTTGTCAGGGCTAGCTGATTTGCCGTTTTTGAGGAAGACCAAAGCGGCCTCAATTTCTTCGCAGGTGGGTGGGGCCGTAGATATATCCCTGCGTAGGTTTTGGCGTACAGGCGAATTAAGAGGGTTTGAACTTATGTCCTCGGTTTCTTCGGAGCTGAAGAAACCGCGGCATCAATCTAATTGCTGTTCGGGTGTTTTTAATTCCGAGCTGTCCTCAGTTTTTTTATTGCCGTTGGTTTTATATTGTTGCCGCTCATTTGATTTATTGAATCATAAACACCACGTATGTCTCCAATGTTTGCTGCATTTTAGGCTTGCTCTGCCAGCATATTAAAATAGAGGATGAATTTTAAAGGAAAGTTAAAAAAATAACACACACATCAAATTCAGAAAAATTCATAAAATCTTTATTTTAAGCGATAGTACGATTCATATAATTTAATGTTTGAAGATTATTTCCAAATGCAAATATTGACCGTGACTGCTCCTCAAATGATCCATCCGCTTAGTCAAATTTTGGCATACTCTTTCCAACATTTCGGCCGGTATAAATAAATAAATAAATGCTTCGATGTTGTCTTCCAATGCATTAATTGAAGCGGGCTTGTCTGTATAGACCTGAGCTTTAACATAGGCCCACAAAAAATAGTCTTAAGGCGTTAAATCGCACAATCTAGGCGGCGAATTGACCGGTCCCGAACGTGAAATAAAATTTTCACCGAACTTGCCTCTCAATAAGTCCATTGTTATGAGTGCTGTGTGACATGGTCATGTTGAAGCCACATGTCATGCAAGTCAAGCTTTTGTATTTTGGGCAAAGAAAGATGGATATCATCTCCCGATAGCGCTCACAATTCACAGTTACTTTACGATTCGCATCATCTTTGAAGAAGTACGGTCCAATGATGTCACCAGTCCATAAACCGCACCTAACTGTGATATTTTCTAGATGCATTGGTAGCTCTTGCAATGCTTTTGGCTGATCTTCACTCCAAAATCGACAAGTCTGCTTATTTACGTACCAAAAATGAGTTTCGTCCATAAAATGGAAGAAGCGGGCGATGAACTTCCTAAACAGAGCACGTATTTTGATAATAAAATTCAATAATTTGCAAGTTTTGTTCGTTTATAAGACGATTCATGGTTATATTATAGACCAAACTGAAGACGTTTGACAGTAAAACAAAACACGAAACGTGCGTGAGCTGTTTAAACTGGTGTTGCCAAAAAGATAATAGCTAAAAAAATCACCCTTTATATCCGCTTATCTCCGCGAAATTAAGCGTTTGACCAGCGAGGCGGAGGCTCGATATTCAGTCCATACTGCAGTGTTTCCATCAGTTGATTCCCATGTTTAATTGTGCATATTGTTCCTCCAATAAAGAGCCGGTTTCTTGCGCAGAAATCAATCAAATTGTCACCATTGTCATTCTTAGCATCGCCAAGTCCTTGTCATCCCATGATTAACTGTAGATTATTGTTGTTATTGCCCAACTTGGCATTAAAATCCCCCAAAACAAGTTGAACGCCCCATTTTGGTAGAGAGAGTGTGACTGAGAATTGGTCCTTTGTTTCCTCGCCATCGGGTTCGGTTGGTGCGTAGCATTCTACAATGGATATTTTGCGATATTTTGATTATAATCTTGCCATCATGATTTAGACGGTGACAGTACAAGACCGACCACATTTATTCGGTGGATTTCATTGCCTGAAAAAATAAAGTGGTAGCCGCCTTCAAGAACCATAGTTCCGGATTTCGGCCATCGTACTTCACTTAAGCCGAGGATGTCTAGGTTTTAGTTTGACATCTCGTTCTGGACTTGGTAAAGTCTCGAGAGTTCTGACGTTCTATGTTCCAAACATAACCCTTCTTCTGAATCCATAAGTCGTCATAGCGGGTTGTCGGTTCCATTATTTCTTGTTGATGTTTCTGTAATCGTGATTTTTTTAGATGGATGTGCGGATGGGCCATCGCATCGGTGCCTAGTGCCGGTGCTACCAGCGACCCTCTAGGCGGGGCTTTCTTAATGGTGAATTTTCTGAAGATCTGTGAGCGCCACCGTTGGCCATTTTCTTTGGCTCATCCGCTGCCGACCCTATTGCACGAACCCATCGTGGTCGTATCCGTGCTAGCGTGACACCCCCTGATTATGCCAACTTGTAGCCGCCATATTTGATGAGCTTTCCCTTATCCACCATCTGGGGAGGCTTCCGATGGGAAAAGTAGCATAGAACTTCGCACGGACCGGAGTTCCAAAAAGGAAACCTAAAAGAAGTTTTAAATGTTCGTTTCTCTTTCGAAGCGAGCTCAATGATCGGAGATTATTCTTTGCAAATGGAAAAAGAAATCCAGAGATCGCAACACACACTAATCACTATGGGTGATGGCGTTTCGTAATTTGGTTTAGAATTACTAATCAGCCATATAAGGTGTAAAGTCTTCAAGGGTCGTACGTTGGTATGTTGTATTTATACCGAATATATTGCGGAAAACGCCTCTATGATATATTGGGTTGCCCAAAAAGCAATTGCGGATTTTTCATATAGTCGGCGTTGACAAATTTTTTCACAGCTTGTGACTCTGTAATTGCATTCTTTCTTCTGTCAGTTATCAGCTGTTACTTTAAGCTTGCTTTAGAAAAAAAGTGTAAAAAAAGTATATTTGATTAAAGTTCATTCAAAGTCTTATTAAAAATGCATTTACATTCTTTTAAAAAATCCGCAATTACTTTTTGGGCAACCCAATAAATACCACATAAACCACGCTCGACAACCCCGTCTTTTAGCTGTATTTTTGTTATGAAAAATTTCCATGAAATCTCGTTCTAATTCGAAATTTAGATTTTCAAATATTTTCAAAATCCAAAAAATTCCTACACCACGACTGTGGTAAAGGGCATTAAAAGTTTGTGCATTTGTTTGCAACGCTAAGAAGGAGAAGAGCTAGACCCATTGATAAGTATACCGATCAGCTCAGAATCACTTTCTGATTCGATTTAGCCATGTCCGTCTGTGAGTCCATGTATTTTTGTAATCAAGATACAGGTCGTATTTGTTGTCCAATTGTCACGAAATTTTGCACGAGCCACTTTTTTGGCTCAAGGATAAATGCTATTGATTTTGGTATAAATCGGTTCAGATTTAGATATAGCTCCCATATATATGTATTGCCCGATTTGCATTAAATCGCTGTAGTAACTACAAGTTACAACCGATCTGCAGAAAATTTGACACGGATTGTTTTGTTACTGATTACTAGATTTCATTAAAATCGGTTCAGATTTGTATATAGCTCTTATAAACACATATATATATATATATATATATATATATATATATATATATATATATATATATATATATATATATATATATATATATATATATATATATATATATATATATATATATATATATATATATATATATATATATATATATATATATATATATATATATATATATATATATATATACATACAATTATAAATTCGGGCAATATATATATATATATATATATATATATATATATATATATATATATATATATATATATATATATATATTGCCCGAATTTATAATTGTTAGGTAGGTGTAGAATATCATATAGTCGGCTCCGCCCAATTTAACTTTTCCTTACTGATTTTTATACCCACCACCGAAGGATGGGGGTATATTCATTCCGTTTGCAACACATCAAAATATCCATTTCCGAACCTATGAAGTATATATATTCTTGATCGGCGTAAAAATCTAGGACGATCTAGCCATGTCCGTCCGTCTGTCTGTTGAAATCACGCTACAGTCTTTAAAAATAGAGATATTGAGCTGAAACTATGCACAGATTGATTTGGATATAGCTGCCATATAGACCGTTCTCTCGGTTTAAGGTTTTGGGGCCATAAAAGTCACATTTATTGTCCGATGTCGCCGATATTTGGGGCAGTGAGTTAAGTTAAGTCCCTCGAAATACTTGTGCACAGATCGGTCCAGATTTGGATATAGCTGCCATATAGACCGAGCTGTCGATTTAAGGTTTTGCGCCCTTAAAGGTCGCATTTATTGTCCGATGTCGCCAAAATTTGAGACAGTGAGTTGTGTTGGGCCTTTCGACATTCTTCTTCAATTTGGCCCAGATCGGTTCAGATTTGGATATAGCTGCCATATAACACCGATATCTCGATAAAGGGTCTTGCTCCCATAAAAAGCGCATTTATTGTCCGATTTCGCCGAAATTTGGGACAGTGAGTTGTGTTGGACCCTTTAACATTTTTCTTCAATTCGGTCCAGATTTGGATATAGCTGCCATATAACACCGATCTCTCGATTAAGGGTATTGCTCCCATAAGAAGCGCATTTATTGTCCGATTTCGCCGAAATTTTGGGACAGTGAGTTGTGTTGGGCCTTTCGACGTTCTTCTTCAATTTGGCCCAGATCGGTTCAGATTTGGATATAGCTGCCATATAAAACCGATCTCTCGATTTAATGTTTTGTGGCCTGCATTTATTGTCCGATTTCGACGAAATTCGGGACAGTGAGTTGTGCTAGGCCTTTCGACATTTTTCTGCAACTTGGCTCAAATCGGTTCAGATTTGGATATAGCTGCCATATAGACCGATATCTCGATTTAAAATCTTGGCCTCATAAAAGGCGCATTTATAATCCAATTTCACAGAAATTTGACACAGTGACTTATATTAGGCTTTTAGACATTCGTGTCTTATATGGTTCAAATAGGTTTATTTTTAGATATATTGGGTTGCCCATAAAGTAATTGCGGATTTTTTAAAAGAAAGTAAATGCCTTTTTAATAAAACTTAGAATGAACTTTAATCAAATATTCTTTTTTTACACTTTTTTTCTAAAGCAAGCTAAAAGTAACACTCGATAACTGACAGAAGAAAGAATGCAATTACAGAGTCACAAGCTGTGAAAAAAATTTTCAACGCCGACTATATGAAAAATCCGCAATTACTTTTTGGGCAACCCAATAGCTACTAAAAAGATCAAAATTTTGTTATACACAACTGCTATTTGCTCCGAATCGGAACATATTTCGATATAGCTGCTATGGGGCATAAGTTTTGCATTTTTCACCGTATTTTGACAAAAGGTGGTTTACATATATACCTGAGGTGGTGGGTATCCAAAGTTCGGCCCGGCCGAACTTAACGCTTTTTTTATTCATCTTTGTCAAATTTCCTTGCCTAGGCATTGAAACCTCGTTCTTAAAAATATTTCAAACGCACCCACGTCATTTCAGGCACGTCTTTTCCTCATGCATGCAAATGTGACAACATTTGAATTTTCAACATCCTTCTTTGGGGCCAGAGCAAAAGATGGATATAAATTCCTCTTCGTCCATTGTCGATTGCAAACACACATGTGACTCGCACGGCATCATACAAATCTCAGATGGCCGTGCAGTTGCCATATCAGTTTCCAGCTAAGATGTAAGAAAACCGCAATAAAGTTGTTAGGCAGGTTGCGATATCATATCTACCACCTCCGACCCACAAACATTTGCATTTTCTCCTTTCCTGCAAATAGTAGAGGCTGCCACTAGAGTGGGCCCTTCTTGGTGCTGTTTGAAAGTCTACTTGTTATTCACTTTAGGATTCGTTCAAGTCGTTTTTTTCGAGGGTTTTTTTTGCTTTATTCCCCTGCTTGGATTACAAAACAACGTTGAAAGAGGAAAAATCTTGTATTCTTCTGTGTAGTTTAACCTTTGACTTGAGAACATTTTATCTTGCCTGGTTGGTTTTTTTTTTGGGGGGTTTTTCCGAAATATATTTGCCAAAGTAGATTTGGTGTGCGTCGTTTGGCATAGAATCGTTTGTCATTATTTAAAGTCCTTTTTGACAGCTATATCTTCTTCTCTTAGACGAGGCACTTAATGAATCTAGGAAAGAAAGAAACTTTTCCTTCTTTCTCTGCCTTGTCTTTTTGAAGCCAATAGATACGCTTCCTCACATGATGATGATATCAGCTGTCATATGAACAATCCAACGATATGTGGTGGATTAATTTAAATGTAGACTTCATCAACTACAAACAAAGCTGCAACGATTTTGAATTAATGATTGCCGCTTGGTGGGATCTTTTTCTACACGTAGCAGATAACAAATGATTCATCGTCTTCTTTGCGAAAAGTTTATTCAAATTGAATTTTTTTTGTGGGTATAAATTATGTCCTGCTGATCTTACTCGGTTCTTAGTTGAGCTGATGAGGGATTTCTATAATTGTTTTTGGACGTGAGAATATAAACGGTAGATGGGAATGGAACCAGATTTTCCATATTTTAAAGCCTAAATTTTAAAACTAACTGAGCAAAAAGTTTTTCTTCATACAAAATTTATCTCAAATTAACAAGGACATTATTTAAAGGAACACATGTGCAGGACATTTGTTCTAGTCCAAAAAATATGTGTCGCCCAAAAAACAGAAATTTTTCTCATTGAAATAGATTTCTGTTTTAGTTCATGGAATTGTAGCAGGAGGAAACCATTTTGCCCCTCATTCTCTCTCTCTCTCTCTCTCTCTGCAGTGGACATTTGGACAAATGGCCATGGAATGCGGGTGATGGTCATGGACCAAAGGCGTAAAAAGGATTTATTGAATTGAATAATTACAGGCAAACAAACAAACAGAAGCAAAAATCCGAGCAATGACACAGAAAAAGCATTGGACTTATAAACAAGAGTACATTGGGGAAGGAGAGTGTGTGTTATGCTTGGCAACATTTGCTGGAACATCACAACACAATACTATGGCTATAGGGGAAACATTTGTTTTGACACAAACACAGACGCAACATATTGGAGTAGCAAAATCTTGCACTACACAACCACTGGGCATGGGAATGATGAGCATGGTGTCTAGAATGTGGGTAATTTGCTGTAGTGAGCAGTGGGGGAGAGGGAGAGCTATCATAGTGGTGGCCAACCCAATAAACTATACGACTGTCAAGCACCCTAATTTTCTAAAGGCAAATCAATCTAGACAACATTTATCCTATTACCACATTCGTTGGGGGGTTTCGCTTTACATTTCTCCCAGTTTGAAGAGACAGGCTGTCATTTACATGGCAAAACATGTACACTACTAATGAGCTCCCTTAGAGTCATAAGCCTTAGCAAAAGGGTTGGTGGTCTGTCAAGGACATTTGTCATAATTTACTTAGTCACACATAGGCACACATGCACACATGCACACACACTAACACCCATTCATTTTAATTGTGAATATGAGACTTTAATACATATAAATTAGTTTGGACCTTATCTTAACCAAGTTATAATCGCTTTGATGAGGGGTAAGTAGGAATTTCAAAGGAAGAAGCACATTTGCTATGCTTTGTCTCTCTATAAGACCTTTATCTGTTTGTGTGTGTGTGTGGGTGTGTGTGAGAGCGAGAAAGGCATAGTTGATGTTTATGACCAAAGTCCAAGATTAGTGCAAACACCTGTGGCGTAGAAATGTCATGAACATGCAAAATGTATTAATTACATAAAGCTAAGCGTTTATCTGGACAATAGAGGAAGATATGCTGTGCACTGTACACCCACATGCCTAGACATTTGCATGTGGCTTAGTGGTTGGAGGTTATGCTAAAGGGTGTTCCAGGGTGGTTTGAATAATTTTTGAATTTTTGACATGTATGGGATTTTTGCTATCTAAAGTTAAAAATCTGAAAGAATTTAAAATAAACAACTAAGAGCGTGCTAATTTCGGCCGGGCCGAATCTTATATACACCCTCCACTATGGATCGAATTTGTCGAGTTCTATGCGCGGTATATCATTTTAGGCAAATAAAGAATATTGAATAAGAACTGTTATGCTATTGGAGCTATATCAACTTATAGACCGGACCTGAATGCTGAACATTGTATAAGTCATTTTGTACTATTTCAGTTCATTCGGATAATTATTACGCCTTGCAGGGGCTCAAGAAGCAAATTCGGAAGATAGGTTTATATGAAAGCTGTGTCAAGCTACTGATCGATTCAGACCATATAAGACACGTATATTGAAGGTCATGAGAGAAGCCGTTGTTCAAAATTTTTGCCAAATCGGATGAGAATTGCGCCCTCTAGAGGTTCAAGAAGTCAAGATCCCAGATCGGTTTATATGGCAGCTATATCAGGTTAGCACAGTTATTGGAAGTCATAATAAAACACCTCAATCAAAATTTCAGCCAAATCGAATGAGAATTGTCCGTTCTATGGGCCCAAGAAGTCAAGATCCAAGATCGGTTTATATGACAGCTATACGAGATTATGAATCGATTTAAATCATACTTAATACAGTTGTTGGAAGTCATACAAAACACTACGGGCAAAATTTCAGTCAAATCAGACGAGAATTGTGCCCTCTAGAGGCTCAAGAAGTCAAGACCCAAGATCGGTTTAAATGACAGTTATATCAAAATATGGTTCGATTTGAACCATACTCAGCGCAGTTGTTGGAAGTGATACCAAAACTCCACGTGCAAAATTTCAGTCAAATCGGATGAGAATTGCGCCCTCTAGAGGTTCAAGAAGTCAAGACCCAAGATCGGTTTATATGGCAGCTATATCAAAACATTCTCCGTTTTGGCCCATTAACAATCCCAACCGACCTACACTAATAAGAAGTATTTCTGTAAAATTTCAAGCCACTAGCTTTACGCGCTCGACCGCTATCGTAATTTTGACAGACGGATGGATGGACGGACGGACGGATATGGCTAGACTGACTCAGAATATCGAGACGATCCCTAATATATATATACTTTATTAGGTCGCAGATCGAGGTGTTACAAATGGAATGACAAGATTAGTACAACCCCATCCTATGGTGGTGGGTATAAAAACCAAAAAACCAAGTAAAAGCGTGCTTAGTTCGGTCGGCCCGAATCTTGGAAACCCACCATCATGGATTCTGCTACCATGGAATTCCGCATCTGGAACACCATGTGCAAAATTGCAGCCCATTTGTTAATAATTGCAGCTTCTGGAAGCTCAAGAAGTCAAGTCGAAGGACCACTTCATATGGGTGCTATATCCAAATCTGAACCGATTTGGCCTATTTACAGACCCCAACGACCTACATCAATAAGAAGTATCTGCGCAAAATTTCGTGCAGCTAGCTCTGCACGTTCGACAACTAATGTGATTTCCGCAGATAGACGGACGGACACGGCTAAATCGACTTAGAATGTCGGATAGGCGTTTGCTCCCTAAACTCATATATTCATTGCTATTTTCATACCCTCCACCATAGAATGGGGTATAGGATACACTAATTTAGCCATTTTGTAACACCTGAAAATAATGATCTGGGACTCTATAAAGTATATATATTCTTGATCGTCTCGACATTTTGTGTCGATCCAAGCATGCCCGTCCGTCCGTCCGTCTGTGGAAATCACCATAGCTGTCGAACGGGTGAAGCTAGTTTCTTGAAATTTTGCACACATTCTTCCTATGGATGAAGGTCGTTTGTTATTGTAAATGGGCCATATCAGTTCAGTTTTGGATATAGCTCCCATATAAGCCAATCTATCGATATGACTTCTTCAGCTCCAGAGGGCGCCATTTTAATCCGATGTGACTGAAAATTCGCACAACGACTTTAACTATAATCTCCAACATTCGTCCCAAATAGGGTCTGAATCGATTCATAACCTGATAAAACTCCCAATTTTACCGATATCCCAAATGTACTTTGGGGCCTAAATAAAGAAACGTGTTTTGGTATGAGAACAAATACATTTGATTGCTGTCAAATTTCGCTCGCGAAATAACTTAAAATTTCAGCGGCTATTCCGAAATCAGAATAGAATACCAACCCTAAGTCTCTATCAAATTGCAAATTGCAAACTTTGCCCATGAACATTCCACTAAGGAACAGGGGCAAACTTCTCACATATCAATGAGTGCAGTCCGATTCAAGTTTAAGATCAATGATAAGGGGCCTCCTTTTTATAGCCGAGTCCGAACGGCGTGCCGCAGTGCGACCCCTCTTTGGAGAGAAGTTTTACATGGTATAGTATCTCACAAATGTTGCCAGCATTAGGAGGGGAAAACCACCACTGAAAATTTTGTCTGATGGTCTCGCCAGGATTCGAACCTAGGCGTTTAGCGTCATAGGCGGATATGCTAACTCCTTCTGACAGTGCGGGACACTCACTCAACAGATGTTCTATAATCTCTTCTTCTTCGATGTCCTCACAGCTTCGACAAAAGGAAGAAAGTGGCACAAGGCGCGCTACAGGGGGCATTTTATCGCCACTCCTATGGGTGACCACCATTTAAACCCCTCTGCTGCGCAGACGATGTTGTAATTCGTCTAACCAGCTATGCAGAAGGGCCGAAAGGATCTTGCATGTGGCATATGACTGGGCTAGACCTAGAGGTCTCAATGTTAACCCAGAGGAGACTGAAATATGTCTGTTCACGAGGATGACGAAGGTGGGCCAATTTAACGCACCATGTTTTCTCAATAAGACGATTTCGATATCTGACAAGGTTAAATATTATGGTACGATTTTGGTAAGAAACTGAATTGAAAGTGTCACATTCAGGAGCGTACTGATAAGGCTCACAGATGTTGGGTACTATGTAGAAGGGCCGTAGGCTCGAAATGGGGCCTGAATCCGAGGATAGTCAACTGGCTCTATAGGAGCGTGATAAGACCAATACTTAATTACGCCTCAGTAGTTTGGTGGACTGCTATGAAGAAAAAGTGCAAATAACGACCATACAACAGGTCCAGAGAACATGTTGTCTTGACATAGGCATAGCGATGAGGACCACGCCCACTGGAAACTATTCTAGATATCCGACCCATTGACATACAGATTAAGCGTGACGCAGCCACTGCGGATGGATGAATTGAGGATGGGAGCAGCTCATACCATAGCGGCATAATCGGTACGAAACGATAGGAAACCTGGAAGGAAGGAGGTTTCCGATTGGATACCTGAGATGAACCTTGAGGTCGAGTGGGAGGCACAGCTGCCAGCGGCATAGTCTTGGATTGATGGAACCCTAGTATTGCCATCAGGAAGATCATGTTACACGGATAGATTAAAGCTAGAGGACAGAGTGGGCTTGGGGTCTACATTAAGAACCCAGGGACTGAGATCTGTTTTAGATTGCCTGACCCTAATACGGTCCTGCAGGCGGAGATCCGGCCGATCACGGAATGCGGAATCTTTACGGACAGTAAAATTGCTATAAGGGCAATAACAACCAGGACGGCAACATCACGAACAGTCTTACAGTGTAAGAAGGAAATTAACGCTTGCTCTGAGGATGGCAAAATCCTGATCGTTTGGATGCCGGGCCATAATGGAGTAATGGGAATGAAAGTGCAGAAAATTTTGCGGTGAAGGCCAGAGGATGCCGTCAATAAACTTGGTTAAGCCTTTCGGGTCGACGCAGACCGAGTAAAGGACGTTGGCGATGAATGCGCATGCAACCCTGTGGAACATCGAAACGGTCGGTAGGACGGCGAAAATCTTATGGGGGGATTAGGTTAATGAGAAGACGAGGCTATTACTGAAAGCAAGTAAGAAGGAGGTCAGGAGGTCATTGGTGTCATGACGGGACAGATAGGACTACCAGCTCACTTATGTAAAATCGGTGCGCCAATTAAAAGGATGTGTAGGGCATGCGGGGAAGACGATGTGACATTGGAGCATTTCCTTTGTCATTGCCTGGCTTTTGCGTCTAACAGATACCGACACTTAGGTGGGCACACTCTACCAGACATGAACCAACTTAGGGGAGTGGCATGAAAAACAATGAAGGATTTTGTAAGTAGCACGGAATTTCTAACTTAGATTTTCTTTATCGAGGTTACTTTTTTTGTATTTAGAGCTCACAACAAGCCGTTTATTGGCTTAGGTGTATGTCTATAGTGGCATGAGGCGGATTAATATCTGCACCCTCTTTTCAACCTAATCTAACCTAAATTCAAAAATACGTTCTCCAGGGATTTAATGGCTATCTGGCTGTCTGAGAAGATATTTATGCCGTTTGTCGTTATGACATTACGTCTATGCCATTCCACCACTTCTTTGATTGCAAGGATCTCCATTTGATATACACTGCAGTGGGCGGGTAACCTTCTCGATATGACCGGTTCTAGTTTTTGTGGGTGAACTCCAAATTCCGCCTTGTCGTCTAGTTTGGAACCATCCATATAGAAGTCTATATAGCTTCTATTACAAGGGATAGCGTTGATGGCTTTGAATGCTAGACAATGGCAATGGCTCTCGTATGGAGCAAAAGCGAGAGCCGTTGCCGTTGTTTGGAGTTCGTAACCATCAATACAACTTCCAACAGAAGCACAGAGTTATGTGTATACATGGGAGTAGTGTAATTGTGTAGACAAAAAATGTGTCATTACACAACAACACATGCATTGGGAAAAGTTCAGCTAATAGACAGGGTTGTCGAGCGTATATGATATAAAAAATGTAATTTATAGCATAGAGGCATTTTCGCAATAAATTCGGTATAAGTACAATATACCAACGTACGGCCCTTAAAGCCTTCACACTTAATAAGGCTGATGAGTAATTCTAAACCAAATTACGAAACGCGCCCCATAGTGGTTGGTGTGTGTTCCGAACTCTGGCTTTTCTTTTCCATTTTTGCAAAGAAAATCTCCGATCATTGAGCTCGTCTCGAAAGGGAAACGAACAAAATTTTTCACATTTTCCTCTCTTTAGATGTTTTCTTAGACAATTGTTTTCTTTAACCACGTGTTTTCTTACATTACATCAGGGACGCACGAAATGAAAATGTGATAGTGTGGGTAATATTTGTATTCAGTGGTGTATGCGTACATATATTTGGCTCATTTGCACTTCTTTTCTTAAATCTGTTCGAGAGAGAACACTATATCATCTTGTTTGTTATAGAAACAGATACATTCCGTTTATGCAATTAAATAAAAAGTTTAATTCGTGCAATTAAAAATTTCTTTAACATACGTCTTTTTTACCAATCACATGTCATGATTCAATGCCATATAGAATTTCAATGTAAAGAAATATCAAGGCAATTAATGACTTTTTTAAAATTTTTATTTTAACTCAATACCATGAGTGATTGGTAAAATTTAAGTCAATAGTTTTTCTGTGTTAAAACACATTTTAGGGGGTTTCACAATCGGTATTATGTCTGATATAATCTAAAATCCTCCATGACATGGTGGATGGTATTAAAATTAAATCTTGTCGCCACTTCTATCTTTCCTAACAATGCCAGTTTAAGCAGAAATCACTTAAAAGCTCACACACTCACCTCTACAAATGCATTTGAGTAAAATCTGCTTTTGCGTTGACTGACAATGGTTGGGACGATTGTTGTCTGTGCGGGCGATGATAAGGGTCAATTGGTTTTGGTGCGTCACATGCAGGTGACGTACCACACCACCATCGTCAACTATAACAACAATCACGGACAAAAGTCCAGTGTGTCAGTCAACTCATTAAGATACACACACATGCACATATATGCCCTGCTAATTTTGTCTAATTAATTCAATAGTGAAATATACTCAAGAATCTCCAATGCCATGCAAATATGAATAGCACAATCACCCAGCCATGCTAGACCATTTAAATCGAAAAATAAGAATTGCTCATCAGCAGAACAATAGCCGTTATAATTTCGAATTTGCGCCAAGATTGCGCCAAGATAAGTTCGCCCTTCAATTGTTGTAGGTCGAATTGGCGGGCTGATTTGAATTGTGTTTCATTTTGTGGGGAAGTTTTTGTTGCCTTGGCTACAGCATTTGGTCGGACGTGTTGTAGGTGGTGGGCTAAGCGTACAAATGTAAATGTTTATTAATATGATTTTTATCGTTCCCCAGGGTGCTATTCGGAGTTATTTGAATATCCCATTAAATGTGGCTGGATTGACATTCAGGCAAAACAAAGATGCTCCGAGTTTGGAACGACAGCATAGCCGTCTTTCTGCCTTTTGGCAATAGGCAGAAGTAAGTGGTGGGTGGCTGCTCTTATTCATCTTTTATTTCTTCATTAATTTCAAACCATAGATTTTCCAAAGTAGATTATTTTCTTAATTTTTTCTGGTGGAGCGTGTTTTGCCTCTCCCCTTACCCCTTTGCTCTGATTGCTCATAATGATACTGTCGCTGAATTGGGAAGTCTTTGGTTGTTCAGTTCAGCTTGGTTGAGATTTGTGTGTTTGCAAGGACCTTGGAGTCCTTGCGAACCACCACCACCCTTTCCACCACATCGACAAACACAAAGAGTTTGAAGCTGTTGTTTGTGCTATTTGGATTTGTATTGTTGTTATTGTTACTCGTTATGCTGATGGTAATGCCGTGGTTCTTGTTGTTGTTGATGCTGCTTTAGCTTTATTCTGTTGTTGTTTATTGTATTATGCGCTTCAATTCAAATGATAATTACATTAATTCATTTGTGTGTTTGTGTACGTACAAATTCATTTTCATTGTTTATTCAATGTCAGAAAAACGCCTGCAAATCTTCTCATATGAAGGGTTGGTCTACAAAGGCAAAGAAATTCTTTGATATCTTCGAATTAGCTTTTCTATAAGGAGACTTTAAAATTTTTTACATATGATGCAAAGCCTGGACTTCAAATGATTCAAATTAGTTTCTTAAACTGTAGATTACAAAAATTAAAAACAATAGTGTATGGCGGTAGATTGAGCAACCAATCCTAATCGAATAATTAGGTTACAGTCTGTGAATCAGATTGATTTAGACAAATTAAGTTCATTCCCAGCAGCGGAAAGAGTTGTGTCATTGGTGAACAGGGCATTACCTTCAATTCTACATTGAGGACTTATATCAGCTCTTTTGGAGGAGTGCGTTATTAATGCCGCCAAAAATACCGCTGAAAATAGGCCTATTTTTCCTCGTTTTTAGAATATCTTTAATTAAAAAATAAATTGCTCGGTTTTTATACCCTCCGCCATAGGATGGGGGTATACTAATTTCAGCTAAATACTTGCTTATAATGTGCGCTGCTAAAGGTAAGCAAATACAATTGTATACTTTTAAGAACAAACAGCATCGCCTTTTGCTTCCGTCGATACTGCTTATATTTATTTTCCCTACTCTTAGAAAGTGGCTATGAATTTGAGTTTACTCTTGCTCTTTGTGTTTGGGTTGACTAAAGTATTGAGCCCGTGAAAGGATAAATTTTTATCCGATTTCGATGACATTCGGAATAAAGATGTCTATACCCATTTTGTTGAATATGGTCCAAATGGACCATATTTGGATATAGCAGCCGTGTATACCGATCTTCCGATATAGAATGTTGAGCTCATAAAAGGAGCATTTTTTTATCCGATTTCGATGACATTCGGAATAAAGATGTCTATACCCATTTTGTTGAATATGGTCCAAATGGACCATATTTGGATATAGCAGCCGTGTAGACCGATCTTCCGATATAGAATGTTGAGCTCATAAAAGGAGCATTTTTTTATCCGATTTCGATGAAGTTTGAAACAGTGACTTTTGGTGGACGTCAACACCTTTTTCTTGAGTGTGGTCCACATCGGATCATATTTCGATATAGGTATCATATATGCCCGATCTCCCGATGCAGAGTGTTGAGCCTATAAATGGAACATTTTTTATCCAATTTCGATGCAATTTGAATCAGTAAGCCATGTGGTCTACATCTGGCGATTTAGGGTCTTAAGCCGTCAATTATTACCCGATTTCGAGGGAAATTAAGAACAGTGAGTTGGACTAGGCCTCCCGTTGTTCGAACCAGCGATGGTTCAGTTCGGGTAATTTTTACGTATGGCTTCCAACAGACCGACCTGTCCATTTATTTAAACTGAAAACTTTGTAAAACAAATTAAAAAAACATAATCCACTAATTTTCTTTTGATTCTTTTGATTTATTTTGATTCTCTCTTTTGCAGATTAGGTTAGGTTTGGTTGAAAAGAGGGTGCGGATATGCCAATCCCCCCGATGCCACTAAGCCAGTAATCGGCTTGTTGTGCGCTTTAAATACTAAAAAAGTAACCTCGAACAAGGAAATATAAGTTAGGAAATCCGTGCTACTTACAAAGTCCTTAATTGTTTTCCATGCCACGCCCCTCAGCTGGTTCATGTCTGGTATTGTGTCCCCACCTAAGTGGTGGTATCTGTTATACGCTAAAGCCGGGCAATGAGAAAGGAAATGTTCCAACGTCTCATCATCATCGCCCGATATTTTTCATAAGTGAGCTCGTAGTCCTATGTATCCTGTTATGATGCCGAGAGCTATATTGACCTCCACCTTACTTCCTTTCAGTAATAGCCTCGTCTTCTCACAATTTAGGTCTCCCCATAGGATTTTCGTCGTCCTACCGACTGCTTCGTTGTTATATAGGGTTGCGTGCGCATGCGTCGCCCACGCCCGTAACTCGGACTGCATCAACACGATTTACAGATTAAAGCGTCCTTAAAAAAAAGAAAAGAACAACCCAAAATACCCATTTCGACAATGATGGTTTCCAAATCGGCTCTTTATAGCAAATTGGTTGTTGAGGCTGCAAATATTGTTAGGTTCCAGAAATATCTTGCATAAGTTTAGAGCGTAATTAAGTTAAAAAATATAGCCCAAATGAAGGGTATGAGCTTTGCGTTTGAGAGCTCGAGGGGGTTTACCACTTTTATGGTAAAAAAAATTGCCTCTTTTGAAGTACATGTACCCGCCGTTTAAGTTGTCATATTTTGTTCAACTTTCACTTAAAGCGCATATTAATAAAATCCTCTCTACTTTAAAAAAAAGGATATAAAAAGGTTAGGTTGGGCGGGCCGAGTCTTGTGTACCCACCATGGATTCCTCTAATAATTTAATTTTACTTATTCAGTTCAAATTTGAATTATATTGCAACAATCGAGACCATAGTTGATTGCAACTTCTGTGGTCTCAAGAAGTCATATCGACAACGATATTTAAGGAGGTTTATATCAGTAAATAGACCGTATATAGTCATAACAGAAGTCGTTGTGGCAAATTTCAGCCAACTCAGGTAAAAATTGAGGTGAAAATTAATATCCGCACCCTCTTTTCAACCAATCCTTACCTTATCATATCACATATTCCATTTTGCAGTGATAGGAAATCATAGGGTCATAGGAATTCAAATCTAAAACTTCCGCAATGTTGCCAACTCCGCTACCGAAACAATTAATTGAACAATCCATTAAAGAACAATAAGAATACTTCTCTCATATCAATAAATGCTGCCCGATGCAAGTTTTAGGTTCAATAATAAGGGATATTGCCGAGTCCGAACGGCTTGCAGCAGAGCGAAGAAAGTATAGAAATTTACACGGCTGATTACCTAAGGTAAATATCTCGCATGTGTCGCCAGCACCAGAGGAGATAATCACGGCTGAAATTGTTTTTGTTAAAGTCGCCCAGATATAAATCCAGGCTTTCAGAATCAAATGCGGCCATGATAACCTTTGAGCTACGGTGGCCCGCAGGAAACTCAGTGATAGTACTTGATCGACTATATGGGTGCTTACATACACAAAGTCAATTATCCATTAACATATGATTTTGAAAAATTTTAGAGAGAGCTTTAAAACGTTGAGAGACTTACCAAGCGGACAAGGGGCATGCCCCTTTGATAGGGGGCGAGGTCATTGCACATCACAGTCTCCAGGGAAGCACGGGGATGAGCGACTTTTTGATTACACTTTATATACGGACTTGTTTGTTTGTAATAGGGGCAACGCCCCTACTTCCTAAAACGGATCAGGGAACAGGTTTTAGATAAAACGGTTGTTGAAAACAATAACTCGGTGAAGGTCTAACAAGATATGTTTTCAGGTCGAGCACAAGATGGGAAAAAGGAGTTCATACAGAAACTCGAGAAGGATTAACTGGGAGAATTTCAAGGAACAGATGCAAAAGCTGGGGCCTCTAGAAGTTACAGGATGTCTGAACGAGTCCTTTTTGATGTCATGTGCCGAACCAGTACCGCCGCGTAAAACCAGCCAGTCATGCTGGTACCGGAGTTGAAAGAACTCTATAAGTTGAGCAGGAGGCTTTTTAATAAGGCCAAGAGAGAGGACTGAGACGAATACAGCGAGATCCTTGTTAAGTTCAAGAAAGGGAACGAGGAAGGCAAAAAGGATTTCCTCGGGGAAATTCTGTGGAGAATTGGAATGTACTAGTTAGGCATATAGATTGCGCAAAGTGCTCTTGAAGGATCCTAGCACGACTAGCTCCCCATGGAAGGAGGAAGGGGCTTACACCGAGAGTGGTGAGGAGACCGTGAAACTTCTGATGGTGATGCATTGGCCGGGTGGTCAGGAAGAGGTCGGCGATAAAAATATTGCAATACTAACATATGCGGCCATGGCGGATGACCTCATCAGGGACATCGTTGTCGAGGAGAAAAAAGTTTAGGCAGTCCGCATTTTCCGGCTACTTAAATTGGTCGCAACTGACGCTTTTATCCCGACAATGCTGCAGGAGGCACACTGCCCTGGCTAGGAAGGATTTTCCGGGCGAGCCTGGCATAGTCCTACATACCAAGGGCAGGGAGGGAGTTCAGGGCGGTCTTTATTCCCAAAGCGGCAAAATAAACCACAGTGCGACTACGGATTACAGGAAAGACTGATAGACTTGAAGCAGGCCACCGTGGAGCAGCAGTTAGCAAGTCCGCCTATAACGCCGAACGCCTGGGTTCAAATACCGGTGTGAACATCAGAAACATTTTCAGCAGTCATTACTAAAGCTAGCAATATTTGTGAGGTATCCTGCCATGTTAAAACTTCTGTACTAAGTGGTGCCGCTATGCGGCACGCCTTTCGGATTCGGCATAAAATATGGTGGCCGCTTATTTGATATGAGAGAAGTGTTCCTTAATGCGTAATTAAGTAGTAGTATGTAGACCTGTACTTGGACTTGTACGAGAAAAGTCTAGAAGGTCCAGATTCTGTCCATCGTCGGAGTCACAGGAGACCTAAGATCTTCATCGCATTCAGGTATGAAAACGATATGCAGTCCATTGGGGATTTGTATTCAAACTGCGCCACCAAGGTCGCGCATAGGGTAAGGGAGTAGGGTATGTTGAAGGAGGAAAGGTGCGGCCACAGGTCCATTCTGGATGTTATGAATGCGGAGGGTAGACTGAGGAGTATCTCCGACTATCTGGCACTGGTACTGATTGGGAAAAGGACATTCAGCATTCGTTTTCCCGGGAGGGATCAATGAAAATCGAATGCTGTGTATGTGGAAGATGAGATCACGACCTTCACTGATGGCTCCAAAAAGAAGCCAGGGACCTAATTAGGGGTCTACTCCGACGCACTCAATATCGGTATGTCTCTGCGACTGCCGGACGAGCACTTAGTCTGTTTATGTCTGCGTCTGCAGGGTTTGTGGACGGGACGAGATAATACTGACTGAGGGTGCCGTTTTTTATACCCACCACCGAAGGATGGGGTATATTAATTTTGTCATTCCGTTTGCAACACATCGAAATATCCATTTCCGACCCTACAAAGTATATACATTCTTGATCAGCGTAAAAATCTAGGACGATCTGGCCATGTCCGTCCGTCTGTTCGTCCGTCTGTCTGTAGAAATCATGCTACAGTCTTTAAAAATAGAGATATTGAGCTGAAACTTTGCACAGATTCGTTTTTTTTTGTCCATAAGCAGGTTAAGTTCGAAGATGGGCCAGTCGGACTATAACTTGATATAGTCCCCATATAGACCTATCCGCCGATTTAGGGTCTTAGGCCCATAAAAGCCACATTTATTATCCGATTCTGCTGAAATTTGGGACTGTGCGTTATGTGAGGCCCTTTGACATTCTTCTTCACTTTGGCCTAGATCGGTCCTGATCATATAGACCGATCTGCCGATTTATGGTCTTAGGCCCATAAAAGCCACATATATTATCCGATTTTGCTGAAATTTGGGACAGTAGGTTGTGTTAGGCCTCTCGACACACTTCTGCGATATGGCACAGATCAGTTCAGATTTGGATATAGCTGCCATATAGACCGATCGCTCGATTTAAGGTTTTGCGCTCATAAAAGGCGCATTTATAGTCCGATGTCGCCGAAATTTGGGACAGCGAGTTGTGTTAGGACCTTCGACATCCTTGTTCAATTTGGGCCAGATCGGTCCAAATTTGAATATAGCTGCCATATAGACCGAACTCTCGATGTAAGGTTTTGGGCCCATTAAAGGGGCATTTATTGTCCGAAGTCGCCGAAATTTGGGACAATGAGTTGTGCTAGACTTTTCGACATTTTCCTGCAACTTGGACCAAATTGGTTCAGATTTGGATATAGCTGCCATATAGACTGATCTCTCTATTTAAGGTTTTGGGCCCAATAATGGCGCATTTATTGTCCGATTTCGCCGAAATTTGGGACAGTGAGTTGTGTTAGGCTCTTCGACATTTTCTGCAACCGATATCTCGATTTAAAGCCTTGGCCTCATAAAAGGCGCATTTGTAATCCGATTTCACTGAAATTTGACACACTGACTTAAGTTAGGCTTTCTGCAACCGATATCTCGATTTAAAGCCTTGGCCTCATAAAAGGCGCATTTATAATCCGATTTCATTGAAATTTGACACACTGACTTATCTAAGGCTTTTCGACGTCCGTGTCGTATATGATTCAGATTGGTTTATTTTTAGATTTAGCTAATAAAAAGGCATAAGGTATGCATTTTTCATCGGATTTTTACGAAAGGTGGTTTACATATATATCTGAGGTGGTGGGTGTGCAATGTTTGGCCCGGCCGAACTTAACGCCTTTTTACTTGTTTAAAGTGGCAGAAAGCTCGGCAGACGAGAAATATGTTCAAAAATTTTTTTGAAAATATTTGATTATTTAACATTTTTTATTGTGTCAGAAAGCGTCGCCGACGAAATGTTGTGTTTGAAAAAATCACGTTTTTTCCCATCTCCGAAAATTATTTGAAATATTTTCTAAAATCATGTAATTTTTTGAAAATATTTAACCTCTTTTGGAATTAGTAGAAAAATCTGTTCAAACTCGTGCGAGCTTATAAAAATATTTTTCAATTTCTTTCAAAGTGTGCAGAAAACGTAGCAGTCGAAAAATATTTTCCAAAAATCGCCCGATCTTCTTCATCTTTTTGTGGACATATGGCTGGGTACGTGAGTGTTGGTTGACCCATCTTATATTATAAATCAGTTTGTGTTTGGAGGCTTGATTTGTTTGTGTGTTCCGCATAGATTCAAAAAAGGCTAAATCGATTTTCTTGACATCCCAATTTCGGGTTGGCATCTTGGGGCTCCCAGGTTTCCGGGAATAGTGAACGAATATGCCACACTGATTTGGATTCAAATGTTAAAACTCCTAAGCAGATATGTTGATACAAAATTTATGAGTGTTGAAGAGTAAATAACGACTATAGAAGAGATGCAAGCAAATATGAACACCTTAGGGAACATATAGGTCCTTTCGTCTTAAAAACGCCAGTTTTCAATGTCCCGTTTAGGAAATAGTTCAAGAAAATCTCCAACAAAAGGAAAAAATGTAAATGCTCAAATATTTTAAGTCGTTTCAAAATTTTATTGAAATTTTTTCTTTGATAATTTTTATTAAAAAATTTCCTTTAGAAAAATTGTTTCTTCAATTTTGCCCTCGGAGAAAATATAATTGGAGAAAAAATACGCTAATGGTAGGAACACATCGTTTTTAAGGTGTTTTACCAAATTATTTTAAGGTACTTTACCAACTATCTAAACTCCACAATTATCAAAGGGTAAAACCTATTGAAACCCAGAAAAATGGTCATGTTTTTGAATAGGTATATATCACCTGATTGCATAACTAAGACAACAGTTTACGTCATAGTAAACTGATATTCATTAAATTCTGCACAAAATTTAAAGCAAGAGACTTTCATATAATACTCATGTTTAATAATGTCATTGCGCAGTTTTCTTCTGTTACAAAAGTTGTTTACATGATTACTAAACATTGTTTAATTTATAATGAAAATAACATCATTTATTCATTAATTTTTGCTCTTTTTGAAAGTAATCAACTATGAAATTTATTATACAAAAATATTTTCTATCTTGCACATAATCTCAATGGGAACATAAATCGTTGTTTAACAACGAGGTAGCAAACAAACAAAGAAATTAAAAAACGAGAAGTTTTCATCACATAAATTTCCCTTGGCCACCGATGTCAACAAGGCGGAGTCTCAATTTGCAAATGGCAACGCCCCACTTGACAGCGCACAAAAAACTGTTGACCTGTTTTATATGCTCACAAGAGCAGGGGGTAAATATTTATGTGTGCGTGCGCTTCTATAGCAAAGTGTTGGTGTGTATGTGTATATAAGCACACAAGTTGGCGTATATACACACACAAAAAGGAGGAGCCAAGCATACAACAACACCAGCCACACAAAGGTTAAATAAAGGAGAGCATTAATACTATGTGAGCTGGGTGATGTAAAGTACAATGAGTGGGAAAAATAACCGTTATACATAGTTTATGTATATTTTATGTGTTTGAGAGTGTGGGTGTATTTGTGTAGGTTCCTAGAAAATAAGCATGGTAAGCTAGGTGTAGGTTATTGAAGAGTACATACATAAACTTTTTACCTTATGTGCTTTGTGCATTGACTTGTGTGGTGAGAAGAGCTTGTGTTAAGAGCATGGTGGTGGGTGCAATGCGGTGATGTATGATTAATATTAATTGCCACGCAATACCCATACGCCACGGAGGCTGGGGCATACATATTGCCATGATGCTTAATATTTGATATGGGTTGTTTTCAAATTTAGTTTGCCAATATTAATTTGTTTAAATTTTAAGGCAAAAATAAAAATTTCTGTAAATAATGTTTAAGAACGACTCATTCTATTTTATAAAATTAAAATGCTTATTAATTTAAAAATTTGTCAAAAATTTTGTGACAACAACCCATTAATTTTTCCTAAAACTTAATTTTTATTTTTTTTGTACGAACTTGGAATTGAGATTTTTAAGTCATTACTAACATTTTTCCTTAAAATTTTATTAAGTGGGATAATATTTTAAACAATTAAAAGCAAGTCATTAAATTCGTCTGGACCGAACTTTGGATACCCACTACCACGGATATACATACATACAGTGGCACAGAAAAGTCAACATACCTTTTCGAAAATAACAGTTTTATAAACTGGCAGTTACGTATTGAGGTTGTGATATAAGCCAATAAATTTTAGCTAGTCATAACACTGGTGACCATGGTGGAAAAGGTTAGCAACATTCCATATTTGACAGAAAAACTTTTTGGTAAGAAATTTCATTTTGTAAACTCTTTTTTAGAGTGGGGTAACAATACTTTATTGCGCCACTGTATATATATGTACATAAGTTACATGGATTTTGTCGAAATCGGATGAAATGTGGATCGTGTATAAACCTAAAAAGTTTATACGGGAGATAGGACTCCATGAAATTATGGTACGATTGAAGTTTAATCGGGCAAACACACACCTTTTATTGGCCGCATACCTTAAAGCCGGAGATCCTTCTATATGGCAGCTGCATATATATGATATGTGTTCCGATTTAAACCATACTCGGTACAGATATCAAGGGTTGAATACGATTCGCTGTACCAAATTCCAGCGAATTTGAGTAATAAATTTGCGCTTTATGGGTCCTAGGCAATAAGTCGGGAGATCGGTCTATATGACAGTTCTGGATATAACTGTTGAGAATCGTAAAACAATGCAAGGTTCAAACTTCATACAACTTGGTAATCAAAATCGAATCTAAGGAACCCTATAATTAGAAAGATCGATGTTAAAGTTCAAATTATTTTAATTGATTCCTTTCTTTACCCCCCTCCTTTGAGGTTGTTCACACGGCTGGACGTAGAAGGAGTCGCTTTTTGAGTTTTCCTGCAACCTATCTTGTAGTTTGTTAGCTGGCTCGGACTGTAGCGGTATTCTTCCGATTTGCGGGAATTGCTCTACAACCTCTCCTTGGCCTTCTCGCTCATCCGGACCGTAGGAAGATTTCTTAAGAGCCTTTTCTCTTTCTACACCTTTCTTAAGAGCTTATCGCTTAGAGAGAGACTTCCAATTTCAAAACAACTCCTCGCAGAAACTTTAGTTCGTTTTCCCAAAAACATTCGTTACATAAGTCTAACACCGTAGACATCGCGCATCTCTCATCCTCTGCCTTTAGGGTTATTATGCCAATGTGTTGCAAAATCACACACCAATAACGGCAACCTTATATAATAGAAACAATTCAAACCGTATTAAATTCGACTGTGCCAAGATCCTGAATTGGAAGATCGGTCTATATGGTAGCTATATCTTAATCTGATCTGATAGACCATATTCTGGCCGGATAATGGAAGGCTCAAAAAAAACTCACTATTTCATAAATCAACGAAATCAGTTAAAAAAGCGGCTTTTATGGGCTTAAGACAATAAATCGGCAGATTGGTACATATTACAGCTATATCTAAATATGGTTCAGGGTGGGAGAATTTTGAAACCTTATGGAAGCCTTCGTAAATTGCAAAATACAAAGCCAATCTCGGATAGAATTTCAACAAATAACAAGTAAAAGCGTGCTAAGTTCGGTCAGGCCGAATCTTATATACCCTCCACCATGGATCCCATTTGTCGAGTTCTTTTCCCGGCATCTTTTCTTAGGCAAAAAAACGAATTTTTGAAAAGATTTGCTCTGCTATTAGAGCGATATCAAGATATGGTCCGCTTTGGACCACAATTAAATTATTATGTTGGAACCTGTGTAAAATGTCAGCCAATTCGAATAGGAATTACGCCCTTTGGGGGCTCAAGAAGTAAAATAGAGACATCGATTTATATGGGAGCTGTATTGGGCTTTAGACCGATGCAGACCATAATAAACACGTAGGTTGACGGTCATGAGAGGATCCGTCGTAAAAAAATTCAGGCAAATCGGATAATAATTGCGACCTCTAGAGGCTCAAGAAGTCAAGATCCCAGATCAGTTTATATGACAGCTATATCAGGTTATGAACCGATTTGAACCATACTTGGCACAGTTATTGGATATCATAACAAAATACTTCGTGCAGAAACTCATTCAAATCGGATAAGAATTGTGCTCTCTAGAGGCTCAAGAAGTCAGGACCCAAGATCGGCTTATATGAAATCTATATCAGGTTATGGACCGATTCGAACCATATTTAGCACAGTTGTTGACGAAACACGTCGTGCAAAATTTCATTCTAATCGGATAAGAATTGCGCACTCTAGAGGCTCAAGAAGTCAAGACCCAAGATCGGTTTATATGGCAGCTATAACAAAACATGGACCGATATGGCCCATTTACAATATCAACTGACCTACACTAATAAGAAGTATTTGTGCAAAATTTCAAGCGGCTGGCTTTACTCCTTCGGAAGTTAACGTGCTTTTGACAGACAGACGGGCGGACGGCCATGGCTAGATCGACATAAAATGTCGCGACGATCAAGAATATATATACTTTATGGGGTCTCAGACGAATATTTCGGGTAGTTACAAACAGAATGACGAAATTAGTATACCCCCCATCCTATGGTGGAGGGTATGAAAATTAAAATTCGTATATTCCCGAAGCCAATGGAGATATTGTAAATCTCAAGGGGATTTTTTTTATAGGTTTTTTTGAGCAGCCCGAACAATTTTTCGAAATGCCGAGGTGTCCAATTTCAAGGACCTGTCAAGATGCGCCTGGACTACCTTGGACCTTCAAACTTTGCACGTGATCCCGTTAACAGCTTTCACCCTTTCAAATTTCAAGGAGTTTTCTTTATCCGTTCTTAAATGGCATATTTTTTACTACCTCTTTCGACTTTCTCCCACTGTGCAATAGGTAAAAATTGTAAAGCCAAGAAATTTTCGATCCCATGTTTGAGTCGCGGCTGTTGGTACTCGTTGCCCGTGATTTCAAATAGAATAGAAACATGAGCATCGGCTCTGAGACCACAAATTCGAGAAAAGATTTCTTGTCTGAGCTGACACTTTCGGAATGCTTGTCAAACTGGTGTTTGAATAACCTGACTCATCTTTTCGATCATTACATCTTCATCGAGAATACATCAAAAAGAATCATGAGCATCGGCTCTGAGACCTCGAATCCGAGAAAAGATTTCCTGCCTGAGCTGACACTTTCGGAATGCTTGACAAATTGATGTTTGAATTACCTGACTCAGCTTTTCGATCAATACATCTTCATCGAACTTCATTTAAATCGACCGAAAATCATTTTTTGATGTATGCTGATTAATAGGATTTCGCAATAAAAACTTGACAAGTTTAAAAAAAATGTAATTACAATTTTGTTTTTAAGCCTAGTACTGACTTCATTCACAGTGAAAATGCCTATTAAATTATTGCGAAATCCGACGGATTTTTTTTTCTATGTCAGAACACAAACAAAAGTCAAACAACAATACACAACAAATATAACAGAATGGAAGCCGAGTTGATACGGTCCATTTCGTGAGGATTTTATTACATCCTGATGCAGCGATCTATGAGCGTCCATTTGTTAACATCGCTCAATTTAAACTTTTAGTATAGGTATAAATGCAGGGTATTATATGGTTGGCACCGTACGACTTTTGCCTTTCCCTATTTGTTTTTGTCCTAAGCTGTTTTAGAAATCTCTTTCTAAGAAATACATGTCTCTTCCTTCTTTGTTTAAGTAATTTTTTTTCCTCAAAAATGTAAACCTGCAAATCCCCCTTCTATGTCTTTGTTTTGCGCATTTAAAACCCTTTGTAAGTTTGAGGTTGTGATTTATCTCTTAAAACAAATAAACACATCTTAAAGTAAATATTATACAATCTCAATTGTGAGTGTGTGTGTTTGAGAAATTGCACTTCTACACACACTCATGCATACTTTCTTATATCAAATATCTCAATCTACTGCAATTGTAGGCCTCACAACATCACAACGATATATCAACAACAACATGAACACTTTATCATTCATGTTTAAGGAATGAACGTCGTTGACTTCCTTTGTCCGTCTATCTGTCTGTCTGCCTGTCTCGGGGAGAATATGAAGAACAATGGTGGCTATTTTCCTGCATCTAAGGAGGAGAAATGAAAAACATCTTCATGTCAGAACAAGATGTTTCCCAACGCCTCAACATGTTGCGCCTGATTTAAAAAGATGTAAAATACAAGAGTCGGTTTTATTCAACATCAACTACGAGTACAAGTTGATGTGTGATTTAACACACATTCTCATCATTATGAACGAGGGTGAATTAATGTGTTTTGAGAAGGAGTTAGAAGAAGGAAACCATATAGTTGTAATGTTTTTTTAAAGAAAAAGTTTCTTTGAAAAAAAAGAGGTAATATAATTGCGATTAATTTTTTTCCAAAACCAAAATAAAAATGTTTTCTGTTGGATTGCTCTGAAAAAAAAAAAAATGTTTATGAAATTTCTGTCATTACACAAAAATACATGCATTGGGAAAAGTACAGCTAATAGAAAGGGTTGTCAAGCGTGGTTAATGTAGAATTTGTATTATTGAGGCGTTTTCGCAATAAATACGATTCAAATACAACGCACGGCCCTTGAAGCCATCACACCTAATATGGTTGAAAAGTCTTCTAACCAAAGACGAAACGCCTGCCATAGTGGTTGGTGTGTGTTGATATCTTTGGCTTTATTTTTCCATTTGCATCTCCGATTATTGAGCTCGTCTCGAAAGAGAAACAAACAAAAATTTTAAAATTTAATAATTTCGCCCCAACAGGCAAAAAAAATTGAAAAAATTTTAATGAAATTTCATACGAAGCTTAATTTTTTGAGACACTTTCGTTAACAACAAGATCGAGTGAAACTATCTACAAAGCTAAAATCTTAAGAAATAACCATTTGCAGCCAAACTGATTGATCATCTTTCCTTGAACGAATATCAGGTGGTACCATGTGGCGTATTAGTTTTATTATGGGATTATCGTTGATCATACGCACTATTGAACGTTTTTTAAAAAATATGTAGTAAACATTAACTTTAAGCTTAGTACTGACTTCACTCGCTTCGCCAGAACACAAAGAAAAGACAAATAAGAAAAAACAACAATGACAACAGCATTGAAGTAGAGTTAATTGGTGCCCATTTCGTCTGCGAAATTGAATATAATTGAAGCGAAATGTATACCGACGCAGCAACAGGTCGCTACTATTTTGCTGATAGAACTCAATATCACTTCTACGGAATGCGTCCGCGTTTTCTTCGTCATTATTTTTTCATAATGCGTTTTTCGAAGTTAGTACTAGGCTTTAGAGAGAAAGTTTTTATTGATACATAAGAGCAATACAATTTGAGAAACTTAACTTTTTTTCTGTCAGCCAACATGCAGGGGATGTCCCCTATGAATGCAGTGCATTGCGTTGGCGAGAGGAAATTTGGAATTGGAGGGGGGAAAAAGGATGTAGTGCTTATTGACATTTGTCTTAAATCTTGTCTTAAATCAAAGTGGGTGGGGAAAAACATTAGCCGGAAATCGATTCCACATATGAACGGTTCGAGCGAAATAAGACTTCTCTCTATAATGTATTGTGCGGTCCGCTGGCCAATCAATTAAAAAACGGGTGTGAGTTCCTGAAATGTCCAGTATCCCTGACATACATCCTTTCATCAGGAATAAGAAGACTGATATCAGACGAACACACACCATGAAAGTACCGATAGAACAGCGCCAAACAACCCACATTGCGACGATGATGAAGGGAGGCCACTGTCTCCAATCAACGCCATCGCTCTCCTCTGTACACGGTCCAGTAGCTCCAGGGATGATTTTGAAGCTCCAGCCCATACATGTGAGTTCTACTCCATTTTCGGCCTTATGATGTGGTGTAGATGTTAAGAAGATCAGAAGGAGTGTCCTTACACCGTTAAAGGAAGCCTAAACACTTGAATGCTTCTTTCGACACTTCAAATACATGTTTAGCCCAAGGGACATCACTTTGTATTTTCATAGCCAGAACATCAAGAGCTTCTGATTTCTGAACATCTACACTGTTGATAGACAAAGATGATCGTAATGGGTCAACGAATCGTTTGTGTGACAAAAAGCAGCACTGAGTCTTCCGTGCATAAAAATCTACTCGATTCATTCGACCCCCATGGCCAGCAAATCTTGACAGAGTGTATCGTCCATAACCCGCCTCTTGTCCTCAATCTCTCGAAGACTCGGCCTATGGTCGAATGAGTACAAATGACAGAGATTACTGTCATACGCAAATTAGTAGACCGGATTCGATGTCTGACTCTACAGAGCGTCGATGAAAACTAAGAAAAAAAGAGAAGAAGTAAGAACAGAGCCCTGGGGTACACCTGCGGTCAATTTGTGCTCATTGGATGAGAACCCATCTAAAACGACTCGAATAGTGCGATCTCTGAGAAAGCTCGAAAGAAATCGAATGAAGCCATTACCGATACCAAATGCGACAAGCTTTGATAGTAGTGCATCGTGCCAGAACCTATCAAATTCCTTGGAGATATCCAGAGCCACAACCTTACTCGCACCCATCTGGTGGATTGAGCGACTCCAACGTTCTGACAGAAAGGCCATGAGTTCGCCGCAGAAATCGCTCTACGGGCCATCAGACTCTAAATACCTCACAAGATGGTGATTAACCATGCTCTCCATGACCTTGGAGAGAGCGGAGCATTTCGCAAATGGCCGATAATTCGCAGGGTTATTTGCCTCACCCTTCTTGGGTATTGGCTGAACGTTCGCAACCTTCCAACGCGCCGGGAAGACTCCCGCACGGCAGGCAAGGTTGAAAAAGTGTTGATATGCCATCCGGGCCCGGGAATTTAATTACGTTTAGATTTTCAAGAACCCTTTTAACACCACGAGTTTGAAAATATATTTGGAGCATGACGGCAGATAGATTTTCGATTGAGGGGGGTGGTTGATTGCTATCCGGCAGGGATAGCAATCAACCACTCCCCTGCAAATTTAGCAGTCAACAGGTTAGCCTTATCAACCGGGTCAGTGAACGTTTGCTCGTCCTTATCGAGAGTTCCCTGCCGGATAGCAATCAACCACTCCCCTGAAAATATAACAGTCAACAGGTTAGCCTTATCAACCGGGTCAGTGAACGTTTGCTCGTCCTTATCGAGAGTTCGGTCTATAAGGCATCTATATCTAAATATGAACCGATCAGGACCAAATTGAAGAAAAAAGTCGAAGGGCCTAAGACAACTCACTGTCCCAAATTTCAGCAAAATCGGATAATAAATGTGGCTTTTATGGGCATAAGACCCTAAATCAGAGGATCAGTCTATATGGCAGCTATATCCAAATCTGGACCGATCTGGGCCAAATTGGCGAAGGATTCGAAGGGCATAACACAACTCACTGTCCCAAATTTTAGCAAAATCGGATAATAAATGTGGCTTTTATCGTCCTAAGACCCTAAATCGGAGGATCGGTATATATGGCAGCTATATCCAAATCTGGACCGATCTGAGCCAAATTGAAGAAAAAAGTCGAAGGGCCTAACACAACTCACTGTTCAAAATTTCAGCAAAATCGGATAATAAATGTGGCTTTTATCGGCCTAAGACCCTAAATCGGAGGATCGGGGTATATGGCAGCTATATCCAAATATGGAACGATCTGAGCCAAATTGACGAAGGATGTCGAGGGGCCTAACACAACTCACTGTCTTAAATTTCAGCAAAATCGGATAATAAATGTGGCTTTTATGGGCCTAAGAGCCTAAATCGGCCGATCGATCTATATGGGGGCAATATCAAGATATAGTCCGATATAGCCCATCTTCAAACTTTACCTGCTTATGGACAAAAAAAGAACCTGTGCAAAATTTCAGATCGATATCTCTATTTTTAAAGACTGTAGCGTGATTTCAACAAACAGGCGGACAGACGGACGAACATGTCTAGATCGTCTTAGATTTTTACGCTGATCAAGAATATATTGGGTTGCCCAAAAAGTAATTGTGGACTTTTTAAAAGAAAGTAAATGCATTTTTAATAAAACTTAGAATGAACTTTAATCAAATATACTTTTTTTACACTTTTTTTCTAAAGCAAGCTAAAAGTAACAGCTGATAACTAACAGAAGAAAGAATGCAATTAAAGAGTCACAAGCTGTGAAAAAATTTGTCAACGCCGACTATATGAAAAATCCGCAATTACTTTTTGGGCAACCCAATATATACTTTATAGGGTCGGAAATGGATATTTCGATGTGTATATGTGTTGGTTCGTTCACTTGTTGCGCCAAACCATTTTGCGCAGCGAAAAGCTCAACGTATTGGCCCTCAGGAGTCGTATGACTCGAATGGGAAAGCCAGGAGGAGTTGTGAACAATGAAATCCCCAGCGACAACGATTTCACTGCCCGGAAAATCCTCCAAAATATTTGTAACGGAATCAGAAAGGGCGTCAAAGTCGTTCATGGATGCCTCCCTTTCTGAGTTTGCACTTCTGTATAAAAATCCGAAGTGCAGTATATGTGTTCCAATCCTGAATTTAACCCAAAGGGAGTTAAATTCAAGATCCTGTGAGTCCAGGTGTTGTCGTCTTTGGAACACTACTTTCGATTTACCCTCGTTTATAAGTCAAGTGTTTGTATATGTATTTGTCTGTTTGCAAGTGTTGGTTAGTGGGTGTGAAAAGACAACAGGGAGGTCTTCTACCAAGACAATAATGATGTCGTTAAAGGAGAATAAAGTGTTGATACACCAACTACATATACATAAAATTTATACACATTGACATACTCATCCAAAAAAAAAAAAAACAGTTTAACACAAAAGGGGGAGTCTATAATCAAAAAGTTTATCATTGTTTATATACGTATTAGCAAAAAAGCCTCTTGCTTAATTTACCAAAAAGAATTCATGCCTTTAGTCTTAACCGAATGGTGTCACCCTCAGTTGGTTTTATAAGACAACAGAAATATCTTCACACAAAGTGACAAAAAAAATTTATGAAATACAATCTTTGTTACAAAAGCATGTCCTTGAAGAATTTAATTATAATTTTTGAGTCAAATAAAATTTCTTTAAATCATTCTCAGATTGACGACAAATTAAATTGTGATTTTAATTTTGTTTTCTGTTTTAGCAGCATTCTTTAGGGTTTTCATTTTGTTTGTTGTTTGTCTTGCTCTTGCCTTTGTTGTCACAGCCGCTGACTGTCGTTGGCAGACTGTGGAGTGTTTGTTTGTATTATGAAAATGTTTCCGTTTCCGCTGTTTGAAGTTCATGACGTTTTCCTCACTTCTTTTTATTTCTAAAGTCCTTCATTCTGAAATAAGCAGAACTTGGCCTTTAGCCTCATAATAAGGCTCTGAAAAAAGTGAAACAATGTAAAAAAAGAATCAATTAAGAAGAACTTTGGGGTAGAAGACTTCATTTATGGTAAGACGTTCTTTGCAGACAAACTAGGGGTTTGGGCATACCAAGAAGGGTACTTGGATTTGATAGCGGAGGCGCTATTATCACTTGCGAGACCTACAAAAGGACAATATATATGAAAGGAGCACATAGTACATCTAATTGGATTTCGACCAACAGATCGTTAAAGAAGATGATGCTTATAATTTTGTAAAGATCGTCCCGAAATTGAGGCTACAGCAGTACTAAAAGCTAACATCGCATGAACAATATGTGTATAGGGGAATTGCAACTAAATCTTAACCGATTACAAAACCAAAAGCTTTCATCAAAAGCATTCCAAAATAGTGAAATGTGGGAAATTTTACGACAATTGGACCAAACTTAATCACAAGAATACATGGCAGAAAGACAGATGGACATGGCTATTTCAAATAAAGAAGTGATTCTAATTCAACTGTTGTACTTTACAATGGGTTAAGCTCTTCTCCTTCTTAGCGTTAGCAAACAAGTGCTCAAAAGGGTTAATACCTTTGTACCATAGTAGCGGTAAAGGGTAGAATAATGATAACCTGTCGTTTCGAACGACACTATAACCATGATCACCACATGGGCTGGATCTTTGAGCTCCGATCTGTATGGTATTCAGCGTTACCACCAGAGGTTTAGCTGGTTGCGAATAATGGAATGGTCCACATGGAGTAACATTAATCGCGAACAATAAGCGGTATCGAGTGGAGAGTCTCAGTGAGAGGCCGAGCGGCACCGTCTCTTTTTGAAATACTGAGTACCTATGATGCACGAACGATATGACAAGGCGAGTTATTGGCACTTTTAAATTACCAGTGGCCATCACATTCCCACGACGCACAGTGGGAGAAAATCGAAAAAAAAACTAGTAAAAAATATGCCGTGTGAGAACGGGTAGAGATATCTCTTTGGAATGGTTAGAGCTGCGGTGTTATCGAGTTTGTGAGCAAAATTTCAAGGCCCTAGGTTGTCCGGGCGCCTTTTATCAGGCTCCTAAAGTTGGTCACCTCAGTATTTCGAAGAAATTGTTCGGGCTGCCAAATCTTCATTGATAGTTTTATTTTCAAAATTGTTGTAGTGGATAATGTTAAAAAATCCCTACAAAAAAGGGGCTATACGAGTTTTCATTTTTATTTGTTCAAATTTTGCCCGAGATTGGCTTTGTATTCGATTCTCATATCCATGCATGATTTATGACAAAATTTCTAACGACTTTGCCGCAAAAATTGTCCACATCTGATTATTCAATTAAAAGTTATACAGCTTGGAAGTAAAAAAAATGTGAAAAAAGTGTATTTTTTTGCATTTTTGGGTCAATTGTAGCAATTGTGTCATAGATGTGTTTTCGCTATTACTACGATTCAAATACAACATACCAACACAGGGCCCTTGATGCCATCCCGCCTAATATGGTTGAAAAGTCTTTTAACCAAAGATTCCATTCCCATAGTGGTTGGTGTGTGTTGCTATCTTTGGCTTTCCTTTTCCATTTGCATCTCCGATCATGGAGCTCGTCTCGAAAGAAAAACAAACAAAAATTGTAAAATTTAATGATTTCGCCCCAACAGGCAAAAAACTTGAAAAAATATTTTTATTTACTTGTTTCCTCGATTTTCCCCCACTGTGCGGCAATCGGGCTTATGGGCCGGAATGAGCTTGCTTCACCTACATGAGATTATCGAGAATCGCCACTTCCACATGCAAATGTGGATACGACAACAATAATGATAATATTAGGCTAGTTCAGAAGAGAATAGTACCAAAATATCGTCTTAAAATCCGCTGAGGCCATAGGATAATCCATTGTGGTTTTGTCATCTAATCACACCTTCAGCCGCAGGTTTAAAGCCGGATAGTGTAACCAATTCAAGCAACCACCTTTTTTTTGTGAACATTTTTTTTTTGGGTTCAAATGACATTTTTGAAAAATATATGAATTTCAGAACCCCTTCAATTTTACTCGATATGGCCACCATTTATCTTGACTGTTGCTCTAAGTCGGCAAAAAAATGAGTTGCAAGCTGCAAGAGCTTGATGGATTTCGGAACATGGTGTTCTTTGACGAGAACAAATTTCTAATTGAGCAATTCCTCAATTCTCAAAATTATCGTGTTTACTTAACAACTTGATCCTACGAACGGCCACCCGAAGTAATTTTCCATTTCAAGTGATGGTATAGGCAGTTTTGACGCCAATGCCGCTCTCTAAAAAAAAAGGAAAATTTATTTAAAATAGGAAAACCATTTTAGAAGCAGCTTTGGAGCTATGGACTCGCAAACATGTGGTCGGCCGTAGACCATGGATGTGCAAAAAAAAAACTCGGCACAGTCACGCGTAACCACACGAAATATTCGTCTGAGTCCCTATAAAGTATATATATTCGTGATCGTCGCTACATTTTATGTCGATTTAGCCATGTTCGTCCGTCCGTCTGTCTGTCTGTCGAAAGCACTCTAACTTTCGAAGGAGTAAAGCTAGCCGCTTAAAATTTTGCAAAAATACTTCTTATTAGTGTAGGTCGGTTGGAATTGTAAATGGGCCATATCGGTCCATGTTTTGATATAGCTGCCATATAAACCGATCTTGGGTCTTGACTTCTTGAGCCTCTAGAGTGCGCAATTCTTATCCGATTGGAATGGAATTTTGCACGACGTGTTTTGTTATGATATCCAACAACTGTGCCAAGTATGGTTCAAATCGGTCCATAATATTATATAGCTGCCATATAAGGTTATGGACCGATCTGTGGTCTCGATTTCTTGAGCCTCTAGAGGGCGCAATTCTTATCCGAATGGAATGAAATTTTGTACGACGTGTTTCGCTATGACTTCCAACAACTGTGCCGAGTATGGTTCAAATCGGTTCATAACCTTATATAGCTGCCATATAAACCGATCTTTAGTCTTCTTCTTGAGCCTCAAGGGGGCGCAATTATTATCTGATTATAATGGAATTTTGCGCGACGTGTTTCGCTATGACTTCCAACAACTGTGCTAAGTTAGGTTCAAATCGGTCAATAACCTGATATAGCTGCCATATAAGCCGATCTTGGGTCTTGACTTTTTGAGCCTCTAGAGGGCGCAATTCTTATTTGATTGGAATGAAATTTTGCGCGACGTGTTTCGCTATGACTTCCAACAACTGTGCTAAGTTAGGTTCAAATCGGTCACTAACCTGATATAGCTGTCATATAAGCCCATCTGGGGACTTGACTTCTTGAGCTTCTAGATGGGGCAATTCTTTTCCGATTTGGCTGAAATTTAGCATGACGTATTTTATTATGACTCTCAACAACTGTGCCAAATAAGCTGCCATATAAACCGATCTGGGGACTTGACATCTTGAGCTTCTAGAGGGCGCAATTCCTATCCGATTTGGCTGAAATTTTGCATGAGATGTTTGGACTTCCAACAACTGTGCCAAGTATGATTCAAATTGGTTCATAACCTGATATAGCTGCCCTATAAACCAATCTGGGATCTTGACTTCTTGAGCCTTTAGAGGTCGCAGTTATTATCCGATTTGCCTGAAATGTTGTACGACAGATCCTCTCATGACCATCAACATACGTGTTTATTATGGTCTGAATCGGTCTATAGCCTGATACAGCAGCCATATAAATCGATTTCTCTATGTTTCTTCTTGAGCCCCCAAAGGGGGCTGACATTTTAAACAGGTCTCTAATATGTAATTTAATTGTGGTCCAAACCGGACCATATCTTGATATCGCTCTAATAGCAGAGCCAATCTTTTTTTTATCCTTTTTTGTCTAAGAAGAGATGCTGGGAAAAGAACTCGATAAATGCGATCCATGATGGAGGTCCGATCCAAGATTCGGCCCGGCCGAACTTACCACGCTTTTACTTGTTCATTTTCAAGTTGTTTGCCTGTTATGGCAAAGATCATAAAATTTCACAATTTTTGTTAGTTTCTCTTTCGAGACGACCTCAATGATCGGATATTTTCGTTTTGCAAATGGAAAAGGAAAGCCAGAGGTCGCAACACACACCAACCACTATGGGACGCGTTTCGTCTTTGGTAAGAAGACTTTTCAAGCATATTTGGTGTGATGGCTTCAAGGGCCGTACGTTGGTATGTTGTATTTGAATCGTGTTTATTGCGAAAACGCATCTATGATACAATTACTACATTAACCACGCTCGACAACCCTTTCTGATAGCTGTACATTTTCCAATGCATGTGTTTTCGTGCAATGACAAATTTTTTCTGCCTTTATTATTTATTAATTTTGAGGTTTCAAAAGTTTTTTTAAGTTTTCTTTTGATTCTTATTCCCATTAAAGTTTGGATCTTTATTATAATAACACTCTTTAACAAATTGGTTATCGAGATTTTCTACTATGGTTCACACCTGAGCATTCTTATAAAGCTATCATTTAAAATAAATTAAAAAAAGAATGAAACAACATAATCTTGGTATTGTAAACCTCTACTTCAAGGATTGTAAGGAGATGTTTGTTTTTTTTTTTTCGTTACACCGCTAGTTTTGTTGTCGACTTGTTGGGATTGAAGTGTTTTGTATTTCTGAAATTCCTAACGAAATCGTGACTCGTGAATTTAATGGGAAAATCATTGATTGCACTGCACAGATGTGAATGTGGCAAAGTACGACGAGAGTTTTTACTGTAAGGAATGCTTTTAATGATGCCGCTGTTTATGATGATGATGTGGCTGACAAAGTGTGATTTTAATGATCAAGCGGAACTGACTTTAATATCTTATTTAATAGACTACCGAAGGAATTGTGCTGCATGTACCAGTTTTTTCAATTCTTAAATGCATAAAAGATAGATTCTTCTATGAGCATAATTGAAATTTTTATTCCTAACTTTAAAATGCTTGTAGTTGCTGTAATTTGAATATGTCACATTCCTATTCACTTATCCTTGAGAAAATTGAATAATGTCATTACTTTTCATACACACAGGCATATTCATTTCATAACAAAGAATCCTTTGGATTTTTTGTCAAATCTTTCACACTTCAATGGAAGTGCAGAGTTTATGACAATCAGCAACACCATAAAGACAACAAAATATTCAAATTTATGTCAGATAAAGCAAAATGTCCATAGAAATTTCCTTAAACATGATTCCTTAAACAAATAAATACAACAGCATGCTGTAACAGCACATGCCTTCATTATTCAAGTTAATCATGTTAATGCATTTCAAGCAAGAAACTAATGACGAAGTCCCCCCTTTCTAGCCCTTTAAAAAAAGAAGACACCCAAAGCCCAGGGTATCGAAAAAAAAGACGACGAAATGCAAAAGCAAACAACTTTGTGTGAAAACATTTAACCCCTCGCCCTCACAACTTCGATTTGCTGCATTATTTTTCTGGCTGGTGTTTCTTAATAGCCATAAGACAAATCACCGTTTTGCCATAAAAACTCACAAAACTTTACGAAAACTCACATTAAAAATTGACTTCTCAGACAGCGTTTTGAAAAAATCCAAGTAAAGCATCCCAAATTGGGCAAACAGACAGGGGAGCCGGGCTCCTTTGGAGTTGAATTCAATGGTGGTCTGGCCTTTTTTGTCCCACTCCATTGTCATGTAAATCCTCTTAAATACTCAATGATTGCCTGCAAAGTTTTCACACCCCCTCTACCAACGCTGTCTCCGACGCCGACGCCGCCGCCGCCTATTTGCCCTGCTCCTTAGTTGACAATTGAGAGGGAAAAAAGGCCAACTTGTATACAAAATCAAGCGTTACTTCACAGTTTGTAAAAAACAACACCAGCACTGAGATGCTCAAAACAACAAAGGAAACTTGTTCTTTATGGCTTTCAAGAAAATAACGACTGTATCTTTATAAAGAATATATAAAAAAAAAACGCCACCGCAACATTGGGTAAAGAAGATGACTTCATTGTGTGGGCTTAAGTTTACAGTGTTTTCTTTGAGCTTGCTAGCTCTAAGTATCACTAAGATCGGAAGTTTTAAGTTCTTCTTGGGAGCATATTGAGTGAAGGCAGTGAGATAATCCAAAAAAAGTGAAAATCTATTGAGTATTTTTTGAAAATTATAATGGTTTAAAGTTTTTACATGTTGCAAAGAACGTTTTTGAAATCTCAGAATCTTCGTTACCTCCAAATATCATTTTTGGGAAAAAGATTTCCAAACATATTTTACATAGTTCTAGTTTTATTATACCCTCCTCCACAGGATGGGGGTATACTAATTTCGTCATTCCGTTTGTAACACCTGGAAATATTCGTCTGCCTGCCGAAAGCACGCTAACCTTCGAAGGAGTAAAGCTAGGCGGTTGAATTTGTGCATAAATACTTCTTATTAGTACAGGTCGGTAGGGATTGTAAGTGTTTTGATATAGCTGCCATAGTAATCGATCTTGGATCTTGACTTCTTGAGTCGCTAGAGGGCGCAATTCTTATTAATTTTGGCTAAAATTTTGCATGTTTTGTTTTGACTTACAATAACTGCACTTAGTATGGTTTTCATGCCATATAAACCGATCTGGGATCTGGACTTCTTGAGTGTAATTGTCGCAGACAAAAAATCTATAATTACACGAAAACACATGCATTTGGAAAAGTAGAGCTAATAGACAGAATTGTCGAGCATGGTTAATGTGGTATTTGTATCACAGAGCCGTTTTCGCAATAAATGCGATTCAAATACAACATAGCAACGAACGGCCCTTGAAAAGTATTCTAACCAAAGACGAAACGCGTCCTATAGTGGTTGGTGTGTGTTGCGATCTCTGGCTTTCCTTTTCCATTTACAGAAGACTCCGATCATTGAGGTCGTCTCGAAAGAGAAACAAACCAAGAAAGTTATTTAAGATTAGAAAACGTTTCAGATATTCAATTGTCGGACCAAGTGTTAGCGAGACCACCCCAACACCCAAAACACCTCTAAATCGGTCATATTTACCGACCATGGCAAATGAAAGATATTTGCGAGTAAAATATGAATCAGATATCCAAATGTGGGAACAAGTTTCTGGGGGTCCACCCCCTCCCCAAAACACCCTCCTAAAACAGGACATATTTACTGACCATTACAATATGGGACTAAAATGAAATGTATTTGAGTGTAGAATACAAATCTGATATCCGAATGTGGGACCAATCATTTTAGGAGGGCCGCCCATTCCCAAAACACCCCCAAAGAGGAGAAATTTGCGACCATAGCAATATGGGGCTCAAATCAAAGGTCTTTGGGAGTATTGCACAACGCTAAACTATTGCACAACGCTTTCCCCGGCGACCACCACAATATACATAGAGTTTGGTCAAAATCGGTTTAGATTTAGATATAGGCCCCATATATATGTTCGTCCGATTTGCAGTAATATTGCAATAAAATGGTCTTTTGTTAACCGATTTTCTCGAAATTTGGCAAGAGGGATTTTCTCTTGACTCTTAATATTACTGATGAATTTCATGGAAATCGGTTCAGATTTAGATATCGCTCTAATATATATATATATATATATATATATATATATATATATATATATATATATATATATATATATATATATATATATATATATATATATATATATATATATATATATATGTCGCCCGATTTTAACTTCTAGGGTCACAGCAAGTGCATTTATTGACCCATCTTGCCAAAATTTTGCAAAACGCTTTTCTCGACGACTGCCACAGTATCTGAGGAGTTTGCTCGAAATCGGTTCAGATTTAGATATAGCTCTCATATATATGTTCGTCTGATTTTGAGAAATCGTATATATTGGGTTGCCCAAAAAGTAATTGCGGATTTTTTAAAAGAAAGTAAATGCATATTTAATAAAACTTAGATGAACTTTAATCAAATATACTTTTTTTACACTTGTTTTCTAAAGCAAGCTAAAAATAACAGCTGATAACTGACAGAAGAAAGAATGCAATTACAGAGTCACAAGCTGTGAAAAAATTTGTCAACGCCGACTATATGAAAAATCCGCAATTACTTTTTGGGCAACCCAATATAAAATTCAATTTGTGTTTGTTTATTCCGTATAGACTCAGAACTGATAGACGGCTGAACTGATTACCTTGAAATTTTCACCTACAACCTACACAGCGTTGGTCTGGAAAGAAACATAGGCTATATAATTTTTTGATATCGGAAGGGGGCGGACCCTCCCCCTTACCTCAAAAGTACTATCCAAAATCAAAAGTGGACCGATCGGGACAATATGGGTATCAAATGAAAGGTATTGGAAAATCGAATACGAATATGGTATTAAAATTTGCCCCAAATAGACATATTGGACGTTGATGTCAATATGGTCCTCAAATGAAAGGTATTCGGGAATAGATTACGAATCTGACATACAAAATCAAATCGAAGTATAGGGGGTCACCCTACCCCCCAAAAAAGCCTTAAATGGCCATATGACCCATCATGACTATATGGACTCGGTTTTTTGGTTGTTATGTAGAAACAAAAACGGATGAACCGATTTTCTTAAAATTTTCACAGATTATGTAAGTTTGTCTGGCTATAGGCTATATAATTTTTAGATATCGGATGGGGGCGGTCTCTCCTTACCCCAACAACGCCATCCAAAACCAAAAGTGAATCGATAGCCACAATATGGGTATCAAATAAAAGGTATTGGAGACTAAAAAATGATTATCGTATTAAAATTTGTACCCAGCGGGCCTCCCCAGAACAAACAGATATATTCGACGTTCATGTCAATATGGGCCTCAAATGAAGTGTGACCCAGCCTCAAAATCCCCTCCAAACATTTCCTATTCACTGACCATTGCAATATGGGGATCTCATTAAATGGATTTGGGAGTGCAGCACGAATATGATATCCATATTTGTCTAAGTGCCATCTCTCCCCTAAAAAGAACTTCTCATTACCTTAATTTTCAAAACTACCAGATCTCTGAGATTGGTTATACCATTCGTTCGATTTTTTTTGCACTCTTACAGTCAAAACAAAACATGGTTTCTATTGTTGGTTTCAGGTGCCTTGGGGGCCGTCCAAAACCCGCCAAATGGCTATATAGATCAATCACGACAATATAGAGCTCAAACGAAAGCTGCTTGAGAGAAAAAAACGAATTTTATATCCAATTGAAGAGCCATGTGTTTGAGGAACTTCCCCACCCGAAAACATCTCCTTTCAATATAAAAGCTATTTGATGTTTAAATTGTTTGATTTTCGGGAAATTGATACTCATCTTCGGGACAAAGTCCCTGGGGTCCATCCCACCCTCAAACAGAATTTATTTATAGATCATGCCATATTGAAAGTAGAGCACGAATATATTTACATTATGGGCCAAGTGCCTCTCTTAAGCCGGAAATATTTGCTAATACGATAATATAGGACCCAAAAAAGAGGTATTTGGGAGTCGAGTAAAAATTTACCCAGGAACCGAGAAGGGGCACACTTCTCACACATCAATGAAAGTTCTCTGATTCAAGTTTATGCTCAATGATAAGGAACTTTTTTTATAGCCGAGTCCGAATGGTGTGCCGCAGTGCGACATCTCGACATGCATGCATTAAGAGGGGATCACCACCGCTTTAAATTTTGTCCGAAGTTATCGTCAGGATTTGAACACAGGCGATCAGCGCTATAGGCGGACATAGTATACTGTGGCACGAATTCGATATATGCATTCAGGGCGAAGTGTCCCCAACCTAAAAAGATATTAGAGAGTTAAAGAAGGCGCAGCGGAACAGGCCGGGTTCGGCTAGTATTGCAATAAAGTGCGCATTTGTTAACCGATTCTATCGTAATTTGGCAGGCTTGGTTTTCGATGTACCAAAAAGTTCTTAACTTTTGTCTTGGCTACAGTATTGGAACGAAAATTTTAATGATTTGGCTGTTATAGGCCAAAATACCCATAAACGTGACCAAAGTCTAAGAAAACGCTGCAATTGAGAATCTGTATGCTCGATTCTCGCAGTTTTTTTTTGCTTAGTACAATCCCAAGAATCAAAAATGCGAAAGATTTTTTTCTTTCCATGTCGGCACTGGTGGGTTCAAGTTCCAGCTCAGGCGTTCGTTAGATGGAGAATCTAATCTAATACAACGGAAACCCCGTCTTCGATTGCCAAGACTTTTATAACCCATTTCCGAAATTAAGTTTAAATATTATAAATTTTAGATTATTAAATTTTAATTATGCTTTCATGAATTTTTACAAAACCACTGTGTCCCCATTTGTATATTTTTTCATTGTTAAAAAAAGCTGAGCAAAAAATGAGCCCCTTCCCTTGCAAACACTTCCATGGCAAATAGCTTAACAACACAAAAAGGCTACAAGCAAACATTCCCTCGTATTTTTCTTTTCATTCATAGTAGCATCATTCGTGCTTTAGATAAATTTGTCCTTTTTCGCAAGGATGCAGTGTTTTTTACCGCCACTGGCGCTAACCATCGAACGTGCATGAGGACCCTTTAGGCGCAAATAAGTATAAAAATCTTAACATTATGTTTAGAGGATTTTCATAAGCATTTGTTAATGTTGTTGGCGATGATTTTTTAAGATTTTCCTGAGATTCGTCGTCCATCCTCCCCTTATAGCGAGTAATACGCAAAAATAAGCTCGAAAACGTTTCTCCCCACTTTCACTAAACACACAAACAGAAATAAAGTGCCATAATAACAATAATGAAAAGCCCCAATGATGGCCAATGTGAAGAAGCTAAGGAGACGAAATATTCGTTTCCCCCTAGAGAAAGTACTTCCTTCTCCTCAAAAAGGAGGAGGTTACAACCATTTAGAAAAACAACAGCAAAAATGTGCTACATTACACTGCAGAGGATATTTTAAAATGAAAAATAGCCCAACAGAGGACTAGCTTGAAGGAAAAGAACGCCAAGGCATTTAAATGAAGATTAGTGGGGGATTTTGCAAAACAACAAAAATGTACTCAGAGTACTTACTAGCTTTGCCATTTTCGACTAATACTTGTCACAATAGCAAATTAGAAAATTTATTTAAGCCATTAAAACTCTGCGACATATAGCCTCCTTTGTTATGCAGTTGGAGGACCATACTGCTTAATGAGAATATTATCAGATTATCGACTACAATGCTTTGACTAACGACATAACTGTAATTGGGAACTTTAACAGAGCTAATTGCAATTGTTATACCCACCACCAAAGGATGGGGGTATATTCATTTTGTCATTCCGTTTGCAACACATGGAAACAACCATTTTCGACCCTAGATCAGCGTTAACATCTAAGACGATCTAGCCATGTCCGTCCGTCTGTCTGTTGCAATCACGCTACAGTCATTAAAAATAGAGATATTGAGCTGAAATGCACAGATCCTTTGTTTGTCCATAAGCAGGTTAAGTTCGAAGATGGGCTATATCGGACTACATCTTGATATAGCCCCCATTTAGACCGATCCGCCGATTTAGGGTCTTTGGGCCATAAAAACCGCATTTATTATCCGATTTTGCTAAAATTTAGGACAGTGAGTTGTGTAAGGTCCGTCGACATTCCAGTTCAATTTGGCTTAGATCGGTCCAGATTTGGATATAGCTGCCATATTGACCGATCTCTCGATTTAAGGTTTTGGGCCCATAATGCCCCATTTATTGTCCGATATCGCCGAAATTTGGGACAGTGAGTTCAGTTAAGCCCCTCGACATACTTTGCAATATGGCGCAGATCGGTCTAGACTTGGATATAGCTGCCATATAGACCGATCACTCGATTTAAAGTTTTGGGTCCATAAAAGGCGCATTTATTGTCCGATGTCTCCGAAATTTGGGACTGTGAGTTAAGTTAAGCCCCTCGACATACTTCTGCAATATGGCGCAGATCGGTCCAAATTTGGATATTGCTGCAATATAGACCGATCTCTCGATTTAAAGTTTTGGGCGCATAAAAGGCGCATTTAATGTCCGATGTCTCCGAAATTTGAGACTGAGAGTTGTGTTAGGCCCCTCGACATACTTCTGCAATATGGCGCAGATCGGTCCAGATTTGGATATTGCTTCCATATAGACCGATCTCTCGATTTAAAGTTTTGGGCCCATAAATAGCGCATTTAATGTCCGATGTCTCCGAAATTTGGGACTGTGAGTTAAGTTAAGCCCTTCGACATACTTCTGCAATATGGCGCAGATCGGTCCAAATTTGGATATTGCTGCAATATAGACCGATCTCTCGATTTAAGGATTTGGGCGCATAATAGGCGCATTTAATGTCCGATGTCTTCGAAATTTGGGACTGTGAGTTGTGTTAGGCCCTTCGACATCCTTATTCAATATTGTCCAGATCGGTCCAAATTTTGATATAGCTGCCATATAAACCGATCTGCCAATTTAAGGTCTTGCGCCCATAAAAGGCGCATTTATTGTCCGATGTCGCCGAAATTTGTGACAGTGAGTTAAGTAAAGCCTCTCGACATACTTCTGCAATATGGCTCATATCGGTCCAGATTTGAATATAGCTGCCATATAGACCGATCTCTCAATTTAAGGTTTTGGGCCCATAAAAGGCGCATTTAATGTCCGATGTCTCCGAAATTTGGGACAGTGAGTTAAGTTAAACCCTTCGACATCCTTCTTCAATTTGGCCCAAATCGGTCCAGGTTTGGATATAGCTGTCATATAGACCGATATCTCGATTTAAAGTCTTGGCCCCATAAAAGGCGCAATTGAACAATGACTTGTACTTATAAGTATTTGCTCCAAATCGGAGCATAAGGTATGCATTTTTCACCGGATTTTGACGAAAGGTGGTTTACATATATACCCGAGGTGGTGGGTATCCAAAGTTCGGCCCGGCCGAACGTAGCGCCTGTTTACTTGTTTTTTTTTTCGTAAAAATTGCTCAATCTGAATTTTCGTTTTTGGAAAAAATTGGGAAAAAAAATGTTTTTGGAAATCGAACCTCAAATGCTCTCTGAGTTATCACGGTATAGACAATTCTTGTATGTTCTTTCTAGATGTTCATAGAATAAAGAGCTGTTCTTTGTTGTATTTTTTAAAATAGGCCATACAGAAGTCCAAAAGTAAAAAAATAAATGGAAATAGGTCCACAACAGTTGATCTATAAGCTGAGCACTTCAACAGTCAAGGCTGAAGAAGGGTAATATTTTAGCTGTAGGGTTTTGTTGACCCACAACTCTAATGGAGGGTGGTGCAAAAGTCCACCACTTATGAGCCACCCAATTTTTTGGTAGCTACAATTTGCGAATTGATTTACATCAAATTTTCCATTGAAATGCTATGCAAAAAATTAATTCAAAATAAAATTTTGAAAAATAAAAATTTAAATTTAATCTTTCTTTAAACTTCAAAATGTCAGCTAGCTGCCTCTTTTCAATTCAGCATTAAAATATTCCTTATTTATTGCAACAACGAGTGGCTATGTTATCACATCAGCTATTCTTAGTGTCCATAAAGAAGCTGCCTGTATAGTCCCTTTGCTAAATGTCGTATTTTCCCCCAAACATGGTCAGATTATTTGCTTATCTAAGCAGGGACATTGTTTCGACAAACATCCCGTTGTTGTAGCAGTTACCTCCTTACAATATCAAATACCTGTGGTATATCCTTTGCAGCAATCTTATCTGATGGAGTGTGAACCATGGAACACTACCGGCAAAGGTGGTTGCTTTGTGCTGTTGGGATTTTTTATGAGAATATGTGTGCTTGGCTTGTAATGTGTGAAAGATGATCTACAACGGATATCCTATGGGCCACCATAGTGCTGTTGCAGCTACCGTTACGTGTGCCTGTTGGTTTATGGCACTTTAAGGATATGTGGCCGAGACGTGTGTGTGTGTGCATGGCTGGAGGGTGAGGATTTTGCAAAATGTATGCAAACCTTACAACTCCCCGGCGTTTTGCAGACTTTCATATTCATTCAACACATTTTAGCTGCTTGTGGTAACTGTTTATGGCTTTGTTGGTTATTGAATTAGCCCAATAAACCAGAAAAAGAAACATAGAAAACCGATTCACTACGTAAAAATGGCAAACGAGGCAGCCCAGCAAACACCCGTAGTATGCTGAACTGACAAAGTCATTCAATTGTAAATTGTACCACAGAGGCTTCCTGATGCTACATAGGACTACCCAAGGCACACACGTGAACACATTCTTGGATACTGCAACATATTCGTTCTCACGTACCTACTACATGGCTACTGCTGCTGGTGTTGATTCAAATTATCCTGGTGTATCTTTATATTTAGAATGTATCAATGTGTTAGCCTTGGTGGGAGTGTGTGTCTGTGTATATGCCAATTGTTTGTAGACTCCCTAACAGACTCGAAGGTAATGAGCTGTGAGCTATTTCTCTGTCATTTTATGTTAGTCATCATAGCCCTGGTCTCATTCAATAAAAATGTAACAGCATCATCATCATCAACATCGTTGCTATCAATGTCCTTTCCACTCATTGCCTTATTCGTGGTTGCAAACGATGTATGTTTGAGTGTTTTATGGTGACGCAAAGAAAATCATATTTCCCATGCTTAGCAGCATTCAGGACTCAATTAAATTCTATGCTTTAAAGAAACAAACAAACGACCGAAGGCAACACCATCATCATCGTCATCGGTAGATGGCTTCATCACTAGCATATCGATGGATTGTGGACTTGGGCTTTTGTGGCACACAAAACACATCAAAGGATTTTCGATAAGGTTTCAGGTTCTCAGTATGATTATGAGTATCCATGAGTGTTTTGTTTATTTCCCAAATGTCTTTGTATTCATTTCCAATTAATGAGCCAGAGAGTGCATTTGATTAGTAATTTGATGTTGTTTGTGTTAATCATTTACGATTCAATGATTTTTAATTATCCTGGACGTATCGATTTAATTGAAAATACCATTTCCATTAATAGGATGAACATAATGCGTGCTTAATTGTTTACACCTTAAATAAAATTAAATTTGTACGAATTAACAGAAAGGTTTCAGACAATTATACACACAATATGAAAATATCCCATAAATATAAAATAACAAGTAAAAAGGCGTTCGGGTCGAACGTCCGGGGCCAAGACTTTAAATCGTCCGAGGCCAAGACTTTAAATCGAGATATCGGTCTTCATGGCAACTATATCCAAATCTGGACTGATTTGGGCCAAATTGAAGAAGAACGTCGAAGAGTCTAACACAACTCGCTGTCCCAAATTTCAGTGACATCGGACAATAAATGCGCCTTTTATGGCCCCAAAACCTAAAACCGAGCGATCGGTCTATATGGCAGCTATATCCAAGTATTTATATACCGATCTGTGCCATATTGCAGTAGTATGTCAACCAGCTTTACTGAACTCACTGTTCCAAATTTCGGCGACATCTGGAAATAAATGAGCCTTTTATGGGCCCAAAACCTTAAATCGAGAGATCGGTCTATATGGCAGCTATTTCCAAATCTGGACCGATCTGAGCTCAATTGTAGAAGAATTTCGAAGGGCCTAACACAACTCACTGTTTCAAATTTTGGCAAAATCGGATAATAAATGTGGCTTTTGGAGCCACTGCTGAGGATCGGTCTATATGGCAGCTATATCCAAATCTGGAACGATCTGGGCCAAATGAAAAATGACTATACCCCCATCCTTCGGTGGTAGGTATAAACAATCAAGAGCGTGCTAAGTTCGGCCGGGCCGAATCTTATATACCCTCCACCATTGATCGCATTTGTGGAGTTCTATGCGCGGTATCTCTTTTTAGACAAACATAGAATATTGGATAAGATCTGTTATCCTATTGAAGCTATATCAAGTTATAGTCAGATTCGGACCATAAATGAATGCTGATTGACATTGTAGAAGTCATTGTGTAATATTTCAGTTCATTCGGATAAGAATTGCGCCTTGTAGGGGCTCAAGAAGCAAAATCGGGAGATAGGTTTATATGGGAGCTGTATCAAGCTATTGATCGATTCAGACCATACTATACACGTATGTTGAAAGTCATGAGAGAAGCCCTTGTACAAAATTTCAGCCAAATCGGATGAGAATTGCGCCCTCTAGAGGTTCAAGAAGTCAAGATCCCAGATCGGTTTATATGACAGCTATATCAGGTTGTACATCGATTTACGCCATACTTAGCACAGTTATTGGAAGTCATAACAAAACACCTCATGCAAAATTTCAGCCAAATCGGATGAGAATTGCGCCCTCAATTAGCTCAAGAAGTCAAGATCCAAGATCGCTTTATGTGACAGCTATACCAGATTATGAACCGATTTGAATCATACTTAGCACAGTTGTTGAAAGTAATTCCAAAACACTACGTGCAAAATTTCAGTTAAATCGGACGAGAATTGCGCCCTCTAGAGGCTCAAGAAGTCAAGACCCCAGATCGGTTATACGGCAGCTATATCAAAATATGGACCGATTTGAACCATACTTTGCGTAGTTGTTGGAAGTGATACCAAACCACTACGTGCAAAATTTTAATAAAAGCGGATAGGAATTGCGCCCTCTAGGGGCTCAAGAAGTCAAGATCCCCAGATCGGTTTATATGACAGCTATACCAGATTATGAACCGATTTGAACCATACTTGGCATAGTTGTTGGATATCATAGCAAAACACGTCGTGCAAAATCGGATAATCAAATCGGATAAGAATTGCGCACTCTGGAGGGTCAAGAAGTCAAGACCCAAGATCGGTTTATACGGCAGCTATATCAGGTTATGGACCGTAAGTAAGTATACCGATCGGCTCAGAATCCCTTTCCGATTCGATTTAGCTTTGTTCGTTTCTCCTTGATACTTTGTGTACAAAGTACAGTTTGCAATTTTCATCCGACCATCATCAAGCAGGCATTTTTGGCCTAGAGACGAAGCCTATTGAAAATGGAAGAAATCGGTTCAGATTTGGATGTAGCACCCATATACATCTATGTATGTATCACCCGATTTTCACTTTTAGAATTCCTGCAAACGCATTTACCATCCAATCTTCTTAAAATTTTGCACAACGATTTCCTCTGTGACACCAGCAAAAGGCAAGGATTGTTGTGAAAATTCCACATTTAAAATGTAAGCAAATTTTAATGTCGAAGCCTTAGCCTGCATAACCAATGTTGTATAGGGTATCAAAAGGTCGGCTTTGGCGTCCTTACACATATAAATTCAAAGTTTACATTTGATAAAAGTCTCCATTCTATGCAAATGGGATGGTCAAAACGTTCTCCCTGTACAGATAAAAATTACAATATTTTGAAAAACAACAACTCTGGTCGAAAAGACAACTACGAAAGTTGTTAATTTTCCTGCAACAATTTATTTTGAATCTCAACGACCCAAAGTACAAATTTGTTGTTGAAAGGCACTATGGGCAAGCCAACACATAACAACAGCAACAATATATCCATAAGCAAGGCAAAAACCATCTTACCAGCCAACACATGTGTTTTTTCGGGTGGTGGTGTTTTTGTTTTTTTTTTTTTTGTTTGGCTAGCGCTGCCTTTTCTTGTTCGTTTTACTGCTGCTCTCGGGTTTTCCTCTGTCACTCTCTACTATTGCACTTAAAAAAAAATTTAATAGTTGTGGTATTGAACTCATGATCTCATGTTTGGTAGTCTTGCACGCATCCTCTAGTCTACCGACATCACCTTCTTTACTAGTAATAAGTGTCTCAATTAATTAAATTTAAAAAAAGGTAAAATCCACTCTAAAAATTTTTTTCTGAATACGAAATTCATATTTTTTTATGCCGAATTTCTAAATTATGTTTAATGAAAAACAATAAGAGCGTGCTAAGTTCGGCCGGACCGAATCTTATATACCCTCCACCATGAATCACATTTGTCGAGTGCTATGCACGGTATCTCTTTTAAGGCAAACAAAGAATATTGAATAAGAACTATTATGCTATTGGAGCTATATCAAGTTATAGTCCGATTTGGACCATAAATGAATGCAGATTATTGTAGAAGTCATTGTGTAATATTTCAGTTCATTCGGATAAGAATTGCGCCTTGCAGGGGCACAAGAAGCAAAATCGGCAGATAGGTTTATATGGGAGCTGTATCAAGCTATTGATCGATTCAGACCATATTATACACGTATATTGGAGGTCATGAGAGAAGCCGTTGTACAAAATTTCTGTCAAATTGCATGAGAATTGCGCCCTCTAGAGGCTCAAGAAGTCAAAATTCCAGATAGGTTTACATGGGAGCTTTATTTGATTATGTGCCGGTTTGCGCAATACTTAGCACAGTTATTGGAAGTCATAACAAAACACCTCATGCAAAATTTCAGTCAAAATCGGATGAGAATTGCGCGCTCTTTCGGTTCAAGATGTCAACATCCAAGATCGGTTTATATGACACTCATACCAGATAATGAACCGATTTAAACCATACTTAGCACAGTAGTTGGACGAGAATTGTGCTCTCTATAGGCTCAAAAAGTCAAGACCCAAGATCGGTTTATATGGCAGCTATATAAAAACATGGACCCAATCGAATGGGAATTGCGCGCTCTATTGGCTCAAGAAGTCAAGATCCAAGATCGGTTTATATGACAGTTTTACCAGATTATGAACCGATTTGAACCAAACTTAACACAGTTGTTGGAATTATAATAAAACACTTCGTGCCAAATGTCAGTCAAATCGCACGAGAATTGTGCCCTCTAGAGGCTCAAGAAGTCAAGACCCAAGATCGGTTTATATGGCAGCTATATCAAAACATGGAGCGATTTAAACCATACTTAGCGCAGTTGTCGAAAATCATAACGGAACACGTCGTGCAAAATTTTAGCCAAATCGGATAAGAATTGCACACTCTAGAGACTCAAGAAGTCAAGACCCAAGATCGGTTTATATGGCAGCCATATCAAAACATGGACCGATTTGGGCCATTTAAAATCCCAATCGACCTACACTTATAAAAAGTATTTGTGCAAAATTTCAAGCGGCTAGCATTACTCCTTCGAAAGTTAGAGTGCTTTCGACAGACTGACGGACGGACGGACAGACGGACGGGCGGACATGGCTCGATCGACTTAAAATGACATGACAGACGCATATTTCGAGGTGTTACAAACAGAATGACGAAATTAGTATACCTCCATCCTATGGTGGAGGGTATAAAAAGTAAAAATTTTATTGGCCGACCGTGGGACTCGACCTAGGTTTGCAAGTCATGAATGGCATGGGAGTTTTTTGCTCTACATGGTAGTACGCCTATTTTTACAACTACCTCAACTAAAGAATTTGTAGAAAGTTAACAAAATTTCAATAATTTTGTCTGTCAAGCCTCTTATAGAGACTTACTTACGTACTTCAAACAAAGAATGTCTTCGACTCAATGCCAAAATTCGTCGATCATTCAGCTCGTCTCGAAAGAGAAACAAACAAAAATTAGTTGAGAATTTAAAGTTTCACATACAAATATGGTAGTTGGTTCATTCTACGAGTTATTTTTTTCCTGTGTGGGAATTCCATCAACAACATGATACAGGAAACAAGAATTTTAGTAAAAAGATTTTTTTCCAAAAAAAATTTTTGACTTTTTGAAACTAAACTGACATGAAAGATTCTATCAAACGAAAGGCATTCGTTAATAATCCATGAAATTGACTTTATGATATTTTATGAAACATGATGTTTTTAGGGCTTTTCCCCTTAAAACCATTTTCAAACTTTCATTTGTCATATTTATACACTGTAATTACAAAATTTATGATTTCAAACTAAGAACGTCAAAGTTCATTTAGTTCTTCTTTACTTTGGAGTTTCTGCGGCAAACAGAAAATGAAAGGGCCCCCCCGAGAATAAGAATTTATATTTCCCAATGCCCTAGCCAGAAAACGGAGAAGTAAAATGGAACAAACAAAAGGAAGAAAAACATAGCATAAATAAATCCCGGAAATATTTAAACAGTTTGGAAGGCGGAAATAACAAAATAAGCAAATTGTCTGCGTAATAAAAATTGTTTCCGCATAAAAATGCCACCATGCTAACAGATACAGGGTGGGAGTGGAGGAGTTTCGGAGGTGGAGTTAAGTGTAAAGGCAAGATGTTTGAAACCATTTAATTTTTTTCTCGTATTCCGCATCTTTTTCTCGTTCCCCAGAAAACATGTTGGTTAGGATTTGTGTATTTTCTTTCGTTTTTTAGGTCAAATTTGTCCTTTATTCTCTCTTTAGGATGGGAAATCGCCCGCCCATACAAGACAAAGTAGAGCCATAACTCAACAGGCTGGAATAACGTAGACCTGTTGATTGTATTTGCTCGTGATGCCGTCGAAACCAAGCAAGAAAAGAAAAAACAAATATTTAAATTAGGCTGAGATGCCGGAAAAAAAACGTCGGTAATTTTTTATGGTTTTCTGCTGGCTTTTTTGGTTTATTTTCTTTGCTTGTACTTTAGCCGGCCCATAAAGCCATACATTATTCGCTACATGCCAGCAGGACACTTCATGAAGGAAACGAACTCTAATTTAAAATTGATTGTAGATGCCATTGCTGTGTGGTGTGTGGCTGTGTCTGTTGAGAGTCCTGCCTTGTCCTGTTGCATGAGCCTTCATTAATTCAAATGGACTTATTTCTGACCATAATCATGATTTATGGCGCCACCGCACGCCGCCTTTCAAATGCGGATTTTCAAATTCAATGCCACATTGCATTGCGCTGAGATGTCATGCAATGCTTGCAGATGTTATCGTCGTTTATTAAATTTCTTACCAATGGCCCACAAGAGTTTCCTGTTTGCTTTTTGGCGAAATTGGTGTTGTGATTTATTGGGTAAATTATTTGAGTTATTATCTGAAGAAAACAGTGTAAAATGTTTTTTTATAATAATTTGGGAGGAGCTTGGTGCTTTGCATGAGATTTGTGATTAAAAATAGAGATAAGTAAATATTTCTACAAATTTGTAATTCAGTATAAGCTAGAAAATTTCTCTCATACCAATTAGAATTGTTCAAATTTACCCATGAACATTCCGTTAAGGAACAGGGGCGAACTTCTCGCATGTCAATGAGGGCTGTCCGATTCAAGTTTAAGCTCAATGATAGGGGACCTACTTTTTATAGCAGAGTCCGAACGTCGTACCGCAGTGTGACAGCTCTTTGGCGGAGAAGTTTTTCTATGGGATATGTCGCCAGCATTAGGAGGGGATTAGCAAATGCAAATTTTGCCCATGAACATTCCACTAAGGAACTGGGGCAAACTTCTCACATATCATAGTACCTCAAAAATGTTGCCAGCATTAGGTGGGGAAAACCAATGCTGAAAATTTTTGTGATGGTCTAGCCAGGATTCGAACCCAGGGGTTCAGCCTGAAAGGCGGAGATGCTAACCTCTGCGCTACGGTTGTCTATGGTGGGATTAGCATTGCTGAAACATTTTTTTGATGTTCTTGCCAGGATTTCAACCCGGGCGTTCAGTGTCATGGGCGGTTATGCTTTGGGCTACGGTGTTCCAAATTGAAAAAAGTAGTTGACTTTAATTTATAACCAAACATATTGTCCCTCAATGACAGATTCTAAGACTACCTTTCATTTCAGTCCCATACTTTACATGACTGTTTCGGGGTTTCCCGGAATTTTTTTGGGGTGGACCGTTTTCCCCCAGTTACTTTACGCCAAATGTAGATATCAGATATATTGGATTAAGTCTGTTCATTAATCTTCCGAAAAAGGAGGTTCCACCAACTATCAGATAAGAAAAAATTCTACCCTGCACAACTCGTAAAAATTTCAATTATATGGCTAAAGACGGAGTGGAACATCGCTCCAAAGGATGCGCTTAAGACTATATTCGGTCTAAGGTCTTTGCATCAGTACTGTAAATGAGAAGAGGACCTCCCTTAGTATGTCACAGCTCGGAATTGTAATGCTTGTCGGTTCAGCTCGAGTCTGTTGAGATTGCACAGTGGCCAAGGCTCTTTTGTCAGGGCTCGTTGGTCAAAGCTCTGTAATAAAGGTTTTGAGTCCCCATTTCTCAATACGAGGGACATCACTTACCCTGGGAGATGAGGAAGTGTGGCTCCAGATAGTGGTGCTTTTTGTCCACCGCATTGACAGATTTTTGATGTTACGCTGAACACAAGCAAAGTCGGATATCTAAAGGATTTGTTGGGATGAGGCGTAGCTGAAGATGTCCGAGGGTCAATGTTTTGTAAAAAAAATAAATTGAAGTAAGAAACAAAAATAAAAAAAAAATCAAGTAAAAGCGTGCTAAATTCGGCCGGACCAAATCTTACATATCCTCCACCATTGATCGCATTTGTCAAGATCTTTGACCGGTATCTCTTTATAGGCAAACAAAGGATGATGAATAAGAATTACTATGATCTAAGACGATTTAGCCATGTCCGTCTGTCTGTCTGTTGAAATCACGCTACAGTCATTAAAAATAGATATATTGAGCTGAAACTTTCCACAGATTCTTTTTTGTCCATAGGCGGGTTAAGCTCGAAGATGGGCTATATCGGACTATATCTTGATATAGCCCCCATTAAGACCGATCCGCCGATTTAGGGTCTTAGGCCCATAAAAGCCGATTTTGCTGAAATTTGGGACAGTGAGTTGTGTTAGGCCCATTTATTATCCGATGTCGCCGAAATTTGGGACAATGAGTTAAGTTAAGCCCCTCGACATACTTCTGCAATATGGCAGAGATCGGTCCAGATTTGGATATGGCTGCCATATAGACCGATATCTCGATTTAAAGTCTTGGCCCCATAAAAGGCGCATTTATAATCCGATTTCATTGAGATTTGCCAAGTAAACTTCTTTTCTGAAAAACTTTGTTTTTCGTTGTGTTGTAAAATTGGAAGCGTGGAACTTAAACCTCTAGCCAATTAATAAATTTGATGGTTACCGCAAACAGCAATGACGGATACTTCGATAAGAATAACAAGTGGAAGAAGATGCCTCAGAACTTTAGAGTTTAGAGTGGAAACGAACAAGATGGAGACACTTGGAGACATTTGTTTCGTTTAACATTGGAATCATAGATTCTGTCTTAAACCACTTAAATCTATTTTCCCCAAAATTTCTTTAGAATAAAATTTAATTTTCACCAATGAGAATCCTTATGGTCTCCAATAATTAATTTCTTCTTTCCATACACCCATTATGGGTGATTGTTTAAGAACATGGACCATTTAGTTTTAAATGAAAATATTAATATTTCGTTTCAAAATATGACCGACCTCTGTTGCATTTATCCTTGTCAGCTAGCCAGCCAGCCAGCATACTGACACGTCAATAACGAACGTCATATTCTGCAGACAGCAACAACAGTTGCAGTCATCTTCGTTCTGATCGTGATGGTGGTGGTGAGGCTGGTGGTCGTTTGGTATGCAATGAACCGTTTTGTCAGTTTATGTGTTATTGGTGGTCATAAATTCAAACTGTACAAAATCCCACTTAATAGCCATCGTCATTCGTCTGGTGGGGATGCGGGCCAGGGACACTGCCAGTTATCCTTTGGCTCTGGATGTATGGTCAGCTTGCTTTAGCCATCTGCTTGTCCCCCACTCCCCAATTGCCAAAGACCAAGTGTGAGCATAAGCGAGTGTGACATGAGTAACGATTAATTTTGTGGCGGCCTTGCATGAATGTTACACAGTAGCCATGTGGAACATTATTTGCATACAACACTATCGGACAGGAAGCCATGGAAGCTCTCTGGCATTATCTCCATACCTCCTTTGTGGGCCCTAAAGTCATTCAACCAGCCAAAGTTTCATGGGTTGGATGCAAGGACATTTTGCCAGCTTTGAAAATTGGCAAAACCATAGCAGGGAGTTGGGTTGGCAGGCTATTGGTCCATTGGTCGGTTGGTTGTTTATGCGTTTATAGATTAATCGTTTTTCGCTTAAATGGCTTAAAAGGCAGTTAACTTTTGTCGTCTGTGTTAATTTACAAATGATACTCCAAAACGATATCGATACCAAGGGGGTTGGGTTGCGTGGTTTGGTTGGTGTTTTGGATTCTGCTGACTCTCTCAAAGGTACTAAGGATATTTCGTTTTGTTGTCGCATTCTGTAAATAAAAGAAAAACACTTTAGATAATGATCAGTGATTTGTTTATTTTAAATAATGGCTACGAACATTTTCTTCCTTTGACTATACGGAAAAATAGGCTGTACAACCCTGCCATGACCAAAATCCTTGAATTTAATTTATTCTCTGGGTATTGAAGTGTTTTCCAATTTGAATTTAAATTAAATGGAATTATCGAAATAAATGGAAACAAATTTTTGTGGCGGCGTATAGAGATGATAAGAAAGGCTGACGCCTTAGTGTACAACACAATGTTACAACAACAAACATAAGAAGTGGCTAATTTTTAAGAGTTTCAAAATTTATTTTCTTAAAAGGAGTACTTACCAAAGAAGAGTTTTTCTTTGGTAAATACTCCTTAAAAAGGCTGGAACAATGTTCGCTTTTCGCGATATTATTAGGGAATAAATAATATTATTTTTAATTGGTGAGGAACTATACTACATGAAAACTTCTCCCCAAAGAGGTGTCGCACTGCGGCACCCCTGTTCCTTAGTAGAATGTTCATAGGTAAATTTTCAAGTATAAATATTATTATTTGGGTGGAGATCGTGGGTTTAATTTCCACCAGTTGCTGCCGTCTGTGATATCACAACGGACTGAATTAGTCCATGTGAGTCTATTTAGAAAATGGACTGTACCTCTAACCTAATTTATACATAACATTAACCTTACCTAAACCTAACCTAAAGCTAACCTAACTTTAACCTAATCTAAACCTTACCTAGCCTAAACCTAACCAAACCTAAACTTAACCTAAACCTGTCTTAAACCTATACTAAACCTAACCCAAACCTAAACCAAGCCTAACTTTAACTTTAATAAGTCTTAACCCAAACTTAAATCTATATCTAAATAATCTAAACATTAATTTATGCCTATACATGAACCTGAACCTACAAAATCAACTTAAACCTAAATCTGCATATAAAACTTAACCAAAACTTAAAAATTAACCCAAAACTTAACCAAACCTTAACCCTTACCTAAACTTTAACTTTAACCTAAATCTACATCAAAACCTTAACCTTAACCTAAATCTACATCTAAACCTTAACCTTGTCTTATACTTAAATCTAAGTCTTAACCTTTACCTGAATTGATGCTAATAAACCTTATACAAATGCAACGAAATCCTAACCTTAACCTAAGCCGAAATCCACCAGAACCTAACCTAAACCTTACCTAAAGTGAATTTAACTTAAACCTAACCTAAACAATATCTTAACCCATTCTAAACCTAACCCAAACCTTATATGAAGCTATCCTAACTAACCTTAAATTAAACCTTAAACCCTAAACCTAAATTTAAACCCTTATCTAAATTGTTGCTAATAAAGCTTATATAAATGTTACGATACCTTACCTAAACCAAACAAAACCTAACTGAAATATAACCTAACCTTAACTTAACATAACCCAAACTTAACATAACCCAAACCTAACCTAACATAATCTAAACCTAACCTAACATGAACCTAACCTGAACCTAACCTAAACATTATCTGAACCAAACCCAAACCTTATCTGAAGCTATCCTAAATCTGAACCTATCCAAATCCGTTCTAAACCTTTACCTTTACCTTTACCTTTACCTTTACCTTTACCTTTACCTTTACCTTTACCTTTACCTTTACCTTTACCTTTACCTTTACCTTTACCTTTACCTTTACCTTTACCTTTACCTTTACCTTTACCTTTACCTTTACCTTTACCTTTACCTTTACCTTTACCTTTACCTTTACCTTTACCTTTACCTTTACCTTTACCTTTACCTTTACCTTTACCTTTACCTTTACCTTTACCTTTACCTTTACCTTTACCTTTACCTTTACCTTTACCTTTACCTTTACCTTTACCTTTACCTTTACCTTTACCTTTACCTTTACCTTTACCTTTACCTTTACCTTTACCTTTACCTTTACCTTTACCTTTACCTTTACCTTTACCTTTACCTTTACCTTTACCTTTACCTTTACCTTTACCTTTACCTTTACCTTTACCTTTACCTTTACCTTTACCTTTACCTTTACCTTTACCTTTACCTTTACCTTTACCTTTACCTTTACCTTTACCTTTACCTTTACCTTTACCTTTACCTTTACCTTTACCTTTACCTTTACCTTTACCTTTACCTTTACCTTTACCTTTACCTTTACCTTTACCTTTACCTTTACCTTTACCTTTACCTTTACCTTTACCTTTACCTTTACCTTTACCTTTACCTTTACCTTTACCTTTACCTTTACCTTTACCTTTACCTTTACCTTTACCTTTACCTTTACCTTTACCTTTACCTTTACCTTTACCTTTACCTTTACCTTTACCTTTACCTTTACCTTTACCTTTACCTTTACCTTTACCTTTACCTTTACCTTTACCTTTACCTTTACCTTTACCTTTACCTTTACCTTTACCTTTACCTTACCTTTGTGTCAGATAAATCGGCCCATGTTTGCATTCAGCCGTCAATGATTTGGATATATTTAGATGTAAATGGCGAGATGACCGACATTCGGAAGCTATCTTTTCATCTTTAGAAAGGGAGATTGACATTTAGATCTTTTTGAAAGAGAAGCGGACATCTAACCAAACGGAATAATATGACGTCGAAACTTGCCACAAAATTTCAGAAGAACTGTCCATTCTCAAAAAAAAAAACCCACCAAACGCACAAATAAAAAAATAAAACAGTAAATAAACGGTATTTAAGAGTAAAATCCGAATACCATATCAAAATTTGGCAAGCTAAGGGGTTGCCCCATATAGACCGATCCGCCGATTTAATGTCTTAGGCCCATAAAAGCCACATTATTATCCGATTTTGCTAAAATTTGGGACAGTGAGTTGTGTTAGGCCACTCGACATCCTTCTTCAATTCGGCCCAGATCGGTTCAGATTTGGATATAGCTGCCATACCGACCGATTTCTCGATTCAAAGTTTTGGGCCCATAAAAGGCCTATTTATTGTCGGATGTCACCGAAATCTGGGACAGTGAGTTGTGTTAGTCCCTTCGACATCCTTCCTCAATTTGATTTGGCTCAGATCGGTCCAGATTTGGATATAGCTGCTATATAGACCGATTTCTCGATTTAAGGTTTTGGGCCCATAAAAGGCGCATTTATTGGGACAGTGAATTGGTCCAGATTTGAATATAGCTGCCATATAGACCGATCTCTCCATTTGACATTCTTCTCCAATTTCGCTCAGATCGGTCCAGATTTGGGGCCATAAAATGCGCATTTATTGTCAGATTTCGCCGAAATTTGGGACAGTGGGTTGTGTTAGGCCCTTCGACATTTTTCTTAAACTTGGCCTAAATCGGTTCAGATTTGGATATAGCTGCCATATCTCGATTTAAAATCTTGGCCCCATAAAAGGCGCATTTATAGTCCGATTTCACTCAAATTTGACACTGGGACTTATGTTAGGCTTTTCGACATCCGTGTCGTATATGGTTCAGATCGGTTTATTTTTTGACCAATATTTTGTTATACACAATTGAACTATGACTGGTTTTTATAAGTATTTGGCCCACTCGGAACATATTTCGATATAGCTGCTATCTGGCATAAGGTATGTATTTTTCACCGGATTTTGACGAAAGTTGGTTTACATATATACCCGAAGTGGTGGATATCCAAAGATCGGCCCGGCCGAACTTATCGCCTTTTTACTTGTTATGTGGATCGGTTGGGATTGTAACTTGACCAAATCGGAAAATGATTAGTTATTGCTCTCATAGAGAACGCAATTCTTATTCGATTTGGATGAAATTTTGAAATTTTTCCTACGACCTGCTTCGAGCTATGCCAAGTATTATTATACAACCTGATATGGCTCCCATTTATACCGATTTCCCAATTTGACATTTTAAGCACCTGGAAGGCGCAATTCTCATCCGTTAGGGCTGAAATTGTGCATGATAGCTTCTACTAGCCCTCCAACATGTATGATCTTAGGGAGCAAATTGCTCCTTAAGGCAGGATACTCTGTTCTGCTTTCGGCAAGTTATGAAAAATTTTAACAAAATTTGTTAATTTTTTTAAAAATTATTGGGTTGCCTAAAAAGTAATTGCGGATTTTTTAAAAGAAAGTGAATGCATTTTTAATAAAACTTAGAATGAACTTTAATCAAATGTATAATTGCCATTTTGTTCGATAACCTTTTGCCATCTTCCTGGCAAATTTAGTATTGCACGCTCATAGAACTTTTGGCCTTTATCTGCAAAAAACTGAACCAAGTGCGATTTTATAGCCTCATCATTGCCGAAAGTTTTACCATTAAAGGAGTTCTGCAAAGATCGAAATAAATGGTAGTCTGATGGTGATAGGTCAGGGCTATATGGTGGATGCATCAAAAATTCCCAGCTAAGCTCACTCAGTTTTTGGCGAGTGACCAAAGATGTGTGCGGTCTAGCGTTGTCCTGGTGGAATATGACACCTTTACGATTGACCAATTCTGGTCGCTTCTCCTTGATGGCTGTATTCAATTTGTCCAATTGTTGACAGTAAACATCCGAATTAATCGTTTGGTTCCTTGGAAGCAGCTCAAAATATACCACACCCTTCCAATCCCACCAAACAGACAGCATAACCTTCTTTTGGTGGATATCAGCCTTTGAAGTGGTTTGAGCTGGTTCACCATGCTTGGACCATGATCGTTTTCGACTAACGTTGTTGTAAACAATCCATTTTTCATCTCCAGTTATGATTCGTTTTAAAAACGGATCGAATTCATTGCGTTTAAGGTGCATATCACAAGCGTTGATTCGGATTTTTAAATGAATTTCTTTCAATACATGTGGTACCCATATTAAAATTCACGCCAAACAAACAAATGCAAACCAAATTTCGCGCACTTTTTTTCTAAAGCAAGCTAAAAGTAACAGCTGATAACTGACAGAAGAAAGAATGCAATTACAGAGTCACAAGCCGTTGAAAAAATTTGTCAACGCCGACTATATTACTACTATATTACCGACAATTACTTTTTGGGCAACCCAATAATTGGTACCAACATAATCTCGTATAACACCAAAATTACCTGCTCTTAACTGCTGTTTTTGTGTACTAAACGTAGGATTTTTTTGGTATGAAATTCGACAGTTTATCACGTGAAGAGACGAAGACGCTAACATGATAAAATCTCTTACAAAAAATTGTCTTTCGATTTAACATCTTGAGCACCTATATGAAGCAATTACCAATCTAAAATATACAAAATCCATCGAGACTTCTAGTTATGAACTCCCATTATCTTTTTTTCGTTTCCGCCTATTGGGAAAAATAATGCAAAAAACATATCAAATGCCATCCATGGTGGCAGATAATTTTAACCCATTGGGATTCTCCAGTAGTGCAGATCAAAGCATCTCGGTTTTTTTCCAATAACTTTTACATTAAGTTTCATTTTAATAACTTTTTGAAAAATAAAGTATTCAAAAGTTCTGTTTTAAATATTTAAGTGTTTTCTTTCAAGTTAATTGGAAACTATTATCATTTCAGTTTCTTTCATTAACATAAGGACATTTATAGAGTTATCTTACAAAAGTTTCATGAAACATATGCAGGATATAAACAACAATGTACTTAAAATTAAACCAATATCACATATCAAATCTACAGAGACAAGGTGACGTGAGTGACATTTGAATGAATGGAACTCTACGAAATTTACCAAAAACTAAAAATTGTAATTATATGTTAGTGATATCCTTGTACGAGCATCATTCTACTGCCATATGCTCGGCATGATATGTGGCTGTAATTATAATGCCAAATGTAAATAAACACCAGCAACCACTTACAAATATACTCGCACATACGTTGCCTTGTTTTCCTGAAAGTTACAAAAATGTGCTACATTACGAGGTACTTCCTTGTAAGGCCCTTAGAGAGACTAGAGGCGGAAAGGAAAGTGTTATCAGTCACCGTCACAGTTTCTTTAACTGCACAGTAGCTACAGGTGAAGATGTCATACGAGTAACTGAAAGTTAAAATAGTTAAAAGTTTTTGAATGGAACTTCCTCCTACCATCTATAGTGTTTGGGTTTGGGGATGATTTTATCCTTGGCAAGGATACACATGTCACACGTGCCGCTAACACATTCTACTTGGCGCAGTATATGATCCAAAGGTTTGTAGGTGTGTAGAGCCAGACAAACATTTTGATTTAATTATGAGTGGCATTTATAATGGAGCTCGCGTACTCCAGGTGTACTCCACTACCACCATTTGTATCTCCTTCCATCCAATAGTTTACCCAGTGATCTGTATACCTTAACGAATGGCTGTGGGGGTTTCCATACCTTGGCTTTTGTTTTTGTTTTGTTTCTGCTGCTGCCACAAAGTTTCAGTTTCAAGGTGTTAGACTGTTGATAATGTAAACATTGAAAACGTTCAAAACAAAGATGTCTGCCTGTCAAACTGACATTTAACTTAAGTGCCAACTTAATTTCTTAATTGTCTGCATATGAGTGGGAAAGTGGGGTGTGTGTGTGTGTGCGTCTATGAGTCCTTGGGCTTAAGTTTATGTGAGCATGATTAAGGGAAGGTAATGCGGTGGAGCTGTTTTGATATGAATAACTTTTTGTGACAAAAAACTTTTGTGGAGAAAACTATCAGATTTCTTAAAAACTTTATAAAGTGATTTACCCTACCCAAGGTTGGAACGATGTTAAGGCATTGATATTGTTTGGTACCTTACGTGATAAACGGGAAATTAAAATTTAGTTCTTGTTAAAAAATGAGATTTTGTTTACTGCCAAACCAATAATATTTTGTCGTTAGATATGTTTGTCAATTCATCGAAATCAGCTGATTTTATAAATGGATAGGGCAATTTTACTACCCTTTTTCTTGAGGAAGGGTAGTAGCGGTACACTTTTCCTTGGGGAAGGGTAGTTTTAGTAACCTTTTCTTTGAGCAGAGGTAGTTTGAGTACCCTTTTCCTTAGGAAAGGGTAGTTTTAGTACCCATTTTCTCGGGGAAGGATAGTTTTAGTACCATTTTTCCTTGGGGAAGGGCAGTTTTGGCACCCTTTTCTTTGGGAAAGGACAGTTTAAGTACCCCATTCCTTGGGGAAGGGTAGTTTTAGTACCCTTTTCCTTAGGGAAGGGTAGTTTAGTACCTTTCTTTTTGGTGAAGGGTAGCATTAGTAACTACCCTTTTCCTAGGGTAAGGGTAATTTTAGTACCCTCTCCCTTGGGAAAGGGTAGTTTTAGTACACTTTTCTTTGGATAAGGGTAATTTTAGTACCCTTTTCCTTGGGGAAGGATACTTTTAGTACCCTTTTCCTTGGGGAAGGGTAGTTTTAGTATCTTTTTCTTGGAAAAGGGTAGTTTCATTACCCTTTTCCATGGGGAAGGGTAGTTTTAGTACCCTTTTCCTTGTGGAAGGGAAGTATTAATACCCTTTTCCTGGAGGAAGGATAGTTTAAGTACCCTTCTCCTTGGGGAAGTTTAGTTTGAGTACCTTTTTCCTTGATGAAGGGTAGTTTTAGCACTTTCTCTTAAGGAGGGGAAGTTTTAGTACTTTCTCTTAAGAAAGGGTAGTGTTAGTATTTTCTCTTAAGTAGAGGTAGTTTTAGTACTTTCTCTTAAGGGAGGTAGTTTGAGTACTTCCTCTTAAGAAAGGGTAGTTTGAGTATCCTTTCCTATAGCTGAATCCCCTCATAGTTGCATAAAGCTTCTCTATGAATCGTTTTTGAGATTCGACTTTTGAAACATACGCAGGATAAATGATGCATTTATGTCCGGCTTGTAACGAAAAGTGTTTTACATATATACCCAAGGTGTTGGGTTTCCAAAGTTCGGCCGAAAGATCGGACTGTATTTAGACATTATTGTCATATAGACCGATATGCCGGTTAAGGGTCTGAAGCTCATAAAAGCTTTATTTATAACCCGATTTGGTTGAAATTTGAAATACAAAATTCAACAGTGACTTATATTAGACCACTCAATGTCAGTGCCGAAATTGGGTGCAAAAGTTATCCAATTTTCACCGGATTGTGACGAAAGGGAATTTTCATATATACCCGAGGTGGTGGGTATCCAATGTTCGGCCCGGCCGAACTTAATGCCTTTTTACTTATGATTTTTTTTTTATCTCGCACCTTACAAAGGGTGATGAACTTGTACAAACGCATTGAAAAGGATTTGGTGCATATACATATTAGAAATAAGCTGTAGACCAGGGACATATGCGGTACGATAGCACGGATGAACAAGAATAGACCGTTAGGATGGCTAATTTCCTTAGTAACATTTTGAATCCGAAATAAAGAATCCAGAAAGATTTGTCCACATCTTTCATACATTTTTTATTACAAGGTAGTTCTCTGAATTTGCTATACCTTCAATGATTTTCACTCGGTCCTCAATTCAAATACAAAAAAAAAAACAAGTAACAAGCAATGTGCTAAGTTCGGCTGGGCCGAATCTTAAATACCCTTCACCATAGATCGCTTTTGTCGAGTTCTTTTCCCGATATTTCTTTTAAGGCAAACAGGGGATAAAAGAAAGGAATTGCTATAATATTGGAGCTATATCAAGTTATAGGCCGATTCGGAATTGAATTGAATTGAATTGAATGTGAGGCCATAGTAGAAGTCATTGTGTAAAACTTCAGCCAATTCGATTAAGAATTGCGCCCTTTAGGGACTTAAGAAGTAAAATAGAGAGATCGGTTTATATGGGAGCTGTATCGGGTTATAAACCGATTGGGACAATATTTTACACGTATATTGAAGGTCATGGGAGAAGCCGTTGTACAAAAGTTCAGTTAAATCGAATAATAATTACGCCCTCTAGAGGCTTAAGAAGTCAAGATCTCAGATTGGTTTATATGGTAGCTACATAAGGTTATGGATCGATTTGGCACAGTTATTAAAAGTCATTACAAACCACGTTATGCAAAATTTCAGCCATATCGGATAAGAATTGCGCCCTCTAGTGTCTCAAGAAGGCAAGATTCAAGATTGGTTTATATGGCAGCTATATCATGAACCGATTTAGACCATACTACTAGCACAGTTTTTGGAAGTTATACAAAAACGCGCCGCGCAAAATTTTTGCTAAATCGAATGGATATTGCGCTCTCTAGATGCTCAAGAAGTCAAGAGCCCAGATAGGTTTATAAGACAGCTATATCCGGTAATGAACCGATTTGAACCATTCTTAATACAGTTGTTGGAAGTTATAATGAAATACCTTATGCAAATTTTCATTCAAATCGGATAAGAATTTTGCCCTCTAGTGGCTCAAGAAATCAAGATCCACTATCGGTTTATATGGCAGCTATATCAAAACATGGACCGATATAGCCCATTTACAATCCCAATCGAATAAGAAGTATTTGTGTAAAAATTTCAAGCGGCTATATACCCCCATCCTATTTTGGAGGGTATAACAAGTAACAAGCAATGTGCTAAATTGGGCTGGCCCGAATCTTATATACCATTCACCAACGATCACTTTCTCAAGTCCTTTGCCCGTTAATTTATTTATAGGCAAATATAGGATACTGCATATGGTGCTATGCTATTGGAGTTTAATTAGGTTATGGATCGATTCGTGCCACACCTGGTTTGGATGTTGAAGACCATAGAAAAAGTCATTGTGCAAAATTTCAGCCAAATCGGATAAGTATTGCGGCTACTAGGGGATCAAGTAGTGAAATTGGGAGATCGGTTTATATGGGAGCCATGTCAAAACATGGAACGACATGGCCTATTTAAAATCCCAACTAAACTAAACCATTAGGAAGTATTAGTGGAAAAAAAATGTTCAACCGCCTTTCTTCGAAAATGCTGGGTTGCCCAAAAACTAATTGCGGATTTTTTTAAAAGAAAGTAAATGCATTTTTAATAAAACTTAGAATGAACTTTAATCAAATATACTTTTTTTATACTTTTTTTCTAAAGCAAGCTAAAAGTAACAGCTGATAACTGACAGAAGAAAGAATGCAATTACAGAGTCACAAGCCGTTGAAAAAATTTGTCAACGCCGACTATATGAAAAATCCGCAATTACTTTTTGGGCAATCCAATACTTCGAAAATTAGCTTGCTTTCGACAGATAGACATACAGGCGGACGGACGAGGCTCGATCGACTAAAAATGTCATGGCGATCAAGAATATATATACTTTATGGGTTCTAAGACCAATATTTTGATGTGTGACAAACGAAATGACGAAGATGGTATACACCCATTGTATGATGGAGGGTATAAAAACGATCAGTGTCATATTATAATCAAATATTTCACTGATTTGTAAAGTTCTTATATGATTAAAGTAAAAGGTAGGGTATTATCAAGTCGTTCGATCATTCGTTCGCTCAAAATATTTATTTGCCGTATAAAGAACATCTTGAAGTTATAATTTGTATAAATGGCAAATCAAACTTGTGGCTGAGATGGCAAAGACAAAGTTAATTTACATCTTTGCCCATTTTGGGCAACAAAAAGATGGAGGACTTCCATAACTAAGAGGCCATCTGACACTGGTTAAATACAAGTTAAACAAAGTTCAAAGTAAACTTTTGACATGAAACTACTTCGAATATTCAATTAATGTGAACCGAGCTCTAGTCCATTCGAGGGGAAGAACAAGAGGCCATTTGTCTTTATAAGAAATCCATCAATGCCTGAGTGATAAATGTATTTTTTGTCATTACTATGTCCACATCTATAAATAATTAAGGAGCTTCTTAAGAGACTTTTCTTCCATAGAGGAGGATTAAGTTATTGGTTTTTTTTTAGACAACTGAATTAATGTAGATTCTGGAGTTCAGTTACGAGTATAAGGACCAAATAGTCATTTAGATTGTAGACAACAACATGTCATACCTGGCTAAAGTGTTTGAACTCCTTCTATGTCTAACTGATTCTAAATTCCTCCTTCCAGCTCTCCGATTTGAAGCTAAAGCATACTTAAGTCATTCTTGTTTTATAAGTATCTCTATGTGTGTGTGTGTTTGTGAATGCGGGGGTGTGTGTGAGTTCTGTATAATTTAATGTCATTTAAATTTTGAGATACTTAAGACTGACAATGTTTTTTAATTGTAATTGTAAAAAACATAAATGGGAACACGTGGCCAAGGGCAGGGGGAAGCACCCCAGCATAGATGGAGACATGAATCCCTTGAATGAGAGAGATGTGTGTGTGTGTGTGTGTGTGTATGTGTTTGCAGTTAGTGGCTTTTAGATGTTTAAAAAGTTGCTTCTGTATCCTTTACCTAATCCCCAGCGATGAAGAAGAATGAGAACTAAATCTCTCCGTTTTGGGTGTGTGTTTGTGTGAGTCTGTGTTAGCGTTGCTTATGTTAATTTCTTTGTAAACTTCGTGCAAAGCTTAACAATTTGTAACAAATAATTATCATAAACTGATTAACATGACGACTGAGCGCAACTCGTTCAAGCTTCGTTTCGTTGAATATTCCTGCCAGCAACTTTTCCCTGGTCCTTCTTCCTATTCAGTGCAAGCAAATAAATGTGTGTTTTGTGTAGTTTCCTGAGGTAGGCGGTGCCATCCATTCCACTCGGTGAGTTTATTTAGCAGACTGGCTTCCGAAGTGTCCTGTGAGGGAATAATAAAGGGGTATTACATATGTCGGATATCTATTAATTATTGAATGAGGGTATGCTAACTTCGTCATTGCATTTGTAACACCTCGATCGTCATGACATTTTAATTCGATCTACCCATGTCCGTCCGTCCATCTGTCGTCAGTAAGCTAACTCTCGAAAAGTTAAAGCCAGCCCCTTGAAATTGTGAACAAATACTTCTTAGTGAGGTATGTCGGTTGAGATTGAGTAAATGGGAAAATCGTTCCATGCATAGTTATAAATTCCATATACACCGACCATACGTTCTTACTTCCTGAGCCTCTAGATGGCGTTATCCGATTTTGCTGACATGAAGATTGAGTTTTTTCAAAATTTTGTTCAAAATAAAGCGTTTTACATGAAATTGAAATTGAGCTGACAATTTCATCGAAATGGTAAAAATGTTAAATCATTTCCATTTTATAACCCTTTGAGCGTGCATGGAATTTTTAAGCAGCCTTTAAGTTAAATGGAGACTTTCTTCTCGCTTCGATGTGTTTGTGTCACAGCATGTGCAGTGGATTGTGTCTGTGTTTGAATTCTTACGGAATATGGGGGTAAGACGGTTGGGTGTAGGTGTGCCGATGTTAATCCTTGGCAGTTACATTTCGCCCGCCCTTGCTTAATTTAAGTTAATTTATGCCAAGTGGTATTTTTACGTCATTTTAATTGTACGCTTTTTATGTGCCTCATTTTCCTTCCGTGTGCTCTAACCTAACTTCATCTTGGAGGGACATTTTACCCTAAGCCCTTGTACTGCTCTTCGTTTGTTTCTACTTACTTTTGAAAAATTCTTGGCTTGGATTATAATTGGTAACGAGAATTTTTACATATTCTCTACTTATGAAACAATTTTTTTCTTTATTCTTTTCTAGTTATTGTCAAAGGCGATATGCCAAGTGGGGAAGAGGCTTTGTCGAGTGAACACAACATGTGAAATATCTTAATTTAAAGCGTCAGAAAAGGATTTAAAAATTTACAAAGACGTTTTAGCAAAGTAATTTGAATTTTATGAGGTAGACGTTTAGAAGTAACTCAATCCTTGGTTAAAAGGTAAGGAACATTTGGTTAAAATTCGAAAAATTCAATAAAAATATTTTTTTTTTTAAAACAATTTTGGCCAAATTTTTTATATATTTTTATATCTACCACTGAAGCATGGGGGAATATTTATTTTGTTATTCAGTTTGCAAGACATTGAAATATCGATTTCTGACCCTATATAGTAAATATATTCTTGATAGTCGTAAAAATCTAAGACTATCTAGCCATGTCCATCCATCTGCCTGTTGAAATCACGCTACAGTCGTTACAAATAGAGAAATTGAGCAGAAATTTCTCACAGATCCTGTTGTTGTTTTTTTACCCTCCACCATAGGATGGGGGTATACTAATTTCGCCATTCTGTTTGTAACACATCGAAATATGCGTCCAAGACCCCATAAAGTGTATATATTCTTGATCGTCATTTAAGTCGATATAGACATGTCCGTCCATCTGTCCGTCCGTCTGTCCGTCCGTCTGTCCGTCCGTCCGTCTGTCTGTCTGTCGAAAGCACGCTATCTTTCGAAGGAGTAAAGCTAGCCCTTTGAAATGTTGCACAAATACTTTTTATTAGTGCAGGTCGGTTGGGATTGTAAATGGGCCAAGCGGTCCATGTTTTGTTATAGCTGCCATATAAAGCGATCTTGGGTCTTGACTTCTTGAGCCTCTAGAGGGCCCAATTATCGTCCGATTTGACTGAAATTTTGCACGTGTTGTTTTGGTATCACTTCCAACAACGCGTTAAGTATGGTTCAAATCAGTCTACGCTTTGATATAGCTGTCATATACCCCGATCTTGGGTCTTGACTTCTTGAGTTTCTACAGAGCGCAATTCTTATCCGATTTGACTGAAATTTTGCACGTAGTGTTTTGGTATCACTTCCAACAACTGTGATAAGTATGACTTAAATCGGTTCATAATCTGGTATAGCTGTCATATAAACCGATCTGGCATCTTGACTTCTTGAGCCAATAGAGCGCGCAATTCTCATCCGATTTGGCTGGAATTTTGCATGAGTTGTTTTGTTACGACATCCAATAACTGTGCCAAGTATGGCACAAATCGGTATATAACCTGATATAGCTGCCATATAAACCGATCTGGGATCTTGACGTCTTGAGCCTCTAGAGGGGGCAATTCTCATCCGATTTGGCAGTAATTTTGTATAACGACGTCTCTTATGACTTTCAATATACGTGTCTTATATGGTCTGAATCGATCAATAGCTTGATACAGCTCCCATATAAACCTATGTTCCGATTTTGCTTCTTGAGCCCCTACAAGACGCAATTCTTATCCGAATGACCTAAAATATAAATGGCTTCTACAATGTTCAGCATTCATTTATGATCCGAATCGGACTATAACTTGATATAGCTCCAATATCATAATTGTTCTTATTCAATATTCTTTGTTTGCCTAAGATGTTTGGCTCAGATCGGTCCAGATTTGGGTATAGCTGCCATTAGACCGATCTCCATAATAGGCGCATTTATTGATTTCGCAGAAAGTTGGTGTAGCGTGTTGTGCAAAGCTCATTGATATCCCTGTTTAAGACGGCATCGGTTCAGATTACGACATAACTGCCATTTATACCTATCTGCCGATTTGAAGTTTTAGGCCCATAAAATGTGAACTTATCAACCGATTTTGCTAAAATTTTGTTAGACTCTTAGGCTACCGAGTATGGCATGAATGTTCGGATTTAAATATACATGCCAAATAGGCCGATCTCTTAATTTAAGGTTTTGGGACCATAAAAGGCGTATTTATTGTCCCATTTCGCTGAAATTTAGTATAGCTTGTTGTGTTTGGCTGCTGGACATATCTATTCATGACGGCCAAGCTTGGTCCAGATTTGGATGTAGATGCCATATATACCGATCTGCCGGTATATATGGCAGCTAATACTATGTCTAAAAAATTTCGTAGCTATGAAGAAATTTTTGAACTCTCAACGAGCACAATATTCTTTAGCGCCATAGGAAGTTCGATATTTCCCAAATTTAGTTCATTTTAATTAGTGTTCAAAATTTTAAGAGTGCATGTTTACCGATTGGAAAAATATGGGTGTCAAATAAAAGTTCTTTGGAAGTAGAATACGAATCAAATACAACCAGTAAGGAAAGGCAAAAGTCGGGAGGTGCCGACTTTATAATACCCTACATCTACCCTATATATAATTCTGAACCAATTTTGATGGACTTTGGCGGATGTATTCAGATAGGTTATTAGGTTATGTAATAACTATCGGTTCAAATCCGAACCGATTTCTATGAAATTCTCCAGTTATATCGAGAGTTATAAGAAAATCCTTCCTGACAAATGAACATATTATTGATGTATTACTGCAAATCGGACGAACATATATATGGGAGCTATATCCAAATCTGAACTGACTCCTGTAAAATATCAGTAACATCGAAAGTCATCAAAAAAATCCTTCTTGCCGAAGTTCGAGAGAATCGGTTAACTAATGACCATTTTATTGCTGTATTACTGTAAATCGGACGAACACATATATGGGAGCTATATCCAAATCTGAACCGATTTCTATGAAATTACCCAGTAATGTCGAGATTCATAAAAAAACATTTCTTACCAAAACTCGTGAGAATCGGTTAATAAATGACCATTTTATTGCTGTTTTAGAGCAAATCGGACGAACATATATATGGCAGCTATAACCAAATCTGAACCGATTTTTTTCCAATTTCAATAAGCTTCGTCTCTATGCCGAAAAACGTGCCCACACCAAATTTGAAGACGATCGGATGAAAATTGCGACCTGTATCAGTAAGTGATTCTGAGTCGATCGGTATACTTATCAATGGGTCTATCTCTCATCCTTTTGGGAGTTTGTCAAATTGAAGGGAGAAGTCAAATTGGATCACAAATGAATGGATTTAGGGAGAAGACGACGAATCTGGGGGAACGAATGAAAACAAGTTCGGCCGGGCTGAATTTTATATACACTCCTCTATAGAACGCATTTGTCAAGTTGGTCAGCTCACATCTCTTTATAGACAAACAAAGGATAATGGCTATGAATTGCTATGCTATTTCAGCTATACCAAATTATCAACTGATTAGGGCCATACTTGGTTTGGTTGTTCGAGACCTAAATGGAATTCATTGTTAAAAATTTCAGTCAAATCGTATAAGAATTGCCTTTTGAGCCACTAGAGGGCAATAAAATTGGGAGATCTTTTTATATGGGAGCTATATCAGATTATGGACTGATTCAGGTCATATTGAATACGTATGTTAAAGGTCATTGTGCAAAATTTCAGCCAAATCGGATGAGAATTACGCCCTCTAGAGGGTCAAGAAGTATAATGACCGATTTGGGCCATACTTGGCGCGGTTGTTGATGGTCGAACCAAAACACTTCACACAAAATTTTAGGCAAATCGGATAATAATTGCCTCATCTCACAAAGTCAAGATCCAAGATCGGATAATACGAGAGCTATATCAAGTTATGAACGGATTTGAACTATTCATTGCGCAGGTGTCAGAAGTTAGAACAAAACCCTTTAAGCTAAATTTCATCCAAATCGGACAATAATAGCGCCCTCTAACGCCCTAAAAAATCAAGATCCGAAATCGGTTTAAATGGGAGCTATATCAGGTTATGAACTGATTTGAATCATACTTGGCATAGTTGTTGATGGTCTAACCAAAACAAAAAAAAACAAATAGGAAAATAATTGCGAGCTTTAGAGGCTCACGAATTCAAGATCCATGAACGGTTTATATGAGAATTATATCAGGTTATGAACCGATTTGAATCATACTTTGCGCAGAGATTGGAAGTTAAAATAAGACACTTAATGCTAAATTTCATCCAGATCGGTTAATAATTGCGCCCTCTAGCGGCTCCAAAATTAAGTTCCGAAATGGGTTTATATGGGAGCTATATCAGTTTAAGAACCGATTTGAAGCATGCTTTATATGGGAGCTATATCAGGTCATAACCGATTTGGACCATACTTGGCAGAGTTGTTGGGAGTCAAAATTTCTGCCAAATCGGATAAGAATTGCTCCCTTTAGAAGATGAAGAAATCAAGATCCGATATCGGTTTATATGGCAGCTATACAAAAACATTGGCTGATGTGGCCCATTTACAATCCCAAAAGATCTGAGCGTGCTAAGTTCGGCCGGGCCGAATCTTATGAAATTAGTATACCCCCATCCCCCATGGTGGAGGGTATAAAAATACATTATACATACACGGATATGTAGGCTAACCGAGATTGTACGGCCCTCAAATGAACGGTATATGGGAGTAGTCTACGAATCAGACAAGCATCTGGGGCCGTTCAAATTAATAAAATCCTCCAAATTAACAAAAAAGAGTAGAGTAGGAATCAGATATTTAAAAATTTGGAGTAAGTGTCTGAGGGCCGCCTAATTCAGAAAACTCCCATACAGGTATTTAGACCGTTAGGGACATGGGGCATGCATATATGAAAGGTGTTTGGTAGTAGAGTAAATTTTTGGCACAAAAACTTGGGATGGCCAATTTGCCATCTTCGGAGGTGCAAATTAAATTTCCTTAAAATCAAATTTCGATTCATTATTTGTGAAAATCAAATTTCTACTATGAAACTTTAACAAAATACAAACACCAAGTTTTTCTTAGTGTTCTTATGTAGCCTTAAAAAGCCTTTAAGTTTGTTAAGGTTATTTCTTTTATACTTGTACGTAGTCATTTGTGTTTCTACCATTGTGTGATTATTTCATTGAAACTTCCCTTCCGAATTTCCATCCTTCAAAACCCAATAATTATATCTACAGTCTGTAATTTCGCCAACATAATTATCTGACAAAGCAACATTTTGCCAAAAGGATAGCAACGATTCAACTTCAAATAGTGTGAACTATAGGATTATAACCTCCTCCGCCCCCAACTCTACCTAACATCTGTCGAGCATTACAACACGTTATTGCAATTGCCAACTACAAGACAATTTTGGCATTCAAGTAACGATATTGGAATTGGATAATTGTTAATAAAAAAAATTGATGTCCGTCTGCATAATCCCTTGTCCATTGGCCCCACCGTTTGCTAGACTGTAAGAGTATCCCAATGAATTCCAGATGTTCATTTCAAGTATTTATTTATCATGGTAACCAACTATTACAGCCAAAAGTCCTGGAGTCCATTGTCTTAGTTCCCCATTCTCCTCATCATCTCAAGCCGTTCTTGGCTTGTGGCAATGTTATCATAACAATTAATTCCCCTGTAAGGAATGAAATCTAATTGCTCGTTAGAATGTCCATTCCTGGCCATATTCAAGTGGAGTTTCTCCCTTCTCTTACCATTCTTTCACCAGCAAATGCTTACTGCTGTAGTCAGCTATTTAGGGCTGTTGCTTTTTGTTTTCTGTTTCTGATATAAAGGTCCTGCTCCCACCTCATTTACTGCTTAGTGGCTGCCGTGATATTTATCTCCGCCATTTGAATTCATCCTCTTTTAAGGATATTCTCCTCTTAGTTTCGTGTGAATTGGCCTTACTTTAGCGGACTTTTTTCTGCGTTTTGGTGTTTATCTCTCTTGGTCCTCAAGACAGTGTAAATGATTCCCTGTAGGTTCATAAAAGGAAATTAACGACTTTTGTTTTATTATTGTTGTTGTTGTTGTTGTTTATTCTGCTGTTTATCTAGAGGATTTTGTCCCCTTTTTGTCTCCTTTTGTATTGGGTGGACAAGATGTCTTGCAATGCCTGTCTTTGGAATTTCTTCCATAGCCTTTGGTTCTTGGGTGCAAATCGTTTAATGAGGATGTTAAGGAATGCGGCGACAAATGCTTATAATGAGTGTACACCCTATTGTTGTCAAGGAGTCGTTAGTATAGGCATTATACACCCTACTCTTAAATAGGAAGTATAATGGAAATTTAGGTCAATTTGACATTCTTAAACTTTAATGTCAATCAGGGGCAGGGACAATGCACGCAAAGTACGCTAACACTATAAGGAGAAAAGCTAAGCTAAGAAATCAATCTTGCAGGGTTAATCGAGTGGACCTAAGATTCATATTTGTGGTACCGTCCCAACTGGGTCCTTAAAAGTTTTGTAGGGCATCCAGCCCTTCAATCTATACATTGGGAAACAGACTGAGAGAACATTGTTTAGGCTACAGAAACTAGTTCTACTAAGTGGCCTGCAATCGAAACATACTCGTATATAGAGAACAGAGACATGATGGATCTTCGGAAGGATTTCCAGATGGACAAGGTTGTAGTTGATAGGTGACTACCTACTACACCCTACTTCCTTAACTTAAAATTACAAGAACTTTTATGATAAATTCATGCAAGCACTTTCAAATAAACCTACTTTAAAGCTGCAATAAATTTTGTGAATATAGTCAACTAAACAACTAAAAAGGCATTAAGTTAGGCCGGGCCGAACTTTGGATGCCTTCCACCTCGGGTATATATGCAAACCACTTTTCTTCATAATCCGGTGAAAATTAGATAATTTATATATCGTTCTATATGGCACCTATAACCAAATCTGGAGCGATCTTTGCTAAAATTAAACAAATAAAAGCGTGTTAAGTTCGGCCGTGCCGAATCTTATATACACTCTACCATGGATCGCATTTGTCGAGCTCTTTCCACAGTATCTCTTTTTAGGCAAACAAAGGATAAACGAAAAGAATGGCTATGTTATTGGAACAATATCAAGCTATGGTTCATATCGGATCATAATTGAATTGAATACTGAAGACCATAGTAGAAGTCATTGTGTAAAATTTCAGTCAAATCTAGTAAGAATGGCACACTTTAGGGGCTGAAGAAGTAAAATCGGGAGATCGGTTAATAGGGGAGCTGTATGAGGCTATAAACCGATTCATACAATATTCGACACGAATGTTAAAGGTCATGAGAGAAGCCATTGTACAAAATTGCAGCGGAATCGGATAATACTTGCACCCTTTAGAGGCTGAAGAAGTCCAGATCCCATATAGGTTTATATGACAGCTATATAAGGTTATGGACCGATTTGAACTATTCTTAGCACAGTTGTTGAAGTTCATAAAAAAACACCCCATGCAAAATTTCAACTAAATTGGATAATAATTGCGTCCTCTAGTGGCTCAAGAAGTCAAGACCCCAGATCGGTATGTATGGCATCTATATCAGGTTATGGAACGATTTAAATCATACTTGGCACAGTTGTTGAAAGTCATAACAAAAAACGTCATGCAAAATTTCAGCCAAACAGCACATCAGTTGAAGGTCATAACAAAACACCCCATGCCAGATTTCAGCCAAATCGGATAATAATTGCGCCCTCTAGTGCCTCAAGAAGTCAAGACCCTAGATCGGTTTATATGGCAGATATACCTGGATATGAACCGATTTGAACCATACTCAGCACAGTTGTTGAAAGTCATAACAAAACACCACGTGCACAATTTCAGCCAAATCGGATAATAATTGCGCCCTCTAGTGGCTCAAGAAGTCAAGGCCCCAGATAGGTTTATATGACAACTATATCAGGTTATGGATCGATTTGAACCATACTCAGCACAGTTGTTGAAAGTCATAACAAAACACCACGTATAAAATTTCAGCTAAATCGGATAATAATTGCGCCCTCTTGTGGCTCAAGAAGTCAAGACCCCAGATCGGTTTATATGGCAGATATACCTGGATATGAACCGATTTGAAACATACTTGGCACAGTTGTTGAAAGTCATAGCAAAACACCTCATGCAAAATTTCAGCCAAATCGTATAAGAATTGTACCCTCTAGTGGCTCAAGAAGTCAAGACCCCCAGATCCGTTTATATGGCAGCTATACCTGGTTATGGACCGATTTCAACCATTCTCAACACAGTTATCGGAAGTCATAATGAAATACTTCTTGCAAATTTTCAGCCAAATTCGATAACAATTGTACCCTCTAATGGCTCAAGAAGTCAAGATCCCAGATCGGTTAATATGACAGCTATATCAAAACTTGGACCGATATAGCCCATTTACAATCCCAACTGACCTACACTGATACGAAGTATTTGTGCAAAATTTCAAGCGGTTAGCTTTACTCCTTTGAAAGTTTGCGTGCTTTCGACAGACAGACGGACGGACGGACATGGCTAGTTCGACTTAAAATGTCATGACGATCAAGAATATATATACCTTATGGGGTCTTAGACGATTATTTCGAGGAGCTACAAACAGAATGACGAAATTAGTATACCCCCATCCTATGGTGGAGGGTATACAAATAGCGATATTGAGCTGAAACTTTACACAGATTCTTTTCCTTTTTTTTCCATATGCAGGTTAAGTTCGAAGATAAGCTATATCGCACTATATCCTGATATAGCCCCCATAAAGAGCGATCCGCCGATTTAGGGTCTTAGGGCCATAAAAGCCACATTTATTATCCGATTTTGCTGAAATTTGGGACAGTGAGTTGTGTTAGGCCCTTCGATATCCTCCTTCAATTTGGTCTAGATCGGTACAGATTTGAATATAGCTGTCATATAGACCGATCTCTCGATTTAAGGTTTTGGGACCATCAAAGGCGCATTTATTGTCCGATTTAGCCGAAATTTTGGACAGTGAGTTGTGTTAGGCCCTTCATTATCCTCCTTCAATTTGGTCTAGATCGGTCCAGATTAGAATATAGCTGTCATATAGACCGATCTCTCGATTTAAGGTTTTGGGACCTTAAAAGGCGCATTTATTGTCCGATTTCACCGAAAATGAGGACAGTGAGCTGTGTTAGACTCTTCGACATTTTGCTGCAACTTGGCCCAAATCGGTCCAGATTTGGATATAACTGCCACATAGACCGATATAGATTTGGCCCCATAAAAAACGCATTTATTATCCGATTTCACTGAAATTTGACACAGTGACTTATGTTAGACTTTTCGACATCCGTGTCGTATATGGTTCAGATCGGTTTATTTTTAAATATAACTACAAAAAAGACCAATATTTTGTTATACACAATTGAACAGTCACTTGAACTTATTAGTATTTGGTCCAAATCGGAACATATTTCGTTATATTGGGTTGCCCAAAAAGTAATTGCGGATTTTTCATATAGTCGGCGTTGACAATTTTTTTCACAGCTTGTGACTCTGTAATTGCATTCTTTCTTCTGTCAGTTATCAGCTGTTACTTTTAGCTTGCTTTAGAAAAAAAGTGTAAAAAAAGTATAGTTGATTAAAGTTCATTCTAAGTTTTATTAAAAATGCATTTACTTTCTTTTAAAAAATCCGCAATTACTTTTTGGGCAACCCATAGCTGCTATGGGCCATAAGGTATGTATTTTTCACCGGATTTTGGCGAAAGGTGGTTTACATACAATATATACCCGAGGTGGTGGATATCCAAAGTTCGGCCCGGGCGAACTTAACGTAACGCCTTTTTACTTGTTTCATTTAAACACTTCAAGACGCACCCATTTGTGAGGCATTTTTGTGTTTTTAAGGCACACCGTTGTCCTCGTTCCATAGTCTTTTTCTATTTTACTTACTTTAATTGGCTATGACAGAACATTTGGTCCACTAGCCGAACGTAGAATAGCGTTCCAAGCGCCTCGATATTCTGCGCTCATTTTATAACCTCTGAAACCAAGTTTCGATCTTTCCACCGGGCTTTTCCATTTTCTAACATTCAACAATATTTTGACCTTCATTAAAAAATGTTTGCATTTAATAATAAGTTGTAAAATTAAGGATATACTAAACTTCCATTTAAGATAAATATTATTCACCAAAGGAATTGTTTTCTTTAAAAATTGGAATATCTTTAAATTATGTTTTTCACCTTTAGCCTGAATTTATAAAGTTAGAAACAAATTTTTTTCAGTGCATCTAAGTTTAGACGTTTTAAATAGAGTGCTTAAATAGCTTTGTTGCATGACATATCAATTTAAGGCAAATAAAATTCGTTTCCGCTTCTTTCAGGTAGTTGCTGTTGTCTTTAACGCATTGTTTTCTTATTCTCAAGGTGTTGAAGGAGTTTTTATAGCTTTGGAGATTCAAACCAGGGAAAGCCAATGATGATGAGAAGTTTCATAACGATAATGTGCTGATGATTACCAGGGATTTGTCCATAAAAATAAACTCTCGTCTTGGTGTTATTGCCATTTCGCAATGACTTAACACAAATAAAAACTTCATCGATGAGGGGAGTGGCTAAGAAAAAAGTTCAGCACTTCCACCTTTTCCGCCTCTTGCAAGATAACAAGTCCTTGGCGAAGATGTTTGCCATGTTGTTAAACTTCGTGCCAATAAATTCATGTCACTTTTGCAAAACGTTACTTCGTTAACCAGTAGATGGGACCCAGGAAAGCCTTTCAAATTAATTGAGTTGTCCTGCCAAAAGGACAAAAGGAATGGCGTGGTGGTGTTGTTGTAGTTGTAGCTGCAGTTGTTTGTTTTCGGGTTAAATATTTGCTAAGTTTTGATCTCTAATTTTGGTTGGTCACTTGGGAGCAATGGTGCTGTTAATTCATGAACATTCCAAGTTAGTATACTGGCCAAAATGGCATGTTTAAGCGTAACGTATTGGCGTAACAACATTCCATTCCATTTGTATATCAAGCAAGTGAGGAGCCACTACAGGTATGCGCATAGCTGCTCTAGGTTAGGTGTTGTGGTCTTTAGACCACTGACTATTGTATTGTCCTTCCTGGTCATAGGTGTACATGTTTGAAATTCTTATTTGCCTTTGGTTTCTCTTTGGCCTTTGTGTTATTTGTACAACTTGGCATATTTATGGTCAGCCAGAGTTGTTGCATAAATCACTGTCTCTTCGCCTGTTCTCCAGCAGTTGTGGCAAAGTCCTATTTGTTTGGTAGCCTCTAGTCATGGCATCGGCGTGCGAGTGTGTGAGCCCAAAGAAAATGACCACAATTAATGTTATGAGATAAGTTTTCGTATAAATAATGCTCCACTGCAGGCAAGTGCCGTTACGGCAATTTAGTGGCAGTATGAAATAAATTAAAAACCACAATTAAGAGTTCATCTCAAATTCATAGTGAATTCTCCCACAAAGCCCTCACGGGGTTTTCATTGTTTTCCCATTGCTTAAGGGTGAGGCTGACAAAGATACAGGTACGGGCAATTGCTCTAATCTATTTAATGTTTTCATGCTTAAATTCATTTAATTTTTAATGGATGAGGCTTTTTCTGCAAGTAGTCGGAAAGGGAAACACGATGTTTTTTAGATATATAAGGAAATGACATCGAAGTTGATTGCGTAAAAGGATATATTGTTTAATTTTTCAGAAATTGGAATTTTTTATTCGGGGTTTTTTTGTGAAAGCTATTGCTATGTTTCATTAAAACCGGTGCAGATTTGAATGTAGCTCCCAGTAAATGTTTTAATCTGCTATTACTTTAGAGCAATATTGAAATGTGACTGTTTATGTACCCCACACCACCACTGTGGTACAGGGTATTATAACTTTTGGCATTTGTTTGCAACGCTGAGAAGGAGAAGAGCTAGACCCATTGATAAGCATACCGATCGGCTTAAAGTCACTTCCTGATTCCATTTAGCCATGTCCGTCTGTCTGTCCATGTATTCTTGTGATCAAGGTTTAGTTCACATTTTTTGTCCGATTTTCATGAAATTTTGCACAAGTCTCATTTTTTGGTCCAAGGACGAACGATATGGGCTTTGTAGTAGCCACAATTTTGGTTCGATCTTTACAACATTTGGCATTAGATGTTTTTTTCAACGTCTCAGTACGAAATTTCACAGAAATCGGATCAGATTTAGATATAGCTCCCATATATATGCATTTCAGCCAATATGACCTTTTAAGGCTATTGTAGCCACAATTTTGGTCCGATCTTTACAAAAGTTAGCATGAGATGTTTTATTTTTGTTATTATTTTCTATTTAAGTACCAATCTGTGTTGGCGTTTTTGGTAGGTTCCTACCAGAATTGGTAGGTTTTTATTTTCTTGGTAGGTTGGTACGCTGACCTCTATTTTTGTTTTTTCCAACATATAAATACATTACTGATAAAATCGACGGGGATAACTGAAAATTTATTAATTTCTTGTCGTTTCTATATATTCATTGAGGTTGCAGAATAAAATCGTTGATGTCGATGGGCAATATACTGTTACAAGGGGTCTCACTGCTTTAAATTTCACGAAAAAGGCGAATTCTGATATTGACTGTAACTGGTACGAGTGCTTAGGAATCTCTTCCAAATTTTGGGTTATAAATGTGGCTTTTTTGTTGGACTGAGATGTCGATGCCCAACTCACTGTAACGGCGAACATTTCCCGCATTTCTTGGTTCAACACTTTAATCGTGAGATCGC